>NC_081419.1:66787800-67387800 GCF_949786415.1 Peromyscus eremicus
CTAATCCTTTGTTACTATACATTACTATATATTTTGAAGTCCTTATTAGGCTGATAAAATGACAGATAAAATACTTGCCCCACGAGCCTGGCAACAAGAATTCAATCCCAGAACCCACATGAAAGAGGACAGAACTGACTCCAAAAGTGGTACTCCAAACTCTGCACAATGCTGTGACATATGAATATCCTTATTACTATACATTAAGAGATAAATTTATTTGTTTAGCTGTACTCAAATACTACTAAAACGATCTATCTTTGGGATCTTCACTTTGTAAGTTCTGAGAATTTTTATATTAGACCAAGGCATAAGTGGCATTGTCAATTTCTTTAAAACGCTGTATGTCTTAATCAGAATGGTGAATTTAGTTTTGATATGTAGTAGAGTGGACAGATTAGAATTCAGGTAAATTAAGTAGAAGTAGTGAATGAAGTAGATTTTTCTCCTTCTATGTTTTAAGAAAGTACTTGAAAATGTTTAGAAAGAAGAAACCCTTCTGGTACACAATATATATAACCTCCCCCTTTATCTCATGCAGCTCAAAGAAAATGAACGGCACCCTGGACCACCCAGACCAACCAGATCTTGATGCTATCAAGATGTTTGTGGGCCAGGTTCCCAGGACCTGGTCTGAGAAGGACTTGAGGGAGCTTTTTGAGCAGTATGGTGCTGTCTATGAAATCAACATCCTAAGGGATAGGAGCCAAAACCCTCCTCAGAGCAAAGGTGAGGTGTTTTTATTTTATTTTTATTTTTATTATAGTTCAAATATGTGGAGGTCAATGGACAAGCTGAAATACAAGGTTCTCCATTATGTGGATCCCAGGTATTGAGCTCAAAGGTTAGGCTTGGCAGGAGCACCTTTACCAGCAAGCACTTCTACTCACTGAACAGGCTTGCGGCCAGGGTTGGGGTGTTTTAACAGAGTGCAAATAATGAAGTTTTAATTTGTTTGTTTTGCTTTTTTTGTTTGTTCGAGACAGGGTTTCTCTATATTATCTTTGACTGTCCTGGAACTTGCTGTGTAGACCAGGCTGGCCTCAAGCTCAAGAGTTCCTGCCTCTGCCTCCTTAGTGCTAGGATTAAAAGCATGTACCACACCCAGCTGGGTTTTATTTTTAATTCCTATAATAATACTGTACATCTTATCTCTGATTGTGAGGGTATTTTTGTGTTTATGGGGGAAGGTATCCTTTTATATTAGCTATATTTTCTAATCCAAACATTTAATGGCTTAAAATATTAAGGTGACCACATGAAGATGTTTTGTAAGATGCACCTGGGCAGTCCTGTGTCTCATTTGATTGAGGAATGGAATGCTTAAAATAGTAAACTAGCCACATGAGGTTTTTTGACTAGAGTAAACTGATGCTACAGAAGCCCTTCAAAGATAGTTGATCAGCTGAGAAGGATTTAATTTAGGCAGTTGGTTGGCAGTAGCCTACAAAATGGTTAGGGAAAGAAAGGTTAGGCTCTCTGAGAGATCACAGTAACATGTGCATTTCAGGAGACCAGTAGTAAGTAGGCAACATTAGCTTTGCTTGTACATACAAACATACTCTTATTTTTCAAATGACCAATTTTATTGTGACTCTTTGTAAAAGCTATTTTCCAGTACAGATGTGAGGTATATGGTTGTTGTATGTGCCCAAATTAATGAGTTAAAGATCTAGAAACAGATGAATTTTCTCCTTATGGCATAGTTAACCAAAAATAAAAGTTGTGGTTTCTGCAAATGTGTGGCTATACAACATTAATTTAAAATCCTAAGTGTTGCATAATATTGAGAGAAAACATCATATTTCATGATAACACACAAGTATCAGACCACTGAAGTCCAAGATTTTTAAGACCTTTTTGTCTCCAGATACTAAACAAAGTACAAAATCTTTAAGACAGTACCAAGTGTTGTAATAGAATTATCTGATGAGAATCAAGAATTCAAAAAGATTCTAAGTTCTTGTTCTTAAGTAATTTTTTAATTTTATAATTTAATTAGTGATAATTACGTTTGAGTCATATGGACAGAAACTGGCTGTGAGAGTTTGGAGGGATACTACAGCAATTAAGAGCACCAATGGCTCTTTCCAGAGGATCCAGGTTCAGTTCTCACCATCCACACAGTGGCCCACAACAGGCTGTAAATCCAGTCCCCGGGGATCCAATGCCCTTTTCTGGCCTCCTCAGCACCCGGCACATATGGTACACAGACAAAACACCCATATACATAAAATAAAATAATAAAACAAAAATTTTAAAAACTAGCTGTGATACAGGGAGTGATTTGTTCTGAGCAAGCAGAGAGAAAAGAAGTTTCCAGGAAACCAGGCTGCTAGAATAAGGGCTGTGTCTAGCTTGCTTGTGTCTAGGTGTTGTTCCTCAACATATTACCTAGTTTATGATAGGATGGGTTAAATGTGATGGCACATAACCCTTGTAAAGGGAGCATTTTAGACATACATGGTTGTGTAGACTATAATCTCAATTCTTAGAAGGTGGAGACAGGAGTTCAAGAACATCCTTAGCTAACATACCAAATTCAAAGCCAGCCTATGCTACATGAAATTGTCTCAGGGTTTTTTTGTTGTTGTTTTTTGTTTGTTTTGTTTTGTTTTGTTTTAGAGGGGGAAGGATTTTTCCAGAGAAGTTACAGAAGCAAAGGAAGACTTCTAATGACTACAAGGAATTTAGAGATACAGCCCAGAGCTAGAGTAGACTAGAACAACAAAGAAAGATGCTTAAAAGATAACATTCACTTGGCCCTTTGATGAACGGTGGTGGCACATGCCTTTAATCCCAGCACTTAGATGCAGAGGCAGGTGGATCTCTGAGGTTAACCTTGTCTACATAGTGAGTTCCAGGACAACCAAGGCTACACAGAGACCCTGCCTCAATTAAAACAAAACAAAACAAAACACACACACACACACACACACACACACACACACACACACACACACACAAAGAGATAGTGCCCCTCTCCTCCTCTTGAATTTTAATAAACTCATTCCTCTCTTAAAGTTCTGCAGTAGTGTAGCGATAGAAATGTTCTAAGTATTGTCTGTTTCCAAGGCACTAATTTTGTAAAATCTTGTTTTTTCAGGGTGCTGTTTTGTTACATTTTACACCCGTAAAGCTGCATTAGAAGCTCAGAATGCTCTTCACAACATGAAGGTCCTCCCTGGGGTAAGAGGCTCTTATAAGTAAAAATGGAGTTGTTTCAATTTTTGTGCATGGGACATGCTTCTGCACGTCAAGCACACAATGGAAAGCATTTTGGAAGAAAGGTAATTGCTGTGAAAAAGAGTCTATATAAAGGGAACATTTCAAAGAAGATAGACCAGAAGTTGTCCTCGCTGCCAAGAGTCTTGTGTATTTTAACTTTATGACTCACATTCTGTCTATTCTTATATTTTGTAAGTAAGATCATTGGGCAGCTATGAGTTTAGAGAATTCTAAAGGCTGTTGTTTTGGTATGCCCTTTAGAGTCTTTATATTTTTGAAAGCCATTAATGGGTTTGGAGAATAACACCAGTGGTTTTCCTGTTTAGATGCATCACCCTATACAGATGAAACCTGCTGACAGTGAAAAGAACAATGGTAAGCAAGCATGCCAAGTCTGCTCTGCATGGGATTCTTTTCTTTTCCTTTAAGATACTTGTATTGAGTTGTGTATAAAAGTCTCTTTTGAGCCAAGCAGTAGTGGCACACACCTTAACCCCAGCACTCAGGAGGCAGAGGCAGACAGATCTCTGTGAGTTCAAGGCCAGCCTGGTCTATAGAGGGCGATCCAGGACAGTCGGGGCTGTTGTTAAACAAAAAAAAAAAGAAAACCCACAACAAATCTCTCTTGTCTTAATTTTGATAAATAAGTGAGAAAAATAGTTAACAGAAATATTACATATTAGGATGAATTAGCCCGGTGTGGTAGTATTCAGTGTAGTTTCAAGCATTTAGGAGTTTGAGGTCAGCTTGGGCCACATGAGATCATATTTCAAAAATAGATACACAAACAGAAAACCTAGAATGTCCTTGATAAGTATAATTTTTTATGGACAGGGTTCAGGAGGAAAGTGGACCAGCTGGGAAGCAAACCTGTTAGTGCTTTAGGACAGAGCTTCCTGAGCTCAGTAGGGACAAGACCATAACCAGTGCAGTTGCCAAGATACTGCACCCCAGCAACAAGCTATGACCCAGGGACTTTTGGAGCTGGGGATGAACTCAGACTTAAAGTGTCGTCTGTAAAAGCAAAATATAATGGAAGCCAAAAGAAATTAAAATTGGTGGTCAGAAAGCTACAAATAACCTTCGTTTTGCTCCCACAAGTGAACTCTTTGAGAAAGCTGAACAAAACGTTCCCAGGAAGCTCAGAGGAGAATTTGTCCTGAAACAGCTTGGAAAAAGATGTGTAGAAACAGGCAGACCGCCGGGTGGTGCTGGTGCACGTCTTTAATCCCAGCACTCGGGAGGCAGAGGCAGGCGAATCTCTGAGTTCGAGGCCAGCCTGGTCTACAAAGCAAGTTCCAGGAAAGGCACAAAGCTACACAGAGAAACTCTGTCTCGAAAAACCAAAAAAAAAAAAAAAAAAAAAAGAGAAAGAAAGAAAAGAAACAGGCAGATCATCTCAGGGGCTATACTACTAACAAACAGCTATGCTTGCTGCCACCTTGGAGGACTTGGTCTTCCGTAGTGAAATTGTGGGAATTATGCAGAGGCTAGAATGTTAATACTGAATTCTCAAGAGTTTCAGTTAGAGATACAAAGGACCCACAGGAAACAGAGGCAGGAGGATCTCTTGAGTTTGAAACAAGCCTAGTTAACATAGCAAGTTCAAGGACAGCCAGGGCTACATTGAGAGACCCTGTTTCAAAAAAGAAAGAGAGAGGAAAGGATGGAGGAAGGCAGGCAGACAGACAAATGACCAAATGCCATTCACAATTTAAGGGAGAATTTTTTAAGTAAGTGAAATTTAAAATATTAGAAAAGGAAAGTAGAAGTTCCCGCTGAAGTGTTCTGTTCTGTGGTCACATCAAGTGTAAAACCTTTTCATGGTATTGTTAGAAAGAGCAAACCTACCAAGTGCATGACAAGATGCCAGAAACTGCATTTCATACTTTATATATATAGATTAGCCTTGGTGGTAACCTAGGGCTGTCTGTTATCAAACAGATTGGTGAAGTAACTTGAACAAGAGCACAAATTCTCCATATTTTATGCAAATGCTTCCAAATCTGTATAATTTTAAGATACTGTTGTTATAAAATTATGGGAGGAAGAAATGTGTCTTAGAATCTTCGAGATGAGCTGGGTGATGGTGGTGCACGCCTTTAATCCCAGCACTCAGGAGGCAGAGACAGATGGATCTCTGTGAGTTCGAGGCCAGCCTGGTCTACAGAGAGAGTTCCAGGACAGCCAGGGCCACACAGAGAAACCCTGTCTCAAAAAAACAAAAGAAAAAAGATAATCTGTGAGATAGTGATATGAGATACAGCTAGGATTCAAACCCTTTGGCTCTTGACTCTATACTACGCTGCCTTTTAGTGATAATGTCCAAGACTTTTGTGTTTTACTCTTTTAGCTGTGGAAGACAGGAAGCTGTTTATTGGTATGATTTCCAAGAAGTGTACTGAAAATGACATCCGAGTCATGTTCTCTTCATTTGGACAGATTGAAGAATGCCGGATATTGCGGGGACCTGATGGCTTGAGCCGAGGTGGTACTTTTTTATAGCTTTTAAAAAAGATACTTAAATTAAGACTTAAAAAAATGTCTTAAATTGCTGTCTCTTAATTTAACTGGACTAGTAGAAGACAGACAGATGAAGGTTGGGCCTGCCACCTCTTGCTGTACACCTTGATCTTGTCATTCTTCTCGCCAATTGATCCCTTTGGTTTTCCTCCATTCTTTCTTTTTTCTCTTTTTTTTTAAAGATTTATTTATTTATTATGTATACAGAAGAGGGCGCCAGATCTCATTACAGATGGTTGTCAGCCACCATGTGGGTGCTGGGAATTGAACTCAGGACCTCTGGAAGAGCAGTCGGTTCTCTTAACCTATGAGCCATCTCTCCAGCCCCTTCTCTGTTGTTTTTTGAGACAGGGTTTGTCTGTCTAGCTCTGGCTGTCCTGGAACTCACTCTGTAGAGCAGGATGGCCTCAAACAGAGATCCGCCTGCCCCTGCCTCCAGAGTGCTGGGATTAAAAGTGTGTGCTACCATGCCTGACCAGTTGATCTCTCTCTCTCTTTTTTTTTTTTCTTTTTTTTTCTGAGACAGCGTTTCTCTGTGTAGCTTTGCACCTTTCCTGGAACTCACTTTGTAGACCAGGCTAGCCTCGAAGTCACAGAGATCTGCTTGGCTCTGCCTCCCAAGTGCTGGGATTAAAGGCGTGCACCACCACCGCCCGCTAGGCAAGCACTCTACCACTGAGCTAAATCCCCAACCCCCGGCGTCTCTTATGTATTCTTCCAGTCCTGCTTAAGGAGTTCTGTCTCCTCAGTTTCTCTTGATTGCTAAAGATCTTGATGTCCAAAATGGGACAGTTTTCTCACATTTGCTTTCTAGCATGAACTGAGGCTCTTTGCTTCTCCCTCAATCACTCTTTGCTATTTGTGGTTCCTTGGTAGCACTTAGTACCCTATCATGACATCTGTCTACTGAACCAGCTTGTAAAATCCTGAAAAGTAGGATCACATTTGTATTGCTAACATGGTAGTTAACACACAGTAAGTTAGATGTTCAATTAATGTCTGACAGATAAATCTCTAAACAAATGAATATTGATTCTTTGTTTACCAGGTTGTGCGTTTGTGACTTTTACAACAAGAACCATGGCACAGACAGCGATCAAAGCAATGCACCAAGCACAAACCATGGAGGTAAGGAGCAGACAGGTGGAAGAGGACAAAAACCCCTTGTCAGGAAAATCCTTTGCACCCTGAAACTTAACAGTCAATCTACTTTAAGGTATGAAATATTAAGTTTAAAATCATAGAACTCAGTGGTTTAGAGCACCTGATGATCTTGCAGAGGACCTGTATTTGATTCCCAGCATCCACATGATAGCTCACAACCATCTACAACTACAGTTGTAGGGGATTCAACACCCTCTTCTGGTTTCCTTGCGCACCATAAATGCACGTGGGGCATACCTACACAACTAGGAAAAACACTCATGCGTATAGAGTTAGTAAATACATCTTTGAAAAGCTAATTAACATTGGAGGCAGATAAGAGAATGCTTAAAGGCCCAGTGATTCAGGCTAAGACAGGAGGAACACGTGAACCTAGTAGTTAAGAACCAATTTTAGCGACATGGTAAGACTTCTCTGTTTTAAAAATAATAAACAGAAAATGATTATTAGAAATAGTCTTGCCGGGTGGTGGTGGCACACACCTTTAATCCCAGCACTGGGGAGGCAGAGGCAAGTGGATCTCTGTGAGTTCAAGGCCAGCCTGATCTACAAAGCGAGTTCCAGGACAGACTCCAAAGGTACACAGAGAAACCCTGTCTCGAAAAAACAAAAGGGAAAAGAAAAGAAATAGTCTTTTGCCACTGCTGTCTATCAAAAAAGTCATTTGGGGGTGGTGGAAATTAGAATGCAGCCTTCATATCAATAAAAAGGATGATTTCCTCCTGCAGCCCAGGAGGAATTTTGTTGTTTTAATTTGTGTGTGTGTGTGTGTGTGTGTGTGTGTGTCTGTCCTTCCATGTCTGTGTCCGTGTGTTTTTTTCCATCCATAGCATGCATGTAGAAGTCCAAGGGTATTTGACCCTTTGGTTTTGATGTTTTCCTAGGGTTGCTCCTCTCCCATGGTGGTAAAATTTGCTGACACCCAGAAGGACAAAGAACAGAAGAGAATGGCCCAGCAGCTCCAGCAGCAGATGCAGCAGATCAGCGCAGCATCTGTGTGGGGGAACCTGGCTGGTCTGAACACTCTTGGGCCCCAGTACTTAGCAGTGAGTTGTGTGGTTTGCTTTCTGCAGATTATGCAAGCTCCTGGCTGTTTTCTTCTTCTATCTCTAGCTAACAAACAATGGCATTTGCAACTTTGGGCATGTAGAGATTTTATGTAAAAATTAGGAGTGTCAATTGATGTCTTGTCTGTCTCCTTTATGGTTTAATCTTGAGGCTTTTGCTACAATTCAAGTGAAATTATGATTTTAGTTTAAAGATTTATAAATGTCTCGTAATTCCCTGCCTCCGAGAGATATCCTCAAGAAATCTTCACTATTCGGCATCATTTTCCATGTCTCTTTCTAGTGGGCATCATCTTTTTTGATTTTTCAAGACAGGGTAACTCTGTGTAACCCTGGCTGGTCTAGAACTCCCTTTGTAAAACAGGCTGGCCTGGAACTCACAGGAGATCCGCCTGCCTCTGCCTCCAGAGTCCTGGGATTAAAAGGCATGGGCCACCACCACCCAGCTCATCAAAATCTTTTATTGAGTCTTCCCTGAAAGCATGATAAATGTATCTTTCAGCACACTGAAAGATCCTGAAATTAAAATGGATGCTCTTAAATGAGAAATATAGGTACATATTTGTTGCATTTGCCAAATTGTAAATAGGTTTCCTTTAATTGATTTCTTTGTTAATGACTTCAAGTCATACAGTCTAAAAGAAGATCCAGCTGTAATCTATTATTTAGGTTTTAGTCAATAATAATCTCACAGGAGATTATTAAAATGGTGAGACACAAAGGAAAAGGGCATCTTTCAGCATAGTAGCACATTACTATAGTTCTAGTGCTTGGGGATCTGTGGCAGGAAGATGATGAGTTCTAGGTCAGCCTGTGATGCACAGTGAGTTCCTGGCCAGACTGAAACCTTGTCTTCTCTGAGTCTGTAAATGGTGAAATCTTAAGTCTGTATGGCTAGTTTGGAAATGTGCATATAGAAATAATTACTGCAGTCATTTGTTCTTTATTCTTTCAGATACTAATTCTGTGTGGAAACAGGGAAGATAATAGTTCTGTTGGCCCATTATTGGTTTAAATATTAAGGCAACTCCATGTAGTTAAAAGAGAGGTTTATTTTGTGGGGTAACTTACAAGTGAAGGGATAGGTTACAGGGTCTGGGAAAGGTGAAGCGCAGTCCAGAGGTGTTCTCTGGAGAGCTCTGCTCGGTCTACCTCCAGCGACCAGGATCCAAAAACCAAGAGAGCCGGCCCATCTGGATCTCAGGTCTTCAGGGGTCCTGTCTCAGCTCCGCCTTGTAGGCGTGACAGTTACCAAAGCCTCCATGGGGGTAGTACTTCCAGGTCAGAGCTGGAACGGCTACCTACTACAGCCTGTACTGAGTTCTAATTAACCTGATGCCCACTGGTTTCCATATTTCTTAAATCTTAGAACTGCCAATTTATTCTAACTAGTATGTCTCTAAAATTAGATAAGAAAAGGTGAAAGATTATTCTATATATTTCAATAGATTAAGTTATTTCTTAATGCCGGGAACATTGTTTATAAGTTTAGAGATAACTGTAGTTTTCCACCAGAATAATGCTTTGAAAATGATCTCTAGCCAGGTGTGGTGGTGTACGCCTCTAATCCTAGCACTCAGGGGGACAGAGGAAGGCCGATATCTGAGTTTGAGGCCAGCCTGGTCTACATAGTGAGTTCAAGGACATGCTTGCACGCGCATGCACACACACATACACACAAGAAATACTAAAATAAGATCCAATATGATAATTTAAAATAGTTAAGTGGGGGGCTGGAGAGATGGCTCAGTGGTTAAGAGCACTGAATGTTCTTCCAGAGGACCCGAGTTCAATTCCCAGCACCCACATGACACCTCACAACTGCCTGCAATTACAAAATCTGACACCCTCACACAGACATATATGCAGACAAAACACCAATGCACATAAAATAAAAGTAAAATAAAAAATAAAATAAAAATAGTTAAGTGGAAGGCTGGGTGTAATGGTGTATACCTTTAATCCCAGGTCTGAGGAGTCAGATGCTGGTAGAGCTCTGAATTCAGGGCTAGCCTGGTCTACGTTTTGAGTTTGAGGCCAACCAGGGCTAAATAGTTTGAACCTATCTCAAACAACAACAAGGTAATAATAAAATAAACCAGTTAGTGGTTGTAACCTAAAGAATATGATGTGTTGGCCTTACTGGGAGAACATGGGAGAGAAAGAAAGAAACTAGAAACGGTCTATAACCCCTGAGGTGTGCTAGCACTTGCACTAGGTTATTTCTTTGTGCTGTTTTTGTTCTGTGCTGTGCTGTATTCTGCTGCCCAGAGACTTGAGCTTAACTCACTGTCCAGTGAACGGTCTTCTGGGCCAGGCTTTGCTGTGTTGCTCTTGCCGCATGTCGTCATCATTGTCGTCGTTAGGCTTGCATTGCTGTTGCCTTGGGATCTGTCTTTGACTTCCTTCTCTCTGGGGGCCTCTGCACTCTTGCTTTGCTGTGCTGTAGAGTTATCCCAGATGCAGAACCAGCCCTCACTCTCACTCTTGTTCTGTTTTTTGGTGTAATGTCTAGCTTTATTTGCAGCTCCTTCAGCAGACTGCCTCCTCTGGGAACCTCAACACCCTGAGCAGCCTCCACCCAATGGGAGGTAAGTGCTTCACTGCTGCAGAGGAGCAGCAGCACATGGGCCAGCAGACGGCTGTCTCCGTCTGAGAGCTTTGCACCATTTCTGCCAAACCTTTTCACTCCTTACATAAGGTGACTATCTAGGACTCAAACTTTCTTATCTCTATTATGTAGCCTTATTGTTGGTTGATGCCACATTGCTCTGAAGTTGTCTGGTATACTTAATTCTAAGTCACTGTTGGGGAAGGAAAATGGCCAAGAGCCCTATAATAATGAAGTAACAATCATTTGGGTAGGTAGTAAATACCTACCCAAAGCTGCTAGAACCAAGGAGTTTTTGTGTTTCAGAATTCATACTGTTGTTGTTGCTGTTAAGATACATGAAACACTGTCTCGAAAACAAAAAAAAAAAAAACAAACAAAAAAAAGGCATGGAAAATGTAGATTATAAATAACATGGTTTGTAGCAAATGAAGTTCTAAAGACAGCCAGCCACAGGCTGACAGAAAAGTCTGAAGAGGCACAATGTGAGTAGTCCCACAGTAGCCTGCGCCTATACCCTGTGCAGCAGGGTACAGCTAATCATACACACTGAGAAAGAGGGGCATGTTTGGTGAACTGCATTTTGAAGTGTTGATAGTGATTGGTTTTGTCCTAGGGAATGTGATTTTTTCTATGTTTTGGAAAAATTATTAAATTGTAATGTATGGTGTTTTTACTTTTGTCCGTTTCCTGTCCTGATAGTATATATGTCCTCTAGTAAAATGCTTTACAAAATCCACAGCACAATTCAAATTCATTGTTCTTGTTTTTGTTTTTGTTTTTTGAGACAGGGTTTCTCTGTGTAGTTTTGGTGCCTGTCCTGGATCTCGCTCTGTAGACAAGATTGGCCTCGAACTCAGAGATCCGCCTGCCTCTGCCTCCCGAGTGCTGGAGTTAAAGGCGTGTGCCACCACTGCCTGGCTTGGTTTTGTTTTTGGTTTTTTGTTTTTTTAGCTTTTTTGAGACAGGGTTTCTCTCTGTAATCAAATTTGTTAATTTGTTCTTAACTCTGTATTACTAAGGTTTTACTTACAATTCTTTCCCTCACATTATTTTTCTGCCTTCTTCTGATGATTAATTTACTGTTACAGTGGCAGTGTTTTCTTTATTCCTTCTCCTATTACTGTTCTTTCCTGTTACTCCCATGGGAGCCTTCTAGATCTCTGTTCCCTGCTTCTTTAGTACACTTATGTGTGTGTAAGGGGGACTTTTTTTTTTTTTTACTGTGGCTTTTGGTACTGTTCCTTTGAGCTCCTGGCCCCATGATAGGTCACAGGTGTGCTCCTCAATCAGTTTTGCCCACCTCTGTATTAGTGCTCGTCTGGAGTGCTGTTGCTATTGGATTCACAAGCTCTAGGGTTCTTCTCCTTTCCTTCCTGCTGAGGAGAGAACCCAAGACCTCGTGCATGGTAACATGTGCTATACCACTGAATTAGAACCCTGGCATTTTAAATTTTATTACTAGATCTTTTGGATCCCTGTAGTATATTATGGAAAATACAGAAAATAAGTATATTGTTACATAGGATAGTTCCTCTTTGTCTGGGACGTTCTTAAGCATTGCTAGAATAAATGTTGGATACCTAAATCTGCTGACTGATATCTTTTTCTGGATATTTCAGGGTTAAATGCAATGCAGCTACAGAATTTGGCTGCACTAGCTGCTGCAGCTAGTGCAGCTCAGAACACACCAAGTGGTACCAATGCCCTCACTACATCCAGCAGTCCCCTCAGCGTACTCACCAGTTCAGGTAAGGGGCCAACAGGGAGCATTGTGTTTCGTGGACAGATCCTCTTTGAAGACTTGCAGGGGTGGGATGTCATCTTGGTGGGTTGTATTATGAACAAAGATTCAGAGGTCTTGGTCTTGGTGTCTCCCCCTACCCCACCCCTTTTATTTTTTTGAGACAGGGTCTCTGTCTGTGTGAGTCCTGGCTATCCTGGACTTGTTCTGTAGACCATGCTGGCCTTGAACTCAAAAGAGATCCTTTCCTCTGCCTCCCAAGTGCTGGGATCAAAGATTTGTGGATTGCACCCTTTTTAGGTTTTTTGTTTGTTTTTGCTCTTCATAAAAAATTTTAAATTATTGCCGGGCGGTGGTGGCGCACGCCTTTAATCCCAGCACTCGGGAGGCAGAGCCAGGCGGATCTCTGTGAGTTCGAGGCCAGCCTGGACTACCAAGTGAGTTCCAGGAAAGGCGCAAAGCTACACAGAGAAACCCTGTCTCGGAAAAAAAAAAAAAAATTATTGAGGCAGAAGAGGTGGTTCAGTGATTAACAGCATGTACTGGTCTTTCAGCAGACCTGAGCTTGTTTCTTAGCACCCACAGTAAGCAACTCACAACAGCCTGTAACTCCAGAGAATTCAACTTCCTTTTCCACCCTCTGTAAGCCTATGTTCACATGTATTTATACTTTTACACAGCTACACATCTATACAATTTAAAATAATTTTTTGTTTGTTTTTTTGTTTTGGTTTTTGATTTTTAGAGACAGGGTTTCTCTGTGTAGCTTTGGAGCCTATCCAGGAACTCGCTCTGTAGACCAGGCTAGCCTTGAACTCACAGAGATCCGCCTGGCTCTGCCTCCTGAGTGCTGGGATTAAAGGTGTGCGCCACCACTGCCCGGCGCCCAGCTAAAATAAAAATTTGAAATGATATTATGCGCGCGCGCGTGTGTGTGTGTGTGTGTGTGTGTGTGTGTGTGTGTGTGTGTGTGTGTATATGTATGTGTTCATTTGTGACTGTGAGAATGTGCACATGCCACATTACCTATGTAGCAGTCAGAGGACAACTTGTAGCAGATGATTCTTTCCCCTTTGTGGGCCTAGAAATGGAGCTCAGGCCCTTAAGGTTGATGGCCAAGCACCTCTACCCACTGAACCACTCTCAGATGTTATTTTAGTAATTCAGTGATTGCAAAACCCCTTTTGCGAATAGAAGAGTTAGGTAGGCTCATTCTTGTGCTTTGGTTCCTGTTGCCAAGAAAAGGCAAGTGATGATTTAACTCCTCAATTTCTAATAGCAGGGTCTTCACCGAGCTCCAGCAGCAGTAACTCTGTCAACCCCATAGCCTCACTTGGAGCCCTGCAAACATTAGCCGGAGCAACAGCTGGCCTCAACGTTGGCTCTTTGGCAGGTAATGGGCAGCCCCTGGTTATCATCCAGCTACTTTATAAATGGCACATCATAAACTAACCCAGTACCGCTTAGATAAATTGCCTTGGCCCGAGAGAAGTTAGAATACTCAGGGTTTTGTCAGACTCTGCTGCTTAGCTCGTTGTTACCTTGGACCATCGTTCTAATAGTCATTTTCTTATCCATAGAGTAATAGAATACTTTGAAGGGTTCTTAAGATGTTAAGTGATGCCAGGTGGTGGTGGCGGCACGTGCCTTTAAATCTCAGCACCGGGGAGGCAGAGGGAAGCAGATCTCTACGAGTTTCAGAATAGCCAGGGCTACACAGAGAAACTTGGTCTTGAAAAACAACAACAACAAAAAGTTAAATGAGCAGCTGGAGAGATGGTTCAGCTGTTAAGAGCGCCGGCTACTCTTCCAGAGGACCTGGGTTTGATTCCCAACATCCACATGATGGGTCACAACTGTCTGTAACTCCAACCCCAGAGGATCTGACATCCTTTTCTGGCCTTCATGGCACCGCATACATGGTGTATGGTCATATGTACAGGCAAAGCACCCACACAAAATTTTAAAATACAAAACAGCCTTTTATGAAGATGATGTTAAATGAGCCAGGTGGCGGCAGCAGTGCGCACCTTTAAAGCACTTGAGAGTCAGGCAGATTGATTTCTGAGTTCGAGGCCAGCCTGGTCTACAGAGTGAGTTCCTGGTCAGCCAGGGCTACACAGAGAAACCCTGTCTTAGAAAACCAACCAACCGGGCTGGAGAGATGGCTCAGAGGTTAAGAGCACTGGCTGCTCTCCAAAACGTCCTGAGTTCAATTCCCGGCAACCACATGGTGGCTCACAACCATCTGTAATGAGATCTGGTGCCCTCTTCTGGCCGCTAGGCAGACATGCAGGCAGAATAGTGTATACATAAATAAATAAATCTTTAAAAAAAAAAAAAAAAAGAAAACCAACCAACCAACCAATCAATTGATAAATGAGACTCAGAACATAGGCAAAGGGCTGATGAGCACACTTAGTTCAATGCCTGCCATACAGAACATGCTCAGTAAATGTTGGGTGCTATTTTAATGATAGCATTTACTCACATCTTAAAAGTCCCTGGTTCTGGGGCTGATTTTACGTATTCCAGCTTTGTATGAAGAAGATGAAAAACAGGTATAGGCATTGTGAATGGTGTCAGTCCTTCCATGTGCTAAAAAACAGTAATGAGGAGAGCAGTGAGGGGGTGTGAATTTTTTGATGTTCACATAAGCATCGAAGCCTGGTGAAGTGTCCTGAAATGGGACCACTCAGATGAATACTCACTCAGTGGGAAGTTAAGAGAGAGATGGAAGGGCAGATTTGGCTGGGAGCGTCAATTTTCTAGTAACTTAAGTATATCTGTCTTCAGCATCAATTGAATCTTTCCAATATATTAACCTTGTTCTTCCCCCAACAAAGGAATGGCTGCATTGAATGGTGGTCTGGGCAGCAGTGGCCTTTCCAACGGCACTGGGAGCACTATGGAGGCCCTCACCCAGGCATATTCTGGGATCCAGCAATATGCTGCTGCAGCACTCCCCACTCTGTACAACCAGAATTTATTGACACAGCAGAGTATTGGTGCTGCTGGAAGCCAGAAGGAAGGTGAGTGCACCAGAATTGAAGTCGAGGTTTGGGGAAATAATAATCAAAGAAATGAACAGACATTGTAATTATTGCATCTGATCATTTGACAAGAATCTTCAGTTAGGAAGTCTTCTGTGGGTTTGAGCCTGTCAGAGGACTGTCTTAAGTATTCCTTTTAGGGATCTCATTTGACACCTTTCTTTCTGATTAATACATGTCCTAAATGAGATACTGAGATGGGATGAGATAGAGTGATATAGTCAGTGGGTTTCATGGAGTGAGAAATGTGTCCTTTAATATGAATTATATTAAATTTATATGAGACTTTCTAGACAGTGTTCCTGCTAGCACCTTAGTATTCGGGTTTGACTGGGTTTTTATAACCACAGCTTGATAAGGTTTAGGCACTAATGGAAAAAAAAACAAAAACAAAAAACCAAGTGTCCTTTTTGGCTTTAGTGTGTGAACTGGTGTTAAGAGACCTAGAGGATATGAGGAAGCAAACCAAGTGTGTGTACAGGAGAAAGAGAAGTAGTGGCGCAAAAATGGCAAGTGCAGGGACCTGGAGGCAATGAAGGGCGTGTGTTATAACAGCTAGGAGCCGTGTGGCTGGAGAGTGACTGGATTGTTACTTATTGTCTTAGTCACTCTTCACTAGGAAATCACATTGTAAGTAATGTGTTAAGCATAGGTCCATTTAAAAATGTCGTCTTTGCCGGGCGGTGGTGGCGCACGCCTTTAATCCCAGCACTCGGGAGGCAGAGCCAGGCGGATCTCTGTGAGTTCGAGGCCAGCCTGGACTACCAAGTGAGTCCCAGGAAAGGCGCAAAGCTACACAGAGAAACCCTGTCTCGAAAAACCAAAAAAAAAAAAAAAAAAAAAAAAAAAAAAAAATGTCGTCTTTACTGGGATACAGTCCACTAGAAACTCTTCTAGCGTCCCACTGTTACTTGCTGCTCCCGTTCTTGCCAATGGCACTACCAGTCTGTTTGCCCTTTAGTATCCAGGCACAGTTTTGAAACCTAATTTATTTTTTGGGGGTGGAGGTGGGGGGTTTCCGAGACAGGGTTTTTCTTTGTAATAGCCCTGGCTGTCTTGGACCTCACTCTGTAGACCAGGCTGGCCTCTGCCTCCCAAGTTCTGAGGTTAAAGGCATATACCACCACCTCTGTGCTTTGAAACCTAATTTTTGTTATTTACTTGTTTTTGTTTTTGAGCCAGGGTGGTCTTACTATGTACCCCAGGCAGACCTTGAATTTATTGAGATCCTCCTATCTCAGCCTCCTGAGTGGTAGGATTACAGGCTGAAACTTATTTTGACTATAGAACCCATTTTACCCCCTTTTCCTTATTCCCTTGTGGGTTCGCTTTCTGTTTTACTACTGTACATGCAGATCTGCCTTCTTTCCAATCCCTGTATACTGTCTCTGGCAAGGCGCGACTTTAACATCTTTCTGTGAAACAAAAATAGTGGTGTATGCCTTTAATCCCAGCACTTGGGAGGCAAAGGCAGGTGGATCTCTGTGAGTCTGAGGCCAGCAGCCGGGTGTACATAGCCAGAGCTATGTAATGAGACCCTGTTTTGAAAAAACACAACTTTAATCCCAGTACTTGGAAGGCAGAGGCAGGCGGATCTCTTGAGTTCAAGGACAGCCAGAGCTGTTATACAGAGAAACCTTGTCTCAAAAAACAAAATAAAACAAAAAAGAAAAACAAAATACCAAAAGACATCTTTCCATGAGATGCCTCATGGCTATATGCAAGGGGAGAAATCTAATCTTGAAATTTCTGCTAGGTTTTCTGCCTTTTGTTTAGAGAATCTGTTTAGTTCCCCTCAAAGAATAAATTTGTTGATTTTGCTAGTGTTGGTATAGATGAGAATGAGCGACTCTTGGCTCTGGCTGATAAGCATACTTAACACTGATACTTTTCCAATCATCGGATATTTGAAGGTCCAGAGGGAGCAAACCTATTCATCTATCACCTGCCCCAGGAGTTTGGAGACCAGGACCTGCTGCAGATGTTTATGCCCTTTGGGAATGTCGTGTCTGCCAAGGTTTTCATAGACAAGCAGACCAACCTGAGCAAGTGTTTTGGTATGTTTGTTGGCTTCTCTTTTGGTGTTAGAATGGGATGAAATATTTTGCCACTGAGAAAGAAAGGAGCTGCTGACAAATTCAGAGAAAGCTGCTTTTTTTTTTTTTTTTAAGATTATTTATTTTTGCTGGGCGTTGGTGGCGCATGCCTTTAATCCCAGCATTTGGGAGGCAGAGGCAGCCAGATCTCTGTGAGGCCAGCCTGGTCTACAGAGCGAGATCCAGGAAAGGCACAAAGCTACACAGAGAAACCCTGTCTCGAAAAACAAAAAAGAACAAAAACAAAAAAAGATTATTTATTTGTTATGTATACAACATTCTGCCTCTATGTATGTATGTATGCCTGCACCAGTAGAGGGCACCCGATCTCATTACAGATGGCTGTGAACCACCACGTGGGTGCTGGGAATTGGAACAGCAGGCAGTGCTCTTAACCTCTGCGCCATCTCTCCAGCCCCCAAAAGCTGCTTCGGGGTTTGACCTGGGCCGATCGTATGACCTCTTTGAGCGTCACTTTTCTCTGACTCGGAGGGGGTATTTCTGCTTACAGCGCTGGTCCAGAGGTGCTACCACTGGTACCTACTTGTTTTCATGTTGATATTTTTCCAGAATTGTCATCCCTGCTGAGGACAGTTGAGATTTGAGACTAACACATGAGATAACCTCTTGCATAAGGAGGACTTAGTCTCTCACCTAGGTTTCTGCTTGGACACACAGGTTTTGTAAGTTACGACAATCCTGTCTCAGCTCAAGCTGCCATCCAGTCCATGAACGGCTTTCAGATTGGAATGAAGAGGCTTAAAGTGCAGCTCAAGCGTTCCAAGAACGACAGTAAGCCCTACTGAGTGCGCTCCCTCTGAGACTGGAGTGAGAAGATCTTGTGGTAAGTGGGGAGGAGCACCCTTAATCATTCGAAGCCCTAAGGCTGTGTGCTGACAGCCCTGGACCCTGACCCCTGCCACTCTCGCAGGCACAGCTTGCCCTGAAGACTCAGCTACTGCCTTCTGTGGGAGTGTCGCTTCGTACAGAGGACAAGTTTGTGCTTTGGTTTCCAGTGTTTTACTTTGGAGTTTAGGTGCCATATCCTGAGGGGGTTTTTGTTTTGTTTTGTTTTTGTTTCTTTTCCCTTTATTTAAAGTTTGCTGTGTTTGTAACCAGTATGTTGAGAAGGACCAACACCAACCAGTCCACCCTGAGGAAGGGGGAAATGGTTTAAAAGATGATCAGAATGTGCCCCAAACCACCGGAAGAGAGAGGACTGAGCAGAACAGAAAGTTGATTTCCCCCCAAATCTCTTTCCCTGAGTGCGAGGGTGGGCAAGATCTAATGAGCTACAGGGGCAGAATGGATGAGGTAGCTTGGCATCTAGACCCCTTCATAAACTAGTTGCTCTCTGTGGAAATGCTAAGCTTCTGCCACCCATTTTTCTGATTTTTGTCCTGGATTTTTGACCTTCTTTCCGAAAAGGGGGTCAGCAAGTCTCAGTAAATAAAGCACTTCATCATTTAGCCTGAAATATGCAAAGAACAGGGAGATACCCATTACTAGCCATCCCAGCTCACCATGGGTATTGTATTGCCCTACCTGGCTGGTGGGTCTTTGGGGGAAGCAGCCAAAGAGGTCATTTTTAGTTTATTTCAGTGTGAAGTTAGAACCATGGCTCGTTTCCAACAGTTTATTTTGAAGAAAGTCTATGGAAGTTCACCACAGCAGAGAATATTGCCTCCTTCCCCACCACAATTTCCTCTTGGGGGTGAATCTAAGAAGCTCTTGCAGCATCTAGCCAACAAGGGTGCTGTTCACAGGCAGAGCGATCAGAAGCCAGGAGGAGGACCCTGCTTCTTGATGGACCTGCGTCAAGGTCTCTTGAGGCCAGGATGCTGTATTTGAGCAGAGCCTAGTATTCAGGAGGACGCAGAAGTGCACGCTGGCCTCTTGGATGAAGGTGTCCCAGAGGTTGAGTTCTCACAGGGGTCTGACAAGCCTCCCCTAGAGACAGAAGAGAGTACAGGACGTTTACAGGCTCCATGTGGGTTTAGTGTTCATTTACCTCAGTATTAGTCCATGTTCATTTTGTCATCATGCTTACAGTTAGCTTTCTGCTGCCCTTTACCAATCTTAACTCCAGTGTTTGCCAGTGTCCCCCACAGCCTCTGGGCTCTGCTTCTGCTCCAAGAAATGCTTTTGGGAATGTGCATCTGAGCAGAGGTAGCCCCGTAAGCATACGACTCTTAGCCACAGCCAGGGCTTGAGTTCCTGGGTCCTTGGAAGCTTAAACCTCACAAGTTAAAAGTCTTGACTCCTAGCAACAGAGATTAAAAGAAAGGGGCTAGCCTGTTTTTAAGTCAGATGGGGACACTTCTACTTATCATGCTGTCCCTGTATGTGTAGACAGGGATTGACCATCTTGCTGTTGTACAGGTAGTTGTTAGTGTTGGATTATCCCATTGAAACTGGGACAGCTGTTCTCTTCTCATAGTGATAAGTTGGGTCTATTGTCCTCTTAAGAAACATGAAATAATACACTTCTTAAACTGAACCACATAAACTTGAATTCTGCAAAATGGGAGAAAAGTGTCCTGTGTTTCAAGATAAAACTGTTCTAAAGGCTTCCAGGGTAATGATGGGATTTTTTTTAAATAAATGCAAAAATAAAAAATAAAAATAAAAAAACTTTAAAAAAAAAAAAAGAAAGAAAATGCTAGGTTGGGCAGGCACTGTTCTGAATCCCAACCGGCTGGAACCAAGAATGTCGTTTCTATTTTTATAGAAGTTTTATACAGCTCCGGGGTGGAGAATATTTATTACCTAAATTATATCTCTGGAAAAGGCCAGGATTTTGTAGAATCCAGAATGTGATTGTTGTACACACGGGGTGCTGTGTATGATTGAAACTACTGACTTTCTGTGACCGTTGCAGCCCAGGTAACCTGCCCAAGGGGAAGGCTAACATTAATGCTGTGAATCGGCCGAGGTGAGAGCTGTGCTCCACAGGGTCTGCCAGCGCTGTGCTCCCTAACCAGAAACTCTATTCTGTCTTCCCCCTTCTCTCTCTCCCATTTCACCATCTGTCCACAGATTTGTCCTGTGCGCTAGGACCTTATGAAACTACCTTCCTAATGATATTAGAGGCAAAGATGTGACCCCAAACTTGATACCTACTTGTGGCTCTAAAAGGAGCAGTAGCCCCAGCAGGCTCATGGTGTGCTCAGGCAGCCAGCCAGCTGGGGAGACCATGCACTTCTCTTCTCCCCCTTTGCCCAGTTCCTAAGCACAGCAGGAGCACTGTCCTTGAGCACAGTTCTCTCCCCAGGCCAAAGATGGTTTTGTTGAAGAAGCTGCTCCCTATAAGTCTTGATGTGGAAGGGCTCAGCTCAGAGTGGAGACTGAAGTGAAGTCTGAAGCAGTCCATTTCTGTTGTGTGGAGGGAGGTTTCACTTACAGTGTGTTTTCTGCTGTAGTTTTGTTTCTTGGATTCTATCATGCCATTGATTTGCCTTCACTGCAGCCCGACCGCTATGTCCTGGATTCCACACGAGTGGCCAGGGCCTATGTGGAAGCTTAGGGCTTGGATTTCCGGGATCAAAGGGCCATCCAAGATTGAGCAAGAAACTGGCCTTCTACCCTAAACAATCTCCCTTCTGCTCTAGTCAGCATCTTTTGTTTCCTCTCCCCTTGGGTCTTGCCAGGTAGTGGGAAAGAGGCTGAGCTGAGGCCCTGCTTACCCCAGAGACTGTCTTGATGTGTTAGGTGCTTTGCAGGAAATCCAAGCCTTAGGTTCCCTTCTGTCTCTGGCAGTTGGATGTTCTCTTGGTGTCCTCCATGTCCTTTTGAACTTTTCCCTGTGTCCATTGTTAGCATGTGCAAAAGTCCCTGTCCTGCCCCACCCCTGCCCTGCCCTGCCCCGCCCCCTCCTCATTTC
Organism: Peromyscus eremicus; assembly: GCF_949786415.1. NCBI lineage: Eukaryota > Metazoa > Chordata > Mammalia > Rodentia > Cricetidae > Peromyscus > Peromyscus eremicus. Next base: position 66,809,170 of record NC_081419.1, read on the forward strand.
AGGCTGCACACAGTGAGTGTCCTGGTCTCTCTGTTTGGATGTATTGCTCTGTGTAACTCAGTGGGTCTCCCTCTTTCTGGTCTGTTTTTTTTCTAGATTCCTGCCGTATGTTCATCGTTGTGCCTAAAGCATGTCGATGTGGCGTCCAGTACATCGTCCAAATCCCTGTCTCTTCAGCTTCTCTGATGCTTGAACTCTCACCTTTGACCTTGTGTTGACCTTTGATGCTGATGTGTATTTTATTATGTTTGTTTCTTTCCTTGTTTTTTCTTTTTTCTTTCTTTTTTTTTTTTTTCCCTTTTGTGCTGCCAAAATTGGTTTTGCTAGAACGACTGCTGAAGGGAAAAATATTTAAACTTGCATTTGAATATAAAAAAAAAATCTATTTTTCTAGAACTTCATAAGATAACCACTTGGTTTTGTGATTCCGATTCTTTGTAACTGTCTCAGAGCAGCCCTGCTAGCACATGCCGTGTGGTGTCTGTACCCTGTGAACACACAGCCAGTCCGCTTCCAGGCTTCCTCCTCTGTGTGCTTAGTTTAAAGACAGCTTGGAAATAAACAATGGAATAAACGATGTCACTAAAATCTTTGAGGCTCCTGAACACATTTTGCTGATATAGTTTTGGGGCTTGAGGAGACCGCATGTGTTATTATTAATTTTTGTTTTTCTGAGTTCTCAACTGCAGAAAACACCTGAAACACCCCCACTCGTTCGCTTTTCACTGAGGCTGAGGTTTGGGCCCCAGCTAGCTTTTTGTTTTCCTTTTGTGGTTCTTCCTGAAGCAGCCCTGCAGGGAAACCCTAGGGCCCCTTTTCCCTCCCCTCAGCTCAACCAGCTCACATCCATGCTTATTCCTACAGTCTCCACAGCAAAATGTGATGCTTTGAAATTTTTGGGGGTTTTGTATTGTTTTTGCCTTTTTGTTTTGAATTTTTCCTTTCCTACTAAGATTATGCCCAGAAAAGACAAGTTGTGCATGTTTCCTGCTGTTTCTCCACACCTTCGTATGTATCACCTTCACCTCTCTGTTTTCTATAGTTTGTGCAAAAACTGACTGATTTAAAGGGGTTTCAAAGAAGATGTTTTAAATTGTTATGGGGTTGATATTTTTTTCTCAAGATTGTATTGTTTTATTTGAAGTGGCAACTTTCTCCTCTATTGCCCTTAGAGTGTTCGCCTGTGCACTTAGACTGTCACTCTTTGTGGCCTCCAGGTCTCGGTGGGGCATCCAGGAGGCTGGCTGCTCTGCTCAGGGAGTCCAGGGGGGCTGGAGAGGCGAAAGTAGAACCAAAGGTGGCTGTGGGTAAGCAGGAGGCCTAGCACAGAAGGCCTAATCACAGAGGAGGGGGTGCTGTGCTCCTAACTACCCACAGGAAGCCGTCTGCACACTGAGTGGCAATACACCTGCCTGCTCTTTCCCTAGGTGACAAGCACAATAAATACTACAGTCTTCACACTGTTTACAGCCCTGGGCACCAACCACCCCACAATGGCTCTTCACTGTGGCTCTGCTCTTACTCAGCTAGTAGACTTGGGGTAAGGGCAAGAATTTGTTATTAAATTGGGTGAAGAGCCAAATAGCTACTGTCCCCGGGTGCCAGGCCAGCCAGTTCTTTGGTTTCCTAAGGGAAACTTACCCTCTTCTCTTGTAGCACCATCCAGCCTCAGGGTCTTGGGGACTTGGAAGAATGTGAGTAGGAGAGGGGCTAGAGGAAATGAGTAGACAGGGATGGGGGTCTGTGAAGAGCAGAGGCAGCAGGGAGGATTTTTGACAGGTCCCACTGAGACATAAGCACTGGTGGGAGGAAGAGTGGGAGCAAGATTGTCCAGGGAAGGGTGGCAAGGTGCAGCAAGGGATGGGGGTGGGGTATTGAAGCACTGACTAGCATCATCTATGCCCAGGTGATGAAGGGACGCCAGCAGAATGTCTGCTCTGGGACCCCCACAGGTTGCCCAATATATTATGCTTGAGGCCACCTTACTAGGAAGAAAAGGCAGCCAAGTGGAGGACCCCTGTAGATAGGCTGCTTGATGTCCTGGAAGGGGTGATGTGGGATGGGATGAAGCCAGAGCCCTAGCCTGAGAGCCTGCTGTGTGCCCCGCAGTCTGATTGCACAGAGCCGCCTCTGTCGGCAGGAGGCGCCGAGGCTCCCCTTTCTGTGTATTGAGAAGCTGTGTTTGCCAATATATTTTGCTTTCAGTTCCAAGAGGAGCTCTGGGAAAACCTGTGGATAAAACCAAATGCCAAATGTTGGACATTGTTTCCTTTTCCTTTTCTCTCTGATTGTTTTAATTGTTCTGTAGTGGTTTTAATGGATTTGAGACCCTGGAGCGGCAGCTGCCTTTCTGATTTCCAGCTGCTTTTTGTGAATAATTTAAAAAGAAAAAAAAAAGAAACTTTACATTTTGGAGACAAACCTGTGTGAGTTTTTTATTGGTACAAACGTTGTATTTAACACTAGGGGTTTTGTACAGTTTTTTGCCTTTTCTACTAGAAAACAATGTAAAGTGATTTCACAATGTGAAGAGAAAAAATTGCCACTATGACCAAACGCACAGTCTGTTCTGCAGCAACAACGGGATTCAATCAACTCAAAGTCGTGATTCAGCCGTAGAAATGCTTTTCCTTGACCTTGTTTGAGCTTTCCTTTTTTCCTGTTTGATTTACAAAAGATGTCTTTTTTTTGTGTGTGTGAACTTGTGTTGTACTCTGTAGAAAATTATGGATTTTGCTTTAATGGTTTAAAAAAAAAAAAAAGGGCAAGAAGAGCCCTTGTCGCTTTTCTTACCTAATCACAGTTTGTGTAGTGGATTAAAAAGAAAAAAAGTTGTTAAAAGTTTGGAGCAAGGGAGTATGTGTTTAAAAGGACTCTCCTTCCTTTTTTTGTGTGTTTTTCCTTTCGTCCCAATGGGGAACCTAAATCTGTTTTAATTGCACAGACACACGGACAAAAAGTCATTTTGTATCTGCCAAGTGTGGTACCTTCCTTTGTTTATTTGCTATTAAACTGTTTGAGAAGAACTGACGTGTTCAGAGTTGTTGATTGCCGAGAGTAGGGTGTGGGCGGGTGTGTGTGTGTGTGTGTGTGTGTGTGTTTGTTTCATGCTGGTGTACCTGATGATGGTTCAGTTGAACCCACACAAAAGATCCTGAAGGAAAATACAGTATTTCTCTGGAATATGACCTGCCTGACCTGTCTGCATGCTAAAGGTAACATTGAAATGTTTCGGCATCATTAATTTTTGTTCTTCCTCTTCTTTGGTAGTGGCTGCCGTACCACAGAACTGGTTCAGACCAGCTCTTGCTGGAGTTCCTCCTCTGTAACTACTGATGGCCTATGTGAATCCTTTTCTCTAAGCCTTCAGTCTCCAGTCCCAAAAGTAGTTATACCATGCTGGAGAGGTGACTCACAGGTTAAGAGCAGTGGCTGCTCTTTCAGAGGTGCTGAGTTCAATTCCCAGCACTCACATGATGGCTCACAGCCATCTACAGTAAGACCTGATGCTCTCTTCTGGCATGCAGGTATACACACAGAACATTCATATATTTTTTTAAAAAGTAGTTATACCTTTAAGATGTCTTTTTTAGTTTTTTGAGACAGGGTTTCTCTGTGTAGATCTGGCTGTCCTGGAACTCACTCTGTAGACTAGGCTGGCATTGAACTCACAGAGATCCGCCTGCCTCTGCCTCCTGAGTGCTGGGATTAAAGGCGTGCGCCATCACTGCCAGGTCAGGCCTTGGTTTTTATCCTATCCTTCATTGCCACAGTCTTCCTTATATGGAGAGTCCCAGCAACTCTGAGTAAATAGTCCAGTCTTCATGGAACTGAAGCCTCTTTAGAAGCTGCTACAACTGCTACTTGGGCTGTGAGTGGGCCAGACCTCAGCCCTCTTCTCAATGCCCCTTTATTTGGGGTCTGTCTGGTGCAGGGTGTAGTGTTTATTCAGGACTATCTCATGTTACAGTCTGTGACTGAACACATAGTTAGGGATGTTTGCCTGCTTTCTAGTGCCTAGTGGTACACTAGCATATTCTAGGTTCAGAGAAAACGGACGAGAAAGAAGTCTCTCCTTAACCCAAGCATTTCCTGGACACAATACCATTTGATGTTGTTCACATGTGAAATTTAAAAGATCCTGTCACCCAGTGTTGGCAGCACTTGGGAGGCAGAGGCAGGTGGATCTCTGTGAGCTCGAGGCCAGCCTGGTCTACAGAGTGAGTTCTAGGACAGCCAGGGATACAGAGAGAAACCCTGTCTCAAAAAACAAAAAAAAAAACAAAACAAAGATCTTGTCAACCAAAACAAAACAAGGCCAAGATGGCTTAGTGAGTAAAGGAGCTTGCAGCCAAGCCTGATGACCTTGATTCCTGGGACCCACATGGAAGGAGAGAAGACTCTTGAAAGTCCTCTGACACATACATACATGTATGTGTGTCTCACGTGCACAAAACATCCACACTCTCAAAAACAAAACAAGGGCCAGAGAAATGTCTCAACGTCTACAAACACTTGGTCGTACAGAGGACCCTGATGCCATTTCCAGCATCCACACAGGAGCTCACAACCCTCTGTACATAATTCCAGTTCCATGTGATCTGACTACCTCTTCTGACATCTGTGGGAACCAGGCATACATGTGTGGGGGGGGGGGGGTATAGGCATATGTACACATATGCAGCCAAAAACAGTACCCATAAAAATAAATTAATAAGCCAAGTGGTGTTAGCCCATATCTTTAATTCTAGCACTCAGGAGGCAGAGGTAGGTGGATCTCTGTGAGTTCAAAGCCAGCCTAGTCTACAGAGCAAGTTGTAGGATAGCCAGGGCCACACTGAGAAACAATGTCTTGAAAAACAAAAAAACAAACCCCACAAATCGTTAAGGGCGAGTGTAATAGCTCACACCTTTAACCCCAGCATTATGAGTCTGAAATCAGCCTGATTTACGAGTTCCATGTCAACCAGGGCTAAGCAGTGAGACCCAGTCTCAAAAATAAATAAATACATATTAGATAAAACAAGAGCTGGGGGCTGGAGAGATGGCTCAGTGGTTAAGAGCACTGACCGCTCTTTCAGAGGTCCTAAGTTCAATTCCCAGCAACCACATGGTGGCTCACAACCATCTATAGTGAGATCTGGTGCCCTCTTCTGGTGTGCAGGAATATATGCAGACAGAACACGGTATACATAATAAATAAATCTTTTTAAAAAAAGAAAAGAGCTGGGCAGGATATCTAGTAGAGAAATACCCCAGAGGATCCTTGACTCGCACAGCTGGTGGCACTTTTGTGGGAACAATAAATAGTGACTAGTAATTCCCTCCAACGTTGAAACAGCCAAAGGAGGCAGAGCTGTAGTCCTCTGGGGGATGGGAGAGATGGCATGAGTGCCACAGGGCCTCCCAAGTCTATCCTCATTGGAGCCTGCGGTCACTGCAACTGTATTTGCTTTTGAGACAATCCTCCTGGTGGTAGTGAAGAGAAAGGACTTGGGAACTGGGTGGTCCAGTCTAATTCTGAGTGTCCCCACAGCACATTTCTTTCTGTCTTTCTTTCCTTTTCTTTCTTTTTTGAGACAGGGTTTCTCTGTGTAGCTTTGGAGCCTTTCCTGGATCTTGCTCTGTAAACCAGGCTGGCCTCAAACTCACAGAGATCCACCTGCCTCTGCCTCTCGAGTACTGGGATTAAAGGTGTGCGCCACCACCGCCTGGCTTAGCACAGTTGCTTTTAGCTGACTTGTTAGTATGTAAATGGGGAGAGACAATGAATACAGCCCAGGAATGATGTAAAGATGGAATATATAATGATTTTCATGTGTTTCCCACATCACCTGACTGCAGCAAATAGTCCAACAAACATTAGCTATGGCAACTGTCTGCAAACTCATAAAGTTCTGGTTCTGTTTTTACATTGTTGGGGATCAAACACAGAGCCTTATATGTCCTAGGTAAGCACTCTACCATTGAACTGCATCCCCAACTGCAAACTTCTGATTTAAAAGCTAGGCTTGGAAGTGTGTGATGGTCATTTTAGCATTAGGGAGGCTGAGGAAAGGCCACACTCAGCTCTTTTTTTATTTCCTTTTTGAGATGGAGTTTCTCCGTGTAGCCTTGGCTGTCCTGGAACTCACTCTGGACCAGGCTTGCCTCCAATTTAGAGATCCCGCTGCCTCTGCCTCTGAGATTAAAGGTGTGTGTGACCTTCCCGGACACACACACACACACACACACACACACACACACACACACACACGAACATACACATTTTGAGACAGGGTTTCATTATGTGGCCTTTGATGACTTGGAACTTGCATGTGGACCAAGCTGGCTTATTTTTATGTAGACCTTCCCCTGTCTCCCAAGTGCTGGCATTAAAGGTGTGTACCACCACACCCAGCGGTGATGAATGTGTAAATTGTTCCAGTATAATAAAAACTCCTGAGTCAGAAATTGAGATAAAGACCTATAAATCCAAGGACAGTGGAGAGTCATTTTTCCTGAACCACCAGCCCCTGAAATCCCCCAGAAATCCTCTCTTCTGTCTTCCTGTCCTCTCTAGCAGACCTCCTCAGCCTTCCAAGAACTCCTGACTAATCCCAGTCAGCCAGTCGCTAACTCCGTCCTTTGATTCAAGGTTGCTTTACTGGCACAGTGGAATGGCTATAAGAACAATACTCCCTCAAATTTCCCCCTTTTTATCTAAATAAAAAGGAAAGGTTTTAACTCTAACATAGTAAAACTATATACAGTAAGAACAATTATCAAGTAAGAAATACATTCACAATATCCAGTCCATTTGTATTTGCAAATTCAGAGAAAATACTCTATCTTATCTTGGTGAGTCCAAAGTTTGTACCTGATTTACTTTCTATCATAACTAAGGAAAACTGCAACTATAGCTATCTAATCTTCAACCCCATCAGAGACCCTAGAAGGATATAATACTACCTGAATAAACAGGAAGTGAAGATCAAGCAACTTCTAAAACTAAGAAACAACAGAGACATCTGGCTGTCTTGACAGTCACCCCAGGGTTCCTTTACAGCATTGAAGCATTCATCTTCTGTGAAGCAGGAATTTTTGAAGGACTGTCCTACCTTCTCTTGGCAAAGTTCGGCATATGCCTTTTGTGTCCTGCTTGTCCAATTTGGACAGCATACTGGCAGCAGTCCAAGGCAAGGACAGTCTCCTTGTCCAGTGCCTAACCTCGCCACAAGTGAAACTATATTGAGGTTTTTCAATGCCTATCATCTTTTGGAATAAATTAGTGCTGCCAGGAGCAGACATGTCTTGCTGTCATGAAAATCCGTATGTTATTAAAATACCATATTCTGTAAGTCTCTGAAGTGTTTGAAGACCATCTCTCTATTTAAAATGTCTCTGATTGACCTTGAAAACATACCTAACATGACTCTAAGTTTGATTGTTATAGATGACTAGCTACTAACCTGTATTTCTTTATTTTTCAAAATAGCTTTCAAGGACTAGAACTTTACATTTTAAATGAGCTGCATAGGTACAATACCTTAAACAAGAAATAGAAACATAATACAGTATAACAAAAATAACCTTAAGTTTATATCCATATACAAAAATACCTTAAACAAGAGTAGAAACATATATACAGTATAACAAAAAGCACCCTAAATTTGTCTCAGTATACAAAAATCCATACCAATGGCAAATATTTGACACTAGTACTTTTTTTAGTTTGAAAGTAGATTCAATAATTACCCTTTTTTACTATAATTTCTATATCCACCCCTTTTTCTTTTCAGAACCTGATCCCTGAATCTATACTCTGTTGTTTAGTTTCCTCCCTAACCATGACCAATAACAGCTTCTGACCAACCCCTCCCCCCAAACGATGACAAACATCCATCGAACGACCAAAAACCACCCACCTCACCTCTTGGGAATGTGGGCGTCGTGTTCTTAAAATTACTTCCTGCTGTCTGGAAGTGACAGCATCTTTTGGGGACCCTGAAAAAAAAAATGAGATAAAGATCAAGTCCCAGGAGGGCCAGCTGTTGTCCAGTCTCGGTGTCATGGGAAAGTATGAGGCTTAGCTGAAGTCCTGACTGGAGTAGTCTACAAGGCTGGACTGTCTTAGCTAACTGCTTTGAAGTTGTCCTGAGCAGTTTGCAGTCCATAGCTGATCTATGAGTGGTGTTTGTCAGCTTAGTTGGTGTTACCACAATCCAGGTAGATTCATCATTGTGGTGCCCCAACATCCTTTTGGAGACTTCAAAGGTCGCTGTTACAAATGGTAGTGGCTGCAACCCACAGATCCAGGGAGGCTACCTAGCAGGGGGGACCCTAGGATGACTGTGGCCTATAAGTAGTTTTGTTTTTACCTAATCACTGGGGCAAGCTTTAGTGAAACATTTCACTATTAGGATAAGAATTTGTACTGTATCAAGCTGGTGAAAGAAAATGCTGGCCGTACTTTCAGGAGGAAAAAAGAAAAGAAATGGTCATGGTTCACTGCAGGAAACTTAAACATTGTGAATGTCATATGTAGCAGATACTGGATAGGTTAAAGGAACACAATCTGGGGTTGGGGATTTAGCTCAGTGGTAGAGTGCTTGCCTAGCAAGCACAAGGCCCTGGGTTCGATCCATAGCTCAAAAAAAAAAAAAAAAAAAAGAGCACAACCTATTAAATACATTGAGGTATACAAACTTATTTCCTAGTTACCTGCTTTAGACTCAAAATATTATCAGATCAGTGACAATAGAATAATAGTCCCTAGTTTGGGTTTTTTTCTATCCCACACCAGATGGCTCTTTTGACATGAAGGAGAGATTTTGGATTTTTCCTTTAACGAGCATGCTTCGGTTTAGAGAAAGAGTGAGCCATGCTCTAATTCCAATGCCAGCCTTAATTTTTAATTGAATTGGGACTACAAAAAGACCATTTGCCTTATATGTCTGTAGAGAACAGTAGAGACAAACATTTGGGAACATGTATGAGATTTTATCCTATTGGAAGTGCATTGTACCATTAGGATAATTTGTTTTTTTCCTGGGACATTTTCTCAAAACCAAAGGTTTAATTAATATCTGTCTAACTTCTGGATCTGATATCATTCTATTTACAGCTGAAGTCAATCTGTGTAAAAAAAGCTTCCTTTGGGCCTTGTAAAATTTTAGCAAATGAACCAGTCCTCGTTCCTGATTCTTCAACTATGTCTCAAGCATTCAAAGCTGCTATATGACATTGCACCAAGGTGTAATCATCATCTAAATCGTCTTTGCAAACCAGTGTAGTCGCCCTCATCGAGAAACTGGTCTTGAGAAATTTCCATACCTCTAGCCCCTTTTTGCTGTTGTATAGCCCTGGCTTCCTCTCTCCATGTTTTCCATTGTAACTGAGGGCCAGCTTCCAGTACTGCTATTAATCTTGTGTAATAATTCTGTTTCTAGTTGCCCATGATTTTAACATCTTCTTTACAAAGGGTGAATGTATAATATGAAACAACTGCTTAAATCTCTTCAAATCTAACATTTCTTTCTTTTTTACTATATCCAAAATGTGTTTTTTTTTAATTCTATGTGTTTTTCTTTTTTACTTTTTTTTTGGGGGGGTTGTTTTTTGTTTTGGGTTTTTTTTGGGGGGGGTTGTTTTTTTTTGTTTTTGTTTTTGTTTTTCAAGACAATTTCTTCACATAATTTTGGTGCCTGTCCTAAATCTGGCTCTGTAGACCAGGCTGGCCTCAAACTCACAGAGATCCGCCTGGCTCTGCCTCCTGAGTGCTAGGATTAAAGGTGTGTGCCACCACTGCCCAGCTTAAAGTTGGTTTTCTAGTAACATTGGGCTGCTCCTCTAATGGTGTGGTAGGTTCTGCTCCTTCTTTTATTTTGATTAGTAGGTCTTTCTAAGGCTTGTATCTTATCAGTCAAATTATCATATTTGGCACAGTTATCAAACCACTTTTTTAAGGATAAAATATGAACTACTCAAGTGATGAGAATTATGATCGACATTATGTCAATCCCAGCTAAGCTGTTTATCAACTCATTTATTTTTTTCCGTTTGCAAGCCATCCATAGTAGCACCAAACAGGGTCCTAACTCCCTGCATTGTGATATGTTTTATTCTTAACCACCTCCCTTTTTTAACCTGAGTCCCCACTTAAAAATTCCCAAGCATCTTACCACATCTGATGATGCTGACAGTGTAGGCAGAGATATGCAGGGTTAATCAGCTACAGTTCTGATGTTCGATTGTGCTGGCATGGAGGGCATGTGTAGCAGGAATCTTAACAGGTCTTATTAATAATATTAAACCTGAGCCAGGTATTGGGGTAAATGCTGGAATATCAGAGAAGCAGAACAAGCCACAGCTACCTCACCTCACCAGTTCCTCAGCTGATCCTGTTTCCTCAGACTGGAAACCTCTGAGTCCTCATCCAGAATGAGTCTCAGCTGAACTGCTGCTCCAAAGCCTGAAAGCCTTAACCAGCTAAAAGCTTAACCAGCCAAATGCTTCTAGTTTCTGGTCCTCACGCCTTATATACCTTTCTGCTTTCTACCACCATTCCCTGGGATTAGAGGCGTGAGTCACCATGCTTGGCTGTATCCTTGAACACATGGATTTCTGCCTCTGGAATGCTAGGATTAAAGGCGTGTGTCACATGCCTGGCTGTTTCCAGTGTGGCCTTGAACTCACAGAGATCCAGAGGTATTTCTGCCTCTGGAATGCTAGGATTAAAGGCGTGAGTGCCACCATTTTCTAGCCTAAGTATCTAGTGGCTTTTCTGTTCTCTGACCCCAGATATGTTTATTAGGGTACACAATATTTTGGGGAACACAATACCACATTTCCCCCCTTTTTTGTCTACAATTTAAAAAAGCTTATAACTAATACAAGAAAAACTATCCAATAAGTATATACAATATATACAGTCAAGAATTACATTAATGATGTCTAGTCCATTAACATTTGACAGATTTAGACAAAAAAATTCCATTATATATGTTAACAATGTCTAGTCCAGTAACATTTGATAAACTCAGACAAAAAAAATTTTCATTACTTATCCTATTTAAAACAAGTAGTTCCTTTTTAAAAGTATTTTTTTTCTTTTCATAATAGATTCAGTAATCTACCTTTTGTCTTTTTTTTTTTTTTTTTTTTTTAGTGAACTAGAGAGAGATGGGTGAGTAGTCTTTGTTCCCTTGGAAATGGGACAATTGTGAGCTGCCATGTGGGTGCTGGGAATTGAACCCGGGTCTACCAGAAGAGCAGCCACTGCTCCCAACCACTGACCCATCTCTCCAGCCCCCCTTTTGTCATTTTTATATCTTCCCCTTTTTCTTTTTAGAGTAGATTGAGTCATCTACCCGTTTATCCTATTATTCATCTTTTTTCTCTTTCTTTTTTTTTTCAAACAAAGACTCTGAACCTAACCTCCTTTTTCAGCTTTTTTCCTGACCACTAACAATTAACAACTTGTAACCAACCATCATAAACAATGACAATATCCATAACTCATTAAATGACTAATAAACCTCCCATCCCACCTCTTGGGATTGTGGGTGTCGTTTTCTTAAAATTACTTCCTGCTTTCTGGGGGTGAAGAATCTTTAGGGGATCCTGAAAAGAAAATTTTTGGGTTAATTGTCAAGTCCTGTATCATTTGTCCAGTCTCTGCATAATAGGGAAGTTCAGGGCTTGTTTCAAGTCCTTGTTCAAGTAGTCTGTCAGGCTGGATCATCTCAGCTAGCCATCTCGAAATTGTCCTCAACAGTTTGTAGTCCAAAGTCCATCTTTCCATGGTGTTAGTCAGTTTAATGGTTTTACCATAGTCCACGTGGAATCATCATTGTGGGATCCTGTCATCCTTTTGAAGATTTCAAAGTCGCTGTTAGGTGTGGTTATGGTTCCCTTTAGAATTTTTTTTTTTTTTAATTTCTGTGCCTCTGTAGTTTGGAGCAATCACAGTCTCATAAATGTCTGTCTTTTGGAACCATGAATGTTCTTCCCTAGAAGAGAATATTTTAACAGCAATTTCTCCCCACCATTTGTCTTGCCAAACTTTTCCAAACTGACCTTTGCGGATGCTTTCTTGTAACACGATGGTTCTGGCAATTCTTCTCTGAACAAGCGGTGAACCCTTCATCCCAGATAGCAGCATGGACAGTTTACCACCTTGGTGTGGTTTAATAATGCCCCATGTTGGGCGCCAGAAGTAATGAATACCTAAATTGTTGCAGTATAATGAAAACTTCAGAGTCAGAAATTGAAATAAAGACCTGTTAAATCTAAGGATAAGAGAGTCAGTTGGCTGACCTTCTCTTCACATTTTTCCTGAATCACCAGCACCTGAAATTCCCCGGAAATTCTCTCTTCTCCTTTCCTGTCTTCTCTAGCAGACCTCCTCAGTCCTCCAAGAACTCTATGGCTAATCCCAGTCATCCAATCACTGACTCCGTCCTTTGATTCAAGGTGGATTTATGGGTACAATGGAATGGCCATACAAACATTTATCCCACAACACCCAGCTAAATATACTTTTTTTTGGGGGGGGGAGATGTGTTTCAAGACAGGGTTTCTCTGTGTAGCTCTGGCTGTCCTGGAACTCAATCTGTCATCCAGGCCTCAAACTCACACAGATCCACCCGTCTCTGCCTTCCTGAGTGCCGAGATTAAAGGCGTGTGCCACCACTGCTCGGCTAAGTAGACTTTTAAGGGCAGTTCCACCCAAGTCTACCTAGTAAAAGACACTTCATATTTCTCCAGAAAAAGTCACACTTTACCTCACTGTACCTTAATTAGCTTTTTAGAGACAGTATTTCCACATAGAGCTACCTTGTGAGGAACTGGGGGTTAGGACTTCACCCCATGAATCTAGAAGACAGTTCAGCCATAACCAGGGAGGACTGAAGGGAACTGCTGGTGGGTACACACTTTCTGAAGTAGTGGCAGTCGATGCACAACTTTGAGACTATGCTAAAACTCCACTGAATTACCCGCTCTAGCAGAATGAAATTTGCACTGAGGCCAGAAGTGACTTGGAGGAGCGTGGATGAGTCGAGCCAGTGAGCCCTGTCAGCCCCCCTGCAGTTACTCTGGACTGCACAGCTCTAGTGGAGTGTAGAATTTAACATAACTACTTTCTCTATAAGACACCCCCCCCCACCTGGTGTCTGGCATTAAATTCACTATTGTGCTGTCAGACCAGGGCTGGGATTAGAACTGGGGCACTTAAATTTTTTCTTATTCAGTGTGTGTGCGTGTGTAATGCACCTGCACATGTAGAGGTCAGAGAACAGTTTGTGGGAGTCACTTCCATCCTATCGCGTGGATCCCAGGGATGGAGCTCAGGTTGTTCGTTTAGCAGCAAATGCTATTACTGGCTGAGCCATCTCATCAGTCCCTGGAATTGGGACACTTTTTATGGACCAAGCGGTGGCCCTCGGTTGTCATTTTGTCATTGGGGTAATGTCATCCTTTCTCTCTAACACATAGTGTTTCCTTCACACCAGAGACTGTTCTGAGTCCTGGTCAGCTGACTAGTCCTCGAGTTCTGTGACAATCCTGTGAACTGAGTGCGGTTAACCTTTCTTCCTCAGGCCGGTAGTTTGCCCAAATTTTCTGTGCTTACACAGCTAATACAGAAATGTAGCAACAGAGCCAGGCCGGTAGCCAGTGTGCCGTGCTCTGCTGTGTGTGAGCCACTGCACTGCTGTGAGAGTTTATCCTCGCCTTGTGGAATCAGGCCCAGAGAGCTGCATGAGTGAGTTGCTTAGGGAATTAGGAAGGAAGCAGGCACCAGCTAAGGTGAGGTGTCAGGATCAGTGTGGTCATGTGCCCGGGTAAGTGTCTAAGTGATGGGGTTGGGGGGACTGCGAAGAAAAGCGGAGGTGAAGCCAGGTGGAGTGGCGGCTGGCAGTGTCTCTCTGATTCAGCCTTCCACTTCCCAGCTTTATTCTCCTCCTTGTCCCGCCTATACTTCCTGCCTGGCCACTGGCCAATCAGTGATTTATTTATTGACCAATCAGCAACACATTTGACATACAGACCATCCCACAGCAAGGTGGTGGTGGCCTTTAAAATCCAGCACTTGTGAGGCTGAGGCAGGTGGATGTCTGAGTTCCAGAACGGCCAGGGCTACACAGAGAAACCCTGTTGAAAAACAAGAGGTGTCCATTAGCTGAGTGTAGTGTCCCACACCTTTAGTATTAGCACCCTGGTGGCAGAGGCAGGTGGAGCTCTTGAGTTCAAGGCCAGCCTGGACTACAAAGTGAGTTCCAGGAAAGCCAGGGCTACACAGAAAAACCCTGTCTCAAAAAACAAGAAAGGAAGAAAAGCACCTTTAATACCTTTAATCCCAGCACTCGGGAGGCAGAGGCAGATGGATCTGTGTGAGTTTGAGACGAGCCTGGACTACAGAGCGAGATGCAGGACAGCCAGGGCTACACAGAGAAACCCTGTCTTAAAAACAAAAACTGAAAAAAGGAAAAGCAGAGGTGAGAGGAAAAGGGAATAAGCAGGCTGGGCACTCACCCCTCCTCCCTGATGCCTGTGTGCCCAGCGTCTTGTCTGTTTCTTTCCTGCTGTCAGAACCCCTGTCCTGAGGCTTGCCCACATCCTGGCCGACAGACAGCCTTTGGCAAGGCTTCAGGAAAGTCTAACCTCTGGGGTCATCAAGGCTGGTGTCAGAAGTGTCCAAGGGGGCACCCAGACAGGTTCCCAGGCGGCAGAATGCCTGCGTCCCTGGAGGAGCCACCTCTCAGCTTTGGGTGGGTGCGGCAGAAACCCTCGTGACCTTGCTGCTGACATTCCTCAGAAGCCACGTGGTCCCAACTGGCAGGGACAGCTGCAGACAGGGGCTGAACCAGCCTTGTTCCCAGGGTGGCGCCCGTTGTCCATCCAGGCCCTGCTCCGCTCCTGGTGTTGCTTTCCCCTCCCAGCGTTCAGTGGGCAGCCGGTGCCGTGGAGCCAACACCATGAGGGTCTAGCGGCACGTAGCCAACCACAGTCTTTCCGAGTGGCCGGGCTGTGGGAGGATGGGGCAGGACCAGACAAAGCAACAGATCGAAAAAGGACTGCAGCTGTACCAGTCCAACCAGACAGAGAAGGCACTGCAGGTGTGGATGAAGGTGCTGGAGAAAGGCTCCGACCTCGTGGGCCGCTTCCGGGTGCTAGGCTGCCTGGTCACAGCTCACTCAGAGATGGGCCGCTACAAAGAGATGCTGAAGGTAGATGTACCTTCACAGGGTGCCATGGGAGGGCCCGGGTGCTGTGAAAGGGCTTGGAACAGGGCTGGGTGGCTCCCAACTCCCAGGCTCCTTTGTAGCTTCCTGAGAATCCTCTATCTTAACAGGCTAGTGGCTGGGTCTGAGGTTTTCAATCTGCGTGGAAGACCCTGAGACTTGGATGGATGGGTATCTTCAGATTCAGGCCTGTGGCCTTCAGCTTCAGTGTCTGAGCCTCCGAGCCTGAGGTTCTCAGGCATCAGGGCTAGAGTCCAGGGATCTCAAGACCAGACCTCCAAGCCTAGGTTTTGGTCTGTTGCTTGCTGCCTGGAGATACAGGCTCCATTTGAGGGTCTGGCTGGTCAGTGGTAGACTCCAGATCTGAGGCTGGGGGTGAAAGGGTGTTGTCTACAGGTCTGAGCTGCAGTTCAAGCTTATAGGCTGTGGCTGGAGCCCGGGAGGATGGATCTGAGATAGTGGAAGCTCTGAGTCTGAGCTTTGGGGTCGGCTGCTCTGGCTGGGAGGTGGGGCTGGATATGGCACCCCAGGGGGTACAGGTTGAGCCTTGGCTGAATGTTGTCTGCCTACTACCCCGGGGTCAGTTTGCTGTGGTCCAGATTGACACTGCACGGGAGCTGGAGGATGCTGACTTCCTGCTGGAAAGCTACCTGAACCTGGCACGCAGCAATGAGAAACTGTGTGAGTTCCACAAAACCATCTCCTACTGCAAGACTTGCCTTGGCCTGCCTGGTACCAGGGCTGGTGCCCAGCTTGGGGGCCAGGTCAGCCTGAGCATGGGCAATGCTTTCCTGGGCCTCAGCCTCTTCCAGAAGGCCCTAGAGAGCTTTGAGAAGGCCCTGCGCTATGCCCACAACAATGATGACACCATGCTGGAGTGCCGTGTCTGCTGCAGCCTGGGCAGCTTCTACGCCCAGGTCAAGGTGGGCCTGGGCCCTAGGGGGGAGGACAATGGGGGTTTGGGGCTCCCTGAGAGTTCTGGGGGGAGGGTTCTCACTGTTTATGATAGCTATTCCCTGATTTCCTCTGGCCAAAAGTTCTTTTGAGACAATGCCATCAGCCTTAGCCAATTAGAGAATAGAACTATCAGACTTGCAGATCCTGCAAATGGTCCCTCAGATGGCATAGGTTTTAAGGTGGCTGTTGAACCTGCCTGTGACCTTGTCAGCTTCACATTCCCTTGGGTGGATGAGTGGTCCATGGCACAGGAGCATTTCCCTGCATGGACAAGTCCAAAAACCCACTGGCAATGCTTTATAGAGGCTGCACCTGCCTCCTCCAGGTTCAGCACAAGCCCCGAGAGTCTCCTAGGACCACTCATCTTGCTGGGCACTGCCCTCAGCCCTCCTTCTAGATAGTGGTGTGGTGAATGAGACAGGACTCCAGGGAAGGTAGAGCCATTCACCTCCATCTCTCAGGTGACCTAGGAGACAGGGAAGCCCCTTGTAAGAACAAGGCATAGGCTGTGTTTTCTGTACGGTCTTCAGCAAGTCACCTACCTTCTCTGAACCCTAAGAGGTCTGTTTATAAATGAGGAAGAACAAGACTCACAGATGAGGTGTAAAGATTTATTTGTCTAATGTTTATGGAAGGGGGTTGGAGAGATGGATCCGTGGTTAAAAGCCCTGCTTGCTGCTTTGCTGCTTGCTGCTCTTGAAGAGGATCGTTTTTTGGTTTGGTTCCCAGCACTGATATGGTGGCTCACAACTGCTTTTAACTACAGTCCCATGGCTCTCCTGACCTCTGCAGGCTGCTGCATGCACCTGCTGCACATACATACATTCAGATACACACACACACACACACACACACACACACACACACACACACACACAATATCAAATAAATACTTACTGAGCCAGGCAGTGGTGGCACACACCTCTAATCCCAGCACTTGGGAGGCAGAGGTAGGCAGTTCTCTGTGATATCCAGGACAGCCAGGGCTGTGCAGAGAAACCCTGTCTTTAAAAAACCAAAAGGAAAAAAATAAAAAACCAAAACGAGCCGGGTGGTGATGGCACACGCCTGTAATCCCAGGGAGGCAGAGGCAGGTGGATCTCTGTGAGTTCGAGGTCAGCCTGGTCTACAGAGTGAGTTCCAGGACAGGCTCCAAAAGTTACAGAGAAACCCTGTCTGGAAAACTCCCCCCCCCAAAAAAAAAAAAAGAAACCAGTTTACTGAGGATCCACTCCATCCCAGGCACCGCTGGACTGTGTGTCTGTAGCAACAGAGACAATGGTGGGATCTCTATCTGGCAGCCCTGTTCTATCTGGAGGAGAATGGCAGTGAACACAATCAGGAAGGTGGTTATGCATCATGTGAAGAAAGGTAGCAACACCAGGATGTGGGGTAGTGGTGCCATTGTTAAGACAGGGATCAGAAGGCCTCAGTGAGTGATGGAGGAAGAGAGGGGTGAGCCATGCAGAAATCCCGGGAATGATCATCAGCCCAAGCCCTGCCAAGAGGAAGGGAGGCCACGGAGTGGCCAGAGGTGTATGAGGAGGTGGGAAGCCATGCAGAAGGGTGGGTGTGAACTTGATGGCAGAGTCGGGGACCAAACACTTCCCATCACCAGGATTTTAGTGGGGAGGGGGTGACATGGTCTCGTATGGCCCAGTGTAACACCCGGCCGTGGGGGATTTTTTTAAGATTAATTTTTATTTTGTGTGTGTGGATGTTTTGCCTACGTGTGTGTCTGAGTGCCACCTGTGACTTGCTAGTGGACACCAGAGGTCAGCATTGGATGCCCTGGAACTGGAGCTACAGATGGTTGTGAGCTGTCATGGGAGTGCTGCAAATCAAAATCAGGTCCTCTGGAAGAGCAGCCAGGGCTCCTAACCACTGAGCCATGTCTCTAGCCCCAAGCTTTGGTGGAATTTTAACTCCTGGCACATGATAAATACTTTGTCCCCCAAAGTGAGAAAATAATGTAAGAAAATATAATAACACAGTGAGTTCCCATATACCCACCACTTAGATGGACCAATTATTCCTATTTTGCTACTTTTGGTTTATGCATTTTACTATTGTATTAGAAAGTTACTGACATCAGACTGAGGATGTAGGGCTGTTGGCAGAGTCTTTTGTAGTGTTCACAAAGTTCAGTTCCCAGTACTGCATAAACTGAGTGTAGTAGCACATGCCTGTGATCCCAGCACTGAGGAGGCAGAAAAGGATCAGAAGTTGAAGATCATTCTTTTTTTTTTTTTAACTTTATTTTATGTGCTTTGGTGTGCAGGTGTCAGATCCCCTGGAACTGGAGTTACAGACAGTTGTAAACTGCCATGTGGGTGCTGGGAATGGAACCCAGATCCTCTGAAAAAGTAGCCAGTGCTCTTAAACAGTGCGCTGTCTCTCCAGCCCCTTGAAGGTCATTTGTAACTGACAATGAGTTTGAAGATCTCATGGGGTACATGAGATCTGTCGGAGGGAGGGAGGAAAAATTGTTGACATGTCACTATTTTTATATTTTATTTTTTAGACTTTGTTTATTTCCTGTGTAAGAGTATGTGTATGTGCACTACATGTGTGTCTGGTGCCCCAGGAGGCCAGAGGAGGGTGTCAGATTCCCTGGAACTGGAATTAAAGATGGTTGTGGGAGCTGGGAATTGAACCCAGGTCCTTTGCAAAAACAGCAAGTATTCTGAACTACTGAGCCATCTCTTCTGCCCAACATCTCATATTTGACCCTGAAATAGTTCTGTATGAAATTTAGGTATCCTGGCAGTTGAGAGCCAAGGAATACCACAAAGTCACAAATAGGATTAAGAAAAGGGGGAGAGGCTAGGTGGTGGTGGTGCACACGTTTAATCCCAGCACTCTGGAGGCAGAGCCAGGCAGATCTCTGTGAGTTTGAGGCCATCCTGGTCTACAGAGTGAGATCCAGGACAGGTACCAAAACTACACAGAGAAACCTTGTCTCGAAAAAAAACAAAAAAAGGGGGGAGGGTAGAAAGGGGGTTAAGAAGGTGTCTTAGAGTTTCTATTGCTGTGAAGATACCATGACCACAGCAACTTAAGGAAAACATTTAACTGGGGTGGCTCACTTACATTTTCAGAGGGTCAGTCTATTATCATCGTGGTGGGGAGCATGGCGGCATGCAGGCAGACATGGCGCTGGCTACATCTTGATATGCAGGCCACAGGAATGAGACATTTGGCAGTATCCTGAGCATAGGAAACCTCAAAGCCCGCCCCTACAGTAACACACTTCCTCCAACAAAGCCATACCCATTCCAACAAAGCCACACCTCCTAATAGTGCCACTCCCTATGAGATTATGGGGGCCAGTTACATTCAAACTACTACAGAAACGTAGTATCCAATTTTGTATTGGACTGTCAGTGAGCCACTGGCCAGAGGCATCAAGCTGTATCTTACATTCTAGGAGATCCATCTGGAGTTGTCAGATCTTGCCTTTTATGTGATAAATGATATAGTAAAGTTTACCTGACTGGTAGACACAAAAGCAACAGTCCTCCCTGAGGAAGAAACAAAGACCACCTCTCTCTGCTGTTAGTAAATCTAATCCTCACCAATTTTTGTAGCACTACGGCGGCCAGAGAGTCTATTTGGCCCTGGAAGGTAAGGATGGTAAGCCACCCATTTGGGGGTCCTGGATGAACTAAGAAAAACTGATGGTAAATAGCTAGGGAAGTAGTCAGTCTTGCTGCTCCAGTGGGGACACCAGCAGTTATACCCAGGACTGCTGTAAACCCTGTGATGGGAATCAGCCAAGAGTTCTTCACTGGGTACCACCCCCAGTTTTGGAAAAAGGAAAACCAGGGGACAAATCCCAGACCACCCTGAGCAGGTAGGCAGCAATAAACTTGAGTGTTGTAGAGAATTGAGTCATTGTAAATGTTTGGGCATAGGAGCTGGGTGGTAGTACTAAGGGTTAAGGAATTATTGTAGTCTGCAGAATCCAGTGTGCCCACAAAGTATGTTCCTGAAGAGCTAAAGCAGTCTGTTGTAGAAGTAATCATCTTATTAAATAAGAAACACAGAGCCAATGCAGAGATGAAAGCCCAAGAGGTCAGAGCTAAGAGCTAAAAACCTTACTCTTCACTGCTGCTGCTGTCCTCTTCAGCCAAGAGACCTACTTCCTGTGTGTTTGTCTTTATATAGACTTTCTGTTCTGCCTTCTCATTGGTTGTAAACCCAACCACATGACCTCCTCGTCACTACCTGTCTGTACAGACCTCCAGGTCTTCTATGGTTGGTATTGAGATTAAAGGCGTGTGTCTCCATGCTGGCTGTATCCTTGAACACACAGAGATCCACCTAGCTTTGCCTCCCAAGAGCTGGGATTAAAGGGGTGCACCACCACCGCCCAGCTTCTGCTAAGGCTTGCTATTAGCTCTGACCCCCAGGCAACTTTACTTATTAACATACAAATAAAATCACATTTCAGTACAAATAAAATATCACCATAGTCTGCGATACCGAAGAGAGGTATGGGAGAGATAAGGGGTGGTAGTGATATTCGGCTTAGAACAATTAAAGAGAGGCAAGGTGAGAGAGTCTAATAAGACAATGGGCGAGGCCACAAATGGTGGCCGTCAGTTTGACCCAGGAGGGACACACTACCACCATTCTCCAAAGCAGTCAGGCAAAGCATTATTCAATAGCTGATATGCAGAGGTTGAAGTCTGAAACAAGAGATGCTGTGACAGTGAGGTAGGGTCAATATTGTCTAAAAGGGGAGATATTAGGGCTGTAAGGATCTCTGAGGAGCTTTGGACCACTTCTACCATGCCTATACCTAGGGTTTGAGAGAGTGGGATGTGTATCCTCTGTATTTGATTGTGCCTGATGGGCAACTGAGATAAATGTGATGGTAAAGTTTACCAGTCCACAGTTTGGTGTGAATGCTGATGAAATGCTGACATCTGCACCCTCTTAGTCCCTCTCGATTGATTAGTGGCGGTTTCTTTTATCTCGAAGGCCTTTCCTTCATCAGCGAGGGCTAGGTGGTACTCTGAAGTGCAGAGCCAATGGAAACCAAAGGCTTTCTCTTCAGTTAGCTGCTGGAGTAAGGACATCAGGGCTGTATTCAGGGCATGCTTACCTCTGCCTTCTCCTTTTGGTGCATCGCTGTGAAATCACAGGGTCCCTTTTTTTTTTCTTCTCCCAGCGCTGGGGAAGGAATCCAGGACCTTCCAATATGGTAGACAAATCTCCCACAGAGCTATATCCACAGCCCTCCATTATTATTTTTTGTAGTTTGAATTCTCTTTTTAAAATTTTGTGTGTGGGGTGGTGTATGTGTTACAAGACATGCTGGCTTGCTACTGGGCCATCTCCCAGCCCTGTTTGTATTTTGTTTTGTTGTTTTGTTTTGAGACAGGCTTTCTCTGTGTAGCCCTGGCTGTCCTGGAACTCATTCTGTAGACCAGGCTGGCCTTGAACTCAGAGATCCTACCTCTGCCTCCTGAGTGCTGGGATTAAAGGTGTACACCACCACTGCCTGGCTTGTATTATTTTAACCTTGCCCAGTGGAAGTCCCTCCAACCTTGACCCCATATC
Organism: Peromyscus eremicus; assembly: GCF_949786415.1. Taxonomy (NCBI): domain Eukaryota; kingdom Metazoa; phylum Chordata; class Mammalia; order Rodentia; family Cricetidae; genus Peromyscus; species Peromyscus eremicus. The sequence continues at coordinate 66,830,925 of NC_081419.1, forward strand.
CTTTTGACAAGTGTTTTATTTACTGCCCTGTTTATTTAACACAATAAAGAGCCACGGGCTCGTTTTGAACATCCTCTGGGCTAGGTGTGAAGCCTACCATTCCCTCGGGTTCTTTTCAGTGGGCATTGGTGGTTGAAGTCTAGCTGTGGGTCCCCAGGTATGCACAGCTGCCTCTGTCTGTGCTGCTCAATCTTCTCAGATGCCAGAGCAGCTGGAGTTCACACGGCAGGGCTAGCTCCACCCAAAGTAACACCTAGTGCTTAGGGGTTCTTCTCCACTGACTGTAAACTCAGTCCTTCTTTCTCAAAGTAGAAAATTTTGGTCCATTTGTTTGTTTGGTTAGTTGGTTAAAGACAAGGTCTTATGTATCCAGACTGACCTCACATTCTACATATAGCCAAAGCTGGCCTTGAACTCCTGATTCTCCTGCCTCTACTTTCTGGGTGCTGGGTTTCCAAGTGAGCAATGTCACATTCAGCCTTGCTGTTAAGTTTTAAATGAGGTGAGAAATGTCAGGACTTGTTTGTATGTAGTAGATGATTAGGTAGAGAGACTTCAAAGATGCAGACGTAGGGGCTTTGGCCCGGGGATTGGTTCCCATGGCATGGGTGGAGGAACAGGAAGAGAACCAAGATGTAGGGCAGAGGATGTGGCTAAGAGTGGACAGACAGGGCGGTCCTCTGAGCTCCTGCTTTCCTGATGAGTGGCATTGGCTCTTTATGAGGGGCTTTTGTGAGTTTGAGGGGGAAGCATTCGAGAAGGATTTCATGGGCATGCCAAGCCTGTTCTGATGTTCTCTGGTGCTGATGCGATAGAACTGTCTCAGCCCTCAGGAGCAGCTGCTCCTGGTAAACCCCTCAGAAGCCCGTCTAGGACAGGATGAGAGGAGAAGCCAGCTGTGTTTTGCCTTTTCATTCAATGAACAAATATTTATTACGTATCAGCCAAGTCTAAGAACTGTTTTAGGCACTTGGCACACACAGCCATCCTAAGAGACCATACCTGTGCACTGGCTTCCCCTCCTTCCTGGATCATGTTTACCACTGGAGGCCAAAATGAATGAATGGGGGGGGGGCACGGCTGGAGAGATGGCTCAAGAGGATAAGAGCACTGACTGCTCTTCTAGAGGTCCTGAGTTCAATTCCCAGCAACCACATGGTGGCTCACAACCATCTATAATAAGATCTGGTACCCTCTTCTGGCATGCAGGCATACATAAAGGCAGAATGAACACTGTATACATAACAAATAAATAAATATTAAAAAAAAAAACTTAAAAAGAATGAGCTGACTATGACCACCGTGGTGCATATCTGTGATCCTAGCACTCAGGAGGCATGGTTCGGGAAGATTATAACTCGCGCAACATTTAAAAATAAATGGGGTTCCCTGGCTGTCAGAGAACCCAAGTCTGGAGCCCTGGGTTTAGGGCAATTCCTACCACTCAGTGTGTTCCCCTCCTGTTCTGTGTCCCTGCAGGACTATGAGAAAGCCTTGTTCTTCCCCTGCAAGGCTGCAGAGCTTGTCAACGACTATGGCAAAGGCTGGAGCCTCAAGTATCGGGCCATGAGCCAGTACCACATGGCTGTGGCCTACCGTCTGCTAGGCCACCTGGGCAGCGCCATGGAGTGTTGTGAGGTGGGGGAGCTGGGAAGCAATCGGTGGGGGTGGGGGTGGGGGAGGACCTCAGGCCCAGGACACTGGGCCCCCAATTTTCTAGAACAGTCCACAGAATACACAAACACACACACACACACACACACACACACACACACACACACACACACAAAGCTTGCCCTTGAGTCGCTGAAGAGAGTATTTCTATCACAAACTGTGCCCCAGACTTTATTCCCTTCCAGTCCATCCTCAGGACAAGAGCCTCTGTAGGACACTTTGAAAAGTAAAATGTAAGGGCTGAGGATGTGGCTCAGTTGGTAGAATGCTTGCCTGACATGCACAAAGCCCTGGGTTCAGCCAGGTGGTGGTGGCACACGCCTTTAATCCCAGCACTCAGGAGGCAGAGGCGGGTGGATCTCTGTGAGTTCAAGGCCAGCCTGGGCTACAGAGTGAGTTCCAGGACAGCCAGGAATATACAGAGAAACCTCGTCTTGAAACACCAAAACCAAAACAACAACAACATAGCCCTGGATTCAATCTGTAGTCCTACATAAAACCCATCCAGCTTGGTGGTGTATGCCTATAATCCCAACCCTTGGAAGGTGAAGGATCAGAAGTTCAAGGCCATCCTTGGCTACATGAGACTCTGTCTTTAAAAAAAAAAAAATGAGAGAAAGATAGGAGTCTTGAAGTTCCCCCACTCAGGCTCAAAACCCATTGCTTCTTCCTCTGATCCCAGTAAAGGTACTTCTCTCTGGGTCTCAGTTTCCATCGGTCAGACAATACTATGATCTTAGTGGTTCAGTACAAGAGGCCTCACCAACTTCAAGAATGTATTCGGTTCTGAGGAGGTGGTGACCCTAGCTGTCCCTTCTGAGGGACTGCTGGGTATAGGACACCCCGCAGTAGGATCAGCTTGCCTGAGTGACCAGCCTCCCTTGCAGGAATCCATGAAGATTGCTCTGCAGCATGGTGACCGACCACTGCAGGCACTGTGTCTGCTCTGCTTTGCCGATATCCACCGGAGCCGGGGGGACCTCGAGGTGAGATCACCAGGATGAGGGGGGACCGTGGGCCTGGATCACCTCAATTCCAACCCTGCCCGACTTTGCAGACAGCCTTCCCGAGGTACGACTCTGCTATGAGCATCATGACAGAGATTGGAAACCGCCTGGGGCAGGTGCATGTGCTGCTGGGTGTGGCCAAGTGCTGGATGGCCAGGAAGGTGTTGGACAAGGTGAGGTCAGGCCCTTTCCTGGAGCGAAAGCTCTCTCAGGGGCTCCCAGTTTGGGGCTACTCAGCCAACACTGGGAGTATGGTGCTGGGCTTGTCCCCCTTTTTTAACATCTGCCTCACTCTGTTCCCATGAGGCCCAGACATTCCCAGTAATTCTCTACCCTCAAAGAAGGCCCATGCCTTGTTCAGGGGCCCACAGCTTCTAAAGGGCCAAAGCTGGCATTTGGAGCTGAGATTCTTAAATTTCCTTCCGCTGTCTCACAGCATCCGATGAGGCAGTCATGTTCTGCCCATTGTGTCTGCATAAACTAAGGCGGGATGTAATTTGCTCATACAATTTCTCCTGCCTTCTCACAGAGCAATGGTTCCACCCATCCCCTCCCCCCCACTTTCCTTTTCTTTGCTATGAGCCAAGGCAGTCAGACTGCCTACATCTCTGGCCTCTGCTCACCTTTCAGGCTTTGGATGCCATTGAGAAAGCCCAGGACCTGGCTGAAGAGGTTGGAAATAAGGTCAGACATGGTTATGTCTCCTGGGTATGGGATCAAGAACCAAAGGAGGAAAATTAGGTGTGGCGGTGGAGGAAACAGGATAATCAGAGTTCAAGGTGATTCTTGGCTACATAGTGAGTTGGAAGCCAGCTTGGGATACATAAGACCCTGCTAGAGCTCCGAGCTCCTCTGATCCTCTGGAAGGTACTTGCAGCCATCCCAACCCCCTGGATCTCCAGCTTCCTCCCAGAGAGTATTTCTGGGGCTAGGCAGGCATTTCATAGCTTGGAGAAGCAGTGAGTCCCTGGTAGCCTCTTTATTCTTCATTAAAAACCCCTAACAGGGGCTGGAGATGCCTGAGCAGTTAAGAGCACTACCTGCTCTTCTAGAGGACCTGAGTTCAGTTCTCAGCACGCACGGCAGTTCACAACCACCTGTAACTAACTTCAGATCCGGGGATTAGATGTCTTCTTTTCCATGGGCACTAGGCATGCACATGGTACACAAACATACACACAAGCAAAAATGCTTGTACACATTTTAAAATCTTAAAAATAAAGCCAAAATACCAGCCCTCACAACGTCCTCCACTTCTCCATAGCTGGGTACTTGGCATCAAGAGCTGGGTATCCTCACAGCCTTCGCTCTAAGTGATCTCATACTATAGATGAGGCCCAAGGGCCCCCAGCTACCAGCTGCTGTGACCTAATGCTAAAGTCCATAGTAATATGTAGCTTCTTCAGATGTCTTAATTGTATCCAGACCTTAATGCTTTTTGGCTTAGTGTTTCCCAGAGTCTTCTAGAAAACGTGCATCTCTGTAGGCTCTGGTGCACAGCCCAACTAAGATGTTGAAGTGTATGTGCTTTGGGCTGGACCGCAGCCACTCATGTTCACTCAGCTATCACATTGATCAGAAATGAATACTCAGTAAAAATAAGGAAGCAAATTAGATACCGTAGAGGCAATATCTAATATCTAACAGCAACAGGTTTGGTCAACAAAATCCTTCAGAAACATGGTATGGTGGGGCACACCTGTTCCAGGACTTGGGAGGTGGAGGCAGAAGGATCGGGAGTTCTAGGCTAGCCACGACTATATAGTGAGTTTGAGGCCAGCCTAGGCTATGTATGTGAGACCCTATCTCAAAACAAAAACATGGGGTCCCATGTTCTGGTCTCTTACCCCACCCACTCTCTGTCCAAAGGGAATCCAAGGCTTGGGGGTGGGCAGGGTCTTTCTCCCAGGTCCCCCAGCAAGGCAGGAGTGTGACAGGGACAGCACCTTCCCAGCCCTGCCTTCTGCCTAGCCTCTCACGGCATCCATCCCCCCCGCATCTCAGCTGAGCCAGCTCAAGCTGCACTGCCTGAGTGAGGGCATCTACCGCAGCAAAGGGCTGCAGCGTGAGCTGCGCGCGCACGTAGTGAGGTTCCATGAGTGCGTGGAGGAGACGGAGCTCTACTGTGGCCTGTGTGGCGAGTCCATCGGGGAGAAGAACAGCCGGCTGCAGGCCCTGCCCTGCTCCCACATCTTTCATCTCAGGTGAGGCTGGGTGGGCACGACCCCCAGATCACACTAACAATATTAGAGGCAAGCTCCTGGGTGCCTTCCCCAGGCTTGGTGTGTTCTAAGAACTTCCCACCTACTTACCGACTTGCCTCCAACCGCATGAAGGGGTTATTCTTACCACCATCCCAGGGGGAATTCAGAGCGTCCCCTTCCAGGACCAGGCTTGCCCCAGGGTGGAAGCTTCTGATGCAGGGCAGGCAGGAGGTGAGCAGCGGGCCTGGAGAGCCTCCTCTGCCACTGGACAGCGACCCCTGGACTGGAAGGGAGGAAGACAGAAGCCAGAGCCTGGAGAAAGCCTGGCATGGGTGAGTGGACAGAGCCCTCTGCCTCCGCAGATGCCTGCAGAACAATGGCACTCGGAGTTGTCCCAACTGCCGCCGCGCCTCCATGAAGCCAGGATTCGTGTGACTTCAGTGGCCGTCTTCGGCGTTGACATCGCTTCCCTTGGCTCCTTCTCCACCATCAAGCTGAAGGCTCTGGTGAAATTCTAGGGTAGCTGCCAGGGCCTCCTTTGCCGACTCAGGGCCGGGGGCTTGCCTGCTGCTCCTCTGGGCCTAGCTCCCCTCCCCTGCCTCTTTGTATTTCGTTCTTTATAGAAAAATAAAATGTTTGTACCTGGTGCCGGTGGTGCTGGCCTTTCCTCCTCACGTGGGCTTCCCCAGACACAAGCCCCACTCCATATTCCGTGTGAGACCCTCCAGCCGCCCACCTTCTTAGCAACTCAGTTACCTTGCTGCTGGGATGCCTACCCCCAGTGTGAGGAGTTGAGAGGGGACTACTAGATAATAAGCAGAATAGGCAAGCAATGTGGAAAGTGCTAGAAACTTGCATGGATTGCATTGTAAACTTCTGCCCCACCAGTTTTTAAAAATTACATCTATTGCATGTGTGTGCACATGTGTGTGCACATGTGCCAGTGTGAATGTGAGGTCAGAGAACAATTTCAGGGAGCCAGTTCTGTCCTACTGTGTGAGTCCCTGGGGGTGGAACCCAGGTCCTCAGGCTTGGAGGCAAATGTCTTTACATGCTGAGCCATCTCACTGGCCCCTACCCCACCAATTTTTCTGTTGTTAATTGTTTTTGGTTTTTTCGAGACAGGGTTTCTCTGCATAGCCCTGGCTGTCCTGGAACTCACTCTATAGACCAGGCTGTCCTGGAACTCACAGAGATCTGCCTGCCTCTGCCTCCCAAGAGCTTGGATTAAAGGCACTGCCTAGCAAATGCTTTTAAACAGGATCTGTCTATTCAGTAAGACAAGAGTCTCACTATGTAGTTCTGGCTGGTCTGGAAATCAGTGTGGAGGTTCAAATTCACGAAACTCCTGCCTCTGGCTCCTGACTGCTGGAATTAAGGGTGTGTGCCATCATGCCTGGCTCTGTCACCTTTATTAGAAGGGACTGATGACCACCTCCCAAAGGCCTCTTTACAAATACCACAACACAAGGCATTCTATTTCAACATGTGAATTTTGGATGGAAAAAAAAGCCCCTACTGTGAGTATATTTGAAGATGAGGCCTTGAACAGGCTAGTGAAAGCCTGAGAAGATAGCTTAGTGGGTAGGGCGCTTGCCTAGCCCACTTGAGGGTCTAGCTTTACTCCCCAACACCACACAAACCAAAGGTACTAGCCCTTGGGAGATGAAGGTAGGAGGATCAGAAGTTCAAGGTCACCCTCTGCTCCATGGCAAATTTAAGGCCAGCCTGGGCTACATGAGACCCTGTCTCAAAAACAAAATAAAATGAGTTCATCTCAGTCCTAAGGTTGGGATGCTCATCAAACAGGACTCCTGTCCGGAGAAGAAGAGAGACATTGGCGAAATAGGAGAGTTTTCTCCCCTCTCCCCGTGATGCAGAAAGAGCCTCTCATTGAGGACACAGTAAGGACATGGTTTTCTGCCAGCCAGGAAAAGGAACCTCACCCAAAACTGAATTTCCTAGCACCCTCTTCTGGGAATTGCAGCCTCTAAAACAGCGAGAAAACTAGCTTCTGGGGCTGGAGCGATGGCTCAGTGGCTACATGATTTCTTCTCTGCTCACTGGCTGCTCATCCAGAGGATTCAGGTTTGATTTCCAGGACCCACATGACAGCTGTCTGTACAACTCCAGTTCCAGGGACCCAAACCCTCTTATGGCTTCCACAGCACCAGGACACACATGGTGTTCAGATACACATACAAGCACAAAACCCATACACATAAAAAATAAAACATTTTTAAAAAAGAAATTAGCTTCTGTGTTTAGATTACCTAGTCTATACTTTAAAAAAATATATTTTATTGGTATTTTGCTTGCTTGTATGTCTGCAAGGGAGTCAGATCCCCTGGAACTGGAGTTACAGACAGTTGTGAGCTGCCATGTGGGTGCTGGGAATTGAACCTGGGCCCTCTGGAAAAGCACCCAGTGCTCTTAAGCACTGGGCCATCTCTCCAGACATGGGTATTAATTTTAAAGGGAAGGAAAAGCTACGTCTCAGTGGAGATGGTTGGCTGGCCCAGTTCACCTCCAGGACAAGGTGAAACTGTGTGCCACCTGAAAGGCACAACACTAAGGGGGACACGGTTAGAAACGTCCCTCAGAGTAACTGTGATTTTTGAAAGTGTCCAGAGATGAAATCAAGGTGTATTCGTTTGTTTTCTACTGTGACCAAAAACAACTTGAGGAAAAGATGTATTTGGCTTACACGTCCCAATCACAGTCCCTCACCAAGGGAAGTCAGGGCAGGAAGTCAGGGCAGGAACTCGAGGCAGGAACCTAGAGGGTGGAACTGAAGCCGAGACCTTGAAGGAGTGTGGCTTACTGGCTTGCTTTCCACGGTTAGCTCAACCTGCTTTGTCATATGACCCAGGACCACCAGTCCAGGGCTGATACCACCCACAGTGATCTGGGCCCTCCCACATCAGTCATTAATCAAGAAAACCCCCACAGTCTTGCCTACAGGCCAAGCTGATGGAGTTATTTCCTCAGTTGAAATTCCCCCTTCCCAAACGACCCTGGCTTGTGTCAAGCTGGTTAAAACTAACCAGGATGCAAGGAAAGTCTGGGAAATTCTTTTTTGTGAGTGTGTGTGCTTTTCGTTTTTCTGTTTTTTGTTTGTTTGTTTGTTTGTTTCTGTTTTGTTTTCCTAGTCTATCATTTTGTTATTCAGTGATAGACAAGTACATTAAATGTATGCAATATTGAAAGTGCAAACTTTAATGGGAAGCTTTATGGCTTCAGTTTCGAATGCCAGTTTTAACTATATGTAATTGATTAGGTTGTTTAGACTTAATTCTTGTATAGAAGCACTGAGTGCACGCAGCCCTTCTCTGCTGGACTCCTTCACTGTAAAGGCTGTTGCTAGGACAACCAGTGAAGCTAGGAGGAAGCCTGAGGATGAAGTTGTGGAAAGCTACTGATATTCACATCCCCCTGTTCCAGGCAATGCCGTGGTTAATCAGGAGACTGTTTGGTTTTGATCCGGTTCTGTTGATTTGATGCAGGGCTTTGGGAATACTCTTCCACTGAGCTACATCCCCCTAGCCCAGGAGGATGTTCTTTTTGTTCTTGTTGTTGTTCGTTTGTTTTATCCAGGCAGTGTTTCTCTGTGTAGCCCTGGCTGTCCTGGATCTTGCTCTCTAGAGCAGGCTGGCCTCAAACTCAGAGATCCACCTGCCTCTGCCTCCTGAGCCCTGGGATTAAAGGCGTGCACCACCACTGCCCAGGTGGAAGTTCTTTTAGGAAATTCTTACAGAAGTATCCAAGCTGATACTAGCCCTCGACTTCATTTGATTCCTGAAAAGAAGTTACAAGTCTGGCGGTGGTGGTGCATGCCTTTAGTCTCAGCACTCTAGAGGCAGAGGCAGGCGGATCTCTAAGTTTGAGGTCAGCCTGGTCTACAGAGTTCCAGGACAGCCAGGGCTACAGAGAGAAACCCTGTTTTGAAAACAGCCGTCTCCCCAAGAGAAGTTACTAGTGTTGTATTTCTAAGTTTTTTGGAAATTATATTTATATATATATATATATATAATATATATGTGTGTGTGATATATATGCATATGTATCTCACATGTATATGCATATATACCTCACATATATACAATGCCAGGCACGGATGACATAACCTGTGGTCCCAGCTCCTCAGGAGGCAGGAAGATTGCTTCAGTGTAGGAATTCAAGGAACTATCCCATATCTTCAGGTTGTTTTTTTTCTTTCTTTGTTTCTTTCTTTTTTTAAGATTTATTTATTTATTATGTATACATTGTTCTGTCTGCATATATTCCTGCACACCAGAAGAGGGCGCCAGATCTCATTACAGATGGTTGTGAGCCACCATGTGGTTGCTGGGAATTGAACTCAGGACCTCTGGAAGAGCAGCCAGTGCTCTTAACCTCTGAGCCATCTCTCCAGCCTGTTTTTGTTTTGTTTTGTTTTGTTTTTTTCTTTAAACAAAATAGCTAACTTCTTCAAAGGAGTAGAGTGGAGTAGGGAGTAGGCAGCGGGGTGGGCAGGCTTAGAGTTAGAGTGGTTCTTGGGGTGGTCTTTCTGAGAAGGTGGTGTTGAGAGGTGACACAAGCAGTAAGCTGGGATGCATCTCAGTGGTATAGGGCTTGTCTAGCACCTGGGAGGACCCGGGTTCAAACCCCCGTACTGAAGAGAAGAGAAAAAGGGAGAAGGTCGGTGTTGTGCTTTGCGGTTGTAATGCCAGCCCTCAGAAGATTAAGGAGGAAGGATTGCTCTGAGATCGAGGTCAGCCTGGACTAAACAGAGAGTTCTAGGCCAGTTAAGTTACAGAGTGAGGTCCTGATTTTAAAAGAAAGAAAGAAATAGGGCTGGAGAAATTGCTCAGTGGTTGAGTGCTTACTGCTCTTCCAGAGGACCTGAGTTCTGTTGCGAGGTATTTGATTACACTATGTAAAGACATGTCACTGGGACTGGTTTAATAAAAAGCTACATTGCCAGTAGCTAGGCAGGAGATATAGATGGAACTTCCGGACAGAGAGAGTTCTGGAAAGAAGAAAGGGGGAGTTGCCAGCCAGATGCAGAGGAAGCAGGACATTCAGGAGAAGAGGAAAAAGCCACAAGCTCCATGGCAGCATGTAGATGAATAGAAATAGGTTAATTTAAGTTATAAGAGGTAATTAGAAACAAACCCAGGCTAAAGCCAAGCTTCCATAATTAATAAGAAGTCTTTGTGTCATTATTTGGGAGCTGGCTGTCGGAACAGAGAAAGACTTGTTACAGAGTTCAGTTCCCAGCACCTATGTTGGTGACTCACAACCCATAATTCCCCTCATTCCTGCTCCAAGGAGTCCCAAATGCCGCCTGCCTTCTGGCCTTCTAGGGCACAGCACTCACATGAATGCACACATACAGACCCATGTGGTGCACTTAAATAAAACAAATATTACAAGAGAAGAAAAAATTAAAAATAGGGATGGGGTCAAGCAGCCCAATTATCAGTAAAGTACATTCTAGAAAAAAGGAACAAGGGCTTGCCTGATACAGTCAAGGGACAGCAAGGAAGCTCGTCACCATGGCCTGAGAGCTGGGAAACCAGAGAGTACAGACACACAGGGCCGTACAGGCTGTTGTGAGGACTGGGTTTTACTCTGAGGGCAGGCAGCTGCTGGGGTTTTAGGCAGAGTGACATGATCTGAGCAGTTCCAAAGGAATTCCACTGGGTACTATGTAGAGAACAGACTAGGTCCAGGACAGCTGGCCTGAATGCTTCCAGACTGGCAGCATGGGGTACAATGTGAGATCTTGTCTACACACACACACACACACACACACACACACACACACACACACGTAGATGTGGCACATGTTACCAGTTGGCAAATTTATGGGAAAGGCAGGTTTTCATTGTTTGTTCTTTCAACTTGTAATTTTTACTTTTTCTTTTCAAAATAAATTGTTTTTCCAAATGGTAAATTTTAGGAAATGTTACCCAGACATAGGGAGGGAGGGTGTGGGGAGGTGCTGTGGGGGAGGGAGAGATCCAGATGTTAGGGATAGGCTCGTGTGACAGGTGTCAAATTTTGCCAAAGGAGAGCAGGCTGTTTTCGGGGTGTTGCTGAGTTGGCAGAGTGCTACCCTAGCGTGGAGGAAGCCTCAGGTTTGATTCCCAGTGCTGCAGAAACCAGGTTTGGTGGGGGAAAAAATCAGTACACAATCCCAATGCTTGAATGCAGGAGAATCAGAACTTCCAGGGCATCCAGGGCTATATGGTAAGTTCATAGCCAGCCTGGGATATGAAGCCTTGTCTCTGTCTGTCTGTCTGTCTGTCTGTCTGTCTGTCTCTCTCTCTCTCTCTCTCACACACACACACACACACACACACACACACACTTGGGCCAATTGTGAGCCTTTAATCCCAGTACTCAGGACGCAAGACAGTTGGATCTTTGTGAGCTCAAGACCAGCCTGGGTTATGTAGTGAAACTCCCTCTAAAAGGGAGTGGAGAAAAGAATATGTTTCGTGCCAGGGCATTTTCCTGGTATGTCTGGTAAGTGCCCTGAAGGGGAGTGTGGGAAACGGAATAAGACTTGACTAGTCTTTGGGGCTGATTAAAGAACATGAGAGTTCATTGATATTCAGTGGGGACACAGAGTTATAGGAAAAGTAGAAGCACAGATGTGGGATGAGTTATTGGGGGTCTGAGACACCAAAGGGCAGAGGCCCAGGTACTGATGTGGCAAGAAAAGATGTAGCATGTGGACAAGATGTGGTCAGGGACCAGACTTGGCTCTTTTTGTTGTTGTTGTTTTTTTGTTTTTCGAGACAGGGTTTCTCTGTGTAGCTTTGCGCCTTTCCTGGATCTCACTCTGTAGCCCAGGCTAGCCTCGAACTCACAAAGATCTGCCTGCCTCTGCCTCCTGAGTGCTGGGATTAAAGGCGGGTGCCATCACCGCCCGGCCAGACTTGGCTCTTTATCCTAAGAGAAGGCTTTGTTTTTGTTTTCTTCTTGAGAGAATGGATACTGTAAGGTAAAAGGGCCAGCCAAATAAACACATTCTGCCCCTGACCAGCTCGGCAGGAAAACCAGCCAATCCCTGAGTACAAAATCCAGCCAATCTCCGAGCTTGTCCAAGCTCAGGGATTGAAATCTGATCAATTCCCACCCTGAAAATCTTCTCCCTGAAAAAACTCCACCCCGAAAGAAATCACATATAAGCCCTGTACCTGTTCAGTTTGGGGGTTGCCTTTTTCCATCCTGGCAGAGGCAGCCGCTCTCCTGGATTCCTCCCTCCCAGTAAGTCTCTTGAATGAGGTTTGGGTGACCACCTTCTTTCACCAGAGTGGAGCAGGGCAGAGAACAACTTTTGCTGAAGGGAAAACTCTTTTAGCAAAGCAGAGCTGTAATGGCTCTTGCTGGAGCCGGGGCAGAATTGCTACATTTCTGCGGGAAACTCCCTTAGCAGAGCAGAGCAGAGCTGTGCTCTCTCCCGGAGAGAACAGAACTGCTACATTCCTGTATCACTTGGCTGTTATCACCTGGCTTCCGACAGCCAGGATACCTTTCCCTCCAGAGCTGTAACACTTACAGCTACCATAACCAGATCTAGCTTGAGCCTGATGTCCCTGGATAGTCTTTGGAGAACAGATTAGAAGGGGTTGATCTCCCAGCCTGGTCTGCAGAGCAAGTTCTAGACAGCCAGGGCTATGTAAACAACACTGTCTTGAGAAACAAAATGTCTTAGGATTTCTGTTGCTGTGAAGACATACCATATCCGTGGCAACTCTTATAAAGGAAAACATTTAATTGGGGTGGCTCACTTACAGTTTCAGAGGGTCAGTCCATTATCATCGTGGTGGGGAGCATGGCGGTGTGCAGGCAGACATGGTGCTGGCTACATCTTGATATGCAGGCCACAGGAATTTGACTGAGACATTTGGCAGTATCCTGAGCATAGGAAACCTCAGAGCCCACCCCTACAGTGACACACTTCCTCTAACAAGGCCATACCCACTCCAACAAAGCCACACCTCCTAATAGTGCCACTCCCTATGAAATTATGGGGGCCAATTACATTCAAACTACTACACACAAAAAAAAAAAGAAAAGAAAAGAAGAGATGGATCTCACCCCAGCCTAAGGCTGTCAGAAAAATTTCCACTATCTTACTGTTCTCAAAGAACAGCCACATCCACCACCCTGCTTTACCTTCGCCACAACTCTGTGTGATCAGCGTGAGGGGACCAGAGCTCTGTGTGATCAGCGTGAGGGGACCAGAGCTCTGTGTGGTCAGCACGAGGGGACCAGAGCTGCCCAAGCACACTGGGCCATCTTCTCTATTTCCAGTCCCTTCACAGGAGCCCAGGGTTAAAATGGAACTACTCGGTCCGGATGCCATCCTGAATCCAGCTTCTATTGGCACCAGTGCGTTGACTCCAGGACCTCCTGCCTCCCTTGCTCTGGACCTTTTCTTCCCTTGAAAGGCCTAGATGGACCTGAGGCCCCAAACTGGGTTAGTTTCTTTCTCCCTGAGGCCATGCTTAGAATCTCAGTATCCTGTTGAGATGGTCCCCTCGTAAGTCCTAATCTCCCTCAGCGCCACAGCCTTCTTAAGTGAGCTTTCTTTCCCGGCTCCCCCAAGACATCCTACTCCTTTGCTCTCAAAAGAATTGATCAGTCCTGATATTCTTCATATGAGAAATCCAGTCTACTTCTCTCATTCTTTCCCTCTTCCTGTCCTGCCCTTCCTGAGAGAGAGAGGAGAGAGAGAGAGAGAGAGAGAGAGAGAGAGAGAGAGAGAGAGAGAGTGTGTGTGTGTGGTGTGTCTCTGTGTGGGTGATCTCTAGGGTGATCTACCCTAGAGATCTAAATAGGGTATCTTCCTGCTGTCTGCCTCCCCTCCCTGTCTGAGACAGGGTCTTTCACTAATCCTGGAGCCTTTTTAGGCTAGACTGGTGGTGTTTTGTTTTGTTTTGTTTTTTTTACTAAATGTCAATCATTCATTTTACCAATAGACTCGGGAGCCAGATGCTGGGATAAAAACCTGCTAACTCAGAGAGGCAGAGAAAGCACCCAGCTGACATTCCTCCTCTGCCATCATCCCAGAAAGAGATTTTTCCTACACCCGTCTCAAACAAAACTCCCTACACTCAATGTCCCTCCCTTCCACTTGCTGTGTGTCTACCTATCCATCCTCCTGACTCCTTATTCTCTGTAGTTTTATTTTTTTCCCTGTCAACTGGCTGCTTGCTCTGCCTCTTAAGCCGTGGTTGACTTTATTTAATCCTGTTGACAATATTCAAGCAGAAAACTCTTGGATTAAACATGTGTGCTAGGGCTGAGCCACACCACAACTAGAAAGAGTTTTTTCCAGTACATAATGCAATCTCGGGGTTCACAGCGTGGTCAAATATCCGGCAACAGATTGGCTGGCTGGTGGTCCCCCAGGATCTGCCTGTTTGCCGACTCTCAGTCCCTCCCTCAGTACAGACAGACATTTTGACAGCTTCTTCCACGGACACTCGACGACCCAAACTGAAGCTCTCATGCTTGCGGACTGTTCATTTTACCCACTAAGCCATCTCCCAGCCCCCCACCCACCCACTTTTCTCCTCTCTCATTTGAGACAAACTTTTGCCACAATTCTCAGGCCGTCCTCAAACTCCTGGGCATGCCGCTGATCCCAGCTGGAAGGAGAAATTTGAGGTCAATAGGCCCAGTATTGACAGTGACTCACTGAGTGACCCTGGGTCCATCATCCAACCCTCTGAGCCTCTGTGTGTTTATCTAAACTTGGCAGTGACCTGTCCACAGGGCAGCGTGTTTGAGAGGACAGACTAACACGCACCGAGAGGTGCTTTGTCTGGAAAGGCAACTGCCACCGCTGAGACCTAAAGAAAGATCTGCCTTCAGCTGTATCCCAAGGCAACCACTGCAAACATCCCCCAATTTAGAGCATATAAGCTATGTGACTTCCATGAAGATGATAATACAGGGGCCTAGGATTCATCTCAAACTATCCAGAGATCCTCTTGAGTAAGAGACACAAGCACAACACACCAGTCTCGTGCTGTTCAAAAGACAGGCTGGAGAGATGGCTCACAATTAAGGGTACTCGCTGCATTTGCCGAGGACCTGGGTTTGCTTCCCAGTACCTGTAGGGCCGCTTACACCATTTGCACCTGGAATTCCAGGGGAATCTGATGCCCTCTTCTGGCCGTCTTGGGCACTGGATTCATGTGGTGCACAGACATACATGTAGGCTAAAAACTCATACTCATAAAATAAATCTTCAAAGGAGACCTGTCATGCTCACCAAGGTCACTATGAACACAGACCGCTGCAGACTTGAGTCCTGTTTGTGACTGCACAGGCGTTGCCGACTGAGCTCTTCCTATGTGGACAGTCTGGGGGATCTGCATTAACAGTAGTAGAAGCAGCTAGGTGCGGTGGCGCACGCCTTTAATCCCAACACTCGGGAGGCAGAGGCAGGCGGGTCTCTGTGAGTTAGAGGCCAGCCTGGTCTACAGAGCTAGATCCAGGACAGGCACTAAAACTACACAGAGAAACCCTATCTCGAACACCCCACACACAAAAAAAAAAAAAGAAAAAGAAAAAGAAAAAAGAAAAAATAACAATAGTAGTAGAAGCAATTGTTGGGGGTATTCACCAGAGAACACTGCTTGGACATGGCTTATTTATTTAATGTACATAGGTGGGTACCGATGTGATTTATGTGCATGATATATGGGTAGTGCCTGAAGAAGCCAGAAGAGGCTGTTGGATCCCCTGAAACTGGAGTTACATGGCATTGTAAGCTGGGTGGTGGTGGCGCACGCCTTTAATCCCAGCACTCGGGAAGCAGAGCCAGGCGGATCTCTGTGAGTTGGAGACCAGCTTGGTCTACAGAGTGAGATCCAGGACAGGCACCAAAACTACACAGAGAAACCCTGTCTCGAAAACAAAACAAAACAACAAACAAAAAAACCAAAAAAACCCACAACAGGTCATAGTAAGCTGCCTGGTGTCGAACTCCTTATGTATATCATGCTGGTCTCCAACTCAAACAGGGATCTGCCTTCCTCTGTCTTCCTAGTACTGGTTTAAAGGCCTGTGCCGTTACAGCCAGCCATTTTCTCTGTTAAGCAGCTGAGATATGGCTCTGTGGGCAAATTGCTTGCTTCCAAAGTATTGGGAACATTAGGACTGAGATCCGATCTCCATCACCCATGTAAATGCCAATCGCAGCACTCAGGAGACAAAGACCGCATCCTCAGGCAAGTTGGCTAACTCTCCAAATTGGTGAGCTGCAGGTTCAGCAAGAGCTTGCCTCAGTACACAAGGTGAAGTGAAGGAGACTTGATGCCAACCTCGGGCATGCGCTTGTACTCACACAATGTCAGCCTCCCCCTACATGCAAACACACACACACACACACACACACACACACACACACGATAAAACAATAATATTAAAAAGTGGCTGATGTTTCTCTTCAGTAATCCTGGAGGTGGGGGCCAGGGCAACTTGTATATAGTAAAAATTTGGCCTAAGGTGGCATGGCATTCCTCTTTTCTGGTCCTTTGCACATGGCTGGATGTGTCGTTTATGGTTGGGGAGGCAGTGCCATTTTACTAATCTCTTCCTCCTCCTTCTCCTCCTCCTCCTCCTCCTCCTCTTTTTTTTTTTTTTTTTTTTTTTATTTCGAGACAGGATTTCCCTTGTAGTCCTGGCTGTCCTGGAACTCGCTCTGGAGATCAGGCTGCTCTCGAGATCCACCTCTGCCACCCAAATGCTGGAACTAAAAAAAAGGTGAGCGCTTCTACGCCCGGCATTTTACAGATCTTTCTATTCGAGTTGATCCGAATCCTGAGCTTGAACACGCGCCTCCGCAAAAGCCTTTTCAGTCGCCCGCCCGGTTAAAACTACATTTCCCGGAAGACCCCGCGACTTCCACCTGTCTCTCGCCTCTTCCGGTTGTGCACCAGGCCCCGCCCTACCGCTCGCGCCGGCCAATAGCAGCCCACCTATCGCTCCCGCACAAACCGGAGCAACCAGCGAGCCACGGGGCGGGCCCTGTGGCCTGGTTTGGTTCGTGGAGTCCGAGCGGCAGATTCGCTCGGCACTGGAGAAGGAGCTAACTCTGTCGAGTCAGGAGTCGTGGGTGAAGTTTGCCACTGGTGGAGAGAGGACGCTGAGAGAGACTGCCCTGGGCTCCCGCAGGGGCTCGGGCGCACTCCCAGTGTCGGCCTTTTCATGCAGGAAATGAATCTGCTGCCGACGCCCGAGAGTCCAGTGACTCGGCAGGAGAAGATGGCGACCGTGTGGGATGAAGCTGAGGTGAGTGCTGGGAGACCTGAGGGGCGTCCCTGAGCTTGGGCCAGAGGGCGAGACATTGTTGGAGGGCTGGGAAGGAGGTGCCTGGGGATTCAGGTCCGGCTCGGACTGAGCACGGTGCCTCTTGGGACGTGGGCAGAAGTCCCGACGTCTTCATTCGGCTGTGAGGGGCTGTGGGGACGAGGGACGGCAGCCCTTCGTAACAGTAAAAAAGTACGTCTTCCTTCCCTTGAACAGCAAGATGGCATTGGCGAGGAGGTGCTCAAGATGTCCACAGAAGAGATCATCCAGCGCACGCGGCTGCTGGACAGTGAGATCAAGGTGGGCGCCTGGCTCCAGTGAGGGGGTGCAGTCTGCAGTCCCAGCGAGACCCGCCTGCCGACCCCAGACTCGTCTACTTGCTTTACAGTCAGAATGCAGGAGGCTGTGGGCCTGTCTCCTGGGACCAGAGAAAGAAAAAGAAAGAAAGCTAAGCCTTGAAAGGGGAGAAGGGACAGGGTGCTTGGGGACCACCCCGAGACGAGGAGTTATCGTTCCCAAAGAGGTCTTCAAAGTATTCTCAAGGATCCGTGTAACAGGCCAGCCTGGACTACATAATGACACTGTTTTAAAATAAGTCTCCATTTTACAGAAGAGGAAACAGGCTCAGAGAGGGATTCATCGACCCCACCCCCACCCCACCCCCCATTCCACAGCTCCTTCACCAGGAGGGTTTTTTTGTTTTTTCGAGACAGGGTTTCTCTGTGTAGCTTTGCACCTTTCCTGGAACTTGCTTTGTAGACCAGGCTGGCCTCGAACTCAGAGATCCGCCTGCCTCTGCCTCCCCAGTGCTGGGATTAAAGGCGTGAGCCACCACCGCCCGGCCAGGAGGCTTTCACACTGGCTTTTTATCTTGACTTCTGCAGATTGGACACAGACAGGCTGGGCCTTCAGAAAGCCTTAGACCTGGTTGGATGGGTCTCAGGGGCAGTCTGGCCTCATCAATACCAGACCCCTCATTAATGCACGCTGAATCAGGGTTGGTCATTTGCTTTCTCCTGCCCCAGATCATGAAGAGTGAAGTGCTGCGTGTCACCCATGAGCTCCAAGCCATGAAAGACAAAATCAAAGAGAACAGTGAGAAAATCAAAGTCAACAAAACCCTGCCATACCTTGTCTCCAACGTCATTGAGGTGTGTGTGGATGTGGATGGGAAAAGGGGGAGGCAGTAGGGCATCTTGGGATGGGACCCAAAGGGGTAGAGTTGGTACAAGCTTTGAAGCCAAACTCTATTACACCTTATACCTGAGACCCACTTCCTAGACATAGGCCTGCAAAGACGTGATGGACTTTGCATCAGAAGCAGCACCTAAACAAATATTTTATCAACCCTCTAGCATATCTACTGTATTTAATTTTTTATTCATTCATCTATTTATCTTTTTGGTTTTTTTTTTTTTTTTTTTTTTTTTTTTTTTTTTTTTTTTTTTGAGACAGGGTTTCTTTGTGTAGCCTTGGCTGTCCTTGAACTCATAGATCCACCTACCTCTGCCTCCTCAGTGCTGGGGCTAAAGGAGTGTGCCACCACCGCCTGGCAAATGTATTTTATTAAGCTTAAGGCTAGTTTGGGGATCGAAGTAGGGCTTGTGGCCTCATGAGTGTGGGGAGTTGTTCTGGCCCACATAGCAGTGGACTCGGAATTTCAAGGGACGGGGCTTACTTTCTTTCTTAGTTGCTGGACGTTGATCCCAATGACCAGGAGGAGGATGGTGCCAACATTGACCTGGACTCACAGAGGAAGGGCAAGTGTGCTGTGATCAAAACTTCCACACGACAAGTAAGACTGGCTTAGTAATGGACAGAGGGCAAGGGGCAGCATTGGGCTGTCAATGGGGAAAGGAGCTAACACTGCCTCTGATTTGTCCTGAAGACATACTTCCTGCCAGTGATTGGGTTGGTGGACGCAGAAAAGCTGAAGCCGGGAGACCTGGTGGTGAGTGTTGCCTGAGCCCAGGCAGGGCTTCCCCAGTGAGCTTCTTATACAGCCTTAGGTCCCTGTGGCCTCTGAACTGGCCACTGCTGCAGAAATTCTCTCTGCAGTCTGTGATTCTTGAATTTCCCCTGCCCTGTAGCTTCCTTTTTATAAGTAACTGTCCCCCAGCCCATTGGGCAGAGCTGGGACAAATGCAGAGACTCTATGCTCTGTCCTCAGGGTGTGAACAAAGACTCCTATCTGATCCTGGAGACCCTGCCCACAGAATATGACTCTCGGGTGAAGGCCATGGAGGTGGACGAGAGGCCCACAGAGCAATACAGTGACATCGGGGGCCTGGACAAGCAGATCCAGGAGGTGAGGGAGGCAAGGCCACTGCCAGGAGCCTCGCCAGCCTTTTGTATGTTTTCCCCTATTTGACCAGATTGTATTCCCTTATTGTGCCTTTATCCTTGTGGAGTAGTTGCCTGGGGAGGAAAAAAAAAATCAGTGTTAAGTGCTGGTAGCCTGATTTCCAGAGAGATTGGAGGGGTTGCCCAAGGCCAGAAAGGGCCAGTGCAAAAACTCCACTCAGGCTCCTGTTCTTGCCCCAGTGCCTGCCTGTCTGCCTGTCTGCCTGCCTCCCTGCTCCCTCCCTCGATATGTATGGTGTGAGTGCACATATACAGGAAATGTCGAATATCCTCATCTGTCACTCTCCACCTTTTTCCTATGAGATGTGGTCCCTCCCTGAACCTGAAACCAGGTGGGGAGCCAGCAGACCCCAGTGATCCTCCTGACTGTCCCCACAGCACTGGGGTTATAGGCTTATGTTCATGCCTGGATTTTTACGTGGGTGCTGGAGATGTGAACTCAGTTCTTCATGCTTGCACAGCCATGTGCCCAGCCCATTGTCCTCATTCTGCTGTTCTAGAGTGGCGGCCCTTAGGGTGGGAAATGGGGACTTGCATGTCTTTCAGTTGTAGGAGAATGAGAGTAGAGAAATATGCAGATTAGATTAGGGTTGTAGGATCCCTCAGGGCATCGCTCTCCTCACCCAGGACTTCTTCCTGGCAGCTGGTAGAGGCCATTGTCCTGCCTATGAACCACAAAGAGAAGTTTGAGAACTTGGGTATCCAGCCCCCCAAAGGAGTGCTGATGTACGGACCGCCTGGTACCGGGAAGACTCTGCTTGCCCGAGCTTGTGCTGCTCAGACCAAGGTGTGTGCAGGGCGGTGAGGAGGACGTGGGTGGGCCGAAGCTGTAGACCAAGGTGTGTGCAGGGGCAGTGAGGAGGACGTGGGTGGGCCGAAGCTGTAGACCAAGGTGTGTGCAGGGCGGTGAGGAGGACGTGGGTGGGCCGAAGCTGTAGACCAAGGTGTGTGCAGGGCGGTGAGGAGGACGTGGGTGGGCCGAAGCTGTAGACCAAGGTGTGTGCAGGGCGGTGAGGAGGACGTGGGTGGGCTGAAGCTGTAGACCAAGGTGTGTGCAGGGCGGTGAGGAGGACGTGGGTGGGCCGAAGCTGTAGACCAAGGTGTGTGCAGGAGCGGTGAGGAGGACGTGGGTGGGCCGAAGCTGTAGACCAAGGTGTGTGCAGGGGCAGTGAGGAGGACGTGGGTGGGCCGAAGCTGTAGACCAAGGTGTGTGCAGGGGCAGTGAGGAGGACGTGGGTGGGCCGAAGCTGTAGACCAAGGTGTGTGCAGGGGCAGTGAGGAGGACGTGGGTGGGCCGAAGCTGTAGACCAAGGTGTGTGCAGGGCGGTGAGGAGGACGTGGGTGGGCCGAAGCTGTAGACCAAGGTGTGTGCAGGGGCAGTGAGGAGGACGTGGGTGGGCCGAAGCTGTAGACCAAGGTGTGTGCAGGGGCAGTGAGGAGGACGTGGGTGGGCCGAAGCTGTAGACCAAGGTGTGTGCAGGGCGGTGAGGAGGACGTGGGTGGGCCGAAGCTGTAGACCAAGGTGTGTGCAGGGGCGGTGAGGACGACGTGGGTGGGCCGAAGCTGTAGACCAAGGTGTGTGCAGGGGCAGTGAGGAGGACGTGGGTGGGCTGAAGCTGTAGACCAAGGTGTGTGCAGGGCGGTGAGGAGGACGTGGGTGGGCCGAAGCTGTAGACCAAGGTGTGTGCAGGGGCAGTGAGGAGGACGTGGGTGGGCCGAAGCTGTAGACCAAGGTGTGTGCAGGGGCAGTGAGGAGGACGTGGGTGGGCCGAAGCTGTAGACCAAGGTGTGTGCAGGAGCGGTGAGGAGGACGTGGGTGGGCTGAAGCTGTAGACCAAGGTGTGTACAGGGGCAGTGAGGAGGACGTGGGTGGGCTGAAGCTGTAGACCAAGGTGTGTGCAGGGCGGTGAGGAGGACGTGGGTGGGCCGAAGCTGTAGACCAAGGTGTGTGCAGGAGCGGTGAGGAGGACGTGGGTGGGCCGAAGCTGTAGACCAAGGTGTGTGCAGGGGCAGTGAGGAGGACGTGGGTGGGCCGAAGCTGTAGACCAAGGTGTGTGCAGGGGCAGTGAGGAGGACGTGGGTGGGCCGAAGCTGTAGACCAAGGTGTGTGCAGGGGCAGTGAGGAGGACGTGGGTGGGCCGAAGCTGTAGACCAAGGTGTGTGCAGGGCGGTGAGGAGGACGTGGGTGGGCCGAAGCTGTAGACCAAGGTGTGTGCAGGGGCAGTGAGGAGGACGTGGGTGGGCCGAAGCTGTAGACCAAGGTGTGTGCAGGGGCAGTGAGGAGGACGTGGGTGGGCCGAAGCTGTAGACCAAGGTGTGTGCAGGGGCAGTGAGGAGGACGTGGGTGGGCCGAAGCTGTAGACCAAGGTGTGTGCAGGGGCAGTGAGGAGGACGTGGGTGGGCTGAAGCTGTAGACCAAGGTGTGTGCAGGGCGGTGAGGAGGACGTGGGTGGGCCGAAGCTGTAGACCAAGGTGTGTGCAGGGCGGTGAGGAGGACGTGGGTGGGCTGAAGCTGTAGACCAAGGTGTGTGCAGGGCGGTGAGGAGGACGTGGGTGGGCTGAAGCTGTAGACCAAGGTGTGTGCAGGGCGGTGAGGAGGACGTGGGTGGGCTGAAGCTGTAGACCAAGGTGTGTGCAGGGCGGTGAGGAGGACGTGGGTGGGCTGAAGCTGTAGACCAAGGTGTGTGCAGGGCGGTGAGGAGGACGTGGGTGGGCCGAAGCTGTAGACCAAGGTGTGTGCAGGGCGGTGAGGAGGACGTGGGTGGGCCGAAGCTGTAGACCAAGGTGTGTGCAGGGCGGTGAGGAGGACGTGGGTGGGCCGAAGCTGTAGACCAAGGTGTGTGCAGGGCGGTGAGGAGGACGTGGGTGGGCCGAAGCTGTAGACCAAGGTGTGTGCAGGGGCAGTGAGGAGGACGTGGGTGGGCTGAAGCTGTAGACCAAGGTGTGTACAGGGCAGTGAGGAGGACGTGGGTGGGCCGAAGCTGTAGACCAAGGTGTGTGCAGGGCGGTGAGGAGGACGTGGGTGGGCCGAAGCTGTAGACCAAGGTGTGTGCAGGGGCAGTGAGGAGGACGTGGGTGGGCCGAAGCTGTAGACCAAGGTGTGTGCAGGGGCAGTGAGGAGGACGTGGGTGGGCCGAAGCTGTAGACCAAGGTGTGTGCAGGGCGGTGAGGAGGACGTGGGTGGGCCGAAGCTGTAGACCAAGGTGTGTGCAGGGCGGTGAGGAGGACGTGGGTGGGCCGAAGCTGTAGACCAAGGTGTGTGCAGGGCGGTGAGGAGGACGTGGGTGGGCCGAAGCTGTAGACCAAGGTGTGTGCAGGGGCAGTGAGGAGGACGTGGGTGGGCCGAAGCTGTAGACCAAGGTGTGTGCAGGGGCAGTGAGGAGGACGTGGGTGGGCTGAAGCTGTAGACCAAGGTGTGTGCAGGAGCGGTGAGGAGGACGTGGGTGGGCCGAAGCTGTAGACCAAGGTGTGTGCAGGGCAGTGAGGAGGACGTGGGTGGGCTGAAGCTGTAGACCAAGGTGTGTGCAGGGGCAGTGAGGAGGACGTGGGTGGGCTGAAGCTGTAGACCAAGGTGTGTGCAGGGCGGTGAGGAGGACGTGGGTGGGCCGAAGCTGTAGACCAAGGTGTGTGCAGGGCGGTGAGGAGGACGTGGGTGGGCCGAAGCTGTAGACCAAGGTGTGTGCAGGGCGGTGAGGAGGACGTGGGTGGGCTGAAGCTGTAGACCAAGGTGTGTGCAGGGCAGTGAGGAGGACGTGGGTGGGCCGAAGCTGTAGACCAAGGTGTGTGCAGGGCGGTGAGGAGGACGTGGGTGGGCCGAAGCTGTAGACCAAGGTGTGTGCAGGGCGGTGAGGAGGACGTGGGTGGGCTGAAGCTGTAGACCAAGGTGTGTGCAGGGCGGTGAGGAGGACGTGGGTGGGCTTGAAGGTTCTTGGAGCCTCTTGTGCCTTTGGGCTGATCTATCCCTCCCTCCCTCCCTCTCTCTCTCAGGCTACCTTCTTGAAGTTGGCAGGCCCTCAGCTGGTGCAGATGTTCATTGGAGATGGTGCCAAGCTGGTCCGTGATGCCTTTGCCCTGGCCAAGGAGAAGGCGCCATCTATCATCTTCATTGATGAATTGGATGCCATTGGCACCAAGCGGTAAGGGAGTGCTAGGGACTTCCAAGGGTTCCTGGGGGTGAGGGATGGGGTGGGAGCTGAACTCCCAACTCAGCTAAATTCCGGCTCTTTCCCATCCTCCCTCCCTCTTCCTGGGTAGTAACTCTTCTGTTTGTCTGCTTCCTAAATTCTCACAGCTGCTACATTGCTCTCAAAAGAGAAATTTGGTCATCTCACATGTATTCAAAGTCTGTCGTACACAGAGAGCTATTTAAAACCCTTCCTAGGTCACCCCGTTGCTCCTTAGCATAAGTACTAGATTTATGTGGCCTGTACTTAGAGTCTCACTCTGCCCCCACCCTGGACACCCTTGACACCCTCCCAGTGTCTGATTGGTTTTCTGCTCTTTCCTGTTCACTGGTAGTGAACAGCCATTGTCTTCAGACTTAAGAACCTTTCCTTGGGGTTGGATGCCTGGGCTCCTGACTCTGAGCCTAGGTATTCCTAGGATCATGCATTGCTCAGAGCCCTAGCCCTGGCTGTTACAGCTCAATGTTTGTTGTTAGCCCAGCATCTGATCCCAGAAACCTCTGCAAGCTTTGAATGCTGCAGTTAACTGTTGGTGACACTTTTCTCTGTGCTAGTCCCTGGGCTGGGAGCCTCAAGTTGAGGCAACCATTTCCCTGGACAAATTGGAATAGCCTGTGCTTATGCTCCTGTGCCCTGCAGCTTCGACAGTGAAAAGGCAGGGGACCGGGAGGTACAGAGGACCATGCTGGAGCTTCTGAACCAGCTGGATGGCTTCCAGCCCAACACCCAAGTAAAGGTGAGTAAAGAAAATGCAGCTCAGCAGTGGGCTGAGGTGGGCTCCGGTACTGACAGAGTTGGGACTCTGTCTTTCCCACACACTGGGCTGCCTCCTGTTACAACCATGACTTGTGCCTGTGGGTGGATGTACTGCTCTTCAGTTCAGGCTGCTGCTTCCCTTCGTCCTTAGGTAATTGCAGCCACTAACAGAGTAGACATCCTAGACCCTGCCCTGCTCCGATCAGGCCGCCTGGACCGGAAGATCGAGTTCCCAATGCCCAACGAGGAGGCCCGGGCCAGAATCATGCAGATCCACTCACGGAAGATGAATGTCAGGTCAGCTGCAACAGCGTTTTTGGACCCTTGGTTTTCACCACTCCTGTGCTGTGGTCCCCAGCCTGACCACAGGCTGACCACCCCTCCCTTCCTATGCATGCACGTACCCTCCATTTCTCCCCCACTGCCTGAGGTAGACTTTGCTGGGGCTCAGACCCTACTTCTGGGTGCTGTGGTACTCAAAGTCACCTGCACCTCATCCTCCCGTCTGAAGACACGTAGACCTGCACAGCCCAGTAGGTGGGCACAGTCCAGGCATGCTTTCGGAGACTGACTAGGACCAGTGATCTGAGCTCAGACTTGTACAACTTTCAGCAAGTGGCCTAACGCTCTAAGCATGTTCTGTTATTGGAAACTTGGGGACAATTACTCCACTTTGAGAACCGGCTATGATGATGTCTTTTTTTTCCCCCTGAGACAGTTTCTGTGCATCCCTGACCATGCTGGAACTCGCTCTGTAGACTAGGCTTGTCTCTGCCTCTCGAGTGCTGGCATGAAAGGTGTGAGCCACCACCACCCAGTGCCATGATGTCTTTTTTTTTGGTTTTTCATGTAGTTTTGGTGCCTGTCCTGGATCTCACTGTGTAGACCAGGCTGGCCTTGAACTCACAGAGATCCGCCTGGCTCTGCTTCCCAGTGCTGGGATTAAAGGCGTGCACCACCACCGCCCGGCAGATGGTGTCTTATTTTGTCTTTTATTTTTTCAGAGCTGAGGATTGAACCCCCAGGGTTCTAGCAAGTGCTGTACCACTGAGCTAAAAAATCCCCAACCCCTCCATGATGAGGTCTTAAAACACAGTGCTGGGCATATGAGGACAGATGTGGCAGCTGTGTTGTGCTGGCTGATGCAGGGCTCTGTGGAGTTATATTATCTTTTGTGTCTATAACCCCTTGTTCCCTTGCCTCAGGCAAACTTGGTTCCTGGGATCTCAGATGGAGGGTTCTAGAAGGCTGGAGTATCAGGGATCCTATAAGTAACTTTGTTTAATGTCATTAACCTTCAACCCCTTGTTTTATACTGAGAAGAAAGGTCAGGGTGGGTGGAAACCTGCCTTCAGCAGAAAGCGAGTTGACTTTATTGCCTAATGAGTGCATAGTAGGACAGCCTCCCATTCCCTTTCCTCCCCATGAGTAACCAAGCTCTGTGGTGTCTGTCCTTTCTCCAGTCCTGACGTCAACTATGAGGAGCTGGCCCGCTGCACTGATGACTTCAATGGTGCCCAGTGCAAGGCTGTGTGTGTGGAGGCGGTGAGTGGTCAGGGGATAGGTGGATTGTTTCAGCCCTGCCCTTTCCCTGCATAGGTCAGGGGCCCAGGCCTTTGGAAGTTGGGCTCAGGGTGCAGGGAGGCACCCTAGACCATGTCTGTCCTGGCTGCAGGGTATGATCGCACTGCGCAGGGGTGCCACGGAGCTTACGCACGAGGACTACATGGAGGGCATCTTAGAGGTACAGGCCAAGAAGAAAGCCAACCTGCAGTACTATGCCTAGGAGTACGTCTAGTCCGCCCGCTGGTCTGTGGGCTGAAGTTGGTAATAAAAGGTGTTTTCTGTTCCTTGCCACCTGTCTGTCTTACCCTCCATGGACTCGGTGCGAGTGGCATGTATGGAGAAGGTCTTTTCCTCAGGAACTGCAGTCTCAAAATCCTACAGATGGCCATGGGCCCCAACGAGTTGTCTGGGTGAGGCCCTGTGGCAGGGGGTTACAGGGCATGGCTGTTGCCTGGAGTCTCCTTAAGTCTTCTCTCCCTGTTCCCTGCCACGGCTCTGCCCTTTTAAGAGGCCTGTGGCCTTGGAGTTCAGAAGGAAGACCCTAAAGAGGAGCTAGAATTCCCCTCTTGCATCTCAGTGCTCGAATCTAGTTCCTGTTGCCTTATAAAATCAAGATTAGGGTGTGGATTCTTGAAATGAACCCCACTGTCATGGCTTGTGGGCATCCTGTTTCTCACCAGGTCTTATTAACCCTTCAGTCCAATTTTTCTGGCTCACAAAATAACCTCGAGCAAGATCCACCCTGAAAGCCATCCAGGTCTAACCTTCCATCCTGCTGTTCTCAGCCAGCCTTACCCTGCTGTCTGCCCTGCTCTGTATGGCGCCCCACAGCCTTCAGTCCAGCCCCCAAGTGCGGAGGTGATAGGCATGTCCCACCATTCCCAACTCTTCTAACATTTATTATGTGTACAGTGCTCTGCCTGCATGTGTCCCTGCAAGCCAGAAGAGGGCACCAGATCTCATTTTAGATGGTTGTGAGCCACCATGTGGTTGCTGGGAATTGAACTCCGGACCTCTAGAAGAGCAGCCAGTGCTCTTAACCTCTGAGCCATCTCTCCAGCCCCCACTATTCCCAGTTTTATGTGGCATAGGGATAGAACCCAGGGTTTAGTCCATGTTAGGCAAGCACTCTACTACCTGAGATACATCCCTGCCCCTGTATAGGTCTTAATGCATAATTTTTATCAGGATAGCCACTGTAGAGTTCATATATCATTTTTACTTTGTGCCCGTGCTTGTGGTCAAGACACATGGCCATCAAGACAACTCTGGAGTCAGTTCTCTCTTTCCACGTTTACCTGGGCTTTAGGGATTGAACTCAGATCAGCAAGCTTGCGCAGTAAGTACCTTTAACTACTGATCCATCTCCCTGACCTGGGTGTACCCATTTTACAGATGCAAGTGAGCAACTGGGCTGGAATTATAGCATAATGAAATGAGGTGGCATAGCAGGGATTCAGACCCATCCATCACGTTCTTTCTTTTTAGACAGGGTCTCACTATGAAGTCTTGGTCAGCCTGGAACTTTCTATGTAGATCAGGTTGGCCTTGAACTCAGTGGCTTGTGGCCTCTGAGATTAGTCTCAAGAGTGCTGGATTAAAGGCATGTGCCACCTTGTCTGGCCCATCATCTTTCCATTGAGCTGTTTACCAGTGGCTTTGGCAGCCCTTAATGGCCTTTTAAAACTTAATCCTCAAAATTCCACTTTATTCTTTCCTCTTCCCAGTGGACATTACTATAGCAAGCTTCTGTCACACCTGCACAGGGCCACCGTGCCAGCTCTCTGGTGTGACCCTCCCACGTGCTGGCTCACTGAGCAGTGCATGCTGCCTGGTGGTTGTGGTTTATGTCTTGCTCCAGGAGCTGAGCAGCTCAAGTGTTTTTGATTGGTCCTCCGGTCCGGCCTGGACTTAGGTGCCCCTCCTCCTTTCTACCCAGATAGAATTTGCTCTTGGCCAGGACAGAGGTGAATGTGCAGGCACCACCCCTCCTCTGCTGGCTTCTACACTCTAACAGAGCCCCTTTTACACCCCTCGGGCAGGCCGAGTGCAGTGGGGGGCAGTGATCCTTGGCATGTGCTTGTCAGCCTCCCAGCAGGGCTTCACACCACAGTAGCAGCCCTGAGCACCTGCTGGCAGGAAGGACAGCTGGGCTTTACCCTTCAGTCCTGAGGTCCTGGATGGTGAGCTTACCATGTCAGCCAGGTGGAACAGATCTCTGACGGATGTGCTGAAGACCGCTGACAGCTGGGCATTCCCGGCTAAGGGGTAGGTGATTGTTCCCACCTGCTTGCACCGGACTCTGACACTGCACAGCTAGCTTGTCCCAGCCAGTGGGCTGCTGATGGAGAAGCAGTGCCCCCCGGTGTGTGATGGGAAGGGTGCAGTCGGGAAGGGAGCCTGGTAAAGACCCTTTTTCCTCCTGACTGTATATGGGAGGTGGGTGGTGTGGGGAGGCGCAAGTGAGGCAGGGTCTCATGTAGCCCAGGCTGGCCTTGAATTCATTCTTCTGATTTATCCAATGCTTCCCCATGACCTCTTTTTTTCCCCCCTTGTTTTTCAAAATGGTGGTTTCATGTAGCCTAGGCTGGCCTTTTAACTCCAGATCCTTGTGCCACCACTCCTGGATGCTGAGGTTATAGTGGGACGCCACACCTGGCTCTCTTAAATGAACTGCAGTCCTACTGAAGTCAGAGCTGGAGATGACTTCATGTCCTAACCCCTTTGATAAGAATTGCTAGCGGGCGGTGGTGGCACATGCCTTTAATCCCAGCACTGGGGAGGCAGAACCAGGCGGATCTCTGTGAGTTCGAGGCCAGCCTGGTCTACAGAACAAGATCTAGGACAGGCACCAAAAACTACACAGAGAAACCCTGTCTCGAAAAGCCAAAAAAAAAAAAAAAAAAAAGAAAGAAAGAAAAAGAATTGCTAAGGAAGAACAGGGAAATAAATACCCTTAGCTTCTCAGGTTCCTAAGATCAGCGATGGTGATGAAGGTTCAGATGGGTGCTCAGGCATTCCTGTGATACAACGCTAACAATGAGACCGGGCAGGGAGATGAGAAACCTCCAGAGATGCACAGCAAGTGTAACGGACTTGGCTGGAGCACGTAGCAAGAGCTCTGCTTGACTGCCCTAGTACGTGGAACAGGCAGCAGTCTAGGCAATATTTATTTATATCTACAGAACAGGTATTTACAGATAAAGACGAACCACAGCATAACTGCTCTGGAATCATTCAGACTCTTCAGTGGCCACTTCTCTAACACCCACAGTTGAGCAGCAGGGCTGGAGTCTGGCTGTAGAGTGGGCCAGCTGAGTACCTGGATGTCAGCCAAGGGAAAGAGTTGGGGATTATGGCTTCAGCAGTCTCCCAGTTCACATTCCTGAGCACTGACAATGTGGAGCCCTCACCACCCACACCTTACTCTCAACCCAGAGGACCAGGGGCCTGAGCAGGGAAGGGCAACAAGGCTCGTTCTCCGCCCTGGGCATGTCTGCTGGACCCTGTGCTGGCAGGAGCATCCTGGAGTCATAGGAGACTGCCTGCCTGAGGACTACTTGCTGCCTTGCAGACTGCTGTTGGCAGCTAGAGGTGGTGAGAGCTGCCTGTGAGGCCCAGGAGCATTTGCTAGGGAAGCATGAGCCAGCCAGACTGGCAGCCCCTAGGAGGATGTCCTGGAGAGGCTGCCTGCTCAGTGCTGGGGAAGGGTAGGGCATCAGTGCTGAGTGGGGCTGGGGCTACAGAGCACCCACCTCCCCTTTCTTTGGCTGTAGAGGTGGTGTAGGAAGGCCTGGGAAAATGGATAGCAGAGAAGAGCTGTGCAGCCTCTGCCTCTAAGGTGCTTGGGGCCTGGATGTATGAGCACAGCTTTAATTACTCTTGGGCTATTGGGCTAGAGGCCCAGGAGGGACAACTCCGGGCTTCCCTGTAGCCCAGGCTCCGTGGGCCGCTTTCTTTGAGAGGTGAGGCCTGAGCTGGCACCAGTGCTGACATTCCTGCTGCTAGATGACAGTGGGGTGGCTGGGCAGGTGCTGCTCTGGGCTCTGCACACAGGGGTCAGTCACAGTGTCGGTCTCGCACACATCTGGCTGCACGTGCACACCACACCCTCCTTGTCCAGTGAGGCTGGTTCTAGCATTCACCCTCTGCCTCGCACACACAAAGTCACAGGACAAGTTGGTTCTCTTATTGCTTGCTATGCGGAGTGGGATGTCAGGAATGGCTACTCAACGAACAGGGAAAGCAGCACCATCACCACAATGCCCGAGCAGAGCAGCAGCACCTGCTGCACGGAGTGCCTGTTGGGAGAGGGAGATTTAGGCTCGTGGACAGGGTGGGCCAAGGTAGTAGTTGCTCCTGGGTCCCAGCAATGGCCAGTCCAGTAGGTCACTCACCACGGGTCATCTTCTTCTAAGAGGTCCGGCAGCACGTTCACCAGAGCAATATAGAGGAAGCCTCCAGAGGTAAAGGGCAGGATCCAGAGCACTGTCTCCTCTGTAGGGAAGGATCAGCTGGTAGTGAGCTCTGGGGACTGTGCGTACCCACCCTCTCCTGCAGGGGAGACCAGGCAGACACTAGCCCACTAGCAGCAGGGCAATGGTGCCTTTGGCTGCTGGACCTCTACTGAACACCACTCGTACCTACTCCTTTGGGGGATTGTGTACAGATGGCGAAGCAGGCCCCCAGAAGGCCCCCCAAGGCTGTAGAGAACTGTAGCTTGGCTGCAGTCCATCGGTCAAAGCCAGCCCGGAGCAGGATAGCAAAGTCACCCACCTGAGGAAAGGCCCAGATGGTCACCCAGAACCAGACCACATGAACACCCAGCCTCCTGTCTGTCCTGCCTCTGGGCCAGTACCTTGCTGTGTCTTCCCCCAGCCCACTTCTGTGGGCAAGGCCCACCCAAAGCCCTGGCCAAGTTCCACACCCATGCTGATCATGGGAACCTTGGGATCTCTGGCCTTGGGGCCACCCTCTGGGCACTTACCTCATGGGGGATCTCATGCAGGAGGATGGCCATGGTGGTTAGGAGCCCAATCTGCAGAGATGGGAGTCTGAGTCTGATGCCTTTGCTGGGCAACTAGGCTTCCCCCACACCCAGTCCCTCTACAAACATGTATTTGAGTCTGCTCTGGGCGGGACACTGTAGCTATAGGAAAGACAGTGGAGAGACTAAAGGAGACAAAGCCTTAATACTGCAGCAGGGTATCATCTACAGATGTGCTGGCTGCATCCACAGCACATCGGGACACGTGCAGCCCCTAAGCTGCAGGCTGGATGTGGCTCCACATGGAGGAGTACTGTGAGGAATATTGACAGGTGCTCTGGAGAACAGGGCAGGGAGGACAAGTGCCTCTTGGAAGTACATTTAAATCGAGGCCCCAGGGATGAGGAGTCAGCTGTTCAAGAGTGGGAGGAGGGACATTCCAGGAAGAGGCACAGTGACTAGCCAGTGTTAGGGGCAGAGGGACCACTGGGGCCGGGGCACAGAAGACAGTAGGAAGTGAAGGGAGAAGAAGCATCTGCTAGAGGGCAAGGCCACGTCTAGGAGCCTGATAGAGGCATCCAGAGGAGGCGTGCCGGCAACAAGAACAGAGTGGGACAGAAGGTGCGATGGGGGTGGGGGCCTAGAGATTAGGAGTGCTTACTGCTCCTCCAGAGGACCCAAGTTCAGTTCCCAGCACCCACACTAGGTAGCTCACAACTGTCTATAACTTGAGCTCCAGGGACCCAAATCCAGCTGGAGGATCTTTCGCCTCCAAGAGCACACAAGCATGTGACACCAGCACGCACATGCAAAGAAGTCTCTGAGGACAATAAAGGTGAAGGGAGAGGATGAAGAGACTGTAGCATCGAGCAGAGGGTCAGGAATGGGGGCTTCCCAAAGGTACTGGTAATAAAAGCAAGAAGTAGAGAGACTGTTTTGAAGGTTGATCAAATTGGTAGACATTGGTATCATTCCCACCAGAAATGCCAGAACTCTACCTGCCCCATTCCTTACCTTTTTGCTCACAAGGAAGCTGGCAGCCACAGCCAGCCCATGGGTGAAGTTGTCTATGGTGTTGGCCAGCAGGTTGAGATAGCCACTGACCTGGGGGAAGGGAGAGAAAGTCGGGCTGAGCCAGGCAGGCAGAGCTGAGCTGGCCATTCAGCTCTGCAGCTGCAGGAGGGGGGCCCTCATGGGCCACTCACTTTGAGGTTCCGGACCACGGCTCTCAGGCCGGGCTCTGCAGCCGGCTGGGCCAGACAGTGGCCTCCATTGAGCGCGGCAGCAGTGGGGTCTTTGCTGGGGGTCTACGGCCAGAAGAAGGAGAAAGAGGTGACATTAGATGCCCCCCACTCAGACAGGCAGACAGAAAGAGAGAAGGGCAAGAGACACCGAATACCTTTGATCTGGCTAGACTTTGCTGATCCATCAGCTAGGTTCCCCAGACTCAGACCTCAACCCCACACTACTGTCATTATCCATCTATAAGATCAAACTACTTCAGAGGCTGACACTGTCACTCAGGAGTTTCCTAAAGAAGCTGGTCCACACTCCACAGCTCTCAGGACAGAGAGCCAGGAGATACTTTTGGGGGGATTTAACTCAGACCCTGGGCTTCTCCAGGCCCTGGGTACTTACTTTAGAAAAACAAAAACCAAAAACCAAAAGTGACATATCCAGGCTCTGGGGCCTGTGGCTCACCTGGCTGGGGCCCTCCTCCTTGCCATTCAGGAACATCTTCTCCAATGCCAGAAAGGTCAGGAAGCCGGCAAT
The DNA here is from genome assembly GCF_949786415.1 of Peromyscus eremicus. Lineage (NCBI taxonomy): Eukaryota > Metazoa > Chordata > Mammalia > Rodentia > Cricetidae > Peromyscus > Peromyscus eremicus. The sequence goes on from NC_081419.1 coordinate 66,863,764, forward strand.
GACCCATAGTCCCAGCTGTTGCTGCTGCTGCAGACTCTGTCCTTCACCACCTGCAGGGGGAGCACTAACAGGCCATGCCAAGCCAGTGGCTAGAAGGGAGCCATTTGGAATGGGACCTAGGTCAGAGCTAGTCCAGGGAGGAGGTGGGGGACTGCTGGGGTGGGGGGCCTACTGAACGGAACCTGGGCCCTAGGACTCCCAAAGAGGCCAGGGCGTCAGGATTAGACCTTCCCTCTCAGACAAGGTTTTCTGGGTCTCTCTTCCCGTATCCCTCCCAGACCCTGCAGAACCAGCAGGGCTTAGGCTAACCCTGGGCATGGACACCAGCTCTGCATTCCTATCCTGCCCGGCGGTCTCACTCACCGGGGCTGTTGCTACAGGTGTAGGCCCACGCCTCTGGCAGCAGGTGCAGAAACACATTGCCCAGGAGTCCACCTAAGGCAAAGCTGAGCAGCTGCTTCAGACGCCAGGCTCCAGCTGCAAAGCAAAGACATGAGGTCCTGGCCGAGCTTCTGCTCCCAAGCTCACCCATTTCTAGACTGCAAGCTTCCAAAGGCTGGATTTGGGCTACTGGTTTTCTGGGTAGCTCTTCTTAAACCCACAGGCCCAGCCAACAAGGGCAGAGCGCTCAGGAGGAACATGCAACAGTCTGAGGAACCACTGTGGACTCACTGGCTACTGCATATTGGTTAAGAGATGGGCTTGGACCCTGGCAAGTTCCAGCTCTCCAGCCCATCTGCTGGCATCCCGAAGATAACTTCTGAGACTCAGTTTCCCCGTGTATAAATTGGATCTTGTCAGAATTAAACAACAAAGAATAAAGCAAATGTTCATTAAATGGGAATCTCTCTCCTCAACTAGTGCCACCTGCAGAAAGCTGACAGAATTTTGGGGACTTTTACGGCTTGCATATCCAGATTTGGAAGTGCTTGTCAGTTGATAAAGCAACTGAGGCCTAGAGGACAGATGCAGCAGGTGGTGGGGCGACCCTCAGGCGACACTGCGATGTCCAGTGCTTCCCACCTGTAAAATGTAGCCAGTACTCCAAGCGCATCCTGCACGGAGCCTGCCCAGGCCTCACGCATACCAAGTAAGCATTCCACCACAGAGCTACCCCTGGGCTGTTTGAAGGAGGACACTTGTTGCCTGGGCATGAGAGGCTCCAGGAGGGTATGGATCACAGCTGGTAGCAACCATCAGACAGACACCATCATCCAGGAGCCCTCTGGTTTAGTGAATGGTTCCTGAGCATGGCAGATGGGCAAAGGCTAAGGGCATTCACTCTACTCATTTATTATGTGTGCCCATGAGGTGTGTGTACGGACACATGGGTGCAGAGTCTGTTCCCTCCTCCCACCTTTCCATGGGTTTCAGGAATGCAGTCAGTTTGCCAGGCTTGTAGGGTAAGGGGTAAGCACCTTTACCCACTAAGCCATCCCACCAGCCCTTCTTTTTTAAAGATCTGTTCTTTTTAAATTACATGCATGTACACGTGTGCAGGTGCCTGCCCAGACCAGGGGATCCTGCTGGAACTGTAGTTACAGACAGTCGTGAGCTCCCTGACATGAGTGCTAGGAACTGAATCTGGATCTTCTGCAAGAGCAGAATGTGCTCTTAAGAGCTGAGCCATCTCTCCAGCCCCTACATTCTTTTTATATTTTGAGAAAGGATTTCATGTAGCACAGGTTGGCCTCTGCCTGGCTATGTAGCTAACGATGACCTTGAACTTCTGATTCTTCTGCCTTCACTCCAGTTCTGGGATTTTCCAGTATGTGCTACCATATCCAGTTTTATTCAGTGCTGGGGATTGAAGTCCCGCATACCAGGCAAGTACAGTACCAACTGCGTTACATCCCTAGCCTTTACAGCACTAACCAAAACTGGAGGGGAGGCAGCACTTGCTCCCCTTGGTACCCAGGGTTCAACACCTACCCCTTCCCTGCACCAGGTAACCCTCCAAGTGCTCCATCTAAAACTCACCAGTTAGTAAAGGTACTATTTTCAGTGTGTGTGTGGGGGATTGACCCCAGGCCTTGAACACGTAGGCAATCATTCTACTACTGAACTACATGCTCCGACTTATGATCCCTATTTTAAAGTCTGGCAGACTGAGGCAGAGTGAGGTTAAGTAACTTGCCTCATGTTCTACTTGGTGAGTGGCAGAGCCAGGATTTGAGCCCAGGTAATGTGGCAGCCATATTGCCAGCCACTGTTCATACTGAGTCTGGGGAGTGGTTGCTGAATGAAAGAAGAGACAGATGCATGCATGGATGAACAGGTGAATATGGACACCTTATTGCCACAGGACCAAGGTGACACTGCTCTCCATCCTAGATATACTGTATCTGGTACGTGAGACCTAGCATTTCCCAAGAGCAAGCAGTATATTTCCCCGGCTTCTAGCTGATTCTCAGGGCCACTGAAGGGTCACTCACCTTCTGAGCGCAACATGGTCCCCATCTCCAGAGGAATAACCAGCAAGGGGAAAACCCCACTGAGCCCAACCATGAGAGAGCCCAAGAGGGAGCAGATCCAGGTGTCCAGTCGCTCCCCACTCAGCAAAGCCCCCCAGGACTCGCTTTCTTTATTATCCAGGCGGCAGGCAGCTGCAGCCCCCAGGCTCCGGAGGGCTGGCTGAGAACCTCCAACCCTTCCCAAGAGCTCCAGGGCAAGGACAGTGAGGAAGAGGACCCTTTGGCCTGCCATACCACAGCCAGGGCAGGAACATCCAGGCATGCCAGGTGCTAGAAAACAAAAAGACTGCTTATGTGAGCTGTCTCCTTGGACCACCTACCCACTTAAGAAGCACAGCATCTCCTCCCCCCGTCTCAAGTGGCCGTGGCATCACCCTCCTGCTTGCTCCGCAGAGGACACAGAATCCCAACAGTGGGTTCACAGAGCAAAGGGGTTCTCTGCTCCTCTACACTTCTTCCAAGAACCACACATACTTTCCTTCTGAGCTGGCTCCAGCCTGTGTGTCAATGTGTCCGCCGGAGGCTAAGCTTTCCCTAATGACTGGGTGAGGCACTGGCTGGGCTTTCTTCAGTCACCGGAGGGCCCATCCCTGCTGGGTGTCTCTAGCTGCCAGGAGAGGCTTGGCTGCCAGGATGTGCCTGTGAAGACACTCCAGGGTCTAAGGCCAGCACTGTCTAGCTCGATGGGGTAGCACTGAGGAGCACAGGTGGGGAAACTGAGTAGTGGTCCAAACCTCTTCCTCCTAAACGATCTCTTGGGTACCAAGAGACAAGTGGGGCAGAGGAGAAGAGATGCTTCACAGATGCCAGAGCCACAAGATATGGTGACTTGTGGCTAATTAATTTGGGGATCTAGATTTTAAGCTGTGTGACTGTAGGCAATTCGTGCAGCTTCAGTGTCTTCATCAGGCAATGGAGCTGGGTAATGCCTCCCTCACAGAGCTATGGATATGAGATGAGCTTGATAATGCAGGTAGCTGCTGGCCTGGAGGAGGGAACATAAGCCCTCTGTGTGCCAGAGGAGGCCTGAAGCACTCCCTGAAGGAATGTGCTCTGCAGACAGATCACCGGATGGGGATGTGAGTCAACCAAGCAAGAAGTTCTGGAAAGTTTAAATGTGGTCTGCCCTGTCTTATACTGACTGTGACCTTGAACTGCCTCAGTTTCCTCATTTGCTAATGGATGGGAAGAGAGAAATCATCTGCCTCTGGTTGGTGGACTAGAAGCCTATGTCTGTGATCTTCAGGCCTTAATTAGTGAGACCCCCTACAGCCACCACCACCACCACTACCAAAAAAAAAAAAAAAAAAAAAAGCAAAGCTTCACTGGACCAAGGCAGGCCCTAGCCAGGTCAAGTCCTTGGCGGGTCATGCAGAGGCGAGGGGACCACAGATTTAGCCGAGAAGTATAGGGTATGGAGAGAAAGCAAGAGAAAGGAGTGAAGAAAGTGAGCCACAGAGTGTCTGGTGGAAGGAGGGCACAAGAAGCGGGGCAGCGGGGAAAGATGGGGGGCAGAGTGTGGGACGACAGGGGTAAGGAAGCGTCAAAAGCAGGCAAGTTCCACTCCTAGACTCTGGACGAGCCGCGACCGGTTTGGGAATCGACACGGTCCATCCCGCCCCGGACGCGGGCCTGAGGGTCCAGCGATCACTCACCGTGCGGTGGCAGCGGTGGCGGCGGCAGCTGCAGCGCTCCGGGCGGGCCCGGCCATCCAGCTGCAGTCTCGCGCCCCGCCCCGGCTCTGCCTCGCCCAGCCCCGCCACCAGGCCCCCGGCCCGGAGCCACCCCCGGCGCGCAGCCACGTCACACGGGACAGCCCGGAACCCGACGCGCCCGGCACCGGGGGGCTAGACGGAGCGGCGGCGGGGGGGCGCTTCCGCTTCTTAGAAAGGGGGACCCGCACGGTCAGCGCACTTCCGCTCGGGCCGGATTACGGGGCCGCGGAGAGGGCAGGACGGAAGTGGGTAGCCCCACGGGCACCGCCGTTGAGTCAAGCTAAGCCGGGGTGAGGGCGGCAGCCACGCGGGGACCGCGGTCCGCGGGGCGGCGGGGCTTGAGAGTGGCAGCCGCCTTCCCTCTGGGGATGCAGTCCCAGCAGTGGCCACACGAGGGCGCGCGCGGCTGCCAGACCGCTCCGTCCCGGGATAAGGGCATGGCTGTGGTTCTCTTGAGTCAGCCTGCCGGGCCTGGCTCCTCCACGAGCTAGGAAAAGGGGAAGTGCCTGCCGCAAGGAGGGGCCTGGCCCCGCTACCTCAGAAGAGGGAATTTTATTCTTACTCATCGAATTATTTTTATGCTTTGGTTTTTCACTTGGAACCTCAGGCCACTGTCTCCAGGACAGTAACCCTTTGAGGTCCAATACATGTTTCTAGACCCTGTGCCCTGGAATTCCAAACCCGGGCACAATGGGCTCTGTGTTCTCTTAACCCGACACAAGCTGGACCTGAACTCTTAGACTACCGGAGCAGTTAATGGCAATAATTCTGTAGTCCTCTGATTTAGTGTATCTTTACTGAACACCCACTATGTGCCACTCAGTAATTAGAGTTATCTCAGCAAATCCTCATTTTTAGCCTCCAGATGGCTACTGACTGTTGGCCTAGGGCCAGGCAGCCACACAGATGGCAGGGCCAGAATTCAACTTGGATGTACCTCTACCTAGGGCATGTGGTAGCCGCCTCAGGTCTAAGCCTGAACACAGGTGCAAGAGTGGCCTAAAATCCCCTTTACTTCCTACCTGGGAATTAGCCAGCAACCGGCACAGGAGAACATTTAGCCGAGGCCAAATGAGTACTCCCTTGGGCAGACTGTGACAGAATGAGGGTCTCTTAAGTCCCTGGGCTCAGCCCTCACTGCCCATGGCAGCTCTCTCTATATCTGTGGCTGGTCACTTTTTTCCTTCTGGGAGCTCTGAGAGCAGACTGAACACATCGCAGCTGATGCTTCACCTACCTCGTGTGTGTGTGTGTGTGTGTGTGTGTGTGTGTGTTACATATGTTTGTCCATTGTTTAGTGGTTTAATTTGTTTTATTTTGAGACTGGTTCTCTCGATGTAACCCTGGCTGTCCTGGAACTTGCTATGTAGATGAAGCTGGCCTTGAACTCAGAGAGATCTGCCTACCTCTTCCTCCTCAGTGTTGGGATTAAAGACTTGTGCCACCACCCCTGGTCTATTTATTTATATTTTTTGATATAAGGTCTCATCTTAGACCATCCTTGAACTTGATCTGTAGCAGAAGATGGTCTAGACTTGCTGGACCTCCTGATTATAGGTGTGCACTCCCACACGCCATTTATGCCGTGCTGGCACCAAGGGCATTATGCATACCAGGGAACAAGCACTCGATCAGCTACATTCACAACACTTTTCACTCTTCTTCTTCCCCCAACCAAGACAGGGTTTCTCTGTGTAACAGCCCTGGCTGTCCTGGAACTCACTCTGTAGACCAGGCTGACCTCAAACTCACAGAGATCCGCCTGCCTCTGCCTCCCAAGCGCTGTGATTAAAGGTGTGCACCACTATGCCCAGCTAATATACTCTTTACATTTGATCTTTCTAGACTACCAGCTCCTTTCAAATGCTTCCTGTCTGGCTTTCCCCACCAGCCCCATATGTCTCCCAGGATGTGCTTTTGAGCCCTTACGGAAGTTCTGAAACAGAATGCCCAGTAGATTCGTTGCCAGGAGATGTTTAGCGATGCCACACTGAGACTTTAAAGATGTCTTCCTCCCTGTATGCAAATCATGCCATCTTATGCAAAACACCTCACAATATGCAAATGATTTCACAATTATACTGTCAGCATTCCTGTCTCTAGAGGTCAAGGGGCTCCTGGCCACCCAGGACAGGACCAGCAAGACTCCGCTAGAAATACTACTTACTATATACTTTCCTCCCCCCTGGCCTGGAATTTCCAACATCAGAACATACTGAATTAAAGAAGCAAGCATGGAGACAGAAACATGAGCAGGGTCATCAGGTGAGAAGATCCATTGTTGGAACACTGGCTTTGATATGGAACTTTAAAAAGTTGATCTTGGAAGAAGGAGATATGACAACTGCTTTTTCTTTATTTACGAGCCTTTCTGGCTGTAGCATCTTGAGGTTTAGGGTGTGTCTGCCCCAAAGCAAAGCTCCCTCCCCAGCTGCCACGGGTTTTTCTATGGGGTAAGGTCCTGAGAGGTTTTCCTAGGTAGCGGGCTGGATCGGACTGGGTCCTGTGGCTGCAGAATCTGAGGGTTTCCCAGTGGCCGAGACACGCTTTTAAGAACGACAAAGATCCAATAGAGAAAAGACTGTCGGGCAGGGATTGTAGCTCAGGGTTTGAGCATTTGCCCAGCACATGACGCCCTGGCTTCAATCCCCAGCATCACGAGAGGGAATAAAAGAAATAAAAATAAAGAAGACACATTTTTGAAGCCATAGAAAAGATTTTAAAACCACACTGCTGTCCTACACAAATCCTGTTTGAAGGGATTTTTTTTATTTTTTTATTTTTTGGTTTTTCGAGACAGGGTTTCTCTGTGTAGCTTTGCGCCTTTCTTGGGACTCACTTGGTAGCCCAGGCTGGCCTCGAACTCACAGAGATCCGCCTGGCTCTGCCTCCCGAGTACTGGGATTAAAGGCGTGCGCCGCCACCGCCCAGCTGAAGGGATTTTTAAGAGTTGCATTTTACTCTATCAATGAACACACATGCATCTGCCCAAGCATCCTGTATCTTTGTAATGATGGACCTCTCCCACTGATGGCAAAGCTTATTCCTATGAAGCCTAGACTGTTCAAGTTTTCTTGTTTTGGGGTTTTTTTGGGGGGGGGTTTGATAAGGAATTTGTGAACTCTATCTTTGGTATATCTTTTATTGAACTGCACTGTTTTGTTTAGTCAAAGTAAATAAGTATGTACTTGAATAACTTGGTGTGTCCTAAGTGTTGTAGTATGAGAAGCATTGTGGTCTTTCTACACTAATGAAGTGCAAATAAAATTTTGTATTATGAGTAACAAAAGAGTTGATCTTGGGTGGATGGAGAGATGGCTCAGCGGTTAAAAGTACTGGCTGCTTGCTCTTCCAGAAAACCTGGGTTCAGTTTCCAGTGATGAAACTGAGCCAGTTCGAATGGTAGCTCACAACCACCTGTAACTCCAGCTCCAGGGGATCTGATGCCCTCTTCTGATCTCCATGGGCTCTTCATACATGTGGTGCACATACATCCACACAGGCACAGGGCCAGCCTGGGCTACATAATGGATTCCGGGCAAGCTAAGGCTACGTAGTGAAACCCTGTCTCCAATTTTTCAAGACAAGGTCTCACTATGAAGCTCCTGCTGGCCTGGGACTCACTATGTAGGTCGGGCTTTCCTCAAACTTAGAGAGGTCCGCCTGCCTCTGCCTCTCCAGTGCTGGGATTAAAGGCGCGCGCCACCACTCCCAGTTCAAAAAAATATTTTTTATTCTTCTGTCATATATTGCATCCCGAACATAGTTTCCCCTTCTTCCTCTTTCCCAGTCCCTCCCCACCACCTTCCATCTCCCCAAATCCATTCTTCCTCCATAAAACATGTGTGTGAGTTTGTGTATGTATGTTTATGTATATTTTAAAGTTGATCTTGAGCCGGATGTGGTGGCACACACCTTTAATCCCAGCACTCAGGAGGCAGAGACAGGCAGATCTCTGAATTTGAGGCTAGCCTGGTCTACAAAAAGAGTTCCAGGACAACCAGGGTTACACAGAGAAACCCTGTCTCGAAAAACCACCACCACCAGCAGCAGCAGCAGCAGCAACAATAACCACCATCACTTTGAGTATGGAAGGCACTCCCGAACACTGCTATGGTGGCCAGAGAACAACCTGGAGTATTCAGTTCTCTCCTTCTGCCTGTGGGTTCTGGAGACTGAATTAGGTTGTCAGGATTGGAGGCAGGCCCCTTTAACCACTGAGCGATCTCATCAGCCTACTTGTTTCGTATTTTATAGAGAAGACAGAAATGGTAATTGACCTGTTGGTAATTGCCTGCACGTATTGAATGATCGTACCATCCCACAAATATGTACAGTTGTGAAATGTTAATTTAAAAAAAATGGACTGGGGACTGGAGAGATGGCTCAGTGGTGAAGAGCACTGGCTGCTCTTCCAGAGGACCTGGGTTCGATTCCCAGCAACCACATGGCGGCACACCACTCACTGTCTGTAGCTCCAGTTCCAGGGGATCTGGCACCTTCACAGACATACATGCAGGCAGAACACCAATGCTCATAAAATAAAAATGAACAAATCTTTTTAAAAAAAAATGAGCTAACGGTATGACAGAGGTTAAGAGCACTGGCTGCTCTTGCACGGGACCCGGGTTTGTTTCCCAGCATGCACATGGTGGCTCACAACCATCTGGAATTCCAGTTTCTGGAGATCCAGCGCCCTCTGCTGGCCTCCCCAGGCACACACGTGGTACACACACATGCAAGTAAAACATTCATACACATAAAATAATAAAAATTGAAAACATAAATAACTTTTAAAGGTATTGTGGGCCCAGGATGTGCATCTCAGTAGCAGAATGTCTGCTTAGCCAACAGGAAGCCTGGGGGTCATTCTCGGCACTTCAGTCATAAACACTACATCGACTGCCGGGAGCTTCCAGGGAAAGAGCAAGAAAAGTGAGATGCAGACCGTTTATTTGTTACAATTTGCTACCTTCGAATAATGACAAAAAGAAAATTTGTGTATGTATATGTAGTTAGAAATGTTAGGTCTCTGCGTTTATGTGTAGTGAGGAGTGAATAAAAAATATGCAAGAGAGCTGGACGTGGTGGTGCACGCCTTTAATCCCAGCACTTGAGAGGCAGAGGCAGAAGGATCTCTGTGAGTTCCAGGCCAGCCTGGTCTACAGAGTGAGTTCCAGGCCATCCAGAGCTGCATAGTGAGATCTTGCCTTAAAAAAGAAAAAAGTGCCGGGCAGTGGTGGCGCACGCCTTTAATCCCAGCACTCGGGAGGCAGAGGCAGGCGGATCTCTGTGAGTTCAAGGCTAGCCTGGGCTACCAAGTGAGTTCCAGGAAAGGCGCAAAGCTACACAGAGAAACCCTGTCTCGAAAAAAAAAAAAAGAAAGAAAGAAAGAAAAAAAAGAAAAAAAAAGAAAAAAAAGAAAAAAAAGAAAAAAAAAGAAAAAAAAAAAGAAAAAGAAAAAAGTATGAGGTCCGGTGAGGTCCGGTGGGGTGGCACACTCTCTTAATCCCAGCACTCAGGAGGCAGAGGAGGGCAGCCATGAGGCCCAGCCTGGTCGACAGAGTGAGTTCCAGGACAGCCAGAGCTAAAAATATAGAATACCCTGTCTCAAAGAAAAACATGAGTATGAATGATTACTCACATATTAGGAGGGTATCATAAATTCTCAGGAAATCATATAAAAGGGAAAAAAGACTTATTCTTCAAAAAAACTTATATGGGGTATATGTGCAGAAGCAGGCAGGCCTCTGAGTTTGAGGCTAGCCTGTTCTACATAGTGAGTTTGAGGCCAAAGAGGAACACACAGTGACATCCTTTCTCAAAAAAAAAAATAAATAAATAAATAAATAAATCCAGACTTTCTGGGACAAATTACTTAACTCTCCATGCCTCAGTTTCCTGATCTGTAAAACAGATAAATGTGGTAGATAGATTGTGGTTTGGGGTGTTTAGTTTTGTTTTGTTTTGATTGTTAGACAGGCTATCCTGTAGATGAGGCTCACCTTGGGTTTACTCTGTAGCTGAGGCTTGCCCTGCACTTTTGAACTTTCCTGCCAACGCTATCTGGATCCTGGGATCCCAGGTCTGCACCACCACTCTTGTTCTGTGCTGGATTGTCGTGAGGAGTAAACGGAAACACTCACTCATGCAGACGCGTAACCGTGGGAAGATTTACATAAGGGTTAGAGTAAAATGATTTGTGCATGTGGTGCTGGGGGCATGCGTGCAGGTACCTGACGAGGCCGGAAGCGCAGGGTTAATGCCCTGGAGCCAGAGTTATAGGCTGTTGGGAGCTGCCTGATGCAAGTGCTGGGATCTGAACTCTGGTCCTCTGCAAGAGCAACACACTCTCTAACCACTGAGCCATCTCTCCAGCTCCCAAGGTTAGATGTTAATAGTTGTTATATACTTAGTTTTATATGCTTTTTTATATGCAAAGAAAATGTTAAATGAGAAGAACAGGCAGCATCAAGAAACAAGGTAGGTTTGTCCTTTCTTGTTGAGCAAATACGAACATTTCCTGGTGCGTACCAAATTATCGGAAGGCCCTTAAGGGCTTCCTGGGCCAAGTGCTGGACAAACCTCAGCACAGGGGAATTGACGTGGATCTGTGTGGCCAGGAGATAGCTCCCCCGACTGGAACGTCCAGCATTTGACTTCAGCACCTTGGTTCTGTCTCCACACCTCTACCCAAGCATGTGGCAGCCAGCCAGGCCTCTATCCCTGAAACTCAGAAGCTGGGAGCACCCCTGGGCATGTTACTCATGAAGTGGTGGTGGGGCCTCCCTGGCCTGGTGCCCTGACCACCTGATACCCAAGGCTGCACACTCGGGCTGGGGTTAAGTGATTCTGGAGTGTGGCCTCCTAAGAAGAAGCAGTCTTCCTTATCATAGGCCTTCTGTGTGGGTCAGTAGGCAGGCAGCAACATGTTATGGAATGTCATTGCCCTGGGCTGTAGCTGCGTTGTGGCTCAGCCAGGTATTCCCTGGCCACAGACAGTACACCTGCCTCTCTGGAGTGCTGTCCTGGGTCACTGTACTCAGAGTGAACTACGCTGCTTTTGAGTTCCTGGGAGGCTTTCTTCTCTCAGTCCTGAGGCACATGTGCTGTGACTACAGAGCTTTCCTTTCCTCCACACTCAGCAACCTTTCCATGTGGGGCCACCCCTCTCCTCCTGCCCAGCTTCCTTGCCCATGCTGACATTTGCCCTGACACCATCTGTCCATCCAAATCCAGCCTAGCTGTCCATGGTGACCTTGAATCCCAGCACTCAGGAAGCAGAGGCAGGAAGATTTGTCTGAGTTTGAGGCCAGCCTGGTCTACATAGCAACTTCCAGGCCAACCAAGGCTACGCAGTGAGACTCTTGTCTCAAAAAACAAAACAACAAAATTCAGATTGTTTCTAAGGCTTCCTCTTCCCTGGAGCCTTCTTAATACATCCATCCTGAAGGCTCTCAGTTCCTGAGAATTTGGGGGTCCTTTATACTCATAGGCCTCTCCTGCTAACACAGCCTTCTAGAAAAGACAAGCTTTGCCTATATGAACATAAATGTATACAATAATGTCTCTCTTCATTTACTGCCCCAGGTAATGCTAATTTGGGGTGAAATCGTTACACTTTTATGCAAGTCATTTTGGCCCTTTCAGGGTCTTCTTTAATTTCTGTGTTTATTTACATTTTTTGCACATGTAAAACACAGTCCTGTCTCCTGCCCCCTTCTTGAGGTAACCAGAATTTTGGTTGTGTTCTATTTTGTTTGTTTTTGGCACTGGGAATCCAACCCTGGGCCTTGTGTGTACCAGGCAAACACTCTGCCACTGATCCATCGTGTCTCCCATCTCTCTGTCTCTCTCTGTCTTTCTGTCTCTCTCTTTCTCTGAACAATGATTATTCTCAGGCAGATTTGGAATATAATCCTTCCTCAGCCTCCTTAGTGTTGGGATTACAGGAGAGCTCAGCGCTTAGCTCTCTTTCTTTCCATAAAGTTCTTATGTATGTATGCTTGGACAATGCTGTTTGATTTAATGTTTCCTTATAAGGAAAAGAAACTATTTTAAGGTTTCTTCTCATTATTTAGATAGTTTTACAATTGTTTTCAGATGCGTCCTGCAAATCATTAAATTTGTGTGCGTGTGTGTACCTGTGTGAGTTTATGTACATGATGTTCACGCATGTGCCCAAGGAGGCCAGAGGGCATCAGACCCCCCTGTAGCTGGAGTTAGAAGAAGTTGTAAACCAGATGTAGGTGTTGGCATCCAAATTCAGGGCCTCTGCAAGAGCAATAATCACTCTTAACCGCTGAGCCAAAGTGCCATTTGGGAGAATATTTTAAATAGATTTTTACATTAGGCTTTGAAAGACAATTGTAGAAAAAAAAAAAAAAGAAGGAAAATTGTTTACTATTTATTATTTATTTATTTTTGTGTTTTGAAACAGGGCTTCTCTGTGTAACTCTGGCTGTCCTGGAACGTGCTATGTAGATCAGACTGACCTCAAACTCACAGAAATCTACCTGCCTCTGCCTCCCAAGTCCTGAGGCTAAAGGTGTGCACCACTACGCGCAGTATTCTCTTTTAGTATCAATATTTTTGAATGTCTGTGTGTGCCTGCGTGAGTTTATGTACATCATGTGCATGCAGGTGCCTGAGGAGGCCAGAGAGCACTGGGTCCCCTGGAGCTGGAGTCAGAGGTGGTTGTGGGTGCTGGGAACTGAACCTAGGTCCTTTGCAAGATCAACAAGTGCTCTGACCACTGAGCCATCTCCCAAGAAGGCAAATTATTTTAATCTATTCCTTTGATACCTTTTAACTAACCCCATTTTCTGAGTTCTAATAGTTTTCAACACTCAGTTGAGTCTTTTGAGTGGATAATCTCTAGTAGGAGCATAAGGAGCCAACATCGCTATTTATGAAGATGTGACTTGGTACCCGTCTTTGGGAAGTGCCCTTTTTTCATTACACACTGTGGTAGTGAGTCACTTGTGACATTCTGTGCAGTTTCGGGTCATTCACATACTGTGTTGAACTGAACGCTACTTCTCTGAATGAATCCACTCAAATTGATTTATACATTCTCTTGTCGATGGCACTTGGCTATTCTGACATTTGCTTCTGGTGACGTGGCTGGGAATCTGGTCTTGGAGCACAGGCAACGTTTCTAGACTTTACTGCTGGCTGGCTTAGGACTCGGCTATGCTTCAGCTGTGTGAGGGAAGGCAGGTGGTTTTTCCTAGTAGCTGTTTGGGCTGGGCTCTGTCTGACAGCATCATGGGCATCCTGCTGTCCCACCTCTTTTCATGGTCTAGAGTCTGCTGGGTGTGTTCCTGGTTTTATTTTTTTATTCATTTTTTTTGGGGAGGGGTGTTATTTATTTGTTTGTTGCTGTTTGTTTGGACAGCCTCATTCTGTAACCCAGACTAGCTAGAACTCATTATATAGCCTACCCAGGCCTCGAATTCACTGCAGTCCTGCCTCAGCTCCAGAGTGCAGGGTTTACCGTCAGCCACCGTGCCTGATAGGCTAGGTCGCCTTGCCTGACAAACGGGGTAAAATAGCATCTCACAGTGGTCACAGTGGTCTTCACTTGCATTTCCCTCCTTAAATGTTTGCTGGACAATGTATGTGTTTCCTCTTTTTTTTTTCTTTTTTTTTTTTTTTTTTTTTCTTCGAGACAAGGTTTCTCTGTGTAGCCCTAGCTGTTCTGGAACAACTCTCTTTGGAGACCAGGCTGGCCTCTAACAGAGATCCATCTGCCTCTGCCTCCTGAGTGCTGGGATTAAAGGCGGGCTGTGTTTCCTCTTTTGTAGCTGTCTCTGTTGGATTCCTTGATCTTTTCCTGTGTGCAGGGGTGCTGTATAGATTTCTGGGGGGTGTGCTCCCTGCGGGTACACAGCACACATCACTCGTCTGTGGTTCTCTGTTCACTTTCTCTCAGGTGTCTCCACCTTTCTCTTCCCTCCCACAACTGGGCAGAGACATTGCGGCTGGGCGGGAATGTGTGTGCGTGAGTGTGTATGTGTGTGTGTGTGTGTGCGCGCGCGCGCGCGCCTGCGTGCTTGTGTGCGTGCGTGCAAGTGTGTGTGTAAGGGAATGCTGTGCCAGTCAGAATCCCTATTACCCTGAGGACCCTCGCCGCTCCCTTGTCTCCCAGGACTTTGGGGGACCCTCCCATTGGGGGTGAAGGCAGTCTGGTTTGGGGAGCCCCTGTGGGCTTGGGTTGGGCAGGGTGGCAGGGAGGGTCCCTGCTAGGGGGTGATCACTTCCGCCGCCCAGCTGGGGGCCGGCGCTCTCCGCTCGGCTGGGCAGCAGGGCCGCGGCTCCGACTCCCCAGGGCCCTGGGGTCGGGGCGGGGGGAGGGCGGGGGGGGGGGCGGAAGCTGCCGGAGCAGATAAGGCCCGGGTCGGTCCTGCGGCGAGACGGTGCGGGGACGCAGCTGGTCCCACCCCCGCACCCTTTACCACCCGGGGAGGAGCCTCGGTGGGGTGAAGGAGCCGGACCCACCCAAGGGAGCAGTGGGGGATGGGGCGCCCTGCTCCCTCGCCTCTGGACAAGTGACAAGTGACTGAGGCTGCCCCACCTCGAGTATCTCAGCTGGGAAGCACAGGAGCTCACTTCCCCCACAGCGCTGTGGGATGAAGGGGCCGACTTGCAAGCCCTCTGAGGGTTTCCTTAGTTTGGGGCTGGTCTTAATTTGGGGGCCTGATGTACCCCGAAGCCCTCACTGGCCTCGCCACACCTTCCTGACTGTCAGGCTTCATTGGTCCCCAATGTATGGAGGGGAAAAGGGGTTTACCAAATTCACAGCCTGCAAGCAGATTTAGGCTTTGTGGAGCCTCAAGTTTTTACAGTTTTGGGTGGAGTGTAAGGAAAAGATTACAAAACCATAAATGCAGAATGCAGACTCCCTTCCCGGGGCTAAAAGGAGTACACGCTGGGAAAGAAGGCCAAGTCCAGTTCCCTTAGGCAGCACCTCCCTGAAATGCCTGGGGCGGGGGCGGGGGGGCTTATGTGACTCTCCGCAGAGCTTCAGAGACCCCCAACACAGGCAGCTGGGTAGGGAGGCGCAAGGGCACGCTGCCGGGGCGACAGGCAGGGGGCATTGAGCAGCTGCACCGAACCCCCTGTATGCCCAGACAGTGGTCCCTAAGCCCGGCGATTATCAAGAACAGCAGGGTATCTGAGGACCGCAGCCACAGCCCTGCAGGTCCACCATGTCACTCAGGGTCCCCAGCCCTGAAGGGCGGGTGTGAACAATTCCAAGGAGAGAACGAAGGCCCTTTGTGGTTCCTCTGTGAAATCAACCAAACTGGAGTTGCACAGGAAGAAGGAGCCCCACGGCCCAGGCGGGCAGTGGGATGAGGGGGAGGAGCTTCCCCTGCCTCCTTGTGGGTGCGGTGGGAGGGACGGTAACCAGCGGGACAGCTGTTCTGAACCCGAGAGAGTGTGCAGGACCGAGGGCTTTTGTTGGGCGCTAGTGAAGTCAGGTTCTCCTCTAGGACATTTTCAGGCCAGGTTAGGCACTCTCCTCCTGTGCCACCCTACTGTAGGGTCAAGTCACTTCCTCAGGGACTGCTCAGCCACGAAAGTGAGGCCAGGGAAGGTGGCACATTCCTTTAATCCCAGCACTCAGCAGATCTAAGTTTGAGGCCAGCCTGGTTTACATAGTGAGTTAAAGGCCAGGCAGGGCTATACAGACAGACCCCATCTCAAAAACAAATACACAGGCGCTCTTGCAGAGAACCTGGATTCTGTTCAGTGGACAACAGTGTGTAACTACAGTTCCAGGGGATTCGATCACCCTCCTTCACCTTCCAAGGCATCAAGCATGCATGTGGTACACAAACATACGTGCAGACGAAACATCCATACACATAGAATAAAATAAAACGAACCAAAAAAACCTACAAATGTTTGGTACCAGTGCCTGGAGTCCAGGTATTGGGAATACGCCTTCCTCAGGCTGTTATCCTATATAAGGGTAGAAGTTCTCAATCTGTGGGTCGTGACCCCTTTGTGGGGCAAATGATCCTTTCACAGGATTGCCTTGACCTTCGGAAAACACAGATATTTACATTACAGTTCATGATAGTAACAAAATTACAGCTATGAAGTAGCAATGAAATAATTTTATGGTTGAGGGTCACCACAACATGAGGAACTGCATTGGGAAGGTTGAGAACCACGGTCTAGAGTTAGATGCTATTGTTTCTCTGGTGCAAGTCCAAGGTGGAGAGGTAAAAGGGGGTCTCTGAATCAAGGAGGCTGCTCCATACCTCCGTATTCTGGTTTTGATTTTGTTGTTTTTTGCTTTTTTTTTTTTTTTTTTTGACAGAGTTTCTCTGTGTAGCCCTGAGTGTCTTGGAACTTGGTCTGTAGACCAGGCTAGACTTGAACTCAGATATCTGCCTGCCTCAGCCTCCTGAGTGTTGGAATTAAACATGTGCACTACCATGCCTGGCCTCATATTCTGTTTTTCTTTTTTCTTTTTTTTTTTTTTTTTTCCGAGATAGGGTTTCTCTGTAGCTTTGGAGCCTGTCCTGGACTAGCTCTGTAGCCCAGGCTGGCCTCGAACTCACAGAGATCTGCCTGCCTCTGCCTCCTGAGTGTTGGGATTACAGGCGTGCGCCGCGGCCAACACCACCCAGCATATTCTGTTTTTCAAATTATTATTATTACATTTAGAGTGTGTGTGTGTGTGTGCTGGTGTGTGGGTATGCTTGCACAAGAACATACCACGATAAACACATGGTAGTCAAAGGACAACTTACAGAGTCAGTTCTTCCATTCCACCATGGGAGTCCTGGGAGTCCTGGGGACTGACCTCAGGTTGTCAGGATTGGTGGTGGCAAGCGCCTTGCCCTGTTGTTGTTTTTTTTTTTTTTAAAGTCTCACATATTCCAGGCTGCTCGTGAACTTGCTGTACCATTTAAGATGATCTTGAATTTCTGATTTTCCTGTCTTCACCTCTGAAGTGCTCGGATTGCATGCATATATCACTATGTTCAATTCTCATTCTAGATTTTGTAACCTCTGTTCTTTCCCCAACTCTAGCATCTTCCGGGCAGGATCAGGAGAAGCAGGAGAATCTTAGGATAGCCCCAAAGCAGAGAGCTGGGACAAGATGGCCAGTGGCCTGACGATGGCCCTGACGATGGTAGGATTTGGGGCTCCGAGTAATTGTCTAAACAAAACGAGCTGTCTGTCCGTTCTTTGCCAGGATTTATCCTGGGCTGGTGGGCTCAAGGACTCAGCTGGCTCCCTTTTGCAGCGTAGGTCACCTGGTTTCAGTCACGCCTTTGCTCTGGGCCTCAGCTTTCTCACCTTTAAAATGGAGCTAATCCTACAACTGTAAGGACTAAAGATACTAGTGTGCGAAAGGACTACTGAATGCCACAGGCCATCTAAACAGACGTGGTGGGCAAGAAGTGGCAGCAGCAATGGAGAGTCCCCCACAGCAGAACCTGAGGCCTCCGAGGTCTCTGTTCCCAAGGGGGAGCCCCTTGGTTGAGGGCTGAGAAGCCCAGTTATGGCATTCTCCCAGACCAGGAAAGGTCAGAGCAAGGCCAGGGGCCCTGGAGGGCTCAGAGAAGAATGGGGAGCCAAGGTTCTCACCTAAGTCAGTCAGGTGTAGGGGGAGGAAGTGGGGATTTCTGGGAGGAGGCAGGAAGAGACTGTGGTATGATACTGGCCGCAGGATCGCCAGAGGCCCCATTCCAAACCCGTTTGTCCCTCTTGGCACACTTTTGAAGTAAGCATTCCTCCTTTTGGAAATTTGGAATCCGAGGCTCAGGGAGGCAAACTCCCTTATCAAGGCTCCAACACGGCACATGCTTCGGGGTCTGTCTGGCTCTGCAGCCTGCCCTCCATCAGGGGTCCCTGCCTGACACGGTTGCTAGTGAAATGGTGTGGTCTTGTTCCAGTGCTGAGGAAACTGAGGCACCAAAGGATGTCAGTCTCTGGCACTCTCCCGGAGCTCCAGGCTAGCAGCTGTCTAGATGTCACTGAGAGACTGGGGCCTGAGGAGAAGTGGAGTAGGCGTGAGTTCGCACATCATAAGGCCTTCAACAGAGGAGGCCGGTGTCCCCTTGCCTGTACCCCAACAGCAGAGGTGGAGCAGAAGGAAGGACTCCTGACCATGGAAACATGGCTCATAGGAGACCCCAAAACTAGAAAAAAAATGTGAAATACCTCATTTTACAACTCCATACAAGTTTTTATCCTTTTCTTTTTGGTTTCGAGATAAGGTTTTTCTTTGTAGCCCTGGCTGTTCTGGAATTCACTCTGTAGACCAGGCTGGCCTAGAATTTAGAGATCCACCTACCTCTGCCTCCTGAGTGCTGGGATTAAAGGCATGCACCACCACTGCCGGCTTTCACCCTTCTTTTATAAAAAGAACACCCCCTTTCAGCCTTTTCCCTAAGGGTCACTTCAGGGAGACACACATGGCTACGTCCTATGGCTGCGCACATTCTGCATCTACACCTTGGACCCCTGGCAGTTGGGGTTGGGAGAAGAGCAGGGACAAGACAAGGTGAAGGCCTGGCCTGTTGTCACAGAACAGGGCCAGCTCGGCCTCCGCTCTCAGCCTTAGCCATCTTCTCTCCCAGACATCTGTCCATTCGGCCCGGGAATCTCGTTCAGTTCTCAGGACGCGCCATCCTCACTTAAGGTCTGCCATCCATCTTCATGACCTCTTGCCCTGCACTCTGACATCCACTCTCCAGGACCGGAGCACAGACTGGAGATTTCTGTGCCTTTTCGGTGGAAATTTGGACCCGAGTTTCCTGGTCAGGGGTGCCTAGTCCCAGAGAGCAGTGAGGAGGGTTGGTGGATCGATACCCGTGGAGGAGGCTCTGGGCAGGTGAGGAGCCTCAGCTTCAGGAGAGCTCTGGGTGCCGGCTGGAGAAAGCGGGAGGAAGGAGAGAGGGCCTGGGGTGCCCCGTGCTGCAGCCTGGCAGGTCCCCGTGCCCAGGCTAGGGAAGTTTGTTATTTCTCCTGCTCCGACTTCCCCCTTTGATTTATTATAGCCATGAAATGCTCTGCTCTCTTCTCTTTTCCTTGCTGTCCCCGGGGTTGGAGGAACACAGGCCTCCCCAGGCCCAGGCCTCCCCGGCCGCGGCCTCAGCCTTGCTGGACTACCATCTCTTTCCAAGGGCAGGGCATGGGGACCAGGAATGAGAGGTGAGTCGGGCAGGCAGGGTAGGATGGGAGGGGCCCTGGTCTCCCAAAGGCAGGCCACCCTAAGGTGGGCAAAGTACTGTCTGGGCAGAGGGTGAAACAGGCATGGATTCAACAGCAACAGGCTTCCTGGGGTGGTAGGCACAGCAGACTCGAGGCCTAACGGTCTTGGTCAGGGTCTGAAGGCCAGGCGTCTCCAAGTGGTAAATACCATATCTGAGACATGGCTTCTCTGTGACCCCTGACCCCATACTCTGATTTAAGGGCAGCCACGGTAGGCCTGGCTCAAACCAGTTTGTGTCCTGGGCTGAGAACCTTAAAGAAAAGTGAACTGAGTTCTGATGGCCCAGAAAACTCTAGGCTGCTCTAGGTCACAGTGGGACATCACCCTAAGCCCTGCCCATGCAAGCCAGGGTCCATGTCGGCCCCTCCACAGGCCTGGTGGCAGGAGCGTTTCTCCCAGCCCGTGTGTGGTGCCTGTGGTAATAGGGCTGTTGGCGTTTTGCAATGGGCGGGGGGTGGGGAGGCAGTGCACACATGCTTCCTGTGGTGGCCGGGGCGCTTCCTGTTTTCTCAGGCACCGGCCTTGCTGCTGCCGATGTGGAAACAGGAGCATCTGCAGCCAGGGCGGCTCCTGGCTGGGCACACTGACCCTGCCCAGAAGGGACTCAGGGGGCCTATCACCCTCAAACTGAAGATCTGGGCACTGGGTGGCCATGAGTCTCCTCCTACCCACACTGACTCCTAGTCTTGGCTTGCCCAACATCTTCTGTCAGGAGGGAAAGGTCAGGCATGCCACGGCTCTGGACAAGCTGGTCAGCACCTAGGGGTGACAGTGCCGGGCTGGGAGTGAGGGCACACGATTCTGTCTTACTCACTCTAAAGGCCACTATCAGCCTCTTCCAAGATTCACCCCGTGGGTTCTGCTTTTGTGTGGTGTCATGGCAGCTATCACGTAAAAATCCCTAGCCCACATTGGCCCTGGTTCCGACATCCACTGAGCTTCACATCCCAAGAGCCACAGCTTTGGGGACAGCCCTGGGCTGAGCCCCCCAGAGGTAGGACTTGGCATAGACCTTGGCAGAAAGAGAAACTGCAGAGACAGGAAGAGAGAAAGCCCGGTGGGACCCGCCAGGACCGAGTTTGACAGTCCTGGTGTTAAGGGACAATTGTGTGTACCTAGTGGATCCAGGACACTTATCCCTGCAGACATGGGGGAAGGGTTTGACACCCCTCACATCCTTCCTTAGAAGATTTGCGGTCATTTGCAGGGTTCCTATCTCCCAACGGGGTGGAGGCCCATGGGATGTGACCCAGGAGCCTTGGAAGAGACCCATTCCTGTCCCTAGCTGTCAGCCTGCTCGCCAGAGTCCGATGGGGGTGTTGCCGTTAGGGGAAGGCCTTGAGGTTGACATTGCCTCTTCCCGAAGCTGTTTGTTTTGCTCGTGAGCTGGTATTTCGAGAACAGGAGAGGATGACTCTGCTTAGTGTGGGGTTTGCAGAGAGCAAGAAGGCTTCCAGAAGGCTGAGGCCCAAGCCCCCGGACACTGACCAGTTCGCGGGCTGTTAGCTAGCCACCCTGTTGGTCTAGGATGTGTTGAGATGTGTACCCACAGGAAACTCCCCTCTAATCCCAAGATTCACAACGGAGACCAGTCCCAGTTAAAAGGAACTTTGAAGTTCCCTGACCCTGAGGCTCTGGCTAAGAGGCCGTCGGACCAGCCTGGCCGTCACAGTTCCGTGCTCTGGGCCTGCCTGAGTGCTGAGTTGGCTACACAGCAGCTGCCCTGGCCACGGAGGCCCAGTTATAAATAAGCGCCATCTGGCCAGGTCATCAAGTTCTGCAGCTCCTCCGGTCCAGCTGCATTACCTCAGTGACCACAGGTCGGACTGCCCAGAGCTAGGCCCACCAGAATCCACCCACTCAGACCAAAGGCTGCCTGTGATCCTCGAATCTCAGGCTGCAGCATCTGCAAGGCCCCTCAGGCCCAAGCCTCTCTGGACACAGGTCACAGAGGGACAGGGCACATGTCTCCTGCGCGGAGCCAGAGCCGGGAGCTATTTACAAACCGAAACCCGGAGAAGTGAAGTGGCTGTGGCCAGACCGGCTCCAGGCCCCCAGCCCCCTCTCCCACTCCATCCCCACTGGCCCAGCCCCCTCTCCCCATGGCTTCCTCTTTCCTTCCCCGGAAGGCTCCCCAACCTCCCACTGCCTGGTCAGCCCTAGGTTCCCTGCAAGTACCTCACAGTGACCTCTAACCCCCAGGACTTTCCTGGGGGTCCCCTTCTTTTCATCCCAGGACCCCAGCAATCGGAGCCCTTGGGGCTGTTCCCTCCCACCAACACCAGCCCACCCTGGCCTGCACAAACACATTCCCACCGTTCTCAGTTCCCTTTCACGCTTGGAAAAGGTCCAACCTCCATGGCCGCCACTGTGTTCTGGCCTCCACCCAAGGGCGGCTTCTCTGGCCATTCTTAGCCTTCACAGTGGACATGTGGGGTCAAGAGATTTAGGGATTTGGGTGGTACTGGAGTCCCCGGGGCCCTCATAACATGTTTCTCGGTGGGAAGCTCTGGCCATCACTCTATGACGTTGGATTTCAGGCCAGGCTTGTGAGGGTCGCAAGCGTTTGTGTGGTCCAGACTTGAGCTGAGCCTAGCAACTGCTGTCAGGAACTAGCAGGCAGGCTGGTACTTCAGAAGGCTCAAAAGACAACCAACTGGCAACACAGAACCACTACTTGGAGGCTGAGAGTGCAGCTCAGTAGGTAGTGTGCTTGCCCAGCACAAAGCCTGAGCTTGGTCCCCAGCACCCTAGAAACAGTCGTGGAGGCACACTTGTTATTCCAGCACTCAGGAGGTACAAGAGGATCACGGGTTCAAAGTCATCCTCTGATAAATACCAAGGTCAGGGCTAGCCTGGACTACATGAGACCCTGCCTCAAACACAAATAATAAGAAAAACCCTTACTGAGGGTAGACAACCTCCCCACCTTGGTACAGAGGCTTACAGTCCATAATCATCTGTCTGTCTTAGAAACAAAGCAGTCTCAGTATCCATCATAAAGTGGGATTTACATCCCGCCTCTGCCCTGCCTGGCCCTCACTCTTCACTCCTCAGTCTCTCTCCTGACAGGACAGACATATCCCAGCTGTGACAAGGACAGAAGCAGAGATGGCCCAAGGAGGAAGCAAGCCTTAGACCACGGAGCCACCTCACCTTGCCTGGCTGCATTACTCATGCCCAGTTGCCCCGGCCTTCGCCTGCCCAATCCTCCTCTCTCGCCGTGGCCTGGCTGAGGGCAGGCACTAGCCCGAACTTGGTTCGTTCACAGTCTGCTGGCTGAGTCCTACCTGGCTTCTCTGAGCCTCAGATTCCAGTTTTCTGAATCCTCACAAACATTTAGCTAGTATGCCATGCTAGCCCTGTGACAGGTGCCCCGTGTCTCTGCAGCTCAGACTCATCCTTTGATCCTGGTGAACATGGGGTTACAGGTCTGTAGTCCAGTGGGGAAGGGCAGATGAGCTACAGAACCCCAAGACCCTCAAGAGAAGGCGGTGGGAGGAAGAGAGGAGCAATGTGTGTTGTCTGGGATGGGGGGAGGGGTACAGGAGAGGGGCCTCTTGGGATGGCCCATGTCTGACAGGCAAGGAAGGCAGATGGGTTCTCCATGCTGAGTCACACCCCCATGCCTCAGCTTCAGGGGTTCCCACGGCCTGGGTGCCTTCCTTTGCTTTTGACTTTGCTGAACTGCTACCTACCTACCAAGGCCCTCGGACAAGACCATAGCATGACCAGGCCTGGCCTGGCAGCGCCTCACCTCCCTCCTCCTTCGCAGAGCCTGAACAGAACCAGAGGCCAGGTCTCCTTGTTCATAAGACGCTGGTCGGCCCCACCCGGGGAAGGCGTCTGCTCCCAGGCTCCAGCCCCCTTTGTCCTCCGCTCCGAAAAGCACCGTTTCCCTTTTCTGGGTGACCACATGCCATGTACAGGGAATTTCCATCGCAGCCTGCGGAGTGTCTGATTCACTCAGGCCCCTCACAAAGTTAACTCCTTCCAGGCCCAACAGACTGGGCTCTCTCCCACCGAAGTGTGGGAAAGGCTGTGTGAAAGCCTGAGGTGAGCCCATCGCTTATCTGTAAAGTAGAAGTCACTCCTGCCCATAGTCTTGAAAGGACAAGTGTGCTGGGCCCACAGTGGGAGCCTATCATTCTTGGCTTTCCTTCTTTTTAAAAAGCCCACTCATCCAGTCACAGGGTCCCTGCTCCAGACCAGGCCTTCTGGATGAGCTTTCTGTCTCTGAGAGCAGAGGGCTCAGAGACACTGCCTTGGGCTTGGTGGGGATTTGTCCGACAGCATACAGAGGCCATCTCCCAGCTCTCCTCTTCCAACTCTCTGGCTCCTTTTCCCAGGACCTCTGAGGACTAAGGGCTAAGCAAGATGCTGAGCTCTGGAGACGGGACTAGGTCTTCTTCCCCAGATTGGGATGCCTGGCATGAATGTCCTACACAGCCGATGGGCCTACAACCTCAATCACCATTGAGAACTCCATACCCAGCGCTATCTCCTGTTACTGCCCACGTCTGCGGATGAAGGGCCCAAGGTCCCCAGAACTGGCTTCTTTGCTCTCTGCCGTGGGAGACTGAGTGACAGGGACAGGAGTCACTCTGAGTGCTTCAGAGCTGTGTGCGTGTTCTCTGCAGGCCTCAGGAAGCATCTGCAGAGGCCAGTGGAAGGGCCATGTGCACTTGGAAACAAGGCTGGGAAGTGGTTCTTGTTGACGCTCTTTAGAGATGAGCCTGAGCTCTAGAGGGGGGAAGGAACCCAACAGAGGGACACACAGCCAATCCATGGGGGCAAAGGCCCAGAGGAGCTTAGAAAGGGATGGTAGAGGGGGGCTTCGCAGAGGAGTGGGGAAGCAGCTCCTGTCCTTGGTGAGCAAGCAGGGGGTGTGGTGCTGCCCGTGGTGAGCAGACGGAAGTCTCTGTGGGTGGCGGTGGGTTTGAGGTACCCGAGGCTGAGTGATGTGGCCAGGAGGTGAGCTCCGCATCTGCAGGCCTGGTCAGCAGGAGACGGGGTAGAATAAGAGTCAGAGGCATGTGGGCTGATCTGGTGCTGGACACGGGGCGGGGGGGGGGGGGGGACGACCAGGAACTGGAGAAGAACAGGAGAAGAAATTAAGGCTTGGGAGAGACAGGACAAACTGAAAAAGGGCAGCCTGGAGGAGTTAAGCTCCGCAGAGATAGTGTCCTTCAGGATGTGGAAGGGGTGAGTCTGTGAGCGAAGCCTGTGGGAGATTGAGAAAGAGGTTCTGGGAATGTTGAGTAGTGTCTTCTGGCTGGCATGGGGGTGGGGCTAGCTAGATTCCCAGTATAGGAGGCTCCATCACAGGTCTCCAAGGTGTGGGCTTCAGCTCTGGACAGGCAAGAGCTAAGGAAGACTTTCAGGTGTAGGGAGAGACACAAGAACTCTAGAGCTGGGATAACTACAGAAGCCCAGGCCTCCGGGCACTCGGAGCTGCAAGCACCTCTGGCCCCTAACTCACCAGCCATGTGTGTGCCCTTTGCACAACCCTCACCCCTCCGGCCTCATTTCCTTTACCTGCAAAATAGCACTGAGAAGGCCCGCCTCATAGAACCACAGCAAGGCAGGATGAGTTAACACTGGCATACAGTAGGTGCTCAATAAATGCCAGCTGCTCACAGTACTTAAAAATCACTTGCTGGAGGCTTTTTCTCCTGCCTTTTCTGTGCTGGGTTGGCTGAGTAACTCTGCAGGATGCAACTCACGGCATAGCCTCAGGTCTTGATACAACAGGGTGGTAACGGGAGCGACTTCAGATTTTGCTGAGTGAGACTGGACCTGCCACTGTGCCCCGCAATCAGAATCAAGGCCAAACTCCAGCCCCCAGCTTCACCTGACCTCCCCTCTGAGCACAGGTTCCACTCTCCAGGCTGCTCTGCTGTTCCCAGGTATGGCAGCCTTGAGGTGTTGACCCTGGATGGCTCCGCTGCTTGGAACACTTCTCCCAGGAACCCAGTGGGTCCATTCCTTCCCCCATTTCCAAGGCTTGCTCAGCTCTGCCCATCTGCCCTGCTTGTCCTGTTTAATACCTCAGACTTCCAGCATTTGAGCCCCCTTCCCAGCTGCATGTTCTCTCCCTAGGAAGGCTTATTTGCTTCTAACAAAGTCACGCATCTACGGTGTTTATCATCTCTCTGCCCTTGCCATGAGGGCAGAAAAAGATTTCTGCCTCTTCTGGTCACCTGGCACCTAGAGAACCCAAGGAAACATTTGTTGACTCTCTTCATTTTCTCAAGAGCTGACCCAGGGTTGTGACCAAAGTTTGGGCAGCTCCGCAGGGCCCAAGCGACACAGGCTGGGGCCCCAGGAGCCTCTCCCAGTGTCTCAACCATGAGAGGAAGTTGCAAGACGGCCATTTCAGTACACAGCCTCAGCTCGTTTTGGTCAGCTTTCCCAGCCTTTGGTGATGAGGCCTGAGTTTTCACATGCATCTGGTCACAGGTCCTGGGGATCTGTGGGTAGGAAGGTGGGAAGGGGAATTCCCTCACTTTTCAGCCCTTTGGGCTGAGGTGAAGGGCCCGGGAGGTTGGGGGTCGTGCAGTGGGGTTTCCTGTAGGTGGCCTACTCTGCATTGTGTTAGCACCCTGCCCACCCCCATCAGCCACCAGCCCAGAGTGGGCAAAGGGATATACAGCCACCAGGCCTGCCTGATCTCCCTGTCACCCTGCAGGCCACACTTTTGTCCAGGGTGGGGAAAGGGCACTGTCAGGTGCTGCTAACAGGATGATAACTAGGTACAATTTAGGTAAGGGAAACTGATCAGTGTCTGTCTATTATCTCTCTCAGAATTAAAAACGCATTGCCCTTTGACCTCGTAATTCAACTTTTAGGCCTTTTGCTAGACATAGCCCTGCATGTGTACAAACTATGGTATTTTATCAGCTGCAGCCCCGGTTAGAACAGCGAAACACTGCTGAGCACGGCCACGTGAGCCTGTAACTGTGGTATTCGGGACCAGAAGACCTGTGAGTTCAAGGCCAGGAAAAAAGAAAGAATAAAAGACTACAAATAACCCAGATTAGTAAGGACTTGGCTACAGAAACTGTGACCACAAGATACTAGTACAATGGGCCACAGCAACATGCACCAACACCAGAAGTTTCTGCAAGTTTCCTATAAAAATTAAAATCTGTTATGAAAATAAATAGAGTAGAAAGCCAGTCTGGGTTATATACTGAGTTCCAGGCTAGCCAGATCTGTGTGGTCTCAATAAGCACGTAAGTCAACAAAATTTACTTTTAGAAATGTTTATAAGGAAGAGCAGACAGGACAGGGCTGTAACTCAGGACGAGCACTCACTCGCCCAGTATGAGTGAGGCCTCGACTATAATGCCCAGTACCACAGAAAAGAGAGTGCTGGGTCTGCCTGGGCAATTTAGTGACACTTTGTCTCATATTAAAATGTCATAGGAAGCCGGGCGGCGGTGGCGCACACCTTTAATGGCGCACACCTTTAATCCCAGCACTCGGGAGGCAGAGCCAGGCAGATCTCTGTGAGTTCGAGGCCAGCCTGGTCTAGGGGATACAGCTCAGAGGCAGAACACTTGCCTAGCACACATGAGGCCCTGGATTCAACCTCAGTACTGGAAAAAAAAAATAAAAGAAGAAAAAGGAAATAATGAAAGGTAGGATAGAGTCCCTTCTAGAAGGAACTGAGCGAGGCACTTAGGGAACGCTTGAGCTTGGGCTCATCTTGCCTGCCTCTCTCTTAACAGTGCTGCTCCCTTCCCAGGCCCAATGTTTTATGTCTTGACCTGGGTAATGATTTCACAGGTGTTAGCTTTATAATTATCTTTAATTTTGCATAGATAGCTTATGTACTCTGTTTTATGAATGGTGTCCCCTAATCTGCAGGCACACAGCTGGACGTGGTGACACCCGTAGCCTTGCTACTTGGTTTTGCTTTGTTTTTCAGTACCTGGGAATCAAACTCGTGGCCTTGTGCTTGCTAGGCAAGCACTCCAACACTGCAGTACACCCTCAGCCGTTGTCCTTGCTACTTTTGAGAGTGGGGGTCACTTGAGCCCAAGAATTTGTGACTAACCATAACAAGACACTATCTCAATAAAATAAATAAGTGTTAAAATTTTACATATATTGAGTGTTTGTGCATCATGGCATTGGGGTGGGGGCGTGCACACGTGCCATGCACATGTGTGGAGGTGAGAGTGTGGGAGTTGGTCCTCTCCTTCTACCGCGTGGGTCCCAGGGATCAAAATTACGTTGTCAAGCTTGGTGGAAAGAGCCTTTACCACAGAGCCGTCTCACTTGCCCTAATTCTTTTTTTAAAGCAAACTACATTTTTCCCCTCTGGTACTGCCAGGTTACATCCTGGTAAAGTAATCATAAGTTGGAAATGCTTAGGGTCAAAAATGCATTTAACAGGGCCAGTGAAATGGCTCATCAGGGAAGGGCACCAGCTGCTCACACCTGGCAACCTGAGTTCAGGCCTGGGAACCCACATGGTGGAGGAGAATGGACTCCACAAAGTTGACATCTGACCTCCACACTTGGGCTGTGACACACATACATGTCCCCATGATATATACATACATACACACAATATGCTTTAATAAAAAATGCGTGTATGCCAGACAATGTTAGCACACGCCTTTAATCCCAGCACTTGGAGGCAGACAGGAGGATCTCTTGAGTTTGAAGCTAGCCTGGTCTACAGAGCAAGTTCCAGGATAGCCAGGGCTACACAGAAAAACCCTGTCTCAAAAAAGACATGCATATAAAGAGCTGGAGAGTTAATGGTTAAGAGTGTGTATGGCTCTTGCAGTGGGCCAAAGTTCAGTTCCCAGCACACACATCAGGTGACTCAGTATCACCTGTAACTCCAGCTCTAGAGCAGTGGTTCTCAACCTGTGGGTCTTGACCCAAAATAGCAAATATCCTGAATATCAGATATTTACATTCCGATTCATAACAGTAGCAGAATTACAGTTGTAAGGTAGCAACGAAATAATTGTCTGGTTAGGGGTGACCACACCATGAAGATCGGTATTGAAGGTCACAGCATTGGGAAGGCTGAGAACCACCATGCTAGAGGATCCAAAATCCTCTTCAGAAGTCTGAGGGCGCCAGCACTCATGTGCACATTACTGCCCCATGTATACGCACACAATTCAAAATAATACAAATAGATCCTTTAAAAAACTGCCCTGAATGTATTTAGCCTGCCTGCCATCCTAGCTCGGCAACCATGTTCCCACACATGGTCAGCTGCTGACTGGCAGCCGAACAGGCCAGCACAGCCTACAGGACCATGAGTCTCAGACTGCACACTGCTTGGCCGAGAAAAGGTCAACACTCAACATCTGAATTTCTTCACTGAAAGTTTCCATTGAAAGAGTTTCTCTTTCACACCATCATGAACACGGTGTACTACCTTCCGGGTAAACATTGTAAAGGACTGAATTATGACCCCAGGAGGGTTTTGTAACAGGTAGGGCTGTTAACATTTAGGTATCTGTACTGGCCTGCCTGCAGCCTGTGCAAATGAAACTGGGATGCTCTTGACCTTTTCATACCGTTTCAAGTCTATATCATACGTCCGCATTATCAGCTCAAAAATAAAAATAATTTAAAACTTTGTTTTCTTTTTCATTCCCTGGAGGCCCCGATACTTTTGGTTCCAAATCAATTTCCTGTCAACGAGAATGAGTCGGGCAAGAGGCACCTGGGGACCTTCAGAAAGTCCAGGACCCTCTCTGCAGGACAGGAGGAGGCTGGGGTGTGCTTCCTTCTCTGAGGTCCATCCAGTGGCCTCCTGACCTCCAGCTGTCTGCGGTCCCATCTTCTTCCGTTCCTCTGTGCCCTCTCCCTCCCTCCTCTCTTCTCTCCTTACCTGAGGCTCCAGCTGCTGGCTTCTCACTTCTCTCCTTTGTATTTGAGTTCTCTTTCCCTTCGTGGAGTACCAGCCCCTTTCCTCCTGCTGGGAAACCTGCCCGGAGCCCAGGCCTCTACCCACAAGCTGTGACTCTGCTTGGTCACAGATCTCCTGGGCCTCACTCTAACACATTGTTGCCTTAGTCCCATTAGAGCACAAGGATGGAAACATTCATAACGTGTGTGTGTGTGTGTGTGTGTGTGTGTGTGTGTGTGTGCACACTCATGTACATGTATATGCATGTATGTAGAGCAGAGAGGTCAACCTCAGATATAGTTTCCCAGGACACTGTCTACCTTGTTTTTTGAGACAGGGTTGCTCACTTGCCTTGAATTCACTGATTTGCCTGGGACAGTCCCACCCGCCTCTGCTCCTCAGTGCTGGGTGTATAAGGTAGACCACCATGCTGGCTTTTTATGGTGGGTGCTGGGATTGAACTCAGATCCTCATGCTTGCAAACAAGCACTTTACCAACTGAGCTATTAGCCTCACCCAAGTCTCTTTAAAGATGCCATTAACTTGGGCTGTGCATTAGCAGACTATTGCTCATGATTTAAAACTATCACAGCTCCGATGCCCCACAACCTGTGGTGGGGCTAGAGGACTGCAACCCGGTAAACTCATTGCAAGCTGAAAACATCCTGTGAAGATGCATTTAACTCAACCAGCTGAATGCCCCAGCTCAGCACCACAGCGAACACAGTGTTAGGAGCTTTCCTGTGGGCCCTGAGCTCCTCCTGTAAGGTGCAGCCCTTGAGTTGAGCTTCCTCGGAATCTAGGATTCCAGATCTTAATAACATGGGGTCCCTGGAGGTGAGAGGGGAAGAGCCCTGGGAGACCTTTTGGAGGAGAAGTGGAAGGTTGCTAAGATGTATTCAACCACAGGATACTGTGTTATCCAGAGGATGGAGCCAGTCCACACATTCCTAGAGAGTTTTAGTCTGGGTCCCAGCAGGTCTGTTTTGTAATAGGGACTGAACTCAAGACTTTATGAACACTAAGCATGTATTCTATGATTGAGATTCCTTCCAACCACCGTGGATCGCTCTCTTATTTTAAAATTATTTTTTGAGATTTGTTTTATTATTTTATTCAGGCAAGTGTTTGCCCTATGTGTATGTGTGCGCACCATGTGTGTGCCAGAAGAGGACATCAGATCTCCTGGGACTGGAGTGACAGAGAGCTGTGAGCCACCATGTGGGATAGGTCCTCTGCAAGAGCAACACATCTCTTCCCCACTCTGCCGTCTCTCCGGCCACCCCTGGATCTCTTTTATGAGCTGCTTTACGCTTGGGTTTGGACAGACATAGGACAATAGAATATGTTCCTTTTCCCGGAGGCCTTTGAATCTTGGGAACACAGCCTACCTGGCTTCCTGCCTGTGATCATAAGACAGACCTTCACACTACCTGCTTAGAACCAGCAGAAACTCTGCCAATGGCCCTGTATTCATCCCAGGCTCCTGGGCTCAGCCATAAAGGATGTTTGCCTTCCCATCATACCTTTCTCCCAGCCACAGTGATGACAGCTTACTGTCCCAGGTTCTTTTCTAACTCCCTGCCTCTGCTCAGGCGGCCTCCTCAGCCAGGCATGCTCTTCGTGATAACCCTTTTACCTTGTTCCCAGGATGTCCTTTCTGTGACCCTGACCAAATGACTTGTTCCTACATGCACCTACTGCCTCCCTCTCTTGCATTCTCTCCTCCAAGATCCACGCTCTGTTTGCACGTCTCTCTACAGGCCCATGAACTCCTGAGGGCCAAACAGGCCCCATTCCTGTTTGTGGGACTACATAGGCCCAGCACAAAGAAGACAGACACTAAGTAACATGCTGGTAAATGGATGACTGAACAAAATGAATAAAGAAAACAGGGTAGGGGCTGGAGATGAAACTCAGTTGACAGAGCACTTGCCTATGCTTGCGGGCCTGAGTTCAACCCCCAACACCACGTCAAATGGGCAGTTGAGTGCAGGGGCTCACATCTTCAGTACTACGGAGTGAAGGCAGGGGATCAAAAGATCAAGGTCATTCTTAGCTACATAAAAAGTTCAAGGATGGCCTAGGTTAGAGACCCTATCAAGGCAGGAGACAGGGGCCAGAGGGAGGCGGGAAGAGAGGAGAGAAAAGGAGGAGGAGGAAAGAAAGAAGGAAGACAGGAAGACAGGAAGGAAGGAAGATGGGGCTCCCACCTGGAATTCCAGGACTGTCCAGCAAAGCTCAGAGGATGACAACATTTGAAGAAGACCTGGTCTATACAGCCAGTTCCAGGCTAGCCTGGGATAAAACAATCCAAAACAATGAATTAATGAATGAATACATCAGCCAGGGTTAGGTTCTCATGTCCCAGACCATTCTTGTCTTATAATCTAGTCACCTGGCGCTTGGGCCTTTGGATGAGGAAGTGAGGAACTACAATGGTCTGGGTTAGCTTAGTTACCTTGTGTATTCCCTCATCTTAGGGAAGGGCCTGAGTGGGTTTCCTAGGAGTCCTGAGGAGGTGTGATCTGCACCCTTTGGGGAGTCCCAGCGAGGATGGAGGTGAAATTGACACCCAAGTGAGCCTCAGGCTGAGAATCCCTGCTTTTTGGTGGCAGTGAAAAGCCACTGGGTTATGTGGAGGGGTGGGGCTAGTTTTTAAATAAGACAAGAGGTTCAAGTTTACACAAGAGGAAACTGAGTGATCAAGAAGTTCACCCTTAACAGAGTAGACTCACTAGAGGGGGGAGAGGGGGGCCCTTATTCATTGCTCTACCCTTGAGATTGGATCTCTGAAGGACAGGAAACCTTTTTACTTTCCCAGATTCAACATAGAGCTTGGAGTTCAGTTAACACTCGGAAGATGCGTGCATGGATAGATAGATATGTGGGTAGGCAGTCTGATGGGTAGACAGATAAGATCAGTGAATAGTAGGTGGGTGGATGGATGAATGGATAGGTAGATATTATAAGTGAATGGGTGGGTGGGTGAATGAGTGGGTAGACAGATAGACTAATGGATAGGTAGGCAGGTGGATGGATGGATGGATGGATGGATAGATGGATGAATGGATGCAATTCGTGTTACAGATGGAGGGATAAATGAATGGATGAATGGGTGTATGGATGGATGGATGGATAAGTGGATTAGTAGATGGGTAGATAGATGGATAGATAGACAGGGAGATGGATAGATAGGCAGACAAGTGAATGAATGGATATGTAGGCTAAATGAATAGATGGCTGTGTGGGTGGAAGAATGTATGTGTAGATGGCTGAATGAATGGATGAACAGATGACCAGATTGGCAGGTAATTACATAGAGGATGAACAGATAAAAATATAAACTGCTATCAGATGGATGGGACGACATGTGGACAGACAGGTGGTTAAATGGACTTGTCTCCAAACAAAAGGATGAGTGGATGAGCTGATTGACAGGCCGAAAAATAAATGAGCAGTTGGATGAACAGATAGGTGAGTAAGTGTATGGCTGGTCTGATGAGCTGGAGAGATGAACAGATAATCAGAAAGAGAATAAGGGTAGGAAAATATGAAAGGATGAACATACAAGAGTTATAAACTAGGAAGACTAGATAGATAGTCACATTCCAGGGTTGGGGAAACGGAGAAATCTGGGCTGGGAACACTGTCTCTAGGGATCTGGAAGCAGCTGTGGTACTCAGCTGGGCGGGGAGGATATAAAAGGCCAAGGCCCAGCCAGGCAGTGGTGGCTCACGCCTGTAATCCCAGCACTCAGGAACCAGAGGCAGGCAGATCTCTGTGAGTTCAAGGCCAGCCTGGTCTACAGAGCAAGGTCTAGGACAGGCTCCAAAGCTACACGGAGAAACCCTGCCTAGACCGCTCCCCCCCCCAAAAAAAGGCCAAGGCCCTTTCCAGGTGGAAGGGAAGCCCACTTGAGGGGCCAGGAAATACGATGTGCTAGCCCCAAGGTCCACTGTGGGCCCTGACTGGTTTAGGTAGACCTAGCAGGGATTGCAGGGCTCACAGGAAGAGCCAAGCCTGGAAGCCTTAGGATCAAAGTCCTCCACCTGCCAGATCGCCCCTAGAAATTAGGGACGTCACTATTCTGATCCCAAAGAGGCAACTAGGCCACACTAGGGGTCTGAGAAGAAGCTGGTATTATTGGGCTGGAAGAACGGACAGCCTTAGAAGGCCTAGCGATGGGGCCAGCAGAGGCCTTCTGTGGTCGTGCTAGCCTTTCTCCCTCCCAGCCCCAGTTTCCTCTGGGCAGGGGGCCT
This sequence comes from Peromyscus eremicus, assembly GCF_949786415.1. Lineage (NCBI taxonomy): Eukaryota > Metazoa > Chordata > Mammalia > Rodentia > Cricetidae > Peromyscus > Peromyscus eremicus. The sequence continues at coordinate 66,897,351 of NC_081419.1, forward strand.
GGCCCCATAGCCTCCCAGGGCAGTCCTTGAGCACCACCTGCCCCAGCCGGCCAGAGACTTCCTGTAGCGCAAGAGATTTATGCAAACGGGCTGGGGCGGTGATGTCACCCCAAGGGGACTATCTCCCAGTGGCAGGCCCTTCGATAAAATCAGGAACTTGTGCTGGCCCTGCAATGTCGAGGGAGGGGGCTCCCGCAGGGCTCCTGTAGCTCAGGGGGCAGGCCTGACCCACCCCTGCGTCTGACCCACGACTGTCCAGCCCCCCGACGGGGCACCCGGTCCTGAGGGGATCCGCACTGATCCTCACCGAGGCAGGGGATCGGACCAACTTGGAGCTCAGCTGGATGTTACAGGCGTGCAAAATGGAAGGGTTTCCCCTCGTCCCCCCTGTGAGTACTGGGGCTTCACTACCTGCCCAGCCTGGGGCCCTGGGATGTGTGACCATCTGCCCACTCACCCACCAGCTCACCCGCTGCCCTCCGGCTCCCTATCAGTGGGAAGTCGGTGTTTCCTCCCCGGAGCTGCTGGTCTGAGACCCAGTGAGGGGCCATTGGCTTCCTTAGAGCATGCCCTGGCGGGCTGAGGGTTGCCGGCTGGTCCCATGGTGGGGCTGTGATCGGTGGGGCCTGAACAGCTATTTATAGGTGGGGCCCAGTGGTAGGCCAAGCTCTAGGGCAGGGTACTGGGCTGAAGACGGTGAGGGCGGCTACTGAGCGGCCATGGATGAGGAGATCCGAATTGGCCTAGGGGCCACTGGAGGCGACAGGAAAAGTTCCAACCCATGACCTGTGGGCTCCTGAGACAAAGACTGATAGAACTCTGGGTCACCCAGGGGTCTTCAACCTTTAGTTTGTGGCCTGGCATAGAAGAATGGTTGTGGATCGGCTCTGGGCCTCCGTGGACCTGAGAGTCTGGGGGCTGTGGCCAAGGCTGGCTTGAGGTCTCGGGTCCAGGCTGGGCAAGAGTAGACACAGGGCAGAAACATGGCAGTTAGATTGTGGCTAGGGTTGAGCTCAGTAAGACATGGGGTGAAGGATGGGACAGAGATTGGCACTGGAGTAGGAGGACCTGGAGTGAGCCTTCCGCTAGAGTCGGGGTGGAACAGGGCAGGGACATGGGCAGGTGGCCAGGTCTCACTGTCCCTACTGTCTTCAGTGACAGTGGCAGCTTTTGGCAGATGGCAGTCCAGAGTCCCTTGGAGAGGATCCTCTGGCCTTCTCCTACCCTTGGAGGTGTTGGACAGTGAGGAAGGGCTGAGCAGGGCCTGGCCACCTGACTCAGCTTTCCCAAACAGATCTCTCTTCTACCCCACCCAGCCTTAGAGCCCTAGGAGGCACCCCAGGCCTGACATCACAGCTAATGTCCTGCAACAGGGACAGGCCCAGTGTGCTGCCTGGAAACCCGGGGCGGGGGGCAGCGTCTGGCCCCTCACAGTGTAGTAGACAGGGCCGGCCAGACCTCACGGTCCTCACCCTCCTCTTGACCTTCTCCCACCTGGGATGGAGAAGGTGCTCAGGGCAAGCTCGGGTGATAAAGGTTGTCCCAGAGAGGGTCCATTCTGCCTCAAGAAAAGCCACTGTCCCTGACCCTTGACCTCCCCCTCCTGAACCCCAGGCAGACATAGCAAGGGGCAGACCTTGAGCTCCCACACCAGCTCCTTAGCTCCCCTCTCTCCAGCCCCAGAGGCCATTCCAAGTGTCTCTCGAGTGGGTGGGCTCCCAAGGCAGCACTGGCCCACCCAGCAAGCCCTGAGGGCCAGGGTAACTATTGTGCAATCCTCGGGCACAGTCTGCGGGGGTGGAGAGAGGCCCGGTGACTGTCGGGAAGGCTCGGGCGTGCATATCCCTGTGCCCAGCAAGGGTGGGGAAGGAGATGGAGGAGGCAGAGGGAGAAGAGAGGGGAAGAGAAGATGGAGGGAGGGAAGAAAGACAGAGAAGGACAAGGAGGAGGGGAGAGAGAGGAGAAAGTAACAGGGGCAGGGAGCTGTCCATCAAAGATACCCAGGAAGGAGGGATAGTCAAGGCCCTCTTCTTCCCTTGCCCCCAAAACCTGCCTGGGTGACCTTTGTACAAATAAGTCATCAGCATGACGGTCATCCCGACGGTCCTGTGCCTGCCTAGGGCTGGACTGACAGAGGCTAACAGGGAGGGAGGAGTGGGCTGGGCAGGCTGTGGCAGAGGGACACGATGTTGGACGGGCGAGTGTGCAGGTGGATTGTGGGCGGCTCTGTGAACCAAGCGATGGCTGGAATGGGGTGTGTGAGCATGTGTGTGTCAGTCTATACGCATGCCTGCACGGGTGAGCGCACAGTGGTGTGTCTGTGAGCGTGACTGGTCCCAAGAGTGGATGGAAAGACTTGTGTGAGACGTGGGGCTCATGAGAGGGTGAGCACGCCTGCGTGTGAGGTGGAGACAGGAACCCAAGAGTGAGTGTGTGGACATGTGAGAGTGAGTCCCCATAGGGGTTTTATGTATAAGTGTGTCACAGTTGTCCATGTGGGGCAAGGGTGTACAGATGTGAACGGGAAGGGCAGTATGTCCCCACAGTCATGGCTATAAGTGTAAGGGTGCTATGGAGGATGAGCAGAAGAGAGGGAGGAGCTGCACCCTCTTCTCAGCCCTGGTTCTGCTGACCTCTGACCTCTCTACCCCATCACTGCCTTACCACACTCTCCTGAACCTCCCACCTTCGCCTCACTCCCTGTATCCCTGAGCACTCTGGATTCTAAGCAAAGGCTGGGCTGCTCCCAGGTGCCTCCATCGGGGAAGGTTGCAGGCAGGCCTTAAACTTAGCTGAAAATCTCCTGGAGTCTCCCTGACAGCTCAGGCCCTGACACCTTCCTCTCTCAGCAGCCATCGGATGAGCTGGTTACTTACGATTCTGAACTATACCAACGCCAAACACAAGACTACTACTCCTTTATTGGCAGCGATGGAGACAGCCATAGCGGTGAGTACACTGTCCACCATACCTCATCCCAGCCTGGACTGGGCGCTGAGCATGCCCTGGGGCTGGAGAGAGACAAAGACTCCCGAGGCTACTTGGAATTCTGAGAATAACGTGAAGGTAGCTAGTTCATCCCTGTATCCCATAACTCCTGCCCCCAGGCCTTACCATTGAGCACCTTCCCTGTGTCAAGGGCAAATTTCTTTCTTTCTCATTTACCTTGTCTGATCCTTGAGGCCTTTTTAAAAAACAGATTTCTTTTCATTCTATATATTCTAGTTGTGGTTCCACTTCCATAACTCTCCCCAGCTTCTCCCTGCCTCCCCACCACCCAAATCAGCACCTTCTCTTCCTCTCTCTCATTAGAAAAGAAACAGGCGCCGGGCTGTGGTGGTGCACGCCTTTAATCCCAGCACTTGGGAGGCAGAGGCAGGTGGATCTTTGTGAGTTCGAGGCCAGCCTGGTCTATAGAGTGAGATCCAGGAAAGGCGCAAAGCTACACAGAGAAACCCTGTCTCAAAAAATCAAACCAAACCAAACCAAACCAAAAAAACCAAAAAGCAAAACAAAAAAACAAAAAACAAACAGGCATTTAAAAAATAAAATAAGATAAAATAAAAAACAAACAAACCAGAACAGGATAAAACAATTAAACAGAAAAAAGAGGCAAAGAAAAAGCACAAGGAACACATACAAACATAGAGACAGACATTGTCTCTGTGAGTTCAGGGCCAACCTGGTCTACAGAGCGAGTTCCAGGACAGCCGGGGCTGTACAGAGAAGCCCTGTCTTGAAAAACTAAACCAAACAAAACAACATAGAGACACACACATTCACACACACAGAAGTCCCATTAAAAACACAAAACCGGAAGACTATAAGGTTAAAAAAAAAAGTGCCCAGACAAAACACTGTGAGACAAAAACTCCCCGAAGACACCTTTGAGTTTGTTTTGTGTTGACCGTCTACTGCTGGGCGTGGGACCTGCCCTTCAGTGTGAGACTCCATTGGAGAAAACTAAGTTTTCCTTTGTGAGCTGTTATCAATTGGAGATAGCTTCTGGGTTAGGGATGGGGGTCTTCCGTCCACTTCCCCTCAAGCACTGGGACCCCATCTGGCTTAGACCTGTGCCTAGTCACACAGTGGGGTGGGGAAGCTCACCAAAGGGGGTTTTGGATAGTCCAGGCCCTCTGTCCCTTGGTCCCCAAAACCTGCCTGGGTGACCTTTGTACAAATAAGTCATCAGCATGACGGTCATCCCGACGGTCCTGTGCCTGCCTGGGGCTGGACTGTCAGAGGCTAACAGGGAGGGAGGAGTGGGCTGGGCCGGCTGTGGCAGAGGCTTGGGGACTTTTTAATAAATGAGGATAGGTAGAGAGTTGCGTGACTTGACTAGGCCAGCGGATTCTGGTCCAGGCAGTCTCCTCCACGCCGGTTCTTTTTCCTGACCACTCACGCCACCTCTCCCTCTCTTCTTGTGACATGCTCACATCGCATTCCCGCCCTGGTTGTTCACAGAGCCGCCCACAGTCCACCTGCACACTCGCCCGTCCAACATCGTGTCCCTCTGCCACAGCCGGCCCCGCTCACTCCTCCCTCCCTGTTAGCCTCTGTCAGTCCAGCCCCAGGCAGGCACAGAACCGTTGGGATGACCGTCATGCTGATGACTTATTTGTACAAAGGTCACCCAGGCAGGTTTTGGGGACCAAGGGACAGAGGGCCTGGACTATCCAAACCCCCCTTTGGTGAGCTTCCCCGCCCCACTGTGTGACTAGTAGCTCTTCTCACTTGCCACTGCTGAGATTTGGGGCTTAGTAATTCTGTTCCTAAGGGGCTTAGCAACACTTTTAGCTCTTCTGCTAGATGCCAGAAGGGCCACCAATTATGACAACCATCTCTGCAGTCCCCTGCTGGTTGAACAATGCTGGGCCAAAGGAAAGTCTCTGACTCCCTTGCTGAGCAGACACCAAGGCCCCCGAGTCTGTTGGAGGTGGGGATGAGACTGGCCCCAGCTGTCCCCCCAAACTCAGCCTTGTTCTGCAGCACGTTAAGGGGAAAGGGACCAGACTTTGGTGACTGGAACCTGGGCAAGGAGAGAACAGGCCACCAGCAATGGATCTTGGCTTCTAAGAAGCATAGTCATGTTGTTCCAGACTGGACTGGGGGACTCTCCGTGATGCCTGCATCTGGAGACTGAAGGGCAGAGAAATACCAAGTGCCACGGCTGAGGGAGGCCTCCCACCTGACAGCCACACCCAGGGCTGTCACACGGTTAGGGTGTTTTCGTTTGGACGCCAAACCTTGAGAACACTTTCACCTGGCATCCAGCCTGACGTCTTCTTCCTAGAGAGAAGTATACCCACCTCAAGGGCGCGGGCTTCTTCTTTCAGACCCCCAGTTCTAGAAAGGCTTTCAAACGCTCTCTTTTGTTCTTAAATGTATTCCAAGTGTGTAAGAAACACACACTCCCTGGGTTAAATCCCAATAGCATAGGCTCTTTCTCATCCTACATTATCCCTAGCTGTTCCCCTCACCCAGAGTAAGAACCAGGTCTGAGTGACATTGACCCCACATCCACCCTTCCATCGGGCAGTTAGAGGACCAAGCAAGGTCCCTCTGGGCTTGAAGAGGGCTCCCCCTGGAGGCCCTGGCCTGGCAAACACACAGGGCCCGGAGCCCCTTTTTCATCAGGGTGCTCTCTCCTTGGCCTAACATGTTCAGGCCACAGGGTTTACTTCAAGTCTTTGGTCACTTTGGTTTTACCTTTACACAGTCACCCACATATCTAGAAAGCAAATGGAGCTGAGGCTGGGCCGATGGAATGAGCACTTCACAGGAAGCCTGGGCTCTTCTGGCTCAGGGTCCTAAGTGGGCTCTTTGTATCTGGGGCAGGGCTATAGGAATGACTCTTGGAGGTCATCATGGAACTCTACTTAAGACACGAGCCCAGAATTCCTGCAGACACCCCCAGTGTCTCTGGGTGTCCCTGTCCACTCCTCACCTCTGCCATCATTACTCATCTGAACATCGGTGCTGTCCCTAATACCTACGGGAAGTCACTGTTAGAAGATTCAAGGAAAGTCTTCTGTCCCTCACATCCTCCCACTGATTTCTGCCTGCCTTCTGTGTCCACACTTTAAGTGATGCTTGCTGGGAAGACTTCGGGGTGACCTGGCTTCCGTGCTGAGCCCAGACTCACCGGTTGTGTCCCTTTGGGGCAAGCAACGGAGCAAGCCTCTCTGAGTGCCCCTTCCTCATCTGGAAAATGACATGGGGAGCACCTTAGAATTGTAGTGGGCCAATGAGGCGACAGGTATCCCCTGTGAGGTTGTATGTACCATGCTGAGACCAGGACAAGGGGAGGCTCAGTATGTGTTGTTAGCATGACTGTACCCCGAGCAAGCAGCTTGGCCCTCAGTGGTTCTCAGCCTTCCTAATGCTGCGACCTTTAATACAGTTCCTTAGCCATACAATTATCGCATTGCTTCTTTGTAACTGTAATTTTGCGACTGTTGTGAATTGTAATGTAAGTATCTGATATTCATGATATCTGGCCCCCAAAGGGGTCACGGCCCACAGGTTGAGAACCACTGAGCTAGGGGAATGGGAGGAGGACAGAGGTCTCTGTGTCACTGTTTACTGACCTGGATGATAGCCATCCATCCGTCCATGCATTTACCCTTCTACCTGCCCACTCTACCCACATCCATTCTCCCAACTACGTCCACTAATTTACATGGCTTCTCTGCTCACCAGTGCTCAGAAGCCCGGCTCACATGAACGGTCAGGGAAGCCTCTGAGAGGGTCATGGCTGAGTTGAAATCTGAGTGAAGAGAAGGGACCACGCAGTGAGGTAGATGGGGACAGAGAATGACAAATTCAAGAGCAGGGAGCCCTCAGCAGAGCACAAAGGCTACGGATCGCCAGGAGACAAAACGAAGCCAAAGTGGCCATTGAGGGGCAGGTCGAAAATGGCTTGAAGGCCGCAGAGGAGTTGAATCCTGAGTCTTCTTCACACTTGCTAGGGCAGCTCTCCACCAGTAAGCTACGGTAACCCCACTGGAGAGCTCTCAACAGGGAAATGACACGATCTGAATAAGCTTATGTGTGGTGAAAATTTACATACACTTACTATGTTTATATTTACTTTGCACACGTGTGTGTGTGTGTGTGCGCGCGCGCGCGCGCGCGCGTGCACGCGCACAGGTCAGAGGACAGCTTGTTGGAGCCATCTTGTCAGCCTTAAATAAATTTTAAATACTTAATTTTGAATTATTAAAATGACAAATACTAGCCGGGCAGTGGTGGAGCACACCTTTAATCCCAGTACTCGGGAGGCAGAGGCAGGTGGATCTCTGTGAGTTCAAGGCCAGCCTGGTCTACAAAGTGAGTTTCAGGACAGCCAGGGCTACACAGAGAAACCCTGTCTTGAAAAACAAACAAAACAAAAATGACAAATACTCAGGATCTGGAGGGATGGTTCCGCAGGTAAGAGCCCTGGCTGCTCCTGCGAAGGACCCAAGTTTGGTTTCCACATGGTGGCCCATACCTGTCTGTGACTCATGAGCCCCACACATGCACACGATGCATTGACATGCATGCAGACAGAACACATGCACATAAAACACATGTAAATAAACCTTAAAACAACAAGCTGTCCCTGCCACAGTGTAAGAAATACGGCATATGAAGTAAAGCCTTCTCTCTCCCACCTCCCCGCGGCTGACAACACTGTCTGCTTTGCAGAAGCTTCGTGGTCTATCTATCTTCCTGGTGTTTGATACTGCTAATAGGACTAGTCAGCTTGCTCTGGAGAATGCCCTGTCCCTGTCCCTTCCTTCAAAGCACTGGATTCCAGGGGGCTGCCACTTCCAATAGAATTTATGTGGGTACTAGGAGTTGAACCAGGGTGCCCATAGTTGGATGCTCACGGCTTTATCCACTGTGCCATCCCCTGAGCCCCACAGACACTGAATTTTCCTGAGAGCCTTCTAGCTGCTGAGCAGGGATGGATTAGCTTGGTCTTCCTGTTTGAGACACGTAACCTGTTCATGCAGGCTGTGAAGAGGAACTTTTGTTGTTGTTGTTTTTACGAGATGGGTTTCTCTGTGTAGCCCTGGCTGTCCTGGGACTCACTCTGTAGACCAGGCTGGCCTCGAACTCACAGACATCTGCTTGCCTCTGTTTCCCGAGTGCTGGGATTAATGGCGTGTGCCACCACACCGAAGAGGGACATTTGACAACAGACATTCACAGCACGCTGCTCACATCTCTGCAGGCTTCCCACTGTCCCATGGTAACTCATTTGAACAGGAGTTCCCATTGTTGTGATCCTGTGACGACGACATTTGCTGAGCCACAGAGTGTCCTCTGTTTGCCGGCTCCACCTTTTCCTTGTGTTTCTCAGGAGTACTGTTGAGAGGCAAGAGGAGCCCAGATGGCTATGCGGGGTGTCTTGTCTGTGTCTTAACTTTTCCACAATGACACCCACTTTTCAGGACTTTTATAAGGACAGAGTGAGCCATTATATGCAGAAAGCCCAGGACAGGCCTTACCGCAGGTGTTCCGTCAAGAGCTCCAGTGAGGCCATGTGGGAGGTGAGGTGTGGCTGATGGAGCTATGGGGTTGTCTCTCTTCCTGTCTATTCCATGCTCTCAGCTGGTAAGCAGCAGTGTGGCCATGTCAACCTTCAGGGTGAAAACCATTTTGTTTTTAGAAAATCTGAAAGCATTTCTCTGATGTCTTCTAGTTACTACAGTTTCCCTTATGATGTCTGGCACCATTCCACGGTGTTCTCTTTTTTATACTCTAGATTTGTTTGTTTGCTGTTGTTTTTCAAGACAGGGTTTCTCTGTGTAGCCCTGGCTGTCCCGGAACTCACTCTGTAGACCAGGCTTGAACTCAGAGATCCGCCTGCCTCTGCCTCCTGAGTGGTGGGATTAAAGACGCCCAGGTAGAATCTAGATTTTTTTTAATTTTATTTTTTTACAGTTTTGTCTCTCTGAAAGGTTTTTCTTCTCTCTCCCTCTCTCCTTCCCTCCCTCCACCTTCTTTTCCCACACTTCTTTTTTCACTCTTTCGTGGGTCTCATCATCTATTCAGGCTAACCTCAAACCAGTTATCCCCCTGCCACAGCCTCCCAAGAGGTAGAAGTAGAGGTGTGCACCACCACATCCAACCATTTCAAATGGTCCCACTGGCTGCTGGGTAGGCAACAGATAGACGGGGGACGAGGACGGGATGTGGGTGAGGGGCACTTAGGAAAACAGGCTTTGCTCCAGCGTTTTCCTAGTGCAAGGCACGTGGGAGCTCAGGCAAGTGCAGTGGCAACAGAGACGAAAGGAACAGACAGGAGGCTGGGGGATGACCCAGGAGCAGGACCGCTGGCTGTGCAAGCAAAGGGCTGAGCTGTAATCCCGGCACCTACATAAGAGCCAGCAACTGTAGCCTAGCAGTAGGGTCAGATCCCGAGTGTTCCTGACCAGCCAGCCTAGTCAAAATGGGCGAGTGTCTGGTTCAGTGAGAGACTCTCTTTCTCTTTCTCTTTCTCTTCTCCTCCTCCTCTTCCTCCTCTTTCTACCGAGATAGAGTTTCACTATGTAGCCTTGGCTGCCTTGAACTCATTGTGTAGACCAGGCTGGCCTTGCACTCAGAGAGATCTGTCTGCCTCCTCTCAAGTGCACCGCCATGTCCAGAGAGAGACTCTCCTTCAAAGAACAAAAAAGAGGCCGGGTGGTGGTGGCGCACGCCTTTAATTCCAGCATTTGGGAGGCAGAGCCAGGCAGATCTCTGTGAGTTCAAGGCCAGCCTGAGCTACAGAGTGAGTTCCAGGAAAGGCGCAAAGCTACACAGAGAAACCTTGTCTCGGAAAAACAAAAACAAACAAAGAACAAAAAAGGTATAGAGTGATAAAGACCCTTGAGGTCCCCCTCTGACTTCTACACACACACATATATGCAACACACACACACACACACACACACACACACACACACACACAGAGAAACAAAGGGTTAGACATATTCAGGAGAGGTTTTGAAGGTATCACAAATATACACATAGTATAAATTTACCATCTGTCTATCTGTCTGTCTGTCTGTCTGTCTGTCTCCCTCCTACCTACATGTGTGTGGACATGCATGTACCACAGCATGGAGGTCAGAATCAGTTCTCTCCTTCTATCATGTGGGTCCTGGGATCAAAGTCAGGTTGTCAGGTTTGGTGGCAAGAGCCATAATCATTCAAGGGTGTAACGGGTGCTGGTAAAATACACTCACAAAGGCTAGACATGTGGGCATGGTGGTTCATGCCTGTAGTTCCAGCACTTGGGAGACCAAAGACAGAGGATCAAGAGCTCAAGGTCAGTGTCAAGTGAGTTCAAGACTAGCCTAGGTTACTAGGCCCTGTCTCAAACAAAATAAACAAAACAAAAATACATTCACAATGTTATGTATCCATCACCATTGTCTTTTGAACTCACCTTGCCAAACTGAAACCCTGTGCCTATTAAACAACGTCCCATTCAGCTTCTGGCAGCCTACATCCATCCTTCCTTCCTTCCTTTCTTTTTCTTTCTTTTCTTTCTTCCTTCCTTCCTTCCTTCCTTCCTTCCTTCCTTCCTTCCTTCCTTCCTTCCTTCTCTTTTATTACTTTTGTGCCTCCAGTAAGTGGAGTCATCTGCAACTTTCCTTTATAACCGAATCATTTCACCATGAGAACGTCCTCAAGATTCACCCGTGTTGTAGCACATACCAGAATCTCTCTCTTTTTAAAGGTTGGCTAATATTCCACTGTATGAGTACAGTACATTTTGGAAGGCAACTATGCTCACCACCTAGACCACTACATTTTGCTTAATGGCTTGTCTATTGATGGATACTTCTGCTGTCTCTGCTTTCTGGCTATGGTGAATAAGGCTACTGTGACCCTGGGTTCACATGATCTCATTACTCTGGCTTATATTCATTTGAATGTACACTCACAAACGGAGTTGATGAACTTGCTGGGTCCTATGATAGTTCTTTCTTTCGTGTGTGTGTGTGTGTGTGTGTGTGTGTGTGTTAAAATTTTTTTTTTTTATTTTTGAGACAGGATCTCACTTTATAGCCCCAGCTGGCTTGAAACTCACCATGTAGACCTGGCTGGGTCAAACTGATAGAGATCCACCTGCCTCTGCACTACCACACTAGGCTGTTTTTATTATTTTTAGTTGTGTGTAGTAGGTGTGGTGTGTGTGTGTGTGTCTGAGTGTGGGTACTGTACATGAACGTAGGTGTCCATGGAGGTCAGAGGCACTGGATACCCTGGAGCTGGAGTTACTGGCAGTTATGAGCTACCTAATGTGGGTGCTGGGAACTGAACTCAGGTCCTCTGGAAGAGCAGCGAGTGCTCCTAACTGTTGAGCCATCTCCTCAGCCCCTCTTTCCCTTTGAGGAGCTGCTGGGCTACCTTCCGTAACGGCAGCAGCAGCTTGACAATCCCAACTACAGTGCACAGGTATTCGTGTTTTCAGCGACATTGTCATTTCCTGTTGTTATTGCTGGTTTTTAGAACACAGTAGTCACAGGGCTGGAGTTCATTCACACGGCCCTGTAACCAACCACTCACTGTTCTTTGCGACCGTCCTCTCTGTCTACCAAACCTTCCACCCCGCTCACGTTCACTTTTCCATCTAATAAATACACCAAGTGTCTTTTCTGTGCCAGGCTAGATGCTGTGGGGTGAATAGGATGCAGGAACTGTCAGATTCAGCTCTGTATCAGGGGATAATTAAAACTCCAATAACCTGGATACATAATAGCAAGAAACAGGTGCCATGAGCCTTCTGCTCTCTGGGCCTCGGCAACACATCTGCAGGCTTTTCGGGAGAGGCGCTGTGCAGCAATGATAATAATTTCCTAAGAAGTATTTTTTTTTTTTTTTTGGTGTGTGTGTGGGTCCTTTCTTGATTCCTTATCTTTGGTTTTTGTTGTTTTGTGTTTTGTTGAGACATGGTTTCATATAGTTTAGGGTAGCCTTGAACTTCTTATATAGCTCAGGAGGGCTTTGGTGTTCTTTTGTAAAGGTTCACTTTTATTATTTTTAATTTTGTGTAAGTGTATGTGTCTGCATGCATGTGAGTGCAGATGTCCTCAGAGGCCAGGGGTGTTAGATCCTTTGGAGCTCAAATTATAGGTTGTTCTGAGCTGTCTGACGTGGGTTCTGGGAACCGAACTCAGGTCCGTTGAAAGAGAATGAGTGCTGTTAACCTATGAGCCATCTCTCTGGTCCCTGATATTCTGTATTGAGAGTACTTTGGCTCTTCTGAGGATAGCCCTGCGCTTCAGGCTGGGGTTTCTGTTCTGAGGATAAGGTCAGCTGAGTGACTCTTAAGACTCGATGTTTTGTGATCTGAATACCACTTTGTTTTTGTCCTAGTAACAGCTAAGTAAGATGAGGGGTAGAAAAAGAAGAGATCAGGACAAATGGATTGCCAGGTGTAGTGATGCTCACTTGTGACCTCAGCACATGAGGCCAGCCTAGGGTCTATCTCAAGACCCTGTCAGGAAAAAAAAAAAAAAAAGCTGGATGGCCGCGTGAGTTACAAACGGCTGACAGGTAGATGGAGGTTGTGTGATGGGTGGCTAGATACATGGATAATGGTTGGATGGACAGATGTGTACAGAAAGACGGAAGGAGCATCAGCAGAGGTTTTCAGGGTCACCACAGTCTTCCTTGAAGCCAAGATTACTTACATCAACAGCCTTGATCCCCAGAGCTGGCCCAGCATAGTAAGAGTTCAGCCTCCAGAATGACACAAAAGTGGCTTTGGGTCATGACACTACACTGTAGACAAAGTCTTAACCTCTGTTTTGCTTCTTTCTTTTTTTTTTTTTCAATTTTGAGATAAGGTCTCTCTGTGTAACCCTGGTTGTCCTGGAACTTGCTATGTAGACCAGGCTGGCCTCAAACTCACAGAGATCACCTGCCTCTTCCTCCCAAGATCTGAATTAAAGGCAGGACTTAACCTTTGGAATCACAGCTTCCTTAACTGTCAAAGGGAAGGGCCCACTCTACCTCCTCAGAGTTAGAGTACAGGTTAAAGAGATAAAGTGGGTTCCATTCTTAGCATTCTTAGCCTGGTACACTGTAAGTTAGCATCAGCGATCCTCTCAAGCATTGAGAGCTTCTGCATGGTGGATGCCTACAGGATGTAGAAGCAGACATGGAACTGACACCAGATATGCAAATGACATGATGATATCCTCTGAAGAGCTGACAGTTATGCTAACGGGTATTGGGGGAGCCTCTAGGCAGAGGCCAAGTGTCACAATAAAGGGACAAAATGAACTCATGAAGAGTTGTCCAAGCCAAGTGTGGTGGCACATGCGGGTAATGCTGGCACTTAGGATGTAGACACCGGAGGATCAAGGCTTCAAGCTCATCCTCTGCTATATGGCAAGTCTGAGGCTAGCATGTGCTAAATGAGACTCTGTTTGAGAGAGAGAGAGAGAGAGAGAGAGAGTGTTGTTTAGAGCCAAGCATGATGGTTCAAATCTGTAATAAAGCAAGAGGATCACCATAAATTAGAGGCTATCCTAGACTACATGGTAAGTTCTGGGCCAGCCTGGGCTATAGAGTGAAACACAAGAAATGAGGATCAGGAGGCCAGAAAGGCTAACCTTTGTTCTCTGAATGATTTCTTGAACGTTCTCTCTGGGACCCCATATTTGGAATGAGTTTGCCTACCAGACTATTGGTTACATAATTGCTTCGTCACCCAAATCAGGGAGAAAGGTGAAGGTTTGAAACAGTTGTAGCTCAGGGAGTCCTGGCCACAGCCTTCAGGAGACTGAGAACAGGGGGCAGAGTCTCACATTCCCCCTGGGGGATTTCACATTCCTGCTGTCCATAACAGCTTAGGGAAATGCTAGCCTTAGGCTTCCAACAGCACAGTGAGCTAGTAGAGGTGTGGTGTGGTTGGAAAGGGTTTGTCCAGAAGCCTTTCAGCCCACACCTAGAGAGCTGCAAACCTTTAGAGTTCCTGAACCTAGAGCTGGAGTGGGTGAGCGGTGGGGAGGGGAAGGTAAATGGTGATGGCCAGGAAGGTGCTGAAGGTGGTCTACTGAAGAGGAAGCTGGGTCTGCAATCCAAATCCCAGAGCCCTGCTCTGTCCTCTCAGGGTTGGTGACCTTTGTTTTTGGTCCTGGGTCTTGAACCCAGGACTTTGTGCATGGGAGGCAAGTGTTCTACCACTGTGCTATAACCCTGGCCTTTTTGTTTTGAGATAAGATCTTGCTTTCTAGCCCAAGTTGGCGTCAAACTTTAAAAACATACTTTTTATTATTTATTTATGTCTCTCTGTCTCTGTCTCTCTATGCATGCAAAGTTATGCTTCAGGAATCCAGAAGAGGATGTTGGATCTCCCGGAGCTAGAGTTCCAGAGGTTGTGAGCTGCCATGTGGGTGCTGGGAACTCAACTCCCCACTCTCTGTAAGAGTAGCAAGTGCTCTTAACTACTGAGCTATCTCTCCAGACTCAGGCTTCAAACCTTTGTTTCTGAGACAAGGTCCAGACATGGCCTAGAACTTGACTTGCAGACGAGGGTGGTCTTGAACTCACAGAGATCAGTCTGCCCCTGCCTCTGGAGTGCTGGGATCAAAAGTGTGTGCCACCAGGCCCGGCTCGCCTTTGTGCTTCTTTCCTCTACTTCCTGACTATTGAGATGATTACAGATGGGCTGAGATTACAGATGTGCTGACATAGTCTTTTAGAATAAATGAGCACGATGAGGGTGAATGCTCTTCGCTGGATGGCGGTGATGTACACCTTTAATCCCAGCACTCGGGAGGCAGAGTCAGGAGGATCTCTGTGAGTTCGAGGCCAGCCTGGTCTACAGAACAAGATCCGACAGGCACCAAAACTACACAGAGAAACCCTGTCTTGAAAAAAACCAAGAGAGAGAGAGAGAGAGAGAGAGAGAGAGAGAGAGAGAGAGAGAGAATGTTCTTCCTTTGTGCCAGGCTTTATTCTCAGCACTCCAAGGCATCAGATAACTCGTTTATCCCTCACAGTATATGGATAAGATGGGTATACATTATTAGCCCTATTCAGATGAGGACACCGAGGCCCGGGACCATGCAGCAGTAAATGCTGCAGCCAGGGTCTGAATGCAGCTCCAAGGCATGTGCTTTTTCGTCTCTGTATCACACGGTCTCCCAGAGGTGGGTCCCTGCTGCCTGGCTCAAAAGATGTCGCACGGGAACAAGGTCTTAGTAACAACCTCTTAAGTGGGGAAGAAGAGGCTCAGTGGGAAAAGGAAAAAGTCTAGGGTCACAACACGGCTCTGCTGGCAGGATGAGGAAAAAGCCGGGCTTGTAATCCTGAACCCCGAGAGGCTATGTCTGGATGGTCACAAGTTCAAACTCAGCCTGGGTGAGACCCTGTCTCAAGAACCAACAAGGGGGGGTAAAATAGCTCAGAAGGCAAGGGCACTTACTGCCCCGACTTGGGGTTCATTCTCGGGGCCCCTGTGGTGGAAGGAGGGAACTAACTCCTGAGTTGTCTTCTGACCTCCACATGCACAACGTATTTGCCCCCACCCAATAAATACTGTAATTTTAAAAGGAGTCCTATACCCAGTACATAGCTGGAAGGCACATGTCATTTGTTAGGGGATGTGTGGACAAGGATATGTTTGTGTGAGAGACAAAGAAAAAGAAAGAAGGTGATAGGCACGCTTGCCTGTACATGCACACATGTACATACGCACATGTACATGGTCTCTGGTGTACTTGCCCTGATCCAGCACCTTCCACGCTCCTTCTTTAGGTCACATAAGGAAATCTCTCTCTTCACACCACATTTTCATTTTTTTCTTTCTTCCTATTAAATTTATTTATTTATTTATATATGCGTGTGCACGTGCGACAGCATGTATGTGGAAGTCTGCAGACAGCTTACAGGAGCTGGCTTTTCCTTCCACTCTCTAGGTCCTGGGAATTGAACTCAGGTTGTCACGGTGGTAAGAGTTTTTACCAGCTGAGCTATTTCACCAGCCCCCTAACATACTTTCTTCTGGACCCCAAACTATGCCCAAGAAGTCCCGCAGACAGGCAGCAATTTTTGTTCCTGGAAAAGGTGCCCTGAGAAACCACACCATGGATCTTCCCAGGGCTAAGTGACTGCATCCTGGGGTTGGGTCCACCCTGCCACAGATACCAGACACCCACGGGGGCTTTCTGGGGAAATCTGTTCCTTCAGCCTCCCGGGAACCTGGGTGTGGCCACCCCTGGCTGTGGCTTTACGGAAGCAGTGCCCATAGGTTTGGGCACACTCTGGTGTGTGAGAAATGTCAGCCCTGTGACTTTGCAATCATACCCTGATCATGTGACAAGAGCCCATGCTTGTGACTTTAGGTAGTCAGGAGTCTGTGGCAGGTCACAGAAGCAGGGAAAGGAATCAGCTTTCCAGGGGCCTGCTCTGGGGCTAGAAGCCCTTGTGAATGTGAGCTCATTTGGATTCTCCCAATAATAATGCCACCTATTTTATAGGTGGGTCCACTGAGGCCAGAGAGGCCTAGGCCTGTGCTGAGGTCACACAGCCAACGAATGGCAAAGCCAGGATTCAGGCTTGGGCTCAGAGGAAGCCTGTGTGTCCCTGGGCCCAGTGCCAGGATGAAATAGTTACTGAGAACAATGCCGGGCATGGCGGGAAACCCAGGACCAGGCTCCACCACTGTTAAGGACTTTCATCTTGGCATGTTATAAGAAACCTCTCTAAGCCTGAGTCCTTTCTAGAAAACAGCAGTGTAGTACATGCAATTATAGGAGCTGATTTAATGTAAACTTTCTGCTCAGTCTGAACGGTTATTTTGTGTTGTGATGTCCTTTACCTGCTCTGGCACCCTGGCTCACCTGCGCCTCCCTGGTTGTCCCCACAGATCATTACTGGGACTTCCCCACACACCACGTACACAACGAGTTCGAGAACTTCCCCGAGAACCACTTCACGGAGCTGCAGAGTGTACAGGCCCCACAGCTGCAGCAGCTCTACCGCCACATGGAGCTGGAGCAGATGCACGTCCTCGACACCCCCATGGCACCACCCCACGCCAGCCTCAGCCACCAGGTGCGAGCTGCCCTGCCGGCCGTCCTCCGTGCCGTGGACCTCCAGGCCTGTGGTGAAGGCCTGGAAGCTTCACAGGAAGCTGACATAGGCTCTTACTCAACGTGGCTTCCTGCTCCACAGAGCCAACGGCAGCCGGTACCCCAACGGCTGTGCTGACCTCCTGAATGACCTTATGAACCCACACTTTTATCTCACAGAGGATGGACCTCCCCATATGACCCCCGCCCCCAGCCCTCAGCCACCCTTTCCCACCCATTCCTGTCGGTGGGCCCCAGTGTCTGAGTCACAGAATGCTAGCCTCTATGGACCTCCTGGCTCCCCATTCATCTTCATGACTGACCCTTCCCTGCTCCAGGGACCCTAACCCCAACCAGTGACCTCTGCCACCTCTCACTGACTTCCACAGCCCTTTCATTGGCTCATCAGCTGCTTATTAAGCCCCACCCACTTCCTCATAACCAACTCGCTGCTCCCCAGCACCTCCCCTCCGTTCCCAGTCCACTGCCGGGCCAGATGGCCCCTCGGCATGCGTGAGAGTAAAGCATTCCTTCGCCTGCCCTGAACCAGAGGCCCCAGTGGGAAGGGTGCGAGGCTCAATAACTAGCAACCTGTTGCACCATGCCCCGCGTTCCTGAGTGTTGGTCCAGACTCGCCTCTAGTTTTCCCTTCTCGGTCTTCCTGCCCCTGCTGACCACTGCCCGGCACTCCGTCTGGCACTCAGCCAACCCCTGCTGCGGCCCTGGACTACCCCTTATTGACTTCGAGCCCTCCCTTCCCTTTGCAGGTCTCCTACATGCCCCGGATGTGCTTCCCTTATCCGTCCTTGTCCCCGGCCCACCAGCAGAGCTCAGATGAGGAGGAGGGGGAGAGGCAGAGCCCCCCACTGGAGGTGTCTGATGGAGAGGCTGATGGTTTGGAGCCTGGGCCAGGTCTTCTGCATGGGGAGACAGGTAAGGTCCAGCCCCTGATCCAGCTGATCCTAGCTGCTGATCCTAGCCAAGGCCAACGATCCAGCAGCCATGTCTCAGAGCTGTGTGTGTGTGTGTGTGTGTGTGTGTGTGTGTGTGTGTACATCAGCATTATGTGAGTGTGTGAAAGGGAGACGGTATGTGTATATGTGAAGGCCTGAGTGTGTACAGGCCCGTGAGTGTGGGGCTTGTGAGCATGTGAAGGCCTGTGAGTATGTGAGGGTCTGAGTGTGTGAGTACCTGTGAATATGTGAAGGTCTTATGATTGTGTGAGGGTCCCTGGGCGTGTGTAAAGTCTTGTGAGTGTGTGAAGGCCTGTGAGTGTGTGGGGGGCCTATGAGTGTGTGATGGACTGTGAGTTTGTGAGGTCTTGAGTGCGTGAGGGCTTGTGAGTGTGGGAGGTATTGTAAGCGCTCGAGTGCTTGTATGTAAGTGCCTGTGGACAGGCGTGTGGATACGCGAGAGTAGATACAGATATATGTGCGGATGACTACGTGTGACATGTAGGTACGAGAACATGCACGCATAGAGGGGTGTGTACGCGCGTGGGAGTGGGTACACGTGTGCTCGCACCTCCCACGGTCAGCGGCTGCTGGGAGGGTTTCTGGGGAGTCCTTGTGTCCCGTCCACACCCCACCGGAGTGCCCCTCTCCCGCAGGCAGCAAGAAGAAGATTCGCCTGTACCAGTTCCTGCTGGACCTGCTGCGCAGCGGCGACATGAAGGACAGCATCTGGTGGGTGGACAAGGACAAGGGCACCTTCCAGTTCTCCTCCAAGCACAAGGAGGCGCTGGCGCACCGCTGGGGCATCCAGAAGGGCAACCGCAAGAAGATGACCTACCAGAAGATGGCGCGCGCGCTGCGCAACTACGGCAAGACCGGCGAGGTGAAGAAGGTCAAGAAGAAGCTCACCTACCAGTTCAGCGGCGAGGTGCTGGGCCGCGGAGGGCTGGCCGAGCGGCGCCTCCCGCCCCACTGATCGCCCGCAGAGCCCGCCAGGCCCCCGGCCCCCGCCGGCCATAGCATTAACCCCTCGCCGGGCCCGGACACAGGGAGGACATTCCCAGGGCCGAGGCAGGACTGGGGGCCCGGCCTCGCCCCCGCCACGCCCGGCTTGTCCCGCCCCGCTTCGCCTCCCACCAGGACTCTAGCTGGGCCCCAGGGCCGCCTGGGCCTCGGACCCCACCCGAGGGTCAGCCTGGCTTAGTGGCCACGGTGCTTCCCTGGGAGTCTGGCGTCGGTACATCTTTGTATATTGAATGCTCTTCTTAAGGCTCTTCCTTCCCCTCCTCCCCGACCCCTTAGCCTCCCCCGAAGAAGTAAAATTATTCTCAGCTGTTCTCCCAGCGCAGAGTCTCATTCAAGAGTTTGTGCGTGCCTGGGTGCCAGGGTGCACTCCCCGCGCACAGATGTCTGGACCCTGCAGACACGGGGACCATGGACACACAGAGGTTGTTCCGAGTGAAACAAGTCCTGGGCTGTTCATTGGGGGCTGGGATCCTATTGAAAGGCCCTGGGCACCAGTGAAGCTTGAACTCATGATCTACTGAGTTAGACATGATCTAGTTAGACATGATCCCGGTAGAGATTGATGGTGGTGACTACGCAGTGGCCCAGGTATTCTGATCATTTAGCATCTGTCAGCTTTGAGGTGAAAAGTCTAGTATCTCCCCATGTTATAGAATGGGAAACTGAGGCTCACAGTAGTTAAATAACTGGTTCAGTGTCACACAGCGGGGGAGTGGCCATCACTCCAGTGCAGGGTGGAAGCTCTGCTTTACTGGAAGAGGAAATGCTTCAGTTAAGTCCAAAGCTCCAGGCACAACCCAGCATTCAGAACATTTTGTTTGTGAGCTTTTCCATCTGAATCACCTCTCAAGCCCAGCCACAAAGCATTTTTAGCAGAGACTCCAGAGGCAAAACCTTGGAGTCTCTCCTGCACTTTGCTCCCAGGGGCAGCAGAAAAGGGATGTCTGTAAACATCTTGCTTCATTCAGGTGGTGGCAGACAGGGAGTGAGGAAATCTCCCAAAGCAGTCTGCACACCTCGGGAAACACAGACCCTAGGGATGTGGTTGTAGGGGGAAAGATCCTTGCATGCCTCCTGGACATGTGGGTTCCTTGACATGATGCCCCCTAGTCAGGCTGCAGAGCCTCAAGAGAAGGCTATGGGATATGAGCTAAGGATAGCCCAGTGGGGCATTTGTCTTTTTCAAGACAGGTTCTCTCTGTGTAGACCCAGCTCTCCCAGAACTCACTCTGTAGACCAGGCTGGCTTCGAACTCAGAGAGATAGATCCGCCTGCCTTTGCCTCCTGAGTGCTAGAATTAAAGGTGTGAGCCACCACCACCCGACCAAGGAGCAGTGGTTTTTTTTTTTTTTCGATATATATATATGTGTGTGTGTGTGTGTGTGTGTGTGTGTGTATGTATATATATATATGTATGTATGTATTTATTTATTATGTATACAGTGTTCTGTTTGCATGTGTCCCTGCAAGCCTCTTCATGTGTCCCTGCAAGCCAGAAGAGGGCGCCAGATCTCATCACAGATGGTTGTGAGCCACCATGTGGGTGGTGGGAATTGAACTCAGGACCTCTGGAAGAGCAGTCAGTGCTCTTAACCTCTGAGCCATCTCTCCAGCCCCCCCTTTTTAAAAATGTTTTAATTCATTTATTATTATTATTATTTGTGTGTGTGTGTGTGTGTGTGTGTGTGTGTGTGTGTGTGTGTGCGTGTATGTATGTGAGTGTGGCACACTCACCACCCCGTGCATGTGGAGGTCAGAAGACAACTTTCGGGACTCAGTTCTCTCCTCCTACCAGTGGATCCCAGGGATTGGACTCAGGTCCTCTGCCTTGGCAACAGATACCTTTACTAACTTGAGCCATCTTATTGGAGGCCCTCAAGCATCAGTTGTTTTTTTTTTTTAAATTTATTTAACTTTATTTTATGCATTGGTTTGAGGGTATTAGAACCCCTGGAACTGGAGTTACAGACAGTTGTGAGCTGCCATATGGGTGCTGGGAATTGAACCCAGGACCTCTGGAAGAGCCAGTGCTCTTAACCACTGAGCCATCTCTCCATCATCCAAGCATCAGTTTTTTAAAAAACATTTTTTAGATTTTTTTGTTTGTTTTTTTGTTTTTTCGAGACAGGATTTCTCTGTGTAGCTTTGCGCCTTTTCTGGAACTCGCTTTGGAGACCAGGCTGGCCTCAAACTCACAGAGATCCACCTGGCTCTGCCTCCTGAGTGCTGGGATTAAAGGTGTGCGCCATCACGCCCGGCCATTTTTTAGATTTTTTAAAAATGTACATGACTGTTCTATCTGCATGTATGTGTGTGTACCATGTGTGTTCCTGGTGCTTGCTGAGTTTGGAAGAGGGTGTCAGGTCCCCCTGGATCTGGACTTACAGACAGTTGTGAGTCGGCCACCGTGTGGGTGCTGGGAATGGAATCTGGGTTCTCTGCAGGAGCAACAAGTGCTTTTAACCACAGAGCCATCCCTCCAGCCCCACACCAGTTCTCTGAAAGACTCAGATAGCCACAGTAGTGGATGCCTAGAATAGCAGCACTTAGGAGGTTGAGGCCGGAGGATTGTCACAAGACCAACCTAGATTACTAGTAATAGCTTCACCACAGACAGACAGACAGACAGACACACACACACACACACACACACACACACACACACGACTTAAGAGTAGGTGATGTGGCTTTACAGTAACTAACATTGGATGGCAATCATGGCTGGTAAATTTCTATTATATACAAAACGCTTATATAAAGATTCCTCCCTTCCGGTGATAAACAATCTGTTCTACTAGTGTTACTTGACGGGGATCCCCATAATTTACTCTTCTTCTGTAACATTCGATGAACCTGATGTGACTGAGGGTCTAGTCACAGGGTGAGAACAGTGGAAGTGGGGTGGGAGATGGGGGTTCAGAATATTCCAGCAATAATCTTTGGGCAGTCCTTGTGACTCTGGAGTACTTTTAGAGAGTCTTTCCCACACCCTCACCTGCGGGTTCACCTAGAATTTCCCTTGTGGTGACAGTAACTCCCAGCATTATCTCCTCCCTGTCTGACCCTAGACTAAACCTACCCAGGATTCCACAGTCCAAGGTCAGCCCCTGGCCCTTGTGGTACAGCAATGTATATCAAGTCTCTGCTAATCAAAAGAACCGTAGTCCCTAGCCCTGGACACCCTCACCCCAACACATGTACCCTTGACCCCCTCGCTGTGGGTGTCACAGGCCAAGAGCACCTCTACAGTGTAGTTTTCTGCTGGATGGACACACAGACAAGGGTGAGGCTACTCCTGAGGCCCACAGAGGGTTGGAAGGGCAGAAGTCATCTAATCGTGTTGGGGGAGGGGGAGGGAAAGGAGAAGCCAGAGGACCAAGTGGACCTATCTTCTCCATGGAGATACCTCAGCTGGATGGAATTTGTCTATATTTAGCAGGTGGCTGGCAGAGGCAGATAAGCAGGCATGGGGAGGGGGACAGATCTCATAAATAGTAAGAACACAGAACACTGTTCAGTTCCTGCTCCGGTGGCCTTACCTGCTTGGTGCTTGGTGTGACCGTTCTCAAGATGCCTGAGCCAGGGAAAAAAACAGGTAGCTCCATGCATGGGTTTGGGTCTGACTCTGGGGCAGGGCTAGGCCCTGATGAGGACGAGGCCTCTAGGTCCATGCGTGGGTTTGAGTCTGACTCTGGGGCAGGGTAGGCCCTGATGAGGACGAGGCCTCTAGGTCCCAGGAAGGGCCAGAATAGTCTTCTTTGGCCTCTGTCTGCTCCTCAGCTTCTTTTCCCATTCCTTCCGTGTCAGGGCCACTGAGAGGAGACTTCACTAAGTTAGGAACGACCCAGGTTAACACCCCATTCTATCTTGACCCATTTCTTCTTCAGCCAGGGTCCTCCATTCAGGAAGGCCAAGTTTAGGCCACCTGGAGCCAGCTCACTGAGCCCCTGAGCACCTTCTGGTCTCAGTTTCTGAATGTACAGTGTTGGGGGTAGTGGTCATTTCCACTTTGAATGTCTGCCACATGAGCCCGAACCCCTAGGGTGCTCATACCATGCCTGACTCCAGACGTGGGGGGACATTT
Source organism: Peromyscus eremicus (assembly GCF_949786415.1). Classification (NCBI taxonomy): domain Eukaryota; kingdom Metazoa; phylum Chordata; class Mammalia; order Rodentia; family Cricetidae; genus Peromyscus; species Peromyscus eremicus. The sequence goes on from NC_081419.1 coordinate 66,920,486, forward strand.
CCTTTTCTCTGGAAAAGAACCGGCCAAGAACAGAGACTGTAGCCCAGGGCCTGGCCAGGCCTGTGCCCTTGCAGAGGTCACGGGGGGGGGGGGGGGGGGGGGATCCAACCCCCAGCCCCCCCGCTGCTCCCAGGCTGGCGTTATCTCTGTCACTCATTCTTAGTCTGAAGCTCTCAGGGGACAAATTTAGCTATATTCCAAGTAGGCAGAGTTCAGGGGTGTAGGGTGGGAGGGTGTGCCAAGGGCCCCATGGTGGGAGAGGGGGGCTGGGCTATCACTGGGGTTCCTAGACAGGAGGGAGAGAATCCAAGGTAGGAATGACCTGTGTGGTGGTTAGGACAACAGCCTGGCTCTTCCGTCTGTGATCTTGCGTCACTTAACCGCTCCTCCCCTGAGACATAAATATGGCCGCACCTCCTCCGTGGAACTGCTGGAGCATTAACGAGAGGCTTGGAGCGTGCTCACCACAGTCTTTTTGAAGAAGGGTGGCCGGGATGGGGTAGCAGGGAGCCCGGCCGCTGAAGCCTCCATCTGGCTCTTCAGTGTCAGCCTTCATCAAGAAGCCACGGTCGGCGGAGGTGTCCGCAGGCAGCGCGGCCGTGTTCGAGGCCGAGACGGAACGGGCAGGCGTGAAGGTGCGGTGGCAGCGGGACGGCAGCGACCTCGGTGCGGGTGACAAGTACGGTGTGGCGGCGGAGGGCAAGCGGCACACGCTGACCGTCCGAGATGCGGGCCCTGCGGACCAGGGCTCCTATGCGGTCATTGCAGGCTCCTCGAAGGTCAAGTTTGACCTCAAGGTCACCGAGGCAGGTAAGAGCGTGCTGACCTTTTCCCCAAGGCTTGAACTTCCGCCGTAGCCCTGAGGAGGGAATGGATCCTGGAGGCTCGCCTTTGCCCTGGGGATGCTGTAAGCCCCAAACGGCCTCTTCCGCACCAAGATCTCTCTGCGCATTAGCCGTGACTGCAGCTCTGTCCGAATTGTGGAGGTGGGGAAATGTAAAGGCCACCTAGGAAGTCCTCTCCTGTAGCAGACCCACAGTGATGGTCACACTCAGATGGGGACTTGGCTAGCTATGTGTGTTGGCAGGGAATCCTAAGAGCCTGGGGTAAGGGTGAGGGGTGCATGCTGGGTCAAGGCCAGAGCCTGGAAGAGGACAGTAGATGGACTCAGAGCTGTTCAGAGCAGAAACCTGGACATGGAACAGGTGGGCTGTAAGGGTGAGAGGAGGAAATGCAGGCCAGCGCCTCTCCTTCATGTGAGCCCGGTGGCTGAAAGTGGGGGGACACTGTATACAAGTGAGATGCGTCTTAGGCGCTGTGGGACACAGGTCTGATGTCTAAGAGGGGGTGTATGTGGAGTCTCTGGTTAGAAATTGTGCCACGCCCCCCCTCAGCCCCTCCAGAGAAGGCAGAGCCTGAAGTTGCTCCCACCCCTGAGGAGGCCCCTGGAGCTCCCAGAGAAGTCCCAGCTCCAGCCACTGAGTTGGAAGGAAACGTCCCAAGTCCTGAAGGTGAAGGGGGCTGGGTAACGTGGGACAGGAGGAGGGTGTCCCAGGACAGGTCTCAAAGGCCTTCTTTCTCAGGATCAGTCTCAGTAACCCCGGAAGGCTCAGCCCCAGAAAGTCAGGGAGCCCCCGATGACCCGATTGGCCTTTTTCTGATGCGGCCACAGGATGGCGAGGTGACTGTGGGTGAGTGGAGGTTTCTGTGCTCAGGGGTGTTAGGGGAACGAAGCTCCAGAGCACCCCAAGTTCAGCCTGTCTCCTCTCTCCTACAGGGGGCAGCATTGTCTTCTCAGCCCGCGTGGCTGGGGCCAGCCTCCTGAAACCGCCTGGGGTCAAGTGGTTCAAGGGCAAGTGGGTGGACCTGAGCAGCAAGGTGGGCCAGCACCTGCAGCTCCATGACAGCTACGACCGAGCCAGCAAGGTGGGACCCCTGGTCAGGGGCACGAGAGCTCTGGAGCACAGGGCCTAGGGAGGCAGGGTAGAGCTGGAGTGTTCAGCTCAACACTGTACAAGACAGCTAAGTCAGCCATCTTGGAATTTTATCACGGTCAGGTGCCTGCCAGTGCCAGTCATGGGTCTTGAGAAGTGGATCCTTTCTATAAATTATACAAAAGCTCCGAATGTGTTAACCCTGAGAGGCGAGGTCGGCAGGCTTCACCACTCCCGTTCTCTTCAGGAATGCAGGGCCTCTCCTACCCGACTTCCTCCATCCCCTGCCCACAGGTCTACTTGTTTGAGCTGCACATCACAGATGCTCAGGCCACTTCTGCTGGGGGCTACCGCTGTGAGGTGTCTACCAAGGACAAATTCGACAGCTGCAACTTCAACCTCACTGTCCATGGTAAGAGAGGCCCTGTGTCTGCTCTGATTTTGTGGCCTTCATGGGTCCTGGTCCCTTGGGTTTGTCTCTGTCTGCCAACACTAAAGAGGGTGACTAGCCGTGGCTAGGTAGCAGAGCTGACCACATGTCCAGTGCCCATCGCCCAGGGTGTGAGGGGGTCACAGGAGGCTTAGACACAGATCAAGGGCAGGCCTCTGCTTCCGTTGTCTGTGACCCTGCCTGACACGCTTTGAATGTGAGCAGGGTGGTGAGTGGAAGGGAAGGACGGCCCACTGTGGAGGTTGGGATGATAAACTGACCCACCTCTCTGGACGTGGACCCTGGGACAAGTTGAGAAGGTGGAGTCCTGCGGCCTCCTCTGAGCAACCCCATCACTCCATTCTCTTTGTACACAGAGGCCATGGGCTCTGCAGACTTGGACCTGAGATCAGCTTTCCGCCGCACGTGAGTGCCGCTCTTTCCTCAGGACTTGGGGGAGGCCCGTGTGAGAGGCCGAGTCCCCTTGAAGTTTTATATAGGGACCTGTGGGGGTCAGAGCTGAAGTCTGCGTGGGGCGGGACAAACCTGCCCTGGGTCATTGAAGACACTGTCTAACCCCACAGGAGCCTGGCTGGAGCAGGTCGGAGAACCAGGTACCCTGTCCTGTCCTCATCTGCCCCATCCACAGACCCCAGCTGTACCTGAGATGGGTGGGAGCCCCATCTGGCTGTGCTCCTTCCTCCTACTCCACCCCACCCCCGAAGCCCCTTCCAGCCCTCCAGAAGCCTCATGGGGTCCTCTTTCCATAGTGATAGCCATGAAGAGGCTGGGACTTTGGACTTCAGTTCCTTGCTGAAGAAGAGGTGAGTCTGTGGGTCCCATCTTCCAGGGCAGGGAGGAAGACACGGCACTGAGGCTTCCCAGCTGTGCGGCCCTGCCCAAGATGAAGCGCCTCTCTGAGCTGGTTTCCGTGTCAAGTGGGGGGACCCCAGTGTGGAAAGGAGTTTTGTCCTGACAACCATCCTCGGTGTACCCCTCAAAGCCCCACATAGAGTCGACAGTAGATCATTTCTGTAGACTCTGAGGACCCAGGAAGTTGGAAGAGGATCCCCAAAGCTGTAGCAATGAGGACCTGGTCCCCCCCTGACTTTATTTTTTTTCTGTCTTCCCTTTCTCTCTCCCTACCCACCCTTCACGGCCGCTGCCGCTGCTCCTGCCCAGAGAGTAAGGAATGGGTTTGGGAGCCCCTGGGGCAAGATGCTGGCTTTGGGGGTATGCACCCTTTCTTCCGGGGTTTGGTGAAACACACACCTCAGGGTGACCCCATACTCTGTCCGATATTAAGAAGATTGGGGGGCCTGCCCTGAAAAGTAGGAGCACAGTGTTGGGAAGAGGAAGGAAGTGAAGGCCCTGGGGAGGACCCCAGTCTTGGCAGGGAGGTGCCCAGACTTCTAACATGTCCCTGTCCTTTCTTCCTCGTCTGGAGCAGCAGTTTCCGGAGGTAAGCGCCTGGGCAACCTCAGAGCCCACCCTAGTTCAACCCCCAAGACTCCTTGGCCTGTAGACTGGGAGGAGGGGATGGAAAGGAACGGAAGGGAGGGGGGCAGAGGCAGGCAGGTTCCTGTATCCAGGAACCCCCACCCCAGGAAGGGGCAGGAGGGACTGCCTTGAGCTTCCCAGTGGGCTGTGGGGCACAGGGACTCAAAGCTGGAGGCACCTGCTGAGGAGGACGTGTGGGAGATCCTGAGACAGGCGCCGCCATCAGAGTATGAGCGCATCGCCTTCCAGCACGGAGTCACAGATCTGCGCGGCATGCTGAAGAGGCTCAAGGGCATGAAGCATGACGAAAAGAAGAGCACAGGTTAGCCCTTCCCCCACATGGGAGACGAGGTCGTGCCAGCTGGCCCCCAACAAAGGACAGTGGCTAGATCAGAGAGCACCACACAAAAGCTTGCAGACTGGGCAGAGGGGGCCCTTGGGGGCAAGACAGAGTACTGGTAGCAGAAAGATCTGATTAATAGTTAAACGAGGTAGAGCGTGTTTTACGTAATTGCCTAATTGAATTCTCCCAACAGCACCACCGTGCAGCAAGTATTTTCAGTTCACTTTGACAAGTGAGGAAACACTAAGGAACTAGCTCAAAGCTCCAGAGCACTGGGCGCCAGTGTTCCCCTGCAGCTGTCTCCGGGCCTAGCCTGAGTATTTAAGGGCTTGCTCAGTCCTTCAGCCGTAGCTCTGGTTTTACCAACATGGCTGCAAGGGGAGGCATTTGTGAGGTGGCCCCGAGCGCTAGACTCCTCCTTACCGCAGACCAGTGGAGCTGGTGGCCTTAGGTCACTCACCACCTCTCCCTGCAACGTGAGACCTCTGATAATGGCCTTGAGGACTGGGCCATGGCAGCCCTGAAGGAGGGAAGCTGGGAGGGACGCTAAAGTGAGACTTGGTGTTAACAAGAGGGAGAGGAAGGGCATGTGTCACCTTCCTAGTTCTCATGACAAGCTTCCATCTTGCTGGATGCCCCTAACCTTGCCAAGAGCTGAGCAGCTAGAAAGACCCTCAAGGAAGACAGGGTGGAGACAGACAAAGGGATGGACAGACACAGAACAGAGATGAGAAGATGAGGTCACCATGGAAACCCAGAGGGTGTGGCAGGGATACAGAGCAGGGCGTGGAAGATGCAGGCAGCTGCTATGGCTGCTGTGGCTGGTCCCTGGGGGAACGTGTGGGCACCAGGGGCAGCCAGGCTGAGGTGTGGTGTTCAGCCTTTCAGAAGAAGCTGGAGCCGGCCTACCAGGTAAACAAGGGCCACAAGATCCGGCTTACTGTGGAACTGGCCGACCCAGATGCTGAGGTCAAGTGGCTGAAGAACGGACAGGAGATCCAGATGAGTGGCAGGTGCGGTGGGGGTGGGGCGGGGTCCTGGGCACTGGGGTTAGGGGAGAGCTGCACCGCCCTGTCTCTTTCTGTGAGATCTCCCTGGCTCTGGCTCCTGGTCCCCATGTGTATCTCCCGCCATTCCCTCCCACCCTCGGGGTCTAATCCCAGGCCGTTTGACCTAGCCCATCTCTCTTTCTCTCTGTGTATCACTTCCTTCTACGTGGAACTCTGCAATGGCCCCTTCTGTTCCATAGCAAGTAAGTCTCCTCCTTGACATCTTGAAGCAGGTGTGGGGTTTGTGAAGGGCACCAAGCTTAGGAAGGGGTGTCCATGGCCCTCCTGATAACGCCTTGTTGTACTGCCCAGGTACATCTTCGAGTCCATTGGCTCCAAGCGCACCCTGACCATCAGCCAATGCTCACTGGCTGACGATGCAGCCTACCAATGTGTGGTGGGGGGTGAGAAATGCAGCACAGAGCTCTTTGTCAAAGGTGGGCCCGGGACCAGGGGAACCCCGAGAGGAAGAGAGGCCAGAGGGGACCAGCCCTCATGTTGTTCCTCCTTGGACAGAGCCCCCGGTGCTGATCACGCGGTCCCTGGAGGACCAGCTGGTGATGGTAGGACAGCGTGTGGAGTTCGAGTGTGAGGTGTCAGAAGAAGGGGCCCAGGTCAAATGGTGAGTGCAGAAGTGGGGGGTGTGAGGCAGGGCTGGAGGATGGGGACATGCCCAGAGGAGACACTGTCCCATGTCTGGCAGGCTGAAGGATGGGGTGGAGCTGACTCGTGAGGAGACCTTCAAATACCGGTTCAAGAAGGATGGGCGGAAGCACCACCTGATCATCAACGAGGCGACACTGGAGGATGCCGGACACTACGCAGTACGCACCAGCGGGGGCCAGGCACTGGCTGAGCTCATTGTGCAAGGTGAGGGCCCCCAGCCCAAGCCTGGCTGGCCACATGGAGGGAACAGGCTTTGGGCTAGTCTTTGATACCTTGAACCCCATCTTCCTATCTGTAAAACGAGTGTGCTGAGGTGAGCACTGTGGAGTGTTGGAGGGTCAGGTGGGCCTGGTCAGCGTCACCCCGAGTTTAGGCACACATATATGTCACGCAAATGCACATACCTGACCAGACGCCTGCACATCACTGCCTGCGAGCCCACATGCCCCCACAAAGGTCCACACTGCATCCACACTCCTCCTTAGCTCATAGGCTCTATCTGTCCCCCAGAAAAGAAGCTGGAGGTGTACCAAAGCATCGCAGACCTGTCAGTCGGCGCCAAGGACCAGGCTGTGTTTAAGTGTGAAGTTTCGGATGAGAACGTGCGTGGCGTGTGGCTGAAGAACGGGAAGGAGCTGGTGCCTGACAGCCGCATAAAGGTGTCCCATATAGGGCGGTGAGTGAGAGAGACAGGCTGAAGAGAGACATAGACAGTTCATGATGGGGAGAGAGAGACGGGAGACAAAATCGAGGGGACAGACATGAGAGGAAATCACATCGGGAGAGTCCCGTAAGACAGAGGGCAGAGGTACCGGGAAAGAGTGTGGGACACACACAGGGCCAGGTGCCCTGCCATTGCCCCAACTGTGACCAGACCAGGCAGGAGGCCACTGAGGAGGCGGAGCTGGCTCCTCCCAGAGCCTCTGGGGGCCGTGCTGGGCTCCAGTTCACAGAGATTATCCAGATCAGCATTTGCCTGTCTCCAAGGGCCCCGCCATGGGGATGCCCCTGTGCAGACATCATTTCTGCCCTGTTGACCTCAGGGAACACAGGAGGGGGCTGGAAACCACGAAACTAGAGACAGAAACCACGTTTTAAAATATCAGGACACCAAGGAGGTAGGGTAAGGCACAGTCTCCTGTAGTTGGGGGTGTGTGGAGAGAGAGGTCAGGACTGTGTGACCCAGTAGGGTCCCTTGAGTTTCCACTGCCCTTCAGGGTCCACAAACTGACCATTGACGATGTCACACCTGCCGACGAGGCTGACTACAGCTTTGTGCCCGAAGGATTTGCCTGCAATCTGTCTGCCAAGCTCCACTTCATGGGTGAGCTAGCACTGCGTGTGTGTGTGTGTGTGTGTGTGTGTGTGTGTGTGTGTGTGTATGTGTGTGTGTGTGTGTGTGTGTATGTGTGTATGTGTGTGTATGTGTGTATGTGTGTGTGTGTGTGTGTGTGTGTATGTGTGTGTGTGTGTGTGTGTGTGTGTGTGTGTGTGTGTATGTGTGTGCACGCAAGGCCAGCATGCCCTGTGGCTGGGCCCTCCCTTTCCCTGAGTGTTTCTTGCTCTTCTTTTCTTACAGAGGTCAAGATTGACTTTGTGCCCAGGCAGGGTGAGTCTTGGGACCCTTCTGTGCTGTCTCAGTCCCCACACCCCATCCCAACCCCTTCCACTCCAGAGACAGGGATGGCAAAGGCCTTGGAATAGGACCTAAGACCTATGTCTTCGGTTTCTATTGCTGTGACAAAACATAGTGACCCAAAAGCAACTTGGGGGAGGAGAGGGTTTATTCGACTTACACTTCCATATTGTAGTCCATCACTGAAGGAAGTCAGGACAGGAACCCAAACAGCACAGGAACCTGGAGACAGGAGCTGATGCAGAGGTCATGGAGGGGTGCTGCTTACTGGCTGTTCCCCGTGGCTTGCTCAGCCTGCTTTCTTATAGAACCCAGGATCTCCAGCCCAGGGCATGGCACCACCCACAATGGGCTGGGCCCTCCCCCATCCATCGCTAAGAAAACGCCCTACAGGCTGGCCGTCATCCCGATCTTAGGGAGGCGTTTTTCTCAATCGAGGCTTCCTCTTCTCAGATGACTATAGCTTGTGTCAAGTGACATATCTAGCCAGCACAACCCAGCTCCACCACACATGACCATAGGGTGATCATAACCTCTCTGGCTTCAAATTCTTTGTGCATATTTATGTACGTGCGGGTGAATTTATGTGCATGCACACGCGTGGGGGTGCATGTGGAGTCGAGTCCACCTTGAGTGTTATTCCTCAGGTACCATTCATTCTGTGGGGCCCTCACTGGGACCTGGGGTCCTCTGATTAAGTGAGGTTGGCTGGCCATTGAGCCCCAGGAATCCACCTGTCTCCACCTCTCCAGTGCTGGGATTACATGTGCACATCTTTGCACATCTGGCTTTTCCATTCAGGTTCTGGGCACTGAACTCATCTGGCTTTGCCAGCTGAGCTGTCCCTTTCAGCCCTGATTTACTCAGGTGACAGTGCGTCCTTCACAGGGATGGTGTCACCAGCATGAGGTGTTAGTGCACCTCTCTCTTTTTTTTTTTTTTTTGACGTACTTTTTTTTTTCAAGATTTATTTATTGTGTATACAGTGTTCTGCCTGTATGTGTGCCTGCAGGCCAGAAGAGGGCACCAGATCCCATTACGGGTGCTTGTGAGCCACCATGTGGGTGCCGGGGATGGAACTCGGGTCCTCTGGAAGAGCAGCCAGTGCTCTTAACCTCTGAGCCATCTCTCCTGCCCTCCCCCCCCTTTCCTCACCCCAAGATAGGGTTTCTCTGTGTAGCCCTGGCTGTCCTAGAATTCACTCTGTAGCCCAGGCTAGCCTTGAACTCAGAAATCCGCCTGCCTCTGCCTCCTGAGTGCTGGGATTAAATGCATGCGCCATCAGCGCCTGGCACCTTTTTTTTTCTTTGACACTAAGATTTAATTGGGCATTTCAGAATCCTAGCTTTAGGAGACTAACTCAGGCTAGGGCTTTCCCCAGCTCAGTGCTGTCCAAAGTGGGGTCACTCAACACGTTAATGCATGTGACAAAGTGCTCAGGGTGGAGTACGTTTGGAAATACTGAACACCAACCACCTGTTGGCTCAGAAGGTGAGCTAGTGTGTGGAAGGCCCCAAAAATCTTGTGGTAAAGACTCCCTTGGACCTGTTTAACAAAAATTCTCCCGACTTGTGTGCCCCCCTTTTTTTTTCTGGTGGGACATCTGGTATCCCCCCAGACACAGTGGGTGAGATGTGATACGTGGTGACCAGAATGTTATAAGCTTCCCTAAGAACTTCCAGGTCATGGTGAAAAGTTCTAGATCTTGTTTGGGTTGGCAGTTACCCGGGCATATATATATTTGTTCAGTGTCTCACGACTGGGCCAGTGAGAAGGCTTAAACAGGAAAAGGCTTGGCCACACAAGCCTGGGGCTTGAGTTCAGTCCCCAGAACTCACATAAAGGTAGATGGAGAGCAGTGATGATTCCACACAATTGTCCTCTGACCACATGCACACCATGGCATGTCCGCCCTCTGCGCCATGCGTGTGCACAAACAATAGTAAAGCCGTCAGGCTAATGGCACATCTTATGATCACAACGGTGGGTACCACACTGAGGTGCAGTTTGCTCCCCATGCCTTCCCATAGACCCTGAGCAATTCATGGGCGGCTGAGGCAGAAAGATCTAGTTTGAGGCTAGCCTGGGATAAACTATCAAGACCCTGTCTTTCTTTCTTTCTTTCTTTCTTTCTTTCTTTCTTTCTTTCTTTCTTTCTTTCTTTCTTTCTTTCTTTTGAGACAGGGTCCCTCTATATAGTTCTGGCTGTCCTGGAGCTCACTGTGTAGACCAGGCTTTAAACTCACAGAGATCCACCTGCCTCTGCCTCCTGAGTACTGGGATTAAAGGCATGCACCACCACGCCCGGCTGAGACCCTGTCTTAAAACAAAACAAAAACCCTACAGGACTAACTATGCTAAAATTTGTGCTTTTCATTGTATGTAAACTATACCTAGATGAAAATGATAAGAACCAACAGTCAGGGACATGAGCTCCTAGCAGCCACCAAGTGACCTGAGCACCTCTTCTGCCACATTTGTGGGCCTGGCCCCCTTCCTTTTCTCTGAACTGTACTTCCCCTTGCAGAACCTCCCAAGATCCACTTGGACTGTCCCGGCAGCACACCAGACACCATTGTGGTTGTTGCTGGGAACAAGTTACGCCTGGATGTCCCTATTTCTGGGGACCCTGCTCCCACTGTGGTCTGGCAGAAGGTTGTCACACAGGTACTGTGGTTCCTGCCTCAGTTTCCCTATCTTTATGATGGATGTGTGGGACCAGATGAGTGCTAGGCTCTGTTCCATACCCCACCCCACCCCGAAGGTACAAGCTCCATTCCCTGAGAGCACAGAGGCCCCCCACTGGCCAGCAGGCAGAGCATGGTGGGAGGCATGGGGGGCGGGGAAGGAAAGCTGACGCCACACCTCTACCCCTAATTCCACTCTGTCCTATTTTCAGGGGAAGAAGGCCCCAGCTGGGCCACCCCCTGATGCCCCAGAAGACGCAGGTGCAGATGAAGAGTGGGTGTTTGATAAGAAGGTAAGACTGAAGCCAGGTTGTGGCTCGTGGTCCTCACTCTTCTCAACATACGCAGTATCCACCCTGAGGAACAATGAACGTAGATAGGGAACTGCCAGACCCCTACCAAGGTGTTGGTGTCCTTGACTTTGCTGGGAAGTCATTGTAACTAGAATGGTTCCTGGATCCCTGCCTCATTCTCCCCTTCTTCTTTTTATTAATAATTTTCCTTTGTTCTTGAGAATTTCATACATATACACAATGAAATATGGGCATATCTATCATTTCAGCCATCCAGCTCCCACTATCCCTCTTCCCAGCTCCTCCTCCTTTTCTTCTTCTGGACTGGGTCTCATTATGCGGCCCTGGCTGACCTGGACCTCCCCATACAGACCAGGCTAGCCTCAAAACTCAGATATCCACTTGCCTCTGCCTCAGGAGTGCTCAGTTTTTTGTTGCTCTAACCCACTAAGTTCAATTAGTGCTGCCAATAAATGCATAGGTGTGGGACTGTCCACTGGAGTGTGGGCAACCAACCTACCAGTGGACACCCGCGCTCCCCCCCACACCCCGCCAGCAGCTATCACCACCAGCCTGTGTAACAACAGTGCCTCGGTGCAGGGTGGGGCTGGGAGAGCTCCTCCTTGCCTAGACAGACTTTCAGCTGGCTTTATCAAGTTCAGGCAATCACAGCTGCTGAGCGCTCATGATTGCTACGGCTGCGGCGTGGCCAGAAGATAGTGTTTCATGGCACTCCTCTCCATTCTCTGGCTCTTAAGGTGTTCCCTGAGCTTTGGGGAAGGGGAGCGTGGTTGACAGAGATGTCTGACTCAAGGCCGAACGTTCGCTCTCTTATTCGCAGCACTGATTTTTTTTTTTTTTTTTTCGCATCTCTGTCTTGATTGCTTGCTATCTGCTGCAAAAAGAAGCTTCTCGACTAAGGTTGAGACTGGCCGGGTCTGTGGGTAAAAAGATAAGACAATTCGACAACATGACCATTTAATAAAATAACAATAGCAGGCCCAATTCTAGGGCCTGTGACCGCCTCCGCCATGGGCTTTTGACCAGCATTACAGTACCAGGCATGGCACTCCCGGCTGTGGAGCAGGCCTCATGTCCTGACAGAGAGCAGAGCTTCCCCCTAACAGTCATGCCAGTGCACTGGTGCACGCTTGCCTGGCAGGCTGATATCTTGGCATGCAGGGTCCAGTGTCGGGTAAGACCATTGGTAGCCTTTCTCCCCCAACAACCGGCACAGCACTTCTGGCTCTCTGAAAGCTTGTGTGCCTCCAGAGCTGACCTTGGCTAAGTGCCTCCTCCCAACTAGGGAGAGAGTGGCTTCCCCAGCACTCAGCGGCGAGTGCAGCTGCCTGGCATGGTCCAGCTCTGCCTTTTCTCAAGGTCTGAATACCCGTGGTCTTTCTGGAGCCTCACAATAGCTTTGTGGGGTCACGTTCTTCCCATTTGACAGATAGGAAAACTGAGGCACACAGAGTCTAGGTTCCTGATAAAACCTGACTAGAGTCTGAGCCCTTGCCTGTGTCCTGCCTATGGCGTTGCCTTGAAATTTTTGAACTCGTCACTTACAGGGGTACAGTTTCCACCAGGCTCTGCCCCCACCACTTCCACAGACCCTGCACTGAACTTCCCTCTCCCTGAAGGGCTGATGGCTGCCGTACAGGCTCAGGTCTGACTTGGGTCCCCAACTCTCTCTCCCTTTCAGCTGCTGTGTGAGACTGAGGGCCGGGTCCGTGTGGAGACCACCAAAGACCGCAGCGTCTTCACAGTTGAAGGGGCAGAGAAAGAAGACGAGGGAGTCTACACGGTCACGGTGAAGAACCCTGTGGGAGAGGACCAAGTCAACCTCACGGTCAAGGTCATCGGTGAGGCCAGAAAACACAGGACAGCACGGGGTGGGGGTTGGGGGGCGGGGGAGTGACCATCCATTCACTCATTTAGTTACTCAGCAGTTATCACAGGGACACTCTGAATTAGGCAGTGGTAATGATTGGGACTTCTTTATGCCTGAGAGGAGCCGTGCTTGAAGGGGAGATGGGTGTGTACAATGTCACTGTGACATTGATCGTTCTCTATGAGAAACGGGCATGGGACAATCACCGTGTTCTGGAGGGCTGGGTGGGGTCAGGTGGATGTAGCCGACTGGAGCTGGTACGTGAGGTGGAAAGGGACAGTGTGGTAAGATGGTGGATGGTGACATAATCGACCTTAGATTGCTTTGGCTCTGGCAGCGGTGGGAGCAGATGGCTGGTACTGGCTGGGGTGGCGAAGAGAAGGGGACATACATAGCTGACGTGGTCCCTCTTCCCCATCAAGATGTGCCAGATGCTCCTGCGGCCCCCAAGATCAGCAACGTGGGCGAGGACTCCTGTACGGTGCAGTGGGAACCGCCGGCCTACGATGGTGGGCAGCCGGTCCTGGGTGAGTGTCAGGGCCCAGGGACAGCAAGGGCAGCTGGCATCCAAAGGACTGGGCACAGACCGAGCTCTCCTCTCCTCTCTCAGGCTACATCTTGGAGCGCAAGAAGAAAAAGAGCTACAGGTGGATGAGGCTCAACTTCGACCTGCTGCGGGAGCTGAGCCACGAGGCGAGGCGCATGATCGAGGGGGTAGCCTACGAGATGAGAGTCTACGCAGTCAATGCTGTGGGAATGTCCAGGCCCAGCCCTGCCTCTCAACCCTTCATGCCTATTGGTGAACATGCTCGACCCCCAGAACAACCTGGGCCAAGGGGGCAGGGCAGATGGTAGCAACCTTAGCTGATAGCAACCTCTGCGCCAGGCCTTTGCATGCCTGGGCTCTAGTGCTGTCCGGGATAACCTGCCTTGAGGAAACTCAGTCTGGACAAGTTAAATGACCTCAGGGTCACCTCGCTGATAGAATGGGCACTTTGGTGAATGCTAGTCTCATCCCTCCATGATTTGAGACAGGATTTTACTTACGTAGCCCTGGCTGGCCTGGAACTCTCTATGTAGACCAGGCTGGCTTCAAACTCACAGAGATCCACCTGCCTCTGCTTTCTGAGGCTGGGATTAAAGGCATGTACACCACCCCCTCAGAGGCCACAAGAGGGCAGCGGATCCCCTAGAACTGGAGTTACAGGAGCACGTGAGCCACATGTGGGTGCTGGGGGCTGAACCTGAGTCCTCTGCGAGAGAAACAAGTCTCTAAAATGGACGAGTCATAGCCCCAGACCCCAGCCTTCCCTTTTTTTTTTTTTGGTTTTTTTTCGAGACAGGGTTTCTCCATGTAGCTTTGCGCCTTTCCTGGAACTCACTTGGTAGCCCAGGCTGGCCTCGAACTCACAGAGATCCACCTGCCTCTGCCTCCCGAGTGCTGGGATTAAAGGCGTGCGCCACCACCGCCCGGCCCAGCCTTCCCTTTTATCAAGGAACTACTTTCTGGTTTGTGCAACTCACCTAATCATCCACTGCCAGGAAATTCGCACATTTCACACTGGTTTCTGGCTTTCTCTTACATTTCTAGCACTTCCCACGCTGACAGACGAGTCCTCTCTGCATCCTTGGATTCTCTTGGCTCCTTTCCCCTTTTTGTGTCCCTGTTTTATAACTGTTCTTGGTGTGCAAGTCAATCCCGAGATGTCTTTTAATTCAGGCCAAATATCCCTGGGAGCCAGCAGAAGGGAAGTCCTTCCTATGAGAGCAGCAAACAGCCGAGGTCCTGGCCAGCAGTGGCAGCTTCCCTGCATGGCGCAGGCTCACTCAGACCCCCTCTACCCGTCTCTGCCCAGGCCCCCCCGGGGAACCAACCCACCTGACCGTGGAGGATGTATCTGACACCACCGTGTCACTCAAGTGGCGGCCCCCCGAGCGGGTGGGGGCAGGTGGCCTGGATGGCTACAGCGTGGAGTATTGCGAGGAGGGCTGTGAGTACCCCATCCCCGGGCCAGCCCCAACACCCTCAGAAGGGGGAGTGAGGCGAGGTGTGATTTTGGACTCTCCCTCATCTATGTCCACACCCAGGCTCCGAGTGGGCAGCCGCTCTGCAGGGGCTGACAGAGCGCACCTCCCTGCTGGTGAAGGACCTACCCACTGGGGCCCGGCTGCAGTTCCGGGTGAGGGCACACAACGTGGCCGGGCCTGGAGCCCCTGTCGTCACCAAGGAGCCGGTGACAGTGCAGGAGATACTGCGTGAGTGCCTTCTACAAGACCTGCCACTGACCCCCCTTTGCCAATCATGGAGACCTTGCCAGAGGCGTGGGCTTCAGTGGGCAGGGACAGGGACAGCGGCAGAAGGGACCAGGGCCTTCATCTATGCCTTGGGCTCTCTTGGGTTTCCAACAGCCCCTGGTTCTGGACCAGGGAGAATCTAGGCCATAGCTTCCATGTTCTGAGTCTCAGCTCCAGCACATAGGTATTGTCCACAGATCTGAGCAGTGAGGCTTCTCAGGGTCATTTAGGGTGAGCTGGGATCCACTTCCCATTCTTCTGCTGTTGTTTTGTTATTGTTGTTTGAGACAGGGTCTCTCTGTGTAGTCCTGGCTGTCCTGGAGTTAGTAGACCAGGCTGGCCTCGAACTTACAGACTGCCTCTGCCTCTGGGATTAAAGGCGTGTGGCACTCACACCTGTCTTCCTTCTGTTCCTTACCTCCACAAAGGTAGGATTGCTTCTCCAGGTTAGAAAGGAGTAACAAATTTGAACAGTGCTGGGCAGAGTCCAAAAGCCTAGAATCGCAGCCTTGACTTACATTTTTATAAGATGGGTGACTCCAGAGAAGTTGCTTCCCGCCTCTGCCTTGAAGTGAAGCTGGACTTGGTGGCATCTACTTGTAATCCTGGAACTTGGAGGTGGAGGCAGGAGGATGAAGGGTTTATTGCCAGTCTTGGTTGTACAAGCTCCTCGGAAAAACAAAACCAGGGCTGGAGAGATGACTTAACAGTTAGGGGCCCTTGCTGCTCTTGCAGGGGACCAGGATTTGGTTTCCAGCACCCACATGCATGGCTCATAACCATTCATAATTCCAGTTCCAGGGGACCCAGTGCCTTTTTCTGACCTCTGCAAGCACTAGGCACACACACACACACACACACACACACACACACACACACACACACGCAGTCATACACATAAATAAATCTAAAAAAAAATGAAAACCATTCGCACACCACAAAGCAGAATGATAGGACTATTCGGAGGCTCGGTGGGCATCTGGTGCTGAGCACGCTGGAATTGCTGGGGGTTAGGAGGGTCTGGCCCAGGGCAGCTTTCTTCTCAGCTATGGTGCTCTGGGCCCTGCCTCAAGAGAGAATGGACCTGTGGGATGCTTTGGGCTGGGGCTACAGAAGGCGCTGGTTTAGCCACCCCCCTTTCGGCCCACAGAACGACCACGGCTCCAACTGCCCAGACACCTGAGGCAGACCATCCAGAAGAAAGTTGGGGAGCCTGTGAACCTCCTCATCCCTTTCCAGGTAGGTTGACCCCTTCCCTGTCCCAAGGGAGAAACCACAACGGAAGTATCTCCTGGGGGTTGTGAACCCCGAGGCCTCAATAGTGCCAGCCCTTGTGGAGAGATGAGCTTAGGTTGGGCTGGTCATCTTCCCCCAGGGCAAACCCCGGCCTCAAGTGACCTGGACTAAAGAGGGGCAGCCATTGGCATGTGATGAGGTGAGCATCCGAAACAGCCCCACAGACACCATCTTGTTCATCCGGGCTGCCCGCCGCACCCACTCAGGCACCTACCAGGTGACAGTTCGGATTGAGAACATGGAGGACAAGGCCACGCTGGTCCTACAGATCGTGGGTATGTGGCCCTGGAGCATCTCTTTCAGCACGCTTGTCTCCTGACCTTGAGCCTGGGAACCCAGCTCAGAGCCCCTGCAGAAGGCGGCTGAGGGAAGGGGCTCCTGTACGCCAGCATCCCCCTGCTTCTGCTCAGTGATCCAATCTGATCCGTCTCCTGCAGACAAGCCAAGCCCTCCCCAGGATATCCGGATCACCGAGACTTGGGGTTTCAACGTGGCTCTGGAGTGGAAGCCACCCCAAGATGATGGTAATACAGAGATCTGGGGTTATACTGTGCAGAAAGCTGACAAGAAGACCATGGTGAGCCTGGGGTCCTGGGCCTCCATAGAGTTTCCTTAGCTCCAGGAGCCCTCCCCTTGCTTAACCCACTAGTCTGGTTTCCTCCAGAGTCGGGGTGGAGGCTTAAGGGGTACCCAAGAAAGGCAGAGGCCCCTCCAAGGGCCCCCCTTCCTTCACATCCTCCAGGAGTGGTTCACCGTTCTGGAGCATTACCGCCGCACTCACTGTGTGGTATCAGAGCTCATCATTGGCAACGGTTACTACTTCCGGGTCTTCAGCCACAACATGGTGGGTTCCAGCGACAAAGCCGCAGTCACCAAGGAGCCTGTCTTTATTCCAAGACCAGGTGCTGCACCCTCACTCCCACTGTGGGGAAGCTGGGGAAGGGAAGGGAGCCAGCCTGGCTTGGGGTGACCTCCTAAGACTTGTCACCAACAGGCATCACATATGAGCCACCCAGGTATAAGGCCCTGGACTTCTCTGAGGCCCCAAGCTTCACCCAGCCCCTGGCAAACCGCTCCATCATTGCGGGCTATAACGCTGTCCTCTGCTGTGCGGTGCGGGGTAGTCCCAAGGTAAGGAGGACTCCAAGTCCTGGGCTAGACTGCAGGAGGCAGGTCTCCCAGGCTCCCTTCGGGTACTCCTCTCCCCAGCTTGTCTATGGTCTTTTCTCCATCTCTGGATGTCTTCCAGTCTTCCCCCTCAACAGGACCTAAGCTCTCATTGTTGGCTCTGGGTTCATTCTCAGCCTTGGGCTGAGTCTGTGCTCCAGTGGGAACGCGAATAGTCCCTCTGAATCAGCTCCCCCATCTCCTGAGACGCCCTCCTGCTCTGCCTCCTTTTGCTTGACACACAGCCCAAGATTTCCTGGTTCAAGAACGGCCTGGACCTGGGAGAAGATGCTCGTTTCCGTATGTTCAGCAAGCAGGGAGTACTGACCCTGGAGATCAGAAAGCCCTGCCCCTATGATGGGGGTGTCTATGTCTGCAGGGCCACCAACTTGCAGGGCGAGGCACAGTGTGAGTGCCGTCTGGAGGTGCGAGGTGAGGAGCCTGCTGGACCAGGGCTTGGGAGAAAGCAGGGCAGTGCCGGGCCTGGACTTGGTTCTGCTGTCCTAGCTCAAACAGCACCTCTGGCTGCTAGAGCACTGACCCTGGCGTGTTCGGTGGAGCCTGCCTTCTGGAAGACTGGAAAGACACATGGCTTGTCTTCTTTCCTCTTACAGTTCCTCAGTGACCAGGAAGGCCCCCCAGAGATGACTTGGTATGTATTCCAGATCACCTGAGACTCAGGGCCTAGAGTGGCTATCAGGAAATGGGGAACACTCAGTTCACTCACAAGGCAGCCTCTGTCACAGGTACAAATGGATGCCAGCCCATGTACCACAAGTC
The DNA here is from genome assembly GCF_949786415.1 of Peromyscus eremicus. NCBI lineage: Eukaryota > Metazoa > Chordata > Mammalia > Rodentia > Cricetidae > Peromyscus > Peromyscus eremicus. The sequence continues at coordinate 66,938,453 of NC_081419.1, forward strand.
CAGGAGGAAGTTGGAGGAGCAACCCTTTCTGCTACTTCATGAGTGTCTGTGTGTACATCCGAGGCTGGACCGACTGGTCAGCGGCTCTACCAGGCGGGTCTGGTAGGCTCTGCAGAAACTGACTTCACGGCTCCTGAGGAGTGTTGTTGATTTGGGGGACATAAAGTGTGCGGTCTTCAGAAATGGTGACTGGGGACAGGCCCTCTGGCTGGCTCATTGTGTAAGGGCAATAAAAGATCAGTGCAGTCACAGAGGGCTGCTGTTTCCTGTCTGACACGGTCCCCTCCACAGGAAAGCATACAGGCGTTTGCTTGATCGATCTCGGCAGGCATGCCGTTTTCCAGATCAGCGTCCTGTACTTGTGAGACTAATTAGCACTAGAAAGGGAGACAGTCCCCCCACCCCCACATACCCCACACTCATTCTTCAGGTGAGCAGAGTATGGAAGTCAAAGTCTCAGGAGCCACAGGCTTTCCTTTGTAGGCATAGGTGTGAGCCGCATCCCAGTGACCCGGTGACAGCAGCTGGGGGCTGTTCGGGGCAGTGTAGTAGAGTCTTGTGCACACTGGTGGCATTGAGACCCCGCTGAACCCACAGCTCGTGACCACGTGTCTCGCTCAAGCACAGAGAATCAGAACCTTCTCTGTCCTCCTCCACAGAAACCAAGTTTCCTTACAAATCTGGTAGCCAGCAGGTCTCAGAAGTGTCATGGTGGTGTGGTGTCATGGTGGTGTGGGTATTCTGCCCACAGAGTACCAGGGTTTTTCACGACATAGATAACCCGTGAAGGTTGGACCAGGGCTACTACTTTGAGTTCTCCTCAACATAAGATACACACTTGGCTTAGAGCACAGAGTCCTGGCCCGCAGCCCTATGGGAGGCCCAGGTCACACCACAACACACCCACTCACACCTGTACAGGGAATGTAGAGAAGCACCTGCATTTTTCTGTGGCTTCTTTTTTTTGAGACAGGGTTTCTCTGTGTAGTTTTGGTGCCTGTCCTGGGTCTCTCTGTAGACCAGGCTAGCCTCGACTCACAGAGATCCACCAGACTCTGCCCGCTGCCTGGCTCTATGGCTTCTTTATTCAGCTGTTCAGGTATGGATGCTCAACTCACATCCCCCTCTAGTGGCCAGGGCACTCCAGCCCTTTACAACCCTGGTGTGGTAGGTGTCCCTCTGGCATCCCAGGAAGGCCAGAAAGAAGGAGGCTGGAGCAGGGCCTCAGGATGCCAGAACCTGGATATGGATGAGCTAGGGACGGCCTTCCTCAGGCCTGAGCTGAGAAGTGATATCATATAATGCAAGGCAACCAGGAAGTCTAGCACAGTTAAGGACATTTATTTCACATCACACAGCTGTACATTTTCTATAAATAATGCAGAGCTGAAATATTTACATCATCTCCAGTTCAGTCCACATCTTCCTTCGGTCACTGAAGCCAGGAGACGCTGCCTGCAGACAGGCATGCATGCTGGACCCAACTTGGCCCCAACTCACCCTTCCCTGGGTCACTACACACCTCTTAGGCAGAGTAGCTGGTGGTCTCTGGAAGACCACCACCCTCACCCCCCTGTCACCTCCTCTCAAAGGCCAGAAAGACCACTGCAAAAATCCCAACTCAGCACATGGCCGTCACTCGGAGTTGGGGCAGGCAGCAGCATGCCCGGTGGCAGCCAGTTTAGGAATTGTGTGAGGAAGCAGGAAGGTGGCCATTTTACTCCAGCTTCCCTGGAATCCTCTTTCTCTCCTCCTGCCCAACCCTCAGCCAGGAAGGCTGGCCCCAAGTGTCTGTTTCTCACTTCCCAGAGCGGAACTGTCCCAGGTACCCTATAGTGCCAGACCATGGAGGATGGAGAGAAGACCCCTAAACTGGAGGGTATAAGGACAAGGACATGGAACCACAGTACAAACATCTCAAGGACACTCAATGGTGGGCTCACAGTGGCCCCACAGACACACACACTCTCTGGAGCCCTGAGGGGACAGTAGGCTAGTCTGGTATCAGAGGAAGAGAAGTAATGGGACTAGCTTAGCCCTGTGACAGACGGACACAAAGACACATTCAGACATAAAACGCAACCAGCTAAACCATGGGAAGGAGCCTGCAGAGAACATACACACAGCATCCCCTTCTCTGTCACAGCAGCTTTGGTGCTGAAGAGCGGCAAGAGGTGAGGGACGACCCCTGGGCTGGGCCAGCTGTGGAACCCTTCTCTCTCAGCTAGAGACAGGCCTCGGTGGGGTTCGGAGGTCTTCTTCACTGCTACGAACTGCAGCCACGTACGAGAAGAGACACAACACGGAGTAGCAGATCTCGTGGGCCTACAAGGGGACAGAAGACCGGGCAGATCAGCCACACTGAGACCCCCACACCGTCACACGTGGAGGGTCAGCCCAGAGTGCAGGGCCTCCCCTAACACCAGCACAGGCCTCTGGGCTGTGTGAGCATCAAGCAAGTCTTTGGAAGCTTTCCTCCTGGGACAGGGAGTCAGCCCAAGTCCACCTCCCAGGATAAAAGATGTATGGTGACTTGAGTCTGACCACTGGCTCTGGACCGCTCCCCCGCGAGGGTCCGCCCCTCCTGTCCGAAGGTCCCCCTGTCCGAGGGTCCCAGGGAGCCCTGTGCACTCTGGCCTCTGTGTCCAAGCAGCACACTCACCATTGGTGTCTTGTACTTGTGGCTCACCACTTCTTTAATTTCAGGAACTAAAACCGGACGGGCAAGAGACAAAACAGAAAGTTCAAAACTAAGAGCGACAGCGTCCTGCGCCCCCGGGCGGCAGCGCCCGGTACTCGCTCCCTCTCCCTGTGTCCTCTCACAATGGCTATAGTGGCTTAGGCTGTGACAGGGCAGAGGCCACCCTGTCCAGCCAGATTCCTTGGGCTGTCCAGGCGGACTCCTCAAACAGACATCTGAAGTCTGCCATGGCTCTTTACTTGTCAGCTGGGATCTCTACACTTCTTTGGGTGCCCCGAGGTAAAAAAGCTAGCCATTCTCCTGCCCCATCACAGCTACTGTCCAGGGCTTTTGAGGAGCTGCAGTAGGGAAGGCAGTGATCTCTAGCCTGTGCCTCACCTTGCTGAGATGCCATGAACCCATCCTTGTCACCAGAGCCCACAAATCTAGTCATGATAACTACTATTCCCTCCCACAACCGCCACACAGAGTCCTAAGGTTGTATGAGGTAAGAGAACAGTAAACCCATCATCAGACTTGGAAGTGTCCTTCCCTGTGAGGCAGGAGGATCTTGGACCTGCCCGTGTGAGGGAGAGCGTCAGAGGGCTCTGGAGCAGACACACTGAACAGGAGAGACAGGCGAGTAGAGCACCCAGGTGGAGGTGATAGGGAGCATCAGGCAAATACACACATGTCCACAGCCCAGGATGCAAGATTAGGAGTCACCCCATCCCAGCCATGCAGGGGCTGTGCCCGGCCAGAGGAAGGAGTAGGGTCCCCCAGGTCCAGCCGTCAGTGTGGCCTTGGGAGACTGGGAGGAAGGCATGGCATCCCCCTGGGGAGGGGGGCAGGAAACGTAGAATGAGAGCTGGCCACACCTTCTTCTGACCCTGGGAGGTAGAATCCCCGGAACCCAGTGTTAGCATGAAATACACTCATCAAAAGGCAGAGCAAGAAGCCCCAGATCATTCTCCTGAGCTGGAAGAGTTCCCCAAGTATCTCTCTGGCAAAAGAGAGAAGGGAGCACAGTGAAGAGAACTCAGAACAGTGAGCCAGCACAAGGGGGAGGGACACTGGGGAGGAGGGAGGGGGAGGGGGGAGAGACCACTGGCCATGTAAGCAGCTAGGTTGGTTGAGAGGAGCCCACCCCCCGACTGCAGGGCCCAAGGCTGGGGCCTGGGGAGAGGCAGCACGGGCTGAGGTCACTTTACCTGCTGGAGAACGAAGGTTTTCATAGCAGCGATGAGGGGCACAAAAGAATGAAGCACAGACACAGCAGGAACTCAAAGCCCCGGGGTGAGGACCCACTACACCATTCCTTAGTGCCTGCTTGGGAGGCTGTTTCCAGCTTCCAGACACACCTGCCCCCTCTGCCTCTGAGGCCCACGAGGCTTCGCTGGCCTCAGCTGAGTCTGCCTGGGATGCCTCATGCCCCTCCTCTGAGGCCAGGTGGGACCCAGAGTGGTGCCAGGGAGGCTGGGTGGAACACTGTTGGGCTTCTCGAGAGATGGCAGCAGGCAACATGGACACGACAGAGCTCGAGGGTCACCAGTCTGCTCTGCCCCAGAACTTTCTGACCACTGGCTGGCCAAACCAGGAAGGAGGGCACTACATCATTAGCATCCCTAGACTCAGCCTGCCCAAGGCTCCCTGCTCTTCAGGGACCACTGGCTATCCTGTCTCCATCCTTCCCTTCTGTCTTCTCAGGGCTCCTTTCCTTCCCTGGCCCTCTTGCGCCTCCTGACCTCTCTGCAGATCCTTTTGTCCGTCCCGCCCCCAGTCCCTCCTCTGGAGCTCCAAGGTTTGAGTTACTGCCATGTGAGTCCAGACCTAAGAGCAAAATAGTGTAATTACCAAATTCTTCCAGGACAAAGACGCCTCGAACTGTATTGCACTTTTTAATGTGATTCAGCTCTATGAAAACCTGCAAGAGAGGGAGGGAGGGGGGCGTAAGGCCCAAAGGCTCCACCCCTGCCCCATAGAGCCCACTCTCCCAGCTACAGCCCCACGCCCCCTGAGGAAACCTAGTTCCCCAAGGGAGGACATAAGAATCCACACACACACAATCAAAAGCGCTAAGAAGCGAAGAAAGCAGAGAGGGCAAGTACCTTCCGCTCCTGGCCGGAGGAGAAAGCATGGGAGAGAAATGAAGGCATTAGTTTTAATGGTCAAACCCAACCCAGAGGCCCCTCTGCTGGCCTGGGCTCCCCGCCCACACCCTCTGCCCAGGGCAGCACTCATAGGACTCGGTGCCCCAGGGATCGCTGACTCAGTCCATCAGGTCTCTACCCTTCCATACATCCTCCTCCGGCGCAGAGGGCTGGTACAGGTGCAAAGCTCCCCTCAGACTGTCCTTGGGGTGGGAGGTGATCTGATCTTCCTTGACACAGGATCCAGGACCTCCCAAGAAGTACGCAGTAACATTCAATATCAGCTACCATGTGCTCAGCGCTACTTGGCAGTTTACCAATTTTTATCTACCTAGTACAGTCTACGGTACTGTCTCCATCTTACAGATGGGAAAGGAATAGGATCGGAACATTTATTTGCTTATGAATAAAGCTGGGCCTCAGATCCAGGACATTCTGACTCCAACTCTGTGCTTTTCCCATCTGTCATTCCAAGTTGCATAACCACACTGGGAGGGCCAAAGCTTTGTTCACCCCAGCTGCCTGCTGTACAGCAGAGGATGGGTCAGGCCATAGGCCATTGCTCCATCATCAATTCAGACCATGGAGTCAGACCCAGAAGTCAGCCTTCACTATTTCTCTCTGTAGGATGCTACTTCTAGGAGCCAAGACTTCCAGTACAGGGCGGTTTGGACACAGTGTGCGGCTGTTAATGTGGAAGGCCTGGGATGGGGAACACTGAGGGCTGGACAAGGAGGGGGCAGGATGTCTGGTTGTCTAAGAGTTCATCTTTGGGGGCGGGGGGGGGGCACTGAAATGGGATCAGAAACCGCCCCTCTAGCACCTTCATGGTCCACAAAGGACAAAGGCTCTACCCCATGGATCTTTATGGGCCTGCTGCCACACTAGGTCCCAGGTTGGAAATACACTAATAGGACAGGATATCTGGGCAGTCATTTAGGTACTTCACGGTGCATCTAAACTTCCTAGCTAGACAGACGTCTTCCCAGCTAAACTGGCAAGGAAGGACAAAGCTACCTCAAAGTCAGATCTCCACCTCCCCTGAGTTTCTGTTGCTTGGCCAGGGGCTTCAAGATATCATATTGAGACCTAGTTCGGAGCCTTGGGGACTTTAGGGGAGGGGAAGAAAGGCACTTGTGTGAGGAGTCAGAGCCGGGAACGGACCTGGGATGATGCGCTGGCCTCAGAGGGAATTAGCTTAAGGACTGTCCATTGAGAGAAAAAGTAGCACTGTGTTAAAAGACCAAAAGGAGAAAGAAATGTCAGCTCCTGGGTGGAATCACAATAAGGAGAAAGGATCCTGAAGCACCCCCATCAAAGGAAGGGCATGAGGCCTGTGGGGCAGGCAGAGTAGGGTCACCCAGAGGAAGAGAAAGGACAAGAATCAGCAGAAGGAAAGGCAAACACCCACACTTTGAGAGGACAGACAGACAGACACACACACGTAGACACCCACGGTTCAGGCACACTAGAAGCACACAGGAGATCAGCCAGTCTAGACTCTCAAAGCAGAACCACCGAGCAAAGCACACCCTGGGAATACAGGAAGGCAGAGACACGCAAGAGGGGCCGAGTGAGACGCTCCCACTCACACTGTGTGAGCAGTGGATGGGCGGTACGGCCACCAAGCCTCACTCTCTTTCCCGGTCCCCAACACGGGCTCCCTGCTGCATCTGCTCAGAGCCCGGTGGTCTCACCAAGGTCACTGTGCCCTCCCCTTTGGTTTCGCTCTTGGTCCAGCCATTCACCTCTCTCTGGCCCAAGGCTCTCCCTCTTGCTCACTGGGAGAGCACCGAGAGCCTGGAAACTGATCTTATTACAGGTCGGACACTAGGGCCAGGAGGCCTTGGGCTGCTGCTTGTGCCTACCTGGTTGTGCATGAACTTGAGATTGATCCCTTCCAGGGTGACTTGAAGCAAGCCACCCTCTCCAGTCTTCATGTCCTGCACGGGGAACTCACCACCTAGTTCAGGCCCTGTGGGAAGGAGGAAGGTGTCAGCTAACGGCAAAGCGAAGAGTCCCACAGCCCGACTTCCCAGGCAGGTTTGTGTGGTCAGGAGGAGGGTGCTGTGGGGGGGCCGACCGCTCCTCACCGGGTTTGATGCTTTGTTGCCGGGCAGCGGCGCGCTCCATGCTGTCCTTCACGCAGTAGTACAGCTCCCGACACTGCAGCACAGGGAGGGGTGTCCTGTACTGTTCCCCACTCTAGGCTACCACTACCAAAGGCTAAGGGCAATGCCAGGACTCAGGGCAGCCTAAGTTACTCCACGTATGGCTCCAGGTGTGGATTTTGGAATTTTAACTTTCCATTGAGAATCTCAGCACTTAGTCCTAAATGCCTACCCAGCCCCCCCCGCTCAAACAGAGACCCGAGTACCTTCTTAGTATAGAACTTGTTGAGCTGGGTCTCAGAGCCGTTTCTACGCCACAAACACAGGACCTTGGTCTTGGGACAGTAGGTCATGTTGATGAGTTTCTCATACCACCAGCGCTCATACACTGTCCCGATGTTACTACGTAACACCACACAGTCATCACACACCTGGAAAAATGGACAACACAGATCAGTGGTTCTGGTCTCTGACAGTTTTGCCCGTCCCAGTTCCCGTTCCTGTGTCCTACAGGGAAAGGATGACATGATTGACCCTAGGAGCAGCCCCCTGATTGTTTTCGGCCCAGGACTCGGGGTCCCCCTAGGGGAGATCATAAGCACTGAACGGCTGGACACACTGTGTTAGAAGTGTTACTGACAGAAATGGAATCTTTGAAAGAGGCCTGTGTACAAAGAGGCACATTGTCCAAATCAGTGAGTATGTACCACCTCACGTCTACTTTCTAGACCAAGGATTTGAAGTGTATCTCCTGCCTCCGTCTTACAATCATGTGGAGAAATCAGCTCTATCATCAAACACAGGGCAGGCTTAACCAAAGAGAAAAAGTTGGAGGCAATCAATTTTCTACTTTTAGCTCTTCTCTACTCCTATAGAATACTTTTGTGATTACATAAGGGAAACATGAACAGTGGTTATTGCATAAAAATACTCAATATGGCCGGGCGGTGATGGCGCACGCTTTTAACCCAGCACTCAGGAGGCAGAGACAGGTGGATCTCTGTAAGTTCGAGGCCAGCCTGGGCTACAGAGTGAGATCCAGGAAAGGCACAAAGCTACACAGAGAAACCCTGCCTCGAAAAAAACAAAAACAAAAACAAAACAAACAAACAAAAAACCCCAAAACCTCAATATGGGATGATAAAGGTTAAGAAGCAGGGTCCCCTGCATATGCTTTTCTTGTTCAACAGTCACCTCCAGGTGAACTCAGCCGTCCTCATGACTTCAGTTATTGTAGTGACACTGGCATGCTGGGGAAGAGCGGTCTAAGGTCAGAGTGCTTGGGCTGAGACCCCAGCTCTACCGTACCTAGTTATGTCGTGTGAGCCAGCTCTTCTGTTGCTACTCCTCCTGGCTAAGGAGGGGCTCGTTGACAGCAATAACCACACTATGAAATGTAGTGATGTCCATAAATTACTTTTTTGTTTTATTTTTTGAGATAGTGTCTCACTCTGTGTACTCCTGGCTGTCCTGGAACTTGCTCTGTAGACCAAGCTGGCAGCAAACTCACAGAGCTCGTCCTGCTTCTTCTGCCTTCCAAGTGCCGGGATTAAAGGAGTGCTCCACTATGCCTGGCACAATATGCACAGGATTCTTAATGTGCATCAACCCAGGCCCGGGTCTGGGAAGGTAGCTCCACCATGGAGCACTTGCACATGGAGAGCACCCAGTTAGCTGCTTTGACAATCCAGATGTGATACAAAAATGTAAGAGTTAGGAGCAGTGAGATGGCTCAGCAAGCAACAGTGCTCACTAAGCAAGCACGGGGACCTGAGTGTGACCCCCAAACCCACACAAATACGGAACAAGAGAGAACCAACCCTACAAAGTTGTCTTCTGACCTCCATACACATTCACACCCAAATAATAAATTACTACATACAATTATTACTAACGTATTATGCTCTTAGAATCTTTCTCTCTCCAAGCTCTCTCTTCTCTGCTCCTGACCACTTTCGCTGGTTATCTCATATACGGGACCTGAAACATCACTCATCCAGACCAGAACTTAGCACCTCCTGGGCAGGAGCTCCTAAGTCTTATCGTAGTAAATGGCACCACTACCTACGCAGGTGCCCAAGTCAGAAGTGAAGGAGGAGCACACAGCTCCTTGTTCTGAAGCAGGAGTGCACACAGCAGCGTGGCTGAGAAGGAAGTACTATGTCCCTTTGCTAGGTGTTTCTCAGGGCTGAGGGCTAACACAGCAACGTCACGCGCACACACAGCCCAGCTATGCTGAGACCCTGTGTCATAAACACTCCCATGCACACACTTAAAAGGAGACACAAAGGAACCCTATAAATACAGAGAGGTGAATCTATGGAGCCACAATAAGAAAATATATACTTAGAAGATATTCTTGCCAAAATATTGAATCTGAAATTAAGCACCTCTACTGGGCTAATAGTTTATAAGAAAGACAAAAAAAATGTGTCAATGTTCAAGGAGGTGTGACCACCAAAAAGTCTAGATGCCCTAAAAGCAGAAATTGAATTTCTTCATCAAAATAACTGGAAATGGGTGGAACCTATGTTAGAACATGCTTAAGAATAATAACTATCTAAGCTGGGCATGGTGCACGCCTTTAATCCCAGCACTTGAAGGGAGGCAGAGGCAGGCAGATCTATGTGAGTTTGAGGCTAGCCTGGTCTACACAGTGAATTCTAGGCCAGCTATGGCTATACTGTAAAACACTGTCTCAAAAAAAAAGAAAGGAAGGAAGGAAGGAAGGAAGAAGGAAAGAAAGGGAGGGAGGGCGAGAGGGAGGGAGGGAGGGAGGGAGAGAGAGAGAGAGAGAGAGAGAGAGAGAGAGAGAGAGAGAGAGAGAGGAGACACTTGCCATCAAGGCTGAAGACTGAGTCTGAGTTTGAGATCCAGAGTCCATATGGTGGAAGGAGAAAATCAACTCCTATAAGTTGTCCTCTGACCTCCACACACTTGCTGTGATACACACACACACACACACACACACACACACACACACACACAAATGTAAATTTTTTAAAAAGGAAAGAAAGAAAAAACAAAAAAGTTCCTTTGATTCTATCATAGAGAAGTATGGAAAATACTGAACGAAAAGACAAGGTATAGTCAGTGGACAGGTAACAAAGTCGCACTACTGTAACCCAGAGTAGCACGTTCCAGTGTGCACACTGGAGGCCTGCTACCATCTTCCCACGAGAAAGGGGAGAACAATCATTTATGTCCATAGCTTTTGTTTTGTTTTGACAAGGAGTTTCTCTGTGTAACTGCCCTGGCTGTCCTGGAACTCACTCTGTAGACCAGGCTGATCTCAAACTCAGAGATCCGCCTGCCTCTGCCTCCCGAGTGCTGGGATTAAAGGTGGCCACCACCACCGCCCAGCTCTGTTCACATCTTATTGCTTGCCTGCCTACAATCTCCTGGAGGATACAAAAGACAATTACTTGTAGGATGAAAAGACAAGGACAGTAGAAAATGATGGAGGCAGGGATTAGAATATGCACCAGACACCATCCAAGCATATCATTTTCTAGTGTTCTGATTCACGAACAATGCAATTATGTCGCAATCCAATATTGATAAAAGAAATGGTGAGAAATCATCTAGTCACTTAATTATTTGCATAATAACTTGATAAATTAATGATGAATGGATTGTGAGGATAAATAAGGTAAGTAGGAAACAAAGCCTAGCACTGGTCTAGGAGCTTCTTGTGTCTCTGAAATATTCTTCTGGCTTTCCAACAGGAAACTAGAACTCACTTCCATGAAAAAGATATCTCCATTCGTGTCCGTCCCCGCGTGTACAACAAATGTCTGCTTCTTCATGTGCCTGCTGCCACTGGATCGGATGGAGAGATCACGTCCACTCTGAGGGAAAAAAAGGTGCTTAGAGACATTCAGATGTTGCTCTTACACACAAATCTGAATAAAAATGCCTCACTTGGCAATTCAATTCCTAACAGCTTCCTTAGAACGATTCCTACCCCTCTGCCACCCCTGAGAGAGGGTTTCTCTGTGTAGCCCTGGTTGTCCTGGAACTCACTCTGTAGACCAGGCTAGCCTCAACTCAGAGATTCGCCTGCCTCTGCCTCTGTGATGGGATTAAAGGCGTGCGCCACCATGCCCAGCACTTAGCACAATCTATCTGCTAGCCACTGGCCACAAGGAAGGACCGAAGACTTTTTTGAGTCAGGGACCCTATGCCTCTTAAAAAAAATGAAGCTCTCAGTGCTCACTTCGGCAGCACATAGACTAAAATTGGAACGATACAGAGAAGATCAGCATGGCCCCTGCGCAAGGATGACACGCAAATTTGTGAAGCATTCCATATTTAAAAAAAATAAAACGAAGCTCTCAAAGAGTTTCTGTTTATGTGAGTTACAGCTATACTCACTATTCTAGAAATATTAATAACATTTTAATGTTTATTAATTCATTTAAAAGTAATTTACTGATAGCCAAACGTATGAAAAAGAACATACCTTTTATAAAATATATTTCTCCTAATAATAGCAATAATAAAAAGAGTAGCAATGTTTTTACCTATTTGCAAATCTCTTTAACGTTTGGTTTAGGAGAAAGTAGTTGCATTCCTGGGCTAGGCATGGTGTCACACATTCAAGAGGCTAAGCCAGGAGGATCACAAGTTTGAGGCTAGCCTGGGCTACATTAAAAACACAAGAAAGAAAGAGAGAGAGAGAGAGAGAGAGAGAGAGAGAGAGAGAGAGAGAGAGAGAGAGAGAGAGAGAGAAGAGCAATAGAGAGAGGAGCCGGCCCTGACACATGCCTGTCATCTCTGCATTGGGAGGTAAATGCGAGAGGATCAGAAGTTTAAGATCATTCTCAGTTTGCATAGCAAATTTGAACCATGAAATCCCCTTCTCATCACAAAAATAAAATAAAATAAGTGCACTTGAGAGAGGCAGAGGCAGGCCCGGTCTACACACTGAGTTCCAGGCCAACCAGTGCTACATAGTGAGACCTGTCTCAAAAACAAAATAGAGGGCTGGAGAGATGGCTCAGAGGTTAAGAGCACTGGCTGCTCTTCCAGAGGTTCTGGGTTCAATTCCCAGCAACCACATGGTGACTCACAACCATCTGTAATGAGATCTGGTGCCCTCTGCATACATAATATATAAATCTTTAAAAAAAAAATAAATAAAATAAGATAAAATAAAGTAGAACAAAATAAAATAAAAGAGTCGGCAAGATAGTTCAGCAGGTAAAGAAAGGATTGTGACAACCTGGGTTTGACCTTTGGCACCCACACAGTAGGAGAGAACTCCAGCAGCTTGTCCTCTAATGCACATGCACACAAACAGATAAAAATCCGATTTGAAAAGTAAGAGTCATCTTTGTTTAAAAAAAAAAATGTAGCTGAGTGTGGTGGCACACACCTTTAATCCCAGCACTTGGGAGGTAGAGGCAGAAGGATCTCTGAGTTTGAGGCCAGCCTGGTCTTTATAGCAAGTTCAAGGACAGCCAGAGCTACTACTTATTGAGATGCTGTCTCATTAAGGAGAGAGAGAACAGCTAAATCCATACACCTGCTTCTGCACTCACGCTACTGAGTGTGTGACTTAGGCTAAGGAACATAAAGAAAATGTGACCTCACAGGTGAGCACTGGAAAGGGGGATTTCTAAAGGCCTCTTCAGGTAAGCAGGTGTATTCTTCTTTGCTACTATGCCCTGCTGGTCTAGAACTTGATCTCTAGACCAGGCTGGCCTCAAACTCAATGCAACAGTCCTCTGCCTCCCAAGCACTGGGATTAGCAGCATTATCAGCAGCAGCTGAGAAGTGGTGGTTTCTTAGAGCTGCAATGTGAATCTGAAAACACACTGATGAATGGTTTATACTGTTACAGTAAAGTTCACCTGCTTACCCTACACTTTGAGTGGAACCCTTATTTGTATTTGTAATATCACACAGTATATTAGAAAGATACTAACCAAATATTAATACCTCATTATATCATATTTAAAAAAAACATCATCAATCTTATTAAAAAAGCCTTAAAATACTAGACAGCTGGCCAGGCGTAGTGGTGTATACCTTTAATCTCACCACTTGGGAGGCAAAAGTGGGTGGATCTCTGTGACTTTGAGGCTGGCTTGGTCTACATAGTGAGTTGCAGGCCAGCCAGGACTATTTAACGAAACTCTGTCTTAAAAAAAAAAAAAAAGAAAAGAAAAGAAAAAAGAAAGAAAGGCCGGGCCACACGTCTTTAATCCCAGCACTCGGGAGGCAGAGCCAGGTGGATCTCTGTGAGTTCGAGGCCAGCCTGGTTCTAGGACAGCCAGGACTAAAAAGAGAAACCCTGTCTCGAAAAACCAAAAAAAAAAAAAAAAAAAAAAGAAAGAAAGAAAAGCTTCATATCCAAAAATTCTTCCAAAATTCTCATTTTCATTTAAAAAAATTGACTCTTATCATTGGCCACAAATATTGTCAATTGTCCACCTTAAAAGAACTGGTTCACCGTATTGCTTTTAGAAAAAAAGTCTGCCAACTCAACCTAATAGTCATAGAGAAAATGGTGTTTCATGGACAAAGCTAATATTTCATCTGTCACAGATTGCTTCTCCTCACAATAACCAACACACTGGGTTTGCAGTAGAAATGCTTTATGTATACTTCCCATTTTATTATAGAGAATATTAAAAAGACATATAAGTGATTATTAAAATTTAATAAATGTAATTTTTTACTTATTTATCAAGGACATTCATAAGTGAAACTGGCTTTTTGATTTTTATTTTATTTTTAATTCATTTTTATTTTATGTGTATGAGTGTTTTGCCTGCATGTACACATGTGCACACATATGTCCCTGGTGCACACACAGGCCAAAAGTCAGCATCGGATCCCCTGGAACTGGAACTACAGGTGGTTGTGAACCACCATGAGGGTGCTGGGAATCAAGCCAAGGCCCTCTGCAAGAGCAGTGTGTACTCTCTCCAGTCCCAACCAGTAGGGATTTTTGTTGTTTTTGCTTTTGTTTGTTTTTGAGACAGGGTTTCTCTGTATAACAGTCCTGATTGTCCGGGAACTCGCTCTGTAGCCCAGGCTGGCCTCGAACTCACAGAGATCCATCTGCCTCTGACTCCCAAGTGCTGGGATTAAACTGTAATTTTTAAAAAGTCAGTTTCAGGGCCCAGAGAGATAGCTCAGCAGTTAATAGCACTTGCTATTCCTCCAGAGGACTGGGGTTTGAATCCCATCACCTACATGATGGCTAACAACTGGCTGTAACTCCAATCCCAGGGGATCCTACACGCTCTTTTGTACTCCTTGGGCACCAGGAACACACATGTTGCACAGACATACATAGACAAATTAGATACATATAAAATAATAAAATTTTAAAAAATTGTAAAACACAGTTTCAGGCTAAAAATAAATCAATCCGAGTAATAGGATCACTAGTGTTCAGCATGAAAGACATTGTGGGTTTTTTTTTAAATTTAATTTAATTTAATTTGTTTGTTTGTTTTTTGAGACAAGGTTTCTCTGTGTAGCTTTGGAGCCTCTCCTGGAACTGGCTTTGTAGACCAGGCTGGTCTTGAACTCAGAGATCTGCTGCCTCTGCCTCCCGAGTGCTGGATTTTATTATTTTAATGTGTATTAGTATTTATGTGCAGTGTGTGCATGGCTGGTGTGCATGCTCTCAGAGGTCAGACGCCGAGGGTGTTAAGTCCTCTAGAACTGGAGTCACAGTTGTGAGCGGCCATGTGGTGCTGGGAATTGGACCCAGGTTCTCTGGAGGAGCAGCCAGTGCTGCTCTTAAGCTCTGACCCTTGAACTCATTTTATTTACTTATTAATTCATTCCCTCATTTTGTGTGGGTGTGGGTGTGGGTGGGTGAGTAGGTCTGTCTGTGTGGGGGCATGCATGTGCCATGAAGCTCGTGGCAGGCCAGAGAACAGCTGGCAAGAGTTGGTCTTCTTCTACTGTGTGGGTCCCAGGGATCAAACTCAGGTTGTCAGGGTTAGCAGCAAGTGCCTTTACCTACTGAGCCATAGCACCAACCCAAAACTGTCTTTTTTTTTCCCCCTCAGAGACAGGGTTTCTCTGTGTAGCCCTGGCTATCCGAGAACTTGCTCTGTAGACCAGGCTGGCCTCCTGAGTGCTGGGATTAAGAGCGTGCACCACCACGCCAAGTTTATAAAATTGTCTTTTTTTAAAAACAGAATGCATGGAAGTGAAGGTGGGACTCACATAGTTTAGTCATGACAGTAATGTGCCAGCAGTCTATACAAGACTGATTTTGCAGTTCTGGTGCAAATATTAACCAGTTAAAAGAGGCATTTTAGCTGGGTATTGGTGGCGCACTCCTTTAATCCCAGCACTCAGGAGGCAGAGGCAGGATCTCTGTGAGTTCGAGGCCAGCCTGGGCTACCGAGCGAGATCCAGGAAAGGCGCAAAGCTACACAGAGAAACCCTGTCTTGTTTTTTAAAGAGGCATTTTAGTGTTGTGGTGAGAACACACTTCATCTCGTAGGTCCCCAGAGGTCCACAGACTTTCCATGGAAACTGCTATCTATGATAGTTGGAGTACTCAGTCCCAACACTGAACAGAAGGGCTAAAACCTTCCCCGGACTACTGCCCCGTTCTTGAAACTAGTGATTAACCGGACTGCATGGTGACACGGCCAGCAATGTTCCATGTGGGAGCTCTGCAGCAGGGAAGGATGACAAGCAGAGCGGAAGGAGCCCAAGGGATGGCTGGGTATGCTCACCAGATTGGTCAGCTGATCGAGCACCTCATTGATTTGTTGGCTGTACACAAGGCCAATGTGGGACTTTCCCATCAGACGCCGCACTTTCTTCCTGATGTCATTCTTGTTCACCTGGAAAGTGAACAAGAATGTAAGACACGGGTCTTAGCAAAGGATCTGCTCTCTTCCCAACTGAGGCAGAGGCAAGACAATGTCTAAGTTTCCACGTATCTATCTGAGAGAAATGGAATTCTGAAAAATTGTATCACTGACCCTGGCAGAACATTTGCAGCTGTGTATTCTGTTCAACAGAATTCAAGCATAGAGGAAACTCGCAATACAAGAAATGCTGATTAGTTTGTTGTCCATTTGACACAAGCTAGAGTTATGTGGGAAGAGGGCTCTCCATGGAGAAAATGCCTCCGTAAGACTGGCCTGCAGGTAAGCCTGTGGGGCATTTTTTGATCAACGATTGATGTGAGGGAGCCCAGCACACCGTTGGCAGTGCCCTCCTTGGCAAGTGGTTCTAGGGTATACAAGAAAGCAGGTTGAGCCAGGCGGTGGTGGCACACGCCTTTAATCCCAGCACTTGGAAGGCAGAGGCAGGGGGATCTCTGTGAGTTCCAGGCCAGCCTGGTCTACAGAGTGTGTTCTAGGACAGCCAGAGCTACACAGAGAAACCCTGTGTCAAAAAACTAAACCAACCAAACAGCCAAACAAAGGCCACAGGCTGAGCAAGCCAATAAGCAGCACTTCTCCAGAGTGTTTGCATCAGCTCCTGCCTCCAGGTTCCTGCCTCAGCTTCCACTGATGAACTGTGACCAGTGAGCCAACAAGCCCTCTCGTTCCCATGCTGCTTTTGGCCATAGTGCTTATAACAGTAACAGGAACCTAACTAAGACACAAGATCAATCAAGTCAAAGAGCTTACAGAACCATCTCCGTATTTGGGCAACTGATCCCTTTAATGTTAGAGGCTAGGGAGGACAGGAGAAACTCGAGGAGGCTCGTTCTCACAACCATTTTTTGCCACCACCCACCTGAACCCATTCTCTTTCAGAGAAGAACTCTTCTGCTTGGTAACATACTTTTCCACAGCTAAGACAAAAAGCACAAACAACTCAAACTAGGACTTATCATTTGTTAATAATGGGTATTTTTTTTTATTTTTTGACAAGATTTTACATAGTTTTATTTGGTTTTGAACTTATAGCCAAGGCTGGCCTTGAATTCCTGATCCTCCTGCCTCTACCTCCCAAGTGCCTTGTTTACTGGCATGACTACCATGCCTAGTTAGGCAGCTTTTTCCAGCAATAAAAAAAGTATGCATGGACAAAGGGCTGGCGCTGGAAATAAATTCTGAGCCCCTGAAGGGTTTATAATATACTACTGGAAAAAATGAATTAAATCAGTTGCACTCTGTGGGGAGCTTTATTACATCCTAAAACAACTTCACAAAGGGAATACATATAAAATTAAAAGTAGACAAGTAACAAGTGATAATCAATTACCTTTATAACATTCGTTAACAAAAGCCTGGTAGCTCCAGTTAAATGGATAGTGTGCAAGCTGGACAGAGGCCTTGGACTTTCAGTTAGGAGGAGAACCACAGTCAGATACTTTGACAGCTTCTCAACTGTCCCAGAATTTAGGCAATAGAGCTTATGTCCAGTGAGAGCTGGACAAAAGCAAATTCAACATTACCTTCATCAGTAGCATATAGGATATGAGGTTGTGTAAAAGTGTGGCCAGTAAACGATCTTCATCATCCTCCAGGCGCTTCCGGTCATGTTCTCCTAGGGACAGGTACCTAGGCAGAAGACCAGGCACAAGCTAGTCTCAGGTGGAAGACCACAAAAGACAGTGGAAAGAACTGAATAGGGGTATTCTCATGTCTTTCCTAAGTCCCATACCTGTCGATCATTTCCTGAGGACCCTGGTCCATACCCATCCCTTCTCTTTCCAACATCACAGCATCTAAGAATGCATCTTCCCAGAATTGCATTTGGTCCCATAAAGTAGAACGCTCTTTGCCTGTGTAGAATAATGTTATTTCTTGGGTGGGGGCATGGCTTACTTAACATTTCAAGAATATAGCTGACAAATGAAAAGGTAGTAAGCCCCAGATAAAACAAGGTCATTCCAAATCCTAGGGCAATGGAAACCAAACCTTTCTCCCAGATCTAATACATTTTGCCACCAACCCAAGAGGCCTCCAAGCGAAGCCCAGCCCTTCCCAGGCAGGAAGAAAGAACACATCACACAAAGAAAAGCAGTTACTTATAGAAAAGGTCTCCATAGCAGCATCCTCTAACTGGTCCCACATCGATCCTTTGTCCCTTCCTGCCAACGTGTGAGCAGGAAGGGACACGGTAGCAAGAGGAAAGAAGGAGACAGAGAGACATAGCCTGTTGATTAACACCAAAACCCAATGTCATCTAGTTTTCAGCCCCTGCTTATCCCACAGATTCCTTGGTTTAGATTTTAAAATGCTCTCTGGACTAGTGAGATGGCTCAGTCGGTAAGGTGCTCGCTGTCAAGCCTGATGACCTGGGTTCAATTCCTGGAGCCCACATGGGAGGAAGAAATAAAGAACCAACTTCTACAAGTCCTCTGACCTCCACATGTGTGCACAGCACATGCCACCCCCATAAATAAATAAATATTAACAAGGAGTTTAAAATGCTATCTGATGTCAGAATTGACATTAGCAGAAAGGCACGCGGCAGCCTTTGGCGCTACCTTCTCCCATGGCTGAGCCCAGCTTTCCTCCAACGCAAGGGGCCCTGCCAGTCTATTCCTTACCTAGTAGTCCCTCATAGAGATAGACGCGCTGGCTTACGTCTTCGGAAGAACGAACTGGACTGCTAGCCAGCTTCTCCTTTGGCTTCAAGCTATGGGCTTTACCCTAGAAAGACAAAGTAGGTCAGATGCCAGACAGATAGAGACAAAATAAACCAGGCACCTTACTGAAAGGCTCACGCACTAAGTAAACATCCATTAACAACACAATTATCCCTGCCTCTGCTACTATGTTTGGCTAAAAGTCATTCTGATAATCCTGTTTTCTGTTACTGCTTCCTAAAGCAAGAAGTGAAGGGCTCATCCTGACTCCTCTTTATTCTTTAGTCTCTGTGATGCTTTCTCTTAGAGCTGGGCATGCCTCTAATCCAGCTTGTGGGAGGTTGGGAAAGGAGGATCAGTAGTTCAAGGCCAACTTTAGCTTTATAGCAAGTTTGAGGCCAGCGTGGGCCACATGAGATACTGTCTGGCACCCTCACCCCACAAAACAAGGTAAAGCCTTTGTAGTAGCATGACACAGTAGAAAGAACACAGAGTTTGAAGTCAGACTGGCCAAGGTTCGGGTCCCTACTTTTTATTAATTTTTTAATTGCTGAGAATCATTTTCTTTGTCTATAATAGGAACATTATAATATTTACCTCACAGGACTGGAGAAATGGTTAAATTAATTAGTTTGTTTATTTAATGTGTGCACATGCATATTCACATGTATATTTAAGTGTCTGAGTGTGTAAGGACCCAAGTGGATATCAGGAGTTTCCTTCCATTACTTTCTACATTATACACACACAAATCATACAAGAAAAGCCTTTAGTGAGCCAAGAAATTTAAGTAACCTTTCTCACCTCAACTGTGCAAATACCCCTTGTTCACCAGCACAGGACAATTAAGGCTGTGTGGTAGGAAGGGCCAGAAAAAGTAGCATACACTGATGAGCATCCCACAGGAATGATTTAACATCCAGAGTCAACGCACAATGAAGGAAGTTTTTAAAAACTTTCTTTTTTTTTTTATTTTTTTTATTTTTTGAGACAGGGTTTTCTCTGTGTAGCCCTGGCTGTCCTGGAACTTGCTTTGTAGACCAGGCTGGCCTCCAACTCACAGAGATCCACCTGCTCTGCCTCCCAAGTGCTGGGATTAAAGGCGTATGCCACCACTGCCGGCTATGATTTATTTATTTTGATTTCATATGCATTGGTGCTTTGCCTGCATGTATGTATGTATGTATGTATGTATGTATGTATGTATGTATGTATGAGGGCATCGGATCCCCTGGAATGGGAGTTACAGACAGGTGTGAGCTGCCATAGGGTGCTGAGAATTGAATCCAGGTCCTCTGGAAGAGCAGTCGGTGCTCTTAACCACTGAGCCATCTCTCCAGCCCTAAAAATGCTTTAAAAGACTTTTTAAAGTAACTTATTCATTTTGCACATGTGTGGCTGGGGAGAGGATTTACAAATGTGCCATGGCATGCATGTGGAGGCCAGAGAACATCTTTCAGGAGTTTTCTCTTTTCACCATGAGGTTCCAAAGTTGGAACTAGGTTGTCAAAGCTTGAAGGGTAAGAGCCTTTACCACCTCTCAGTGCCCCACCCCTTTTTTGACAAGGTCTTACCATGTAGGCTGGCCTCAAACTTAAAATCCTTCTCCTTCAGCCTCCTGAGAAGAAGGATTACAGGCACGAGCCGCCATGCCCAGCTGGAAGGATTTTTTTAAACACTTTACTAAAACAGTCTGTGTAGACTCAGAGTCAAGCCCCGTAACTTGAGTGCCTCTGCTAACTCTTTAACTCTTGAGCCTATCCCGGCCTCCATTGGCTCTACTAGGCACAGGCATACTGAAGGACCACTGTTATCTTCATAAAGTGGCACAGGTATCAGAGTAGTTAACGCTATCGAAAGAGGCAGGTGGATGCTGCAAAGCAGAGGGGCGAGGTAAGAACTGAGTGATCCTTCTGCCTCCACCTCCTTCAGCAAAACCTACCAGTACACTGGGCAGTGGTGGCGCACGCCTTTAATCCCAGCACTCAGGAGGCAGAGCCAGGTGGATCTCTGTGAGTTCGAGGCCAGCCTGGGCTACAGAGTGAGATCCAGGAAAGGCACAAAGCTACACGGAGAAACCCTGTCTCCAAAAACAAAACAAAACAAAAAAAGAACTGATTTATTTCATTTGTGTATGGGGGCACACACTTGTAATCCCAGCACTTGTGAGACTGAAACAGAAGGATCATAGGCTTGAGGCCACCCTGGGTTACACAGTAAGACTGTCTCAAAAAGGAAGGGGAGGAGGAGGGGAGGGGAGGGGAGGGGAGGGGAGGGGAGGGGAGGGGAGAGGAGGGGAGGGAGGGAGGGAGGGAGGGAGGGAGGGAGGGAGGGAGGGAGGGAGGGAGAAGAGGCATCCCAGCTGCAGCGGACATACTGGATGACTATGGCAGTTCTCCCCTTTCCTCCGCAGCACCATGCACATGCTCAGTAAGTAGTCTGCCACCGAATCGCATCTCCAGCCCTACTTTTTTCCTCTCATTGTCTCTTACCTTTTCAGTCTGTACTAAACCGCCTTCCTCTCCCATTAAAGAGAGTCTTTTGCTAGTAAATAAAGCTTACAAAGATGGTGCTCGTGGCAGCGTTGGTTTCAATCTCACTGTCCGACAGAGTGGCCCGGGAACTGGTCAAGTGAGCGCTGCCTTCTCCGCCTGGCCCGTCCCCTGCAGTACTGCTCAGGTCGCTGTCTGCTCCAAGGGTCTCTCCAGAACTGTTACTCACCTAGAAAAGACAAAACGTAGTAAGGGAGAGTCCCCAGAGAAGGGCTCCCGATGCCAGTTAGAACCCCGTATACACCACTGAAGAGTCATTTTTCAGGTGTGTCGAACAGCCTCCTAGAACTCCCCTTTAGAAGATGAGTGACATTCTGTGCACACTCATGAGAGTCAAGCTGACCTGACTAAGAACAGCGTCCAAAGGGAAGGGACCCTTCCCAGGAGACCCCACAGCCACCCACAAAGAAGCCAATGTGGTATCCCCCTACCACGGTGCTAACTTCAGAATCCTGACTTGAGCTTCGGATCATAACAGCTGGACTCACACCGATGACAGAGTCTTGATCAGTCCTCTGAAATGAGACAAGGGGACACCTGTATTGTTTCTAGAGAGGTCCTGAGCAACTGATTCTTTTCTTAGCTGCAATGTATGTAACTTACACAATAAAATGACACATTAAATAAATACATGCTCACTGTGGAAAACAAAAGAAAGAATAATGCAATAAGAATAAGTCATAAATCTACTACCCAAATTAATGTCTACTTTTAGTATATTTCCTGTTAGGCTTTTAGTTTTTTCTAGACATATTTTTTAAAAACTAAGTTGAAGTTGGGCAGAGTAGCACATTAATACTAGCACTTGGGAGATAGAGATAAGCAGATCTGTGAGTTCAAGGACAGCCTGGTCTACATACTAAGTTCTAGGCCAGCCAGGGCTACACAGTAAGACACCCCCGTCATATATGTATCATATATATATATATATATGTGTGTGTGTGTGTGTGTGTGTGTGTGTATGTATCTCATATGTACATATATTTTAATCATGCTGTGTTGCTAAATTTTTGAAAACACAAAATAGCAGTATTGCATTCCATGACTCTATTATACTTATTTAATTATTCCCTATTATTGGTTATATTTAGATTGTCTCTTTCTTTTGTTGACTGTAAGAAGTATTTTAAGGGTTAGTGGTATAACTTAGTGGTAGTCTTTACCTAGAATGTATACCCTGAACTTAATTCCCACTGCCAATGTGTGTGTGTGTGCGTGTGTGTGCGTGCGTGTGTGTGTGTGCGTGTGTGTGTGTGTGTGTGCGTGCGCGTGTGTGGGTGTGTGGGTGTGT
Organism: Peromyscus eremicus; assembly: GCF_949786415.1. Classification (NCBI taxonomy): domain Eukaryota; kingdom Metazoa; phylum Chordata; class Mammalia; order Rodentia; family Cricetidae; genus Peromyscus; species Peromyscus eremicus. Next base: position 66,960,779 of record NC_081419.1, read on the forward strand.
GCGTGTGTGTGTGTGTGTGTGTGGGTGTGTGTGCGCGTGCGTGCGTGCGTGCGTGCGTGTGTGTGCGTGTGTGGGTGTGTGCGTGTGTGTGTGTGTGTGTGCGCGTGTGCGTGTGTGTGTGTGTGTGTGTGTGTGTGTGGGTGGGTGTGCGTGCGTGCGTGTGTGTGTGTGTGTGTGTGTGGGTGTGTGTGTGTGTGTGTGGGTGTGTGTGCGTGCGTGTGTGTGTGTGTGTGCGCGTGTGTGTGTGTGTGCGCGCGTGCGTGCGTGTGTGTGTGCGTGCGTGCGTGCGTGCGGGTGTGCGTGCGTGCGTGTGTGTGTGTGTGTGTGTGTGTGTGTGTGTGTGGTGTGTGTGTGTGTAGAACTCTGAGATAGTAATTAGTCCTGACAGTTTTCAGGACTGTCACAAACCTGGGAAGCAGATGTCAGGCTCACACCACTGTCTGCGCTGATCTGGGACTTTTTCTCCTCTGTCTCACCAAGGTCAAAGGCAGGCTTGATTACCTCCGGCCCTGAGTAGGGGAAGATTTCTGTCATGCAATATGCAGAAGCTTGGGGCAGGCTGGTGAAGAGAGTGGGACAGCAGCAGAGCCTGCTCCAGACCTGTTCCTCACATCCCAGTCACTTCCCAGGAACTGCCCCTGCCCACCACTGGGACCCACTAGAAGTCCCCAGAAGCCTTAAGAACCAAGTTGTCCATTAGACCTGGCCAAGGGTCTCTGCAGCCATCTTCTCAACCTGAGAAAATCCAGAGCAAATCATCCTAAAACAAAACGTCCCACAAACAAACCCCATTCCAGGGCACCCAAAGTCAGAGTTCCACCTGTGCCTGAGACTATTAAAGTGTTCCCAGGATGCTCAGTGATTCCTGACAAAGGTGTCCAAAGAGGCCAGAAAAGGTTAGGGCAAAAGAGAGAAAGAAACACTGTTTCCCTGGGCACTGCCTACCCCCACCCTACACCATCTACATTTGAGACAAAACAAAACAAAACAACAACAACAACAAGCCCCCATTTTACCTATTTTAACTCACCCACCCCAATGGTATGGCAGAAGGACAGAACGACAGAAAGCAAGAACGTGTGCCTAGGCAAGCCACTAGAGAGCTGGGAAGCTACAGACTCAACACAGAGGGACAGCAACCATCTCTGCCAACTGCGCCCACAGGCCTAGAGGTGAGGGAGGTACCAGCCAAGGAGGGGCTGCATCGGCGGAAGTACGTCCCACCGGCGGAAGTACGTCCCACCAGCGCGCGGCAATAGAAAACCAGTGTAGGTATTTTACATGTAGACTCCTGATGGCCAACGAAGGGAGGGACGAGGAGCAGCTCACAAGCCATACACCTAGGATTCACACACCACCTGCCCCAAGAATCCTCTGTCCTGTCTTTACAACTCTTCCTCCAAATACCACCCAAGAACAAATGTGGGGTGGAACTGACAGAGGGAACCCGCCCCAATTGGGCCTGGGAAGTTGGCAGGTATGGGAGACTGGGGGACAGGAAAGGGCGTTTGTTCCTTACTCTGTTTTTCCAAAGCCTTTTGCTTTTTCACTTCCTGGTGCTTGTTCCACAATTCTACCCCAGACGCAATGCAAGCAGGAGAGAGAGACAGAGAGTCAGAGGCTTGTCAGAGGACCAGAGCCCCCACCCGAGTTCATTCCGCTTCAGACACCACTGCATTACTGGTTAAGAGATACAAAGATATCTTTATTTGAGTAGGGTTGAGGAATCAAGAGATCCATATTTTGCCCCCCTCCACCACCCCAAATCATGAACTAAAGACTCTAAATTTCTAACCCTATTTCCAATGTAAACACTCTGCAGAATCTTGGAGCTGGAAGGGCTCTTGTATGAGAAACTGGACCCTAAGCAGGCTGGAGACAGATCAGCGGACTCCCAACACACCATGATATCGCTGTCAAATGGGCTGAGCAATAGCCATGCTTACAAATTATATATAAGAGACAATCATGTCAAGTAGTCGAAGAATTTCAGAAACATGAACAGAAATTTGCTTGACACACTGGACTGCACAAGGACTAGATCAAGCATTTGATCGGCATTCCTCCTGATGCTACCAACAACAACAAAAAACAAACCAAAAACCCCAGAAACAATTCACCCTCAGAACTATTGCCTGCTCAACCCAGAGACCCATCCTTAGTCACTATCTAGGAGAAATGCTTCCAGTAGAAGTAACAGAGAACAGAAAATGGCCAAGACTGCTTCTCAGTCAAACAAAGCACAGGGAATACCAATCATAGCCCCCCACCCCCACCCCCGGAAGGAACTTCAGAGTTTATTAGGTATAATCTCTTCATTTCCCAGATGAGGTGATAGAGATCCTGATAGGGAAGTCAACTGTCCAAGTAGATTCAAGACTTACAGGACAACAGGTCAGTATTTTTTTCTGGAACATCATGCCAGGCAGGAGAAAGCCAAGCTTTACTACTGCTTCTGGGAGAATATTCGCCAACCAGAGAATCAGAGATGTCCTAAGAGATCTGGTTCATTCCTGTGAGAACTTATGGCAATGGCTAGAGGCCATGGCAAAGAAGTATCGGTTTAGTGCAGCATAGAGACCGGGGACCGAGAATCAAAGAGAAAGTAGCCTAGATTACTTAAGGTCAAGCAGGAGTCAGCCAAAGAGGTGACACCAGACAGACAGCAAGTGGAGAAACACCAGACATAAGCAAGTTCTGAATCGAGTCTGGGGTGGGAAGACAGAAAGAAGAGTCAGTTCAGAAATCTATGGCCTTGGAGTCTAGGAACCAAACATGCCTGAAGGAACACATTCCAGAGCAGTATAATGCTTGGATGGGGGAAACTGGACGCAGAACCCAGATGGTCATAATTTTACATCCCAAAGATGTGTCTATAAATTTCCTAATAGTTTCCAGCAACACGTTTTCTCTATGTGAAGAAATTCAGATGTAATAAAAAAGGGACGGAGAATATGGCTCAGACTCCCTGCACTGCATCACACGGGTCTCTAAGCGAACTCGCGTTACTCCATCCTCGAAGATGCTGGTGAGGTGGCTGGAGAGCAAGCAGGAGGACAGACACGTACGAGAAAATGCTACTGGAAATGGACAAAACCCCTCCCCCTCTCTAAAAGCGAGCATGGGGAAGAGAAAGTCAGGGTTCTGGATGAACTGAGAGAAAGGAAAGATGTCCAAGAAGCCAAGACCACTTCGACACATCCCACGCAAGGATACATACCAACAGATGCTACAAAATTCTCTTCCTTTAAACTTCTGGTATCCAGTTCTTTAGGGCCCTTTCCTGTGGCACTTGGTGCCCGAGGACCCAGCTGAGGGACCCTTAGCTGTGCCATAGCCTTGGGGTCCCCCCGCCCAGCCAGACCAGGATCCTTGCCAACAGGGGTATTTACGTTCTCTGTTGGACTTCTCTTCCGTTTGTCTGGGTCTGAGGAAAGGAAGACACACAGGAAGTGGCTGAAGGAGGCATCAGAGAGGAGTCAGATAGTCAGGAAAAACGAGAGGGAAGAAGCCAGAATACAGGGGGATGTGCAGCAGTTAGCACATGGGAAGAACGCTGAGGCCTTACTCCTCATGGTAGGAAAGGAGTTCCTACATATAAACAGGCCAGAAACAGTCCTGAGGAGGGACAGTGAGAGCGTGGCACGGGGAAGCGACGTGGAGCCAGCAAGCAGGATCCCTACCTTTGCTATAGTAGTGGGTCTGAGCAATCTCCAAAAGCCCGAAGATGCTGGCCATGCCGCCCAGACCTGCATGGGCGTAGGACTGCTCGAGACTGAGGACCGTGCACTTGAGGAGGTCTAGCATTCCCTTGTACACCTTCCGACTGATCTCCTGCAACGACAGCCAGGACCCAGAGCTAGCAACCTTTCTTTAGCATCCACACCCTTCTGCCCAGCTGATTCCGACTCCCTAGCCCACATACTTACCACATCCTGGATGACATCCTGCCGGGCATCGTCCTCTGACTGCACTGCACGGTTCAGCTTGCTCAGCACAAAGACTCGAAGCTGCTCGCTCTCCAGCAGCCGGCGTACCTTTTTCATATTGAGCCAGCCTACGCCCTGGCCATCCAGCACACTGTGTACCACTTCCTTCAGGAACTGCTGGTTCTCGCTGCAGGGCCCACAAACCACTTCTGTGGTCATCTGATCCTTCGCAGAGCATCCCCTCTTTCACCAGACAAGATGTTTACCCCAGGGCAAAGCACAGAGCTAAGTCTCCCAAATGGCCGCCTCACCCCTATCTCCCCAAGGATCTTGTTTGCCAACTCCTACAATCCTACAATCTCACGTTTCTCCACACCTTAAACCACTAATGTTGCCTGTGGACTGGTTAAAAATGGGAAGTGCTAGCTGGGCAGGGGTAGCATATGCCTTTAATCCCAGCACTTGGGAGGCAGAAGCAGGCAGATCTCTGAGTTTGAGGCCAGCCTGGTCTACAGAGTTACAGAGTTAGTTCCAGAACAGCCAGGGCTATGCAGAGAAACCCTGTCTCGAAAAACCACAAGAAAAAAAAAGGGGGAGGGGGGAGTGCTAACCAAAAACTGATTAAATCTACTGTTTTGAGAGTTGCTCTCCCAATCTTGAGCAACTTTAAAAAGAAGAAATATTACCTCTACCTGAGAACTTTAAAACTGTTCTGCTACTTGAGTGTGGTGGTGCATGCCTATAACCTGAGCACTTGGGGACTGGAAATAGAGATCAGTTCAGGGTCATCCTCAGCTACATACTGAGTTTGAGGCAAGCAAGGTAGACAACATGACACAGTCTCAAAACTTAAAACAAAACAAAGCCGCTCTGCCATTCATTACCTAGAATTGCTGGACCGGCCCTGGGGTGATGGAGGCTCTCTTTTCACGGTTGGGCTGTGTTTAATGACAGATGACTTCTGGTCCACCAAGGCCCTCCTGTTTCCTACAGTAGGGAAGGTGGGAATGAGGCACATGACTGGCCCAGTCCAGGGGCTCACACTATCATACCACTGGGTTGCCATAGTCCACACCCATTCTCCAGCAGCTCTGGGCTGGGTGGCACCAGAACATCACACACAGGTAGAAAGCAGCCATGGCAATGTGCAGGAGGTAGGGATGGAGATTCAGGCCACTCCACATGCACCAGCAGCATGCCCCATGGGCTGCATGGGTGTCGTGGGGGATAGGCAAGGCAGGTCACTCATGTGACGTCGCTTGCTCCATGAGGAGGCCCTCAGGCAGGCAGAGAAGATGCTAGGGGTAAAAAAAAAAGTCATGCACAGCTCACGGGGAAGACCCACCTTCACCACTCCCAGGGCCGGCTTCAGTAACAATCTCCATTAGAGTATTTAGCCCAAATACTGGGACAAAAATACACAATTAGTAGGTGCACCACAATCCTTGAACCCCTGTACCCCATGATGGAGCAGTAAGTCAGATCACCTGAGCACTCTCGCAAAGCATGCAGAGTGCATACAACCTTGGTTCTTGGGCACATCAAAGCTGGAAGCCAAGGGATCAAGAGATAACCAAGGCTCTAAGAAAGCCCATTCTTAGGCCTGGGACCTCTCAAAGCCAGGGACAAGGTAAATGACACAGAGGGCCTTCAGATACTAACCAGGCACATGCATGAAAGAAGGAACGATGGGTTTTGAGAGATATCTAGCACAGGGATCCTGAGGGGCTGTGGGTACCCACAGGGAGGAGACAGCTTGCAGATGCTGTCGTGGGAAGTAGGGGTGCGGTGGTGAGGATGGGGAGAAAGGCTAAGTGCAGCACATGAGATGAAGCGTCGCATGCAATGAAGGAGTTTCAATTACTCGTCCCTTCAGATGTTCCAGATGAGAGCCAGAGAGGCTGGCACACCTTTCTATCCCTAATCTACCATCCACTGAGGAGTCACGGTAGCAATACGAGTTAGTTTTCTGTATCACTACTCTAACCTCCTTCCACCCACCTACCCCACAACCCCGCCCCACTAAAGACCATTCCTTAGGCTCCTGATATCTCTAGCTGGAGGTGATGGGTGGTACAGGTCTATAACCTTAGCACTAGGGAGCTTCAGGGAGGTGGGCTGTAAGTCTGAGGAGCTCGACAGAGGAAGACCCTGTGTCAATAAAATGGTTACTTCTCACTGTACTTACTTCTATAATTAATTTACTAATTAATTAATTAATAATAACTTACTTCTATAATTTGTTATCAATATCCATAGATAACAAACAAAAGTCAAATTAAATTAAGAAAAGCCCCTCAAGCTACAAAGATCATAGATGAAATGGAAATATGGTCTGACCCTAGAAGCCAATCAATACCACTGCTGGACCAAAAGTTGGCATGAAGCCACAGTAAATGGCTAGATTCTATAATATTGCTAGACTGCCCATAATCATCCTCCTGTGGACTTGCTCCTTGAGAAAGTGTTTACCCAAGTTCATGCAGTGGGAATCTGAAGAAGACTGGGGGCAGCTGATTTTCCCTGTGTTAGCACATACTTCTTTCTGATAGGGTCCTCCCCAAAGCAGAGGTAGGTAATCCCAAGCTGCTCTTGTCCTACTGAGATAACAGGGCCTCCTCCAGCTACAGAGATGATTTCTATCTGCAACCACTTGGCGTCTACGGTGTGCAGTGAAAGCCATGATAAGCAGTATGAGGCAACGGCCAGGTCAGATGATTCATGGTACACAGGGCTCCTAACAAACATCTATACACCTGACATGTCTCTCAGGGAAACCTGGTTTGACGAAAGAAAGGCTGCGGGTACCTTTCAGGCTGGGGAACGGTGTTGTCTTCTCCCGGGCACCTTTGGTGGGCAGTGTGAGGTTTGAAAGACTGAAGCTTGTACTGTGGTTCCGATACAGGCTGCCTGCAGAGGGGAGGGGATGAAAGCCATGAGCTAACAGGACAGACATTCTGAGCATCCCAGCTAGTAACTATAGCATCACCTTCACCTCCCTCCTCTCAAACAGCATCCCAATGGCTTGATCAGATAACCTCTGCTCGATCTCAGAAACAATGGTGTGTAACTTAGGGTAAACAAGGAAAGGGCCAGGTCTGCTCCAAACCCAATAATAATTTTCTCTGGCTTCCTCCTGTAATAATGTCTAAGTCTCATTTACTGCTAAGACTGCATGAAAGCCAGTGGTTCATATGCTTTTGATCTGAAGAGATATTTCTACCTGGGTCCTAAGGACACTTACAATGACAACCATCCTTTATGGTGGCTCTCGTTAGTCAGAATACAGTCTATAAGTGATTCTATTCTAGCCCTCATAGGCTAAAGGTAATTTTTTTGTTTGTTTTTGTTTTTCGAGACAGGGTTTCTCTGTGTAGTTTTGGTGCTTGTCCTGGATCTCGCTTTCTAGACCAGGCTGGCCTTGAACTCACAGAGATCGCCTGGCTCTGCCTTCCGAGTGCTGGGATTAAAGGCATGTACCAGGGCGTCAACCTAGCCCTACATCTCAAGCTCTAAGCGACATGTACCAAAAGGAAAAGGGAGCAGAGGCATGAGAGGGCTTGAGGTACTCACTGGCAAAAGACATGATGCCCCCGAAGCCCTCGGTGCTGTTGTTAGAGACAGTGGAGTTGGGAGAGCTTGCTCGAGAGTCCGACTCTGCGTCCGAGTCGCTTGCCAGTTTCAGGCTGTTGGGCCGCAGCAGCTTTGGAGCCCTTGAACGCACAGTGGCACCCATGAGTCCCAGGCAGGGGACCTGATCTTGGGAGTGGGTCTTACGCTACACTGCAGTGACTGTTCTTGTCCCATAATTTCTAAGTCCTTAGTTCAAAGAACCACCCTCCGGGGATGGCGGGATAGCGAGAGTCACCCAGGGTCACCCGTCGACAAAGGATTCCCAGGCTCTCACCGATTGCCACTGACATGTTGGCTGAATCGGGGAGTGTAGCTTTCCCCCTGCTCATCGTCATCTTCCTCAGCGGGGGAGCCATACTGGGGCTGGAAGTGTGCATTGTCGTAGGCTCGCGGGCACACTGACCCCTCTCCGGGCTCTGCCTGTCTCCTGTCCACAGCAGATTTGCCATTGCTGGGAGGCACAGGAGCGAGGGGCCTGGAGCTTCCTGCTGCCGCCTTATCCTCCACCTCTGTAGAATCAGCATGTTCCTGGGGGTCACATTAAATGAAAAGTGGTCACCTGATGCCCAGTGATGCCTTCCCGTAGTCTCAGTTCGGTGGGAGAGACCAGATCTGTCCGACTCCTGGCTTATGAAATGGAGAAGAGCTACGATATTCTTGGTCTCTGGACTTACAGACTATGTAAGCAGATAACAGCTTACAAGAAGTCCGATGGCCTTCTTCGGGGTTAAAGCTACATCCCGGAGGCTTTGGGTCAGAGGGTTATAGAGACAAGGAGGGAAGAACACGGAAAGAGACAAACAGCTGCAGTAAAGTGTTCCTAACAGATGGGGGCCCACAGCCTCTCACCAGCCAGCCCCCTAAGTCCTCACGTACAGAGTGGGCGCCCTGGGCGGCAGCGCTGGGGCTGGAGCGCAGCGGAGGCTTTCCCTGAGAGCTCTCACTGTCTGGGCCAGGCTCCTCTCCCTCCTTCTGGGGCTGCAGCTCATCGATCTCCACTTCACTGGCATCTCCCAGGGCTGCGTGTGTCAGAGGATCCACATCTACCAAGAGAGACAAGCACAGACCACCTCAGCCCCGAAACCCGACCCCTGCCTGGTAAGGGTCAGTCTTCCCAAGTTTACTCACTGGGAGTATCACCATTGATGTCACATTTCATCATTTCACTGACGAAGTCCCCAAGGGAGGAGTAAGAAGAGCTTGAGTCATCGTAGTCCATACTGTCACTGCCACTGCAAAGTAGAAAGAGTGAGACAGGAAGGAAGAGCGGGCCGGTCCAGGTGACTCGGGACGCCAAGCTGACAACCTGAGTTTGATCCCTGGGGCCCGCGTGGTGGGAGAGAACCAACTCTTCCAAGTTGTCCTCTGATCTCCATATACACACAGGGCCACACAAATGCACACACACACACACACACACACACACACACACACACACACACGCGCCCACGCGCGCACACGCACACACACGCACACACACACACACACACACACACACACACACATCACATTAATTGTTTAAAAAAATTTTTTTAAAGAAAAGAAGCTGAAGGTGTGACTCAGTGTGGGTAGAGTGCCTGCCTAGCATGCAGGAAGACCTGGGTTCAACTCTAACACCATATAAACCATGCATGGCAGTGCACTCCTATAATACCAAAACTTAGAACGTAGAGACAATAGGGTTAGAAGTTCAAGGCTATCCTTAGTAATTTTAATCCAGCCTAGGACACATGAGACCTTTTCTCAAAATAAAACAGAAACAAAGAAAATCAGAAAGGAGAGGACAAAAGAATCCACAATTGGGAGGTTGGAGAGATGGCTCAGTGGTTAAGAGCACTGGTTGCTTTTCCAGAGGATCCAGGTTCAATTCCCAGCACCCACATGACAGTTCATAACTGTCTGTAACTCCAGTTCCAGGGGATCTGACACCTTCACACAGACACACAGGCAGGCAGGACATCAATGCACATTTTACAAAAAGAAAGAAAAAGGATCACAATCAGTATTTAGAACAATGAGAAGGGAGCACAGTTAACTCAAGGCCAGGGTACAAGATGAAATAAGGATGTCAAGGAAACTAGAGTACATTACGGTGGCTTAAGCTGTAATTCCAGACTTTGAGGTGGGAGAACTGTGTGAGTGTGAGGCCATCCTAGACTACACAGTGAAACTCTGTCTCAAAATACAAAACAAGGGGCTGGAGAGATGGCTCAGTAGTTAGCAACGTTTGCTGCATTTCCAGAAGACCCAGGTTCTGTTCCCAGCACCCACATGGACGCTTATAAACATTTGTAACTTGTTGTGGGATATTTGTACACTGTGTGAAGATATATTGCTGTGACTGGTTTCATAAAGAGCTGAATGGCCAATAGCTAGGCAAGAGGTATAGGCAGGACTTCCAGGTAGAGAGAGAGGAAGTAGGAGATGAATCTAGGAACATGAGAGACACCAGGAGACATGGAGAAACAGGATGGGTGGTACGTGACAGAATGTAGATGGATAGAAATGGGTTAATTTAAGTTACAAGAGCTAGTTAAAAGCAAGCCTAAGATAAGGCCAAGCTTCCATAATTAATAATAAATCTCCATGTCATTACTTGAGAGCCGGCTGGCAGGACAGATAAAGACTCCTTACAGTAATTCTAGTTCTAAGGGATCTAGTTCATGAACACCAGGCACGCACATCAGGCAAGACACTTAAACATATAAAATAAGAAATTAAATAAGTAATAAAAATAAACAACCCACAATAAGTGACCTACCAAACAAAGGACTGGGGACGTAGCTGAGGTGGTAGAGAGCCTTCCCAGCAAGCAGGAGGCACTGGATTTGATTCCCAGTAGCACATCAACTGGGTGTGGTGCTGTACACCTATAACCCCAGCATTCCAGGAGTAGAGGCAGGAGGATCATCACTAACTACATACTGAGTCAGAGGACAGTGTGGACCACATGGGATCCTATCTCAAACAACAGAAGCAAACAAAGAACACCACAAACACAACAAGGAGGAGGGAGGAGCGGGAGGGAGGAGGAGCGGGAGGGAGGAGGAGCGGGAGGGAGGAGGAGCGGGAGGGAGGAGGAGGAGGAGCGGGAGGGAGGAGGAGCGGGAGGGAGGAGGAGCGGGAGGGAGGAGGAGCGGGAGGGAGGAGGAGGTGACATGACCAAGATATATCGCATATATGTGTGAAGCTGTCAAATAATAACTTTAAAATATTCAAAGGAGAAGAAACGGGCTGCAGAGATGATGGCCCCAGTGGTGAGGAGAGCTTGCCACACAATCATGAGGACCAGAGTTCAGATCCCAGCACCCACCTAAAAAGTTAGGTGTGCCACAAACTCCTACAACTCAGTTCTGAGGGATCCTATACCCTCTTCTGGCTTACACACACACTAGAGAGCACACACACACATACACTCACTAGATACACACACACACACACACACACACACACACACACACACACTAAATCCATCTCTTCTAAAGCAGAAAATCAACTAAAACATAATGCAAAGCTTCAGAGACTCACATCTACAACTGCTATGACATTTTTGCCTCCTACACGAGGGACTTCTCACCTGTCATCAGTGGGGTCAGAATCGGAATCACGCTCTGGTGGCACACTCAGGGCCTCAGCCAGCTGAGAGTTGCCGTCGTAGACTCGATAATGGATGGGCTGCAGCTGGTGGGCATACCACTTCGGCTTGTCACCAATCAGGGCTGGATCAAACATATCTGCCCAAAGAGGACACTAGTGAGCGGTAGAGAGGAAAATCGGGGAGTGTAAAGCAATAGAAAGGAAGGGGGGAAGCAAAGGACGCCATCAAGGGCGGAGACAACGAGGCGCGAGCAGAAAGCCGGCGGACTCACTGTTGTGAATCCGTTGGAAGGCGTAGTTAGAAGGGTTCAGGATCCATTCTCCAAAGTACTCCACAGCTTGAGTCCTGGCCAGTTTCTCAGCAAAGGGAGTCTGTCGGGGACGTGAGGCCAGGAAGGAGCCAGCTTGGAAAGCTACCACAGGTCGGGGGAAGAGTCGCAGGGTACGTGTGTGCATCTGGAAGCCCTGCAGCACGTTAGCAGAGTTGAAGAAACGCACCATGGCCACCCTGGGAAAGAAGGGGGTGGTGAGATAATCCAAGACCCACAGCCTGTGTCGTCAGGACAGCCATGATCCAAGGTCTCGGCCACCTCCTAACACCATCGTTTAACAGGTTCCCACCAGCACCATCGGGAGAGATCTTAAAGAACATCAGCCTTTCTCTTCATGCTGACATTATGAACTAGCTCTTCTCCTTACTTTTGCTAAGGGAGGAAATATAACCAGATATCACACACATTTTATATATGAAGTGAATCTGGCTCTGGGAAGTGGTCTCCTCCAAAATCAAGAGAGCATGGAAACAAACTTAGGAACTTATGGTCTTACCTTGTTGCAACATCCACTGAATCTACGTCATTGCCATAAATGAGGGGATTGAATTCAGTGGAAGGTGTAGACTGGAGGTCATTGGAAGGCCTTCCCAAGAGAAGTGGGATCTCCTGGCCCTCATGGAACTTCTCCAGATTGAGAATAGGCTGGGTGTTGAGACTCATGCTGGCTAGAGCCTGGGAACAACCAAAAGTCCTCACGTAAGTCAGGTTCTTAGGCCGCCAACCTCAGCTCCGAGGAAAGGGCTGTTTTAAAGTCTTCTACCTGTCACTCTGCTCACAAAATTCTCTACAAAGAACTGTGCTTGTTTGAAAATCACGCCCAACTCATTTTAGAGTCTGTATCTTTGAAGAAAAAAAAAAAGAATCCAAATAATTTAGCTTTTAGAAAATAGCCAGAATTATGTAGCTGTCCATCTCGAGGACCAAGCTCAAGGCATTTTAAATAAAACTGACCTCCAAGACAACAGTTTCTCTTTATTTTAGCCAAGAATTACTTTTCAAATTGAAATATACAAAGAAATATTAACAAGTGAACTATAAAAACAGAGCTATTTAGAAGGATATAAAAAACCGGAGCCTTGCCAGTCGGTGGTGGTGCACGCCTTTAATCCTAGCACTCGAGAAGCAAAGGAAGGCAAGTCTCTAAGTTTGAGGCCAGCCTGGTCTACAGAGTTCCAGGACAGCCAGAACTACACAGAGAAACTGTCTGGAAAACAAACAAACAAACAAACAAAAAACCCCAAAAAACAAACAAACCTAACAAAACAACAAAAACCCAGAGCCTCTCCACGACAGCCACAACTATGAAAAAAACAACGCCCCCAAAACAGTAGAACAAAAACAAACAAAAACAGTCTCAGGTTCCCAGCTTAGATCAGCCTCTGAGGGGCTCTGTGGTGCACTTTGAAAACCATTTAACTAAACCCTCAGTGTTTTTCAATGTGGGTGAGCTGAGGAATCCTCTGGGCTGGTGTTACAGTGTATTTGGAATCAGCACATCTGGGGCGATGCTGTGCTTTAAGGCCAGGTGTTGCTGATGCTGCCGCTCCATGCACTACACAGTGGTAAGCTGGCATAAATTCAAACAGCGCTCGCTCTTCACGTTAGCCTCTCTCTCTCTCTCTCACTTTCTTTCTTTTTCTCACTCTCTTTTCCCTCCCTCTTCTCTTTTTGAGACAAAGTTTCATTACATAACCCTGGCTGTCCTGGACCTCGTTCTGTAGACCAGGCTGGCCTCAAACTCACAGAGATCCGCCTGCCTCTGCCTCCCGAGTGCTGGGATTAAAGGCGTGCACCACCAAGGCTGGCTCCACTTTAGCCATTCATTTTTTTTTTTTTCCAGACAGGGTTTCTCTGTGTAGCTTTGGAGCCTGTCCTGGATCTCACTCTGTAGACCAGGCTGGCCTCAAACTCACAGACATCTGCCTGCTTCTGCCTCCCGAGTGCTGGGATTATAGACGTGTGCCACCACCGCCGCCTATATTAGCCATTCTTAAGCAGTCATCAAGAATGAAAGACACAGCAAGTGAAGACAGCTGGAGAACTTCTGAACTTGCAACCCTCCCCAGGCTCTGCTGAAACAAGGCATCATGTTACATCAGCAAGGTTAAGAAAGGGAAAGTGAGAGGAATGATGCAGAATGACCCCGCTCCATTCAATACCATCTAGACTCTAGCTTCTAGAGGAACTACTAGGTACTTCAGACAACACAGAAAAAAGACTTCCCAAGAGCCTTCAAATGAGACCGGGACGACTACTAAGCAGTGTTACCTACTGGCGGTCCTACCTAACACGTACATCAGGGGAAGGGAAGGGTGCTGCGTCATGTTTTACCTTCAGGTACTGTGTTTAGCATGCAGAAGAAAAAGCATCAGTCAATAAAAAGGGTGGAAGGGCTTTACACAAAGACAGGGATTTATCTCTAGGGACTTTGGAATTGATTTCACAAGCAAGTTTGTCCAAACTTCTGACTTCCACCTTATAAGGCTGAAGGAGGGCTACAAAGACAAAGACGACAAACAACAGAAAATGGTGGTTTTCGTTTTGTTTGTTTGGGTTGAGTTTGTCTTGCCATGCAGGCCAGGCTGACCTCAAACTCACAAGTCCCCTGGTCAGCCTGAATGCTGGGATTACAGGCGAGTGCCACCACCCTGACCGGAAGCATCCATGTACATAGTCTCATGTACATTACAGGGTAACAGAGCAAACAGTGAATCAGAACCTTTTAAGATTCATCTTTCTACACGAAATTCGGATGGACCTCTCCTTAAGCCCGTTTAAGGTGAAGAAGGTCTATCCCACGTGGAGGTTCTTGGACCGGCTCCCTGCCTATAGGACCCTTTTATCATCTATCACTGCCTTTATTTAAACATTTTATGACCTCTTCATTTATTCTGTGTTGGGTGTGTGTACAGGTGTGGGTGCCTGTTTGCCACGGCGCACCTGCGGAGCTCAGAGATCGACTTGCCGGAGCAGGAGCAGGTAGGTTCTCTCCTTCCAGCTGTGGGTCCCAGCCGTCAGAGGCGGTGGCAGGTGCCATCACCTGCTGAACCATCTGTGGACCCCTCCCCTTCTTTCCTTCCCTTCCTCACCTACCTGCTTCAAGTGTTTCTTCAGCTCTAATGACTCCGGTTCTGGCAGGACAGGTAGCACTTCTGCATTGGTAGGGGCAATCACCTGCCGCAGAGAAAAGAGAAAAACACATGATCTTAGAATGAACTGTCCAGGAGCTCTGCTTACATAAGAGCAAATAACATGCCCAGGGAGATTTGATACACACAATATTATCATATGTTATCCTATACATATGAGAGCTATGTATACATGTATGAGCTCTATCTACATGCCTGAAAAGAAATATACCTAAATAACATTGGTGGCTATCTCTGAATAATAAGACTATGGATATTTTCTTCTTTACATTTACTTTATTTATTTTTTTAAATAATTTTTTTAATGTTTATTTTATTATGTCTACAGTGTTCTGTCTGCAGGTATGCCTTCAAACCAGAAGAGGGTAATAGATCTTATTAAGGAAGGTTGCGAGCCACCATGTGGTTGCTGGACTTTGATTGAACTCAGGACCTCAGGAAGAATAGCCAGTGCTTTTAACAGCTGAGCCATCTCTCCAGTCCCATTTACTTTATTTTAAGACTTACTTTCATTATGTTTAATTACGTGTATGCACGTTAGCAGAAGTCAGAGGCATCAAACTCCCTAAAGCGGGAGTTACAGAGGGTTTGAGCCACCTGAAGTGAGTGATGAGAAGTGAACTCAGGTCCTCCAAAAGATCAGCAAGTGCTCTTAACTGCTGAGCCGTCTCTCTAGCCCCTGTACTTACTTTTTTTCCTTTTTACATGTATTTGTATTTGAAGGGAGGAGGTGTCCCACGTCACATGTGTGGAGGACAGGGGACAAATGGGTCAAGTCTCTCTTTCTACCATGTGGGTCCTGGGTATTGAATTCAGGTTGTCAGAGTTGGAGGCAAGTGCCTTTACCTGTTAAACCACCTGGCTGGCCTGGTCCTACATTTAATTTTATTTTCTAAAATTTAATAATGAACACAGGATAGGCTTTCTACCAGAGTTTTAATATGCTCACATCACAGAATGTTAATATATTTTTGGTTGTGAGCCTAGCCTTTAACGGCTGAGCCATCTCTCCAGCCCAATGTTAATATATTTTTAAATGTGTGCTGGAAACAGCTTCTTCCTTGAAACTTATAGGAAAACTATTACCTGATTATCTACACTCTACACAATGACATATACAAAAAATAACCGTCCTGTGGCTCTTGGAGCATGCAGGAGGAGCTCTTAATTCAGGCCAGACTAAATTCTATAGCCAATGGCCTATCTGCCCACTAAAGTCAAAGTCACATTAGAAAAAAAATTGTTTAATGAGTAATGTAATAGAAATAATCCAAACAACAGTTATCACACATAACTGGGCCTAGAACATGACCCTAATTAATTCCTTAGTCCAATGCCTCACCCGATTGCTGTCCAAATCTACTAGCCACACATCATCAGGCATTTTGAAGTCTAGCTTGTAGAGGAAGAAGCTGGCAGGAACTCCAATGATGTACGGGGTTGGAGCCAAGAGCAGCTGTGGAGAAGGTAAAAGAGGGACAGAAACAAAGACAAAATCTATTGTGAGCATTTGATCAAGTTAGAATTCCCCAGATAAGGAAATTCAGACAAGCCCTTCCCCCAAATTCTTGCAGCTAGATGTATTGCAAACTTTAGAATTTTTCTGATTTTAGAAAGCTAACAGTGCATTTCAGTATATTAACACCTACAGCTCCACAGCAAGGAATCGATCATCGCTAACTGTAACCAACCAAACTTCAAATAGCATTGTTTTACCACATATCCGGTTCAAATCCATCCAAAACTGCAGACTAGGAAGTTATGAGGGCAGAGGACCGGTCCTCTTTGGTGCTGTGCCTTCTCCCTTGAGAAGCCAGGGACAGCACAGAGGGAAGACACCACGAGCCTCACCTGCTCGGCCGACGCCATGCAGGTGGGGAGCAGAGGGATGACAGGAAACATGTACTCCAGTGGGTAGATCATCGCCACAAACGCCATCACAGACATGGAGAGTGCGTTGTAGTCTCGAGACTGTAGCACCACCTGCACGGCCACACGGCCACACCGTAAGTCACTCAGCAGAGGGAAACAGGCTTTGCCAGTAAACAGCTCCCAACACGTCAGTCTCAGGCTCACCAAGCCTGCAGCCGCCGCTGCTTATCTCCACAATCGCCATGGCTCTGGTCCCTGCCCTGTCAGTCACCTTCCAACCAAAACACTGTGGTAATCCTCCCTTGACTCAACCTTCTTAATTCTGCCCCTCCCCACCCCAGGACTACACACTGAAATAGAACTACTGCTACCATCCCCAGAGAATGAACTCAGCATAACAAAGGATAACTCTACGAAGCATTCCACACGACATCAATATTGCAATTCGACTCATTCAAACACCTGCTCTAAACCTGCCATTGCATGACCTCCTGGAAATAAAAAGATGGAAAGGACACACAGTTCCTGTCCTCCACAAACTCAGGATCTAGCTCCCAACAGGTTGTATAGCTCTCTCTAGAAAGGTCTACAGAGCTGGCCCTCTCACCTTGTGCTCCAACAGGATGCAAGTTAGCACCTGAAGACAAGCATCCACACCCAGAAGTTCCAAGGGAAGGTGAAGTGGGAAATCTACCAGGGTGAATCGGGAGGGGTCTGGAAGAGCGAACGTCAGAGCTGGCTGGAGTTCCTGGGGTAAGACCTCAATGTCCACTCGCTTCTGCCCAGAGACAGGAACTGGGGAACGTAGCAACCGGTAGATCCAGGCCTCGATCTCTCGAAGGTCGTGCAGAAGGGCACTTGACTTCTCCTCCACTAGCAGTGATCCAGTAAAGATTCGCCACATAGTGTCCCTGAGGAGCAAGCACACAGCAAGACTCAGACACAGAAACGTTAGCAGCTGATACCGCTGCAACCCCATCAAACCGCAATAATAACTGGAAGAGGGGTACTATTAGGAAAGCCCACTCTCTAATCTCAGAGGGGACCCGAGGGTACGGATGATGACAAAAACAGGTGTAGAATGGTCTATGTGATAGAACTCAATGCCACGTCCACCATCGAACACCAAACTCCTCAGCATTTCTTGAACTAAGACTACAGTGGGCGGTCCAACTCTCAGCAGTCTTTAGATTGGGACCAACCTGTTTGAGCAGTCCTAAAGGAGCACAGACTAATCATACTACTATCTGAACGGCCCCCCTTTCTTCCAAGCATAAGCAGCAAATCCTACCTCTGCACGCCTCGTGGGATGCCCAGTTTCTTGCCTAGCAGCCGTTCACTACAGCAGTCGACCAGACGCTTCAGAGTATAGAGACACTCTCTGAAGGTAGAGAAGAAGGGGTAGTGGCTGAGCACACACAGGGATGTCAGAGTGCTGTTGCGGGAGCGGCTGCCCCCTTTTGCACGCTGCCGTTTGCCCCGAGGAGACTGGTTCACGTCAGGCGTGGAGTCAGCACTTGGAGGCTGCAAGGTTGAGGCACTCTTCTCTGTGCTCTCAGTGCTGACCTCTTCTGAGGCACAGGGGACGTGAGTTCCTTCCTTCCCGCGGGGTCCTGCTGCCCCTTCTGCCTTTTCCTTCGGCATTCGCTTTTGGAAGGAGCGGTAGAAGTTAACACAGATGCCGTAGCGGGTGACGCCGGTGTCCTTGTCGGTGAGGGTGAAGACAAAAGAGGTATCATCTCGAAGGCTCATGCGTCGCTGTCGCACACTCAGACAGCCCTCCGGCTGGCAAAAGAACACCACATCTGGGGGCAGGGGAAACTCGGGGTGATCCTCTAGTGGGTACCGCCGCAGGAGTTCAGGAGTCTGAGCCACACTATCACTGCTTGGGTGCCTGAAGGACAGAAAGACACACTCAGCAGCCCAAAAGCAGATAACACACCATCACACATTAACCACAACCAACAAATAAAGCGCAAAGATACTTTGGGATAAAGTAAGCTAATTATAGCACCTTGGCTATCTGGGGAGTGCTTGCCAAGTTTAACTGGCAGACTGGAGTATGCGCTGTCAGGAAGATGCTATCTTGGAAGTTTCAACAATAAAATCACCAACACCCAAAGATGATCAGTACCCTTCAAAGCGCCTTAGCTAACAAATTACCACAAGAATATGTGCAGGCAGAGAAGGAGTAAAGTGTGCTTTCTCCTTCGTATAATCCATGAAAACTTGGCTACAAAGAGTATACTTGCTCAAAATCACAGAGTATGACTTAAAAAAATTTAGCATGTATTTACTTAGGAGGGGCAGCATGTATACTCTAGAACATAAGTGGAGGTCTGAGGATACCTTGCAGGAGAAATTTCTCTCCTTCCACCATATGGGTCCCAGGAATTTAATTCGGCTCATTACGTTTGGTAGTAAGCACCATTACCCAGAGCCATCTCACCAATCCAAAGACGTAAGTTCAAAGCTGAGTTTTTGAGCTGAGTGTGGTGGCACAAGCCTTTAGTACCAGCACTCAAGAGTCAGAGGCAGCTGGATCTTTGAGTTCGAGGCTAGCCTGGTCTACAGAGCTAGTTCCAGGTCAGCCAGGACTACACAGAGAAATCTTATCTCAAACAAAACAAAACAAAGCTGAGTTCTGTTATCTCTGTCCAGACTGACATTCTCACACCACCCAACTGTGTGGCTTGCCCTGCCAACATCAAAGCTCCCGTCAGGGTAAGACCATAGGGAGGAATAAGATATGCAAAGCAACATGAAAATAAGGTCCGGGAATAACTGAGGCCACCCCAGAGAACAAGACAAGTGTCGGTCTTCTTGTTACCTTGCCCCTACGATCACCAGATAGTCAAGTAACCGAGGGCAGAACTTCTTTTGCACCATGGTTCCAATTTGTCAGTTCATCGCAGAGAAACTTCGGGGCACTGAGCAAGAAGTCAGCACTCCCAGGAAGAATTCTGATAGAATCTGAAAAATCCAACAGGGGAAGAGTACTGATAAATATGCATTGCTATGCCTAAGGGAATCATCCCTCTCAGTTTCATCTCCGCCAGGGGCCCAGGTCAGAAGGCCTTCCACTTCAGTACTCAGGAGAGAATCTGACACTTGCTTACACTGGTGGCTGTCTAGGTTTGTGGGCTCCCAGAGTCAAAGAGACTCTGAGAGTCAAATTTCAAGTAGAACAGGGGTTGAGGGTGTAGCTCAGTGGTCGAGCCCTTATCTAGTATGTATGATGCCCTGGTTTCCATCCTTAGCACCACAGGAAGGAGAAGGAAGAGGGGCTGGAGAAATAAGGGCTCAGCACTAACGAGCTCATTTCCAGCCTCGTTCCCGGGGCTCTGCTTCTGAAAAACAGACCCAGACAGTCTAATCTAGACTGAATAATTATGATAACAAAAAAGTCGCTTTCAGGACTACTCCAGCGGTGATCAAGATCAAACCAGACTCTTTGAATAGCACTAATCTGTGCTTTTCTGTCTAGATGGAAACCTAATTATTCTGTCTCACTAAGCAGCTTTCAGCTTGATGGGTAACTATCATATAGACTTTCCAGTTAATTGCACGCAGACAGTAACAATAGCTGGGTATTCTAGCTCATGTGATCTCACATGAAAAATGTCCATGTCCCAACTGACTCATCTCTGACCAGTTTTCCCAGTTCAAGGCAGAAAGGGGGCCAGCAGCCATTGCTATTACCTCTGCCCTTGGTGCTGAACTACTAGCTCTTGTCTAGTCTGCTCTTGGGATCAGAGTCAGTAAAACAGTATGTTCCCGGGAGGCCTGATCTTTCTCTATCTTGAAGAGATTACAAATTAGGGACTGAAAATACTAGGGGTTCTGCAAGTATGGGGGAGGGGTGTTCAAGGGAATTTCTAAACATATTGAAAATCGATTCTTTCCTGGAGCCAGAGAAATGGCTCCACAGTTAAGACCACTCGTGTGTGGCTCTTTCAGAAGACCCAGGCTCAGTTTTGAGTACCCACGTTGGATGGCTCATAACTGCCTGTGACTCTAACTCCAGGGAAACTCACTCTTCTCAGCATTGCGCTCACGGAGTGCACTTACACACATGAAATAAATAAATATATTTTTTAATGAATCTATATTTCCTATTAGATTTTCACAGACTTCTAAACAAAATGTTTTGCTCCAGTATAGGGTATTTCCAATGCTCCAAGGTTTTGCTTCTATGGCCACACTGAGACCATGTTCACTGTATGCACATGCACACACACACACACACACACTCCTATTACACTACCACACACACCTAAACACTCCACTCCACTTGCTGTGCACACTCCCATATTGCAGACACACACGTTGCCTGTAATACTGAGGGCACTATTTGATTTAGGTGATGAGTTCTTTTTACCTCCTCTACCCATAAGTAAGACCTATTTACAATACCCTCGGTGTCCTCAAAATGCTCTCCCCTCTTTCCTCCTTGCTCCCAATACAGGACCCATAGGTAATAGGATTCAGTTTGGTCTCCATAGCGACTCCGGCTCCCAGCACTATTTATAGCAGAGCCATAGGCCCTCCCCTGCTTGGTGACCGAACGGTGCTAGCAGCTGCTACTCCAAAGTCAGCCGTGGCCCATAACAGTTCATTCTTCCTAACTCTGGAGACTCCTAGTCCATTGACAGCATCTACTAAGAATCAGGTTATCTTCACTTCTGTGTGTGTGTGTGTGTGTGTGTGTTTTAAATCCCACTTGCAGCTTTTAATAGAAATAGCTCTTCAGCACCACGTTTCTGAGCATGCCACACATTCAGTCATTTCTGGGGTTCATCACTCTTACTAATCCCAAACAGTCCTTGGATTCTCCCAACTATCATTGCCATGAGTATACTGCAGAAGCAAGGCGCCCTTTATAGAGCTGAGCTCCCCTTCTCCTAAGAGAAATGAAAGAGAGAAACAAAGCTATAGAATGGGATACAGGTGAAAGTCATGTGTTCTACATAGAAAAATCTAGCTACAAACAAGACCTATTTCCAGCACCTTATCGCAAACCAGAATTGTAGGACCTGAGCTGTAGGCTGAGCCCTTATGAAGGTCTACACTGAAAACTAGAAGCATCTTCTGGCTAAAATCCCGAAAGTGGTGCTGAAGCTTCCTCCTGCTAGTGAATTAGTTTCGGGGGCCTTCCTAATATTAGTGAGGTGAAGCCCCTCTCCCAACTCAAGCCCAACTGTCGTACTCTACACTCTTCATCTCGTTCAGAGTTTCAATAACCCGAGATCTCGGCATGATCCTAGCTAGCAGTGGTAGGATATTTTTAGCCTTAATTCCTATCCCATCTATAGCCACTGACTTTAGATACTCAGACTACAGAGATAATCAAGGCTGTTCTCCTTCTCTGCCTTCCCCACAGACGCCAGATCCTCCTCTAACAACACCTATAACTCATGTAGTCTTCATAACCCATCAGGCTCAGACTCTGCCTCTTGCTTCAATCCTATTTACTAATGTAGAGCCCTAGCTCCTGCCCCACTGTAGTCCAAATCTCCAAGTGCATTCCTTTTGCTGTACTCCGACATCAGCGCCCACGGCTAGAATCCACACACCTTTAGGTAATCTATGCCTTTTCAGCCTACAATGGCCACACCACCGAACCCTGTGGATTCGTCCCTCATTTGGGGCAGGATCTCATACTGAAAACCACAGAAACCCGACCCAAGAACGATATGATATCTTCGCTGACGTGAGCCAAACGGGAGGCTTCCTCCCCTTCCTCCTTCCTCCCCAGGCAGTGACCTTGCAAGCTCATCAGCAGACTGGTCCAGCGTGGGGGAGAACTGGAGCAGCGAAGCCAGGGATGGCTAGGACTGAGGAAGGAGGAGAGAGAGAGCACGAGGAAGAATGGAGCTGCGGGAGGATGGAGAGGGGAGCAGTTGCAGCAGAGATGAAATGGTGTGCCTAGTCTTCAGCAAGTCAATACTGAAGAACGAAATGTAAATATAGATGTATATATTAGCGAACCAAACGTGGTTCTCCAAACGCTAATCAAAAATAAGGCGTGCGCACGCAGGCGCACACGCGCCAGGCGCTGGTGCCTTCCTCGGGCCCGGGGCTGGACAGCTCTGCTCGCCCCCTCACCTGCTGGACAGCTCCTCGTCCCCACCCGGGAACCCGCATCGCCAGCCGCACCGGAGGAGCGGAGCCGAGCGCGAGCCCGCGGCCCCTCGGCAGCCCGGGCGCCCCGCCTCGGGCCCCCGCCTCACTTTCTCAGCAGGCTCCACGCCCCCTCGCGCTCGCTCCTCCGGGGCCGCCTCCGAGACCCTTCCCTCGGCGGCCGCTTTCCGCTCCAAGACCCACCCAGGGCTCCCCACGGCGCGCTCTTCCCCACCTCCCCAGATCCCAGGAACCTGTCAGGCCCGCCTGACGTCTCCCCGGCGCGGAGCGCTCTCGGCTTCCGAGCCCGGCGCCGCGGCGAGCGGGCGCCAGTTCCGCGTCTGCACCGGGGGGCGCGTACCACTCAGACCCGCTGCCGGAGGGGGAGGCCGAGGGGGCCGGGGCCGTACCATTCGCAGCCCGGGGAAGCACCACACCGGGGAAGCGCAGGGAGGACGGCGGCTACGCACACACCTATCGCTGTGGGAGTGGGAACGCGATGGGAAGCACTGGGCCAGCCCAGTGCCGGGAGGTGCTAAGGGGAGGACCCAAAGGAACACGTTTTGTTTTGGTTGCGCAGACAGCTTTTAATGCGACTTGGTTATAGAGCCCGTCTTGACGAAACAGTGTTTAATATGAAGGTACTTCGTGAAATAAACTGCCCCTAAGACTTTCTGACGGTTTCTTCAAACCTCATCTGGCTCCCCCTGCACTCTGTTTGGACGTGCCCAGCCGCCCCGGCAGGAAAGCCAACTAGTCGGCCGCTGGACTCTACCAATTCTGGATGGCGGGGGCACTTCAGGCTGGCGCTGCCAGGTATCACCTACACCAAGGTAGGGGGAAACGAGAACGGTGCCGCGATGCCCGCTGGGAAATGGAGTCCAATCCTTTTGACAACTCAAACACTGGTCATCCTCCACGAGCCTCCGGGGACTTTTCTTCGAGTCCCCCAGGGCCCAGAGCCCGAAGGGAAGTATTACCCGGCCCGGGGTCTTTAAGGCTGTACTCCTTTTCAGATGCCAGTGTTAAAAGTGAGACGTTACACACACACGTGAAGTGTACTGCTGAGTTATTGCTGAAGCTCCGACTCCTCCCCAGACAGTAAGAGCACCTGCTTCTGCCTTGATCATTAAAGGGGAAGGTGCACCAAAGCCTAAACATTTCTCTTATGCCGCGGGCCTAGTGAACAAAAGCTGTCACTTGTGATTTTTGTTCCTCTCCTGAATGTGGAGGCAGGTTCTAATGGACACAGGCTTCCTCCACCGCAGCACCCCTACCCTCGATCCAGAAACTGGTTTCCCTATCTTGGCCTTTCTGTTCCAAGTGCCAGACCTGTTGGTGAAACAGCCCTGAGGCAGTTACAGCCTGGCTGCAGAATGAGAGTGGAGAATTTCTTTGGGGCCCTATGGGGAAAAACAGGAAGTGGTAGAGACAAGATGGGCAGGGCCCTGAAGAACCCTTGCAAAGTGGCCTTCCTGGCTAGTTTATTTGGTTAGGTCAATAAGGTCTTCAGATGTGCACTACGATAGTAGGTCCCCAACTGCCCAGCAGCCACAAAACACCCAACCCTTTGACTCTCCTTTAATGCCACGCAAGGATCTCCTTCACCCAGCTCCCAGGAATGTTCGCCCTTCTCAGTCTGCTCCACCTCTAGAAAGCAGTCCGTAAGCCTCAGTCGTGTGTCCCAAAGCACAGAGGACATGGAGGAAGAACCGTCATTCGTGGACATCCCAGATCTCAGACAGAAGCGGGGGAAGCTTTTTGTCCTGCAGGCGAAGCGCAAACACTTGCTCTGAATGGACGCTGCTCAAAGTCCGGAGGCTCACCAACTTCATTAGCATCCGTGGGAACATCAGTCGGTCCTGGAAAAAAGAAAGAGAGAAAGAAAGAAAGAAGTCTAGCTGTTGCTCTTCCCTAGAGAAGGTGAGCTGGGGCAGGGAAATTTTGAGAAAGAAAGGTAAAGAACTGCCCATGCTAGGTGTAAGCAAGAGTCTTGAAAGAAAGTGGATATCTGAAAAGGGGCCTGAAGAGCAGAAGAAAAAGGCACTGAGGAGACTCACGTGGGGGTGGTTGATGGAGACATAGGCATGCAGGGCCTCCACATACGTGTGTTGCAGCCTCTCTACCTGGAGCTGGTCCTGCACGTTGGGCCGGTCTATAGGTCACCAACAAAGTTGAGGAGCAGGTCTGGCTGAGGTCTTGGTTCCATACCCCAAATCACAACTCCCAAATAGGGACACATCCCACCCAACCTCCCATCCACAGTAACACAGCAGGGTCCTCCACACCCAGGCTTCCTGCCCTCCTGGGTGAAGGTCTCTGACTCGGTTTCCCTCTTGGCCCTCCTCCGCACCTGCAGAGAAGATGCTGATGGCGATGAGCAAGGCAAACTCGGCATCGTTGAGCTGCAGTTCATTCATGGCTCGGGAGAACTCAAAGATGGGATTGATGAACTCCACCTGAAGCCCTGGGGAGGAAGGGACACTGAGGGTTGTGGCGGGCCCGGGGAGAACATCCTCCAACTCAATGTGGGGGGACTGCTAGGAAGTCACTGAAAGGTCTCCAGGTTTCTGCTGGGCAAGAACAAGCTTCTTAACTTCTCTACATCTCCTCTGTGAAATTTGAGTCAGGTGGAAACTGGCGAGCAAAACCAGTCTGCTGGGAATGGTAGTGCGTGAATGTAATTCCAGCACTTGAAAGACTGAGGCAAGGGGATTCCAAGTTTCAACCAGTTTGGGCCACATAGCAAGATCCTATCTCAAAACAAAACAAAAACCTATCACGATGGTGTGATGGTTACTTGGTTGTCAATTTGACAGACTCTGAAATCACTCGGAAAACGGACCTCTAGGCATGTCTGTGAGGGACTGAATAAAAGTAAAGCTGAGCACTCGATTCATCTGTCTCTGCTTCCCGACTGTGGATCCCATGTGACTATCTACATCAGGGGTTCTCAACTGTGGGCTGTGACCCCTTGGGGGTCGCATATCAGATATCCTGCATATCAGATATTTATATTATGATTCATAACAGTAGCAAAACTACAGTTAAGGTTGAAGCATTAGGAAGGTTGAGAACCACTGCTCTACATCTACTGCTACACCTATCCCCATGGTGAACTACATGCTCAAGCCAGGGGCCAATATAACCTTCCTTCTTTTTTAAAAAAGATTTATTTATTAG
The DNA here is from genome assembly GCF_949786415.1 of Peromyscus eremicus. Lineage (NCBI taxonomy): Eukaryota > Metazoa > Chordata > Mammalia > Rodentia > Cricetidae > Peromyscus > Peromyscus eremicus. Next base: position 66,986,600 of record NC_081419.1, read on the forward strand.
GAATACAGTGTCTGTGTGCATGAATGCCTGCAGGCCAGAAGAGGGCATCAGATCCCATTACAGATGGTTGTGAGCCACCATGTGGGTGCTGGGAATTGAACTCAGGACCTCTGGAAGAGCAGCCAGTGCGCTTAGCCTCTGAGCCATCTCTCCAGCCCCAACCCTTCCTTCCTTAAGTTGCTTTTGGCCGGTATTTTGTCAAGAAACTGAAAAAATTAACTAATACAGATGGTTACATGATAAAGTAAGTATGCAGAAGGGTTAGCATGAAAAGTATTGCATTAAACAACAATTATTAGGATTCTCAAGGATGTCATGTTTCTAGAAATAGATATCTTTTACTTTGCTTATAAAGAAGCCCTTTTTGGCTGGCAAATGGCCTTATCTGAATACTAGGCTACAGCTGATAGAGCACATCTTGGATAGAATGTGGCTCAGGGTGTGGACTGCAGTTCGAGACTGCCAGGATTTGACTCCCCTGAATCTGCTACTTACTAAGCTGGGTGAAGTGGTAAGTTATTTAACCTATCTGTGCCTTAGAGTCCCCACCTGTAATCTGGAGATAATAAGATTTACCTTCTAAACTTTTTAGAATAATAAATGTATATGTGGTATCTACTATGTGTTCATTAAATTTTTTGTTTGTTTGTTTTGAGACAGGGTTTCTCTGTGTAGCTTTGTGCCTTTCCTGAACTCACTCTGTAGCCTAGGCTGGCCTTGAACTCACAGAGATCCACTTGCCTCTGCCTCCTGAGTGCTGGTATCAAAGGCGTGCACCGCCACTGCCTGGCTTCATTAAATTTTTAAAAAGACTTCATTTTTGTGATAAGGTCCCTTAGAGCCCAGGCTGGCCTCAAATTCACTATGTAGCTGAGGGTGACTGGACCTCAGGCCTTATGAGCGGTACTATTATGAATATTCACTACCACAGCCAGTTTATGTGGTACTGGGAGTTGAATCCAGGCCCTCACTTAGGCAAAACACTCTACCAACTGAGCTTGGTTGACCTTTTTTTGTGTGTGTAATGAGACAGGGTCTCTCTACATAGCCTTTAGTTGTCCTGGAACTCTATATAGACCAGGCTGGCCTAGAACTCAAATAAATCTTCCTCTCTCTGCCTCCTGAGTGTTGGGATTAAAGGCATGTGCCACCATGCCTGGCTTCTACCTTGGTTTTTGTTTTTGGGTTTGTTTTGTTTTTTGTTTTGTTTTGTTTTTTGTTGTTGTTTTATGACAATGTCTCATATAGTCCCCAGGCTAGCCAAGGATGGCCTTGAACTTGTGTGTGTGTTCATGTACGTGGAAAGGGGGTGCACATGCCCATTTGCGATGTGGAGGCCGGAAGTGAACCTCCGATGTCTTCCTCATTGCTTTCCACTTTGTCTGAACAGACTCTCACTAACCCTGGAGCAAGCCATTTAGTCTAGACTGGCTAACCATTTAGCCCTGAGCATCCGCCTGTCTCTGCCTGCTCCCCAGCACAGGGGTTACAGATGCACACTACTTCTCCAGCCTATGGACTTGAACCACTGATCTTCATATTTGTCTCCCCACTTAAAACAACAACAACAAAACCCAATAATAATCAACCAGTCTTCTTTCAGGGAAGACAATGAGTATGCAACAACCCCTGACCTATAGCCAGGCACCTGCTGAACATGTCTTCCCCTCCATTGTCAATGTCTCGGCCCCACACTGTTTTCTAGGCTTTCTCAGATCTCTTTCAGCAGCCATCTGCTACGCTTTCCCATCCAGGTCTCTTGATGAGTCACTTCCTGTACTTTCACCCTGATGTCTATCCAGCGTTATGTGTTGATCTAGTCAAGAGGCCAGCTTCATTTTATAAAGCATTTCTTGATGAAATTTTAAGCTCCAAAATATGCTCAAAAGCCCCCCATACAAAGAAAAAGAGAAGGTTCTGGAATTGTGCTGTGCTCTGGTGAGGGTCTGCTAGTGCTCGCTGGAGGAATCCCTCACATGAGATTGGCTCACATTAGTCAGCCATTGTACGCAACATATGGCAGTGGATGGGGCTGGGAGAGACTTGACAAAACAGAGCCTCTGGGGAAAGAAAAGCAGGACACACACACACACACACACACACACACACACAGAGTGAGAGAGAAAAACAAGATAGACAAACATTAAAAAAGTGGTTAAAAAGAGAAGAAAGAAAAAATAAAAAGAGCCTTCTGTTCCTTTTTCCCAAAAACACACTGATAAAATGAGAAATGAAAAACACGATGACATCAAAACTGCTTAAATAAAGAAATCTTATAAATAGGTGCCGATTCAGATAGCACAAGTCCACGAGTGCTGAAAGAACAGGAAGGGATCAGAAAGGAGCGCGTCCTGACAGAGGCAAGGGTTAAGGAAGTCTAAGGCAGCAACCGTTTGAGGGGGGTTTGGTGGGAAAGAGGGGCAGGGCTGGTTTTAAGTCTGGACGGCACCTTCATATTGCCCACTAAGTACCCCGACATTCAGAAAACAAAGAAGCACAGCAGGGCTGACAGAGCCTTGCCTTCCCCTGCAGTTAAGGGAGGCCTTCCTAGAAGGGCCACATTGGGACAAGGGGCTCAGGGGTTAGCCTGAGCCACCAGATGCCAGTGATAGCTTCCTGAACTATGGGTCCTGAGAACAGGCACAATGTTCGCTGTGTTTCACGGCCTGATCTCTCAGCTGCCAAGTCCTCAGTCTCCTCCAGACTTCTGCCATCCTTTCCCAGCCCCACTCCTCCAGACTTGCATCCTTTCCCAGCCCCACCTGTCTCATCAGAAGCAACCCCAACAGCTGAATAAGAGAACCCTCCACTGCTTAGCACTGAGCAGCATCAGACCCCAGCATCACCTCCACCCGATCCAGAGGAAACAATGGATTTGATCCTACAGCTCTCCTATTCTGCATGTTTGTCATGCTTCAGCCCTGGTTGTTCAGCTCACTGGGTGGGAGACAGAAAGAGAGTAAGGCTCCCCTGAGCCTGCGTGATCTTAAAGAGCATTATCTGAAAAAGGTTTCTTGCCTTTTGTCTCAAAAAGCTGATACAGTGGTTTTCAAAACGCTTTCTTAGCTATACAATATTTTCAACTTTTCAGCAGAAGCACAACGCAGATTTAAGTAGAGCTTCATTGGTTAAAGCAAGAGTGAACCCCCACCCCACCCCTGCGCTCTGCCGGGCCTGGTCCCCTCCAAGAAGATGCTTACAAAAACCTCAGATGTGTCAGTGGACAGAGGTCTGTTTGGAGCAGCTGAAGTGACTGATCAACATCCCAAACTTCTCTCTTGGAAAAACAAGTGGTGTCCTCACTGTATAACCGCCCAAACGTCAGGTCCACGGCTCTCCTGATGGGCCCCATGATGGAAAGCGCCAGTGCCCTGGCCATCTTAGATCTCACCTGCTTTGGCAAAGTCTTCCCGGTTGTAACTGAAGTCCTTGAGGAAGGTGATGCTCTCACTCCCAGGGTTGTACCTCCGTGACGTCTCCAGAAGCATCACCTGCACACAAGCGGCAGCTTTCAAACAGGCACGAAGGGGCCGCTCTTGGTATGTGGCCCTTGGAAGGAGGTTGACTCCCTTCCCCAATGGCTCGGACTCTCCAAGCTGGATCTCTGGAGGTCCCCAAAGATAAGCCTACTCTGGTTCTCCCTTCATCCCATTCCCTCTCAGCCACCTCAATCGCAGAGGTCTTCAGCAAGGCGATCTGGTCCTCCCTGCTGAGCTGCAGGAAGCCAGGGAGCTGCTTGGCAAAGTCAACGATCTCCTGCACAGACACGATGGCCAGCTCAGTAAAATGGGCAAAGCGCTGTTGTCGGGCTTCCCGGCTCTGAGGGTCAGGCGTGACGGGCCAAGGCTACCCAGGGTGGGCAAGGAAGGAAAAAAGCAAATTGCTGTGAGTCAGAGAGCAAGTTAGCTGGTGCCTCGGGCACAGCCACCTCGCCCCAGGTCATCAAGTACCGTGACTCGCAGTCGGTCAGAAAAGGAGCGTCTGTTACACTGTTGCTGGGCAGCAACCAGCTTCTCAATCATGCCCAGTTGCTCCGGGCTGAGCTGTGGCAGGACTTGGGGAGCTGAGGAAACCCTGGGGGACACTGACGTGGCTTGAGTCTGCTCTTCTTCTTGCCGCTTCAGTTTCTTCAAACGGATCTGTTCTTCTGACAAGACACCTAAAGACAGGGCCCGATGTGAAGTAGGAAGCGGGGTAAGGGTGAACAAGAGGCAGCGATGGGGAAGGGGGGGATGGACGGTTTTATGCTCCAGGAACAAAATGTGTGTGAAAGCAAGGAAGGTGTTTCTTTTTCTTTTCTTTCTTTTTTGTTTTGTTTTTGTTTCGGTGTTTTTTGTTTGTTTGTTTTTCAAGACAGGGTCTCACTATGTAGCTCTTGGCTGTTCCTGAACTCACTCTGTAGACCAGGCTGGCCTTGAACTCAGAGATCCACCTCGGCTTCCCTATGCTGCCACTATGCCTGGTTAAGGGAGTTTTAACCCACACTCGGGAGAGCCCCGCAGGAGTAAGCATCTATCTGCTTCACAACAGGGCGTCAATAGTCTCCCATCAGCTCTTCCCAATTCCTGCTCCAGACACTTACACTCCTCCCGCATGCCCGCCTGGAGGCATTTGCGCAGCCGACATTCCTGGCACTTCCTCCGCATGTAGGTGTCCATGGGGCAGTGGCCACCGCTGTGGCAAACGTAGCGCGCTCCCTTGATGACACTGCGGCGGAAGAATCCCTTGCAGCCCTCGCAGCTCAGCACGTTGTAGTGGAAGCCAGAGGCCTTGTCCCCACATACACTGCACAGCTCATTCCCCAGCATTTTGGGGGCTGGCCCCTTTTTCCGCTTTTGTGGACGAAGCTCTGGATACAGACACAAGATCCTTCCTTGATCACTCCTGGCTGGGCACTCTTTATTCTCTTCCCTTCATTGAATGATATTCTCTCTCTCTCTCTCTCTCTCTCTCTCTCTCTCTCTCTCTCTCTCTCCCTCTCCCCCCCCCTCTCTCCCTTCCTCCCCCATCTCTCAGATTCACAATATATAGCCTAGGTTGGCTTTGAACTTTTGAACTCCTAGGCTCAAGTGATCTTGCCTCAGCCTCCAGAGTAGCTTGAATTACCAGGGCATGCCACAGTGCCTGGCTTAATCTATAACAGTTGCTGTCCTTTACCAAGGACTATTATGTCCTAGGTACTGCATGAGCAATTTATAAGCATTGATCCTCAGGACAATCATGAGGGTTAATTTCAAATCACAAAGAAACTGAGGCTCAGATACAGACCAAATTCACACCAGAGTCACGTGGGATTTAACTGTGACCTTAGAAGGCAAAGGACCCCAGAGTTCCCCTCTCAGATCTAGGGAGCCCCTACCTTCTCCAAATCCGGGTGCTTCTTACCTGTAGGCTCTGTAAAGGTCTCTGCCCTGGGGAGCAGGGCTGTGGACTCTGCTGCCTCCAACCCCATCCTCAAAGCACTTCCGGCAGACTGGGCCATCCTAGCTTCCTCCCTGAGGATGCAGCTGCCGCCTCCCTGGTCTCTTGCATCTTGGGGTTCTGCCTTCCATAATTCCGTTGCAGAGTCTGAGCCCAAAAAGAGGCACAAAGCGAGTATGGATGGGTTCATGTCCTATCCAGACTCCATCCCCAAATGTCTTGGCTATGAATTTAACTCTACCCTTAGAAGGCAGCTAAGCTAGCCAGGAGTGGTGGCACACACCTTCAATCTCTGGGAGGTAGAGGCGGGTGGATCTCTGAGTTTGAAGCCAGTCTGGTCCACACAGTGAGTTCCAGGACAGTCACGCTACACAGAGGAACCCTGTCTCGAAAAAAATAACAAACAGAAAAAGAAGGCACCCAAGCCCCAGCTCATGCTTTCAGATTCCAGGATCATGTGGAATCTAGGACTAGTCAGTTTCAGTCCTTTGCACAAGATCTCAGATGAAGCTGGGCGGTGGTGGCGCACACCTTTAATCCAGCACTCGGGAGGCAGAGCCAGGTGGATCTCTGTGAGTTCAAAGCCAGCCTGGTCTACAGAGCGAGTTCCAGGACAGGCTCCAAAGCTACACAGAGAAATCCTGTCTCGAAAAACCAAAAAAGAAAAGAAAAAAAAAAAAAAAAAGATCTTAGATGAAGATGCTAAGCTTTGTCCCCTCGGGGGTGCTGGAGAGCATCTATTTCCTAGATCAGACAGAACTCTCCAGTGAGAGCTAAGCATGAGACATGTCGGCTCTCCCCAGAAGCAAATCTAGACCGAGGACTTCACGAACAAACACTAGAACCAGGGCAAAGGGTCTGAGGCAAGTAACACTAAGAACAGATCTGGCTTGTGCTGCTAAGAAGTGCGGGATGCAGGCAGTGAAGGGGGCTGATTCCTGGGCTAGGAGAGGAGCCAGAGGCCTCGGCTCAGAGAGAAGGTTTGAATAAAGCAGCTTACCAGGACAAACACCAGGTCCTGGAGCCTCCAGCCACAAGGACATCTCTTCCTGGAGCCCTGGACATTACCAAGACACTGTCCTGCAGGAATGACCCAGGTTACACTTCCAGAACCAGGCTCCCTTCTGTGCTACCTTCCATCCATCCTCAGATTATCAGCTGACATTCACTTATCATGAATTATCCTTGTGAAGCCTTCTTTGTTATATCCCTAAGAAGTCAGGACTTTTTATATTATTTTTTTCAGTTCGGGAGATTGAACCCAGAACTTCATGCAGGCTAGGCAATGGTCTGCCTGCCATTGAACGATACCTCCAGCTTGTCAGGACTATTCTCTCTTTCTTTATTTTGGTTTTTCAAGACAGGGTTTTTCTGTATAGCCTTGGCTGTCCTGGAACTTGCTCTGTAGACCAGGCTGGTCTCAAACTCACAGAAATCATCTGGCTCTGCCTCCTGGGTGCTGGGATTAAAGGTGTGCGCCACCACCGCCCGGTTTATCAGGACTGTTCTTAAATCCATTTTAAAGATAAGGAAACCAAGGTTCAAAGAGGTTAAAGAAACCGCCTATGGCCACACAGGTGGGGGTGGTAGCACCAAGAGCAGAATCTTGAATTGTCTGAGGTCTCAGGACTGTTCTATGTTCTCTGCACCCACCTTCTCTAACAGTAGAGAGAGCCAGATAGCAGGACCACGAGACTGGATCCAAGCTCACTCTGAGTCTGCTTGTTAGAATATTTCTGAAGTCCCAGCATAAAGTTCGCATCACAAGACTCTCCCCAGTACAGGGCCTCCTCTCCCAGAACCCCTCCAGTTCTTTTGAGACCCAGTAAAACTCTATCCCTGCCCGGAACCCTGTTATCATTATTCCTCATTTTCCCCAGAGATTCTTCCTAAGAATATCTTCCCATCCCATCGCTCCCCAACCCGGATGCAAGGACAGAGCCCTGGGGGCCACTATCTAGGAGCCGACCAGATAAACCAATCCCCAGGTCACCAGACTTGCAGGCTGCTTGGTCTCTGGAGCCCCCTTGCTGGAGAACAAGGGTGTTGCAGTGCCCGGCCCTGGAGGCCTCAGCGGGCAGTCAGTGACTAGAGCTGAGCCCACAGGGGCCGGCAGGGACAAGCAGTAAAGTAGGAAAAGGCTGAGGGGAGGGACTGACAAGGGGTCCTTCCTCCCCGCGACCCGGAGCCCTTAGTCTCCTTAGGCCCCCGCCCACGAGGTAGCTTCCCCACCAGGCTGACTCCTCCCCAGCCGGCCACCCCCTTAGCCGGCGCCACCTTGTCCCCTACCCTCTACCAAGACTGTCGCGTTTCCCCGCAGACCGGCCCAGTTCCATGTCTCTCCTTCCTCTCCTCACCCGGGAGCTCTTTGCTGGTACAGAAGGACTGCTTCTCAGGCACCCCCACCCTAATCCCAGCAGCCTCCAGAGTCAGCGTTCCCTCCCCCCTCCCCCCATAGACACCTCGCAGAGCAAAGGTCCCGGCACGGCCCGGAATTGCGACACCAAGGCCCAGCCTGTGTTCCCAGCCTCCCTCCTCCCCTGCCTCTGGGAAGGCGCCAAGCTCTCCCCACTAGCCCCAGGACTGAGCCAAGCGGGTAGTACTCCAAGGGTGAAGACAGGCAGGTGCTGGGCCTTCAAGTGAGCTTGAGTCTGTGTGCCCTGAGGGGGGACAGGGAAGGGAAGAGGTCAGGCGACAGAGGCCTGGGAGAAGAGCAGATGCTAGCAACCCAGGGGGCCTGCCCAGTACAGATCTCCACAGATAAGCAGGTCGCCTATCTAGAGAGCAGTCCCATCTGGGGTGGTGTCATGAGCTACAGAATCTACAGCCATAGCTTTCCTGCCTTGCTGCCTGGGACAGGAGATTCAGCCCTGAAGGAGCACATCAAGTTTCATTGATTTAATCTCCCAAGGGGATCAGCAGCTGGCTTAGAGAGGAAACACAGTAGATACTATGTTTCTGTTTGTTAAATGATAAGTAAACAAACGAAGAAAAATATGTGCCTCTTCTATCCCATACTTTTTTTTTTTTTTTTTTTTTTTTTGGTTTTTCGAGACAGGGTTTCTCTGTGTAGCTTTGCGCCTTTCCTGGGACTCACTTGGTAGCCCAGGCTGGCCTCGAACTCACAGAGATCCTCCTGGCTCTGCCTCCCGAGTGCTGGGATTAAAGGCGTGCGCCACCACCGCCCGGCCTATCCCATACTTTTTAGCTTGAGTTTATTTCAACTCAGCAGAATCATTTCTCATTTGGGTTCTGGGTTCAAACCTCAGGGCTGGGGCTACAGCTTATGCCAGGAAAGCACTCCTTGGCAGGACTTCGTCCCCATTCCCTTGTCTGATCTTGACTGCTCAAGTTAATGTCTCTGAACCTCTCTTTGAGTGGGGATAATAATAGTTTTGACACATAAGATCAATGTGAGAATAAAAATCAGCACAATGGGGCCTGGAGAGATGGCTCTGAGGTTAAGAGCACTGAGTGCTCTTTCAAAGGTCCCAAGTTCAATTCCCAGCACCCACATGGCAGCTCTCAACTGTCTGTAACTCCAGTTCCAAGGAACCCAACACCCTCAAACAGACATAAATGCAGGCAAAACACTAATGTTCATAAAAGAAGAATCAGCACAGTGTGTCATTAATGTTCAAGGATGGGCGGGGTTATCATTCCCCTCCGATTCCTTTAGAGGTTTGTCTGCCATCACCTTGAACCTATAACACGGTCAACCCTTTGAATCTTGGTTTCCATATACAAACTCCTCACTATTCTTTGGCTCCTGAGCGCAACTCCAAGGGAGAGGCAGAAAGGGTAAATGACTCCATTTTACAGCATTTACTGATGCTCTCTTGAGAGCTTGCCCAAGACCACACAGTTAGTGGCCAAGCTGAGGTCAGAATCCAGATGTCCTTCCTCCAGGCCCACTGATCTTTTCTTCCTGTGTTCGAGTCTAGAGCATTCTCGGGTCTGAGGAAAAGTTCTGAGATGGAAGAAGCTAGGGCTGGTGGACTGCAGGGCTGGTGGACTGCAGGGCTGGTGGACTGCAGGGCTGGTGGGCTGCAGGGCTGGTGGGCTGCAGGGCTGGTGGGCTGCAGGGCTGGTGGGCTGCAGGGCTGGTGGGCTGCAGGGCTGGTGGGCTGCAGGGCTGGTGATCAGCAGGGCTGGCGGGCTGCAGGGCTGGCGGGCTGCAGGGCTGGCGGGCTGCAGGGCTGGCGGGCTGCAGGGCTGGCGGGCTGCAGGGCTGGCGGGCTGCAGGGCTGGCGGGCTGCAGGGCTGGTGGGCTGCAGGGCTGGTGGGCTGCAGGGCTGGTGATCAGCAGGGCTGGTGATCAGCAGGGCTGGTGGGCGGCAGGGCTGGTGGGCGGCAGGGCTGGTGGGCTGCAGGGCTGGTGGGCTCAGGGCTGGTGGGCTGCAGGGCTCTGCAAATGCTTCAATTCAGATGTGAGAAGCAGGAGTCGAGGTTACTGCTGGCTGTTCACCCCCTGCCCCATTCCCAGTTTCCTGCTCACAGGCCCTTCCTGTTTTGCTGTGAACTCCAATTCCCATGGGTCCACATTAAAGGATAGGACAGGGGCCAGACAAGCGCCAGAGGGACCAGGAACGGAGATGAACAGGGAGGGCATGAGGGAAGAAAACAGAGGAAAGAGGGCAAGAGTGAACATGGTTGTGGGGGCGGGCCCGAAAGAACAGGGTGGGGAAGGACGAGAAAACTGAAGTAGAAAGGGGGTTTGGTGAAAGCTGAGAGGAAGCACAGGCTGAGCCAAGGGAACAGGCCGAGCCTGGGAACACGTGTAAGAAGACAGCGGCGGGCCGTGGGAGTGTTGCGAAATCTGCCCATGCACTCGTTTTTCACAGTCAGAAAAAGCCCCTCTGGCAGCCCCCATCTTCAGCTTCTGCCTCTGGCTCTTGTTCCTTCTCGTCACAAGGTCGTCCCCTCACAAGGCCTCCACCCTGGTCTGGACAGTTATGAATCATGAGCACAAGGCTGTCCATTCTTCTCATGTGTTCCTTCCCCTATTTTCACAAGGCCTGTCGTCCTGGGAAAGTAGAAACCAAGGACAGCAGCCACAGAGACTGGGACTGCTCAGTCCCAGCACCCTTCAGGTATCCAGCTCTCTCCCCTTGCCCATGTCCCAGCATAGTGGCACACTCAGAGATGTCCCTGATATACCTCATTTCAAGGAACATGAGATGTAACATTGGCCTGAAGCCCAGTGACCTTTTCTAGGGGTTAAAAAAATGTCTCCCTCATCCATTCCTATTCCCGCTCCTTCCCCACTCCCTAATCGCTTCCCAGGGTGCTTCCTAGGCCCCAGGAAGACACATACACAACCCAGTCTGGAGCCCACTGACCCAGGCTAGAGACAGCTGCTGAACAAGCAGGTCCTCCCCCAAGCCAGGCAGGGAGGCAGTGCAGCTGTTTCCTGTAAAAGAGGCAACATTGCCAGTACCTCGCCACCACAGCCACCCACCCCTTCAGGATTCAGGTGGTGGAGGAGCTCGGCACCAAGAGAAGGGAGAGGGGGAAAATGGGGAAGGCTAAAACCTGTTGATGGTATCTCCACAGACTTTCCAGTGGCTGACCACTGGGACTTCTGCCCCAAGCCAGGGCAAGCAATCAGGTGACCAGCAGCTAGAAGCACACATGTCCTACTTTACCAGCCCCACCCTCATGGCACAGTTCCATCAACCCACAGTGTAATTAAGGCCAAGGCATCCCAGTCCTATGGCTTTTCCCATGTTTTCTTGGCTCTTACAGAAAGCAACATCCCTGGGAACATCCTTGGGAAATCTTACAAGTCACATCTCTGATTCCTCCACCCCAAACTTCCAAAGGTTGCTTCTAGGCTTAGAAATAGCAGCATTTACCAGGCCCTGGCCAAATGTACTAGTAAATAACTCCCTCAAAGGTAATCTTTCCCTCTAAGCAGGCCATAAAGTAAGGGTTGCAGAGGTGGGCTGGGGCAGTTACTGTTTCTGGGTCCTTCTTTCAGTGCTCTAGTTGAGTAGAAAGTGAGGGAACCATCTTCCAGAGCCCTGGGAACCTGCTCACGTTGACTTCTGTCCAATCTCCTAATCACAAAATAAAGAAGAACCTGGGAACCCGTTTCCTAACCCCATATGTTCAGACATGATATAGAAAGGCAGAACACATCCCTGTACTCATGCTGGGTGGCTCACAACCACCTGTAACTTCAGCTCCAGAGATCAGATGCCCTCTGCTGGCCTCCATGAGCACCTGCACTCATGTGCATACACACATGTAAGCACAGAAGTAAAAAATAAGCTCATGCTCAAATTCAAACTAAAATAAAATAAGCAAACCTACTTTATCCCATTATACAAGACTGTCTCCAAAAATGAGAAAAAGAGATGGTTAACTCACCTGTATTTAGGTCTGCATCTGCCAACACAGAGTAGAGCAATTGCTCTCAAACTTGACCTCACTTTCAGAAACTGATTTATGTAGCTGGTACTTTTACATCTTGCTTCTCCTGGTGGCGGCTAGCAGTGTCTTCCCCACTCTCCTTTTTTTCTTTTCACTACTATCTCCCTTGGATTTTCCCACTTGGCTCCATCCTGCCCTGCCATAGGCCAATGCAGCTTTATTTATCAACCAATCAGAGTAACACATATTCACAGCGTACAGAAAGACATCCCACAGCAGATTTATTTGGTCTGAAATAGGGCCGCAAATATCTATCCATGTACATGATGTTTTCTTTTTCCAACTGTAAGAAACCAAGGTGAGGATAACTTCAAATCATCTGTAGAAAATAATGCAAAGGCTGAGAAATCACAAAAGTAAAGCTTTGCTCCTACCATCAATGTTCAGTGCCCATATTATCCTGAAATCATTTCACACTACAAAGATTGAAATAACATCTGCTTCACCAATCCTTCCTACACATGCTTACAGACAGACACAAAGGGGACCGACATACTTGAGCAAGGGGAAGAAAGGCAAAGCCTGAAGGATTTTTATTCTATTTGGAGAGCTATAGATTTACATTCTGAAAGCACAATGGCCTGGATAATTTTGCAGAGTAAAAGTTATACTAAAAGGTCTCCTGTAGCCTAGCCTGGCCTTGAACTTGCTATGTAACTGAATCTGTCCTTGAACTCCTGATCTTCCTGCATCAATCTGCCATGTGCTGGGATAACAAAATAGTCTTAAAACAACTCCCTGAGATGAATGTGGAGGAGCCTGCCTATAATACCAGTACCCGAGAAGTAGTGGAAAAAGGATTTTAAGTCGTAGGCCTGCCTGACCTACAAAATGAGACCTTGTCTCAAAACAAACACAAAACTCCCACTTATGCACTTGTCAGTTAGTCATGTTTTATTTGATGCCACTTATGTGAAAGGTTTCTTTTGCTAAAAATCTCAAGGTACTTTGGGACTCCCATATATGCAGTCTGATTGAACAGCCTGTAAGAAACTGTCCATTACAGTGCTCTTCTTGGCAGTACATATACTAAAATTGGAACAATACTGAACGATTTGCATAGGCCTTGCACAAAAAAATGACAAGAAAATTTGTGAAGCATTCTTTATTTATTTTTTTTTTCAAGACAGGGTTTCTCTGTGTAGCCCTGACTGTCCTAGAACTAACTATGCCGGCCTGGCCTCAAACTCACAGAGATCCACCTGCCGCTGTCTGGAAGTAGAAGCATGTACCACCATAGCCCATTTTATGTTAAGGTTGTGGGTTGGTGAGATGGCTCAGCAGGGAAGGGACTTGCTGTCAAGTCTGACCACCTGAGTTCAGTCTTTAGAACCCACACTGTAGAAGGAGAGCATGGACTCCTGAGAGCTGTGTCTGACCTCTACACATGCAACACATACATAGATACTTTAAAAAAAAAAAAAACCAAACAACTGATTATATACTAGAAATCAGGACACTTCCATTTCAAACTAGGTGTGGCAGCATATGCTTTGGACCTTTAGGAGATAAGGCAGGAATGAAAGGTCAAAGCTAGCCTGGGTTACATGGCAAGATCCCAATCCTATCTGAAAGAAAGGGAGGGAACCCGGGGAAAGAAGACTACTGAGTTGGGCAGCACACACTTGTGATTCTAGTACTCAGCAGGTGCGGGCCGGAGGGTCAGAGGTGTGAGGCCAGCCTGGGTTATAGGGGAACCTGTCTCAAAAGACAAATAACAAAACCAAGCAAGTTTGAATTTCAGTCCATTCTCTTAACTGTGTAAGCTTAGGCAAATCACTTCTCTCTGGATTGGCTTCCTAATCTCATAAACATATGGAGGATCTTTGTGAATCACTTGAGATTATATGCAAAACTGTATTGTATGTTCACATTAAAGGGCTAATTTTTCATGTGACTTATAAGGGAACCTGTGGTTAAGAAAGTTAAGAACTAGGGAACCTGCGGTTAAGAAAGTTAAGAACTAGCTGGGTGTGGTGGTGTACGCCTTTAATCCCAGCATGCTGGAGGCAGAGGTAGGGGGATCTTGGAGTTCAAGGCCAGCCTGGTCTACAGAGTGAGTTCCAGGACAGCCAGGGCTACACAGAGAGCCCTGCTTCGAAAAACAACAACAAAACAAACAAACAAAAACCAAAACAAAAAAGGCTGGTGGGATGGCTTAGTTGTTAAGAGAACTGGTTACTCTGCCAGAACATCCAAGTTTTATTCCCAGCACCCACACGGCTCTTCATAATCTCTAGGGAGGAGTTGGGGGTTTAGCTCAGTGGTAGAGCGCTTGTCTAGCAAGGCAAGGCCCTGGGTTCGATCCTCAGCTCTGGAAAAAACAAACAAACAAAAACCCATAATCTATAGGGAATCAGATGCCTTCTGGCCTTGGAGGGCACTGTACACACGTTTCACAGATAGACGTGCAGGTGAGAAACACCCATACACAGAAAATGTTTTGTTTTGTTTGTTTGTTGTTATGTTTTTTTGGTTTTTGGAGACAGTTTCTCTGTGTAGCCCTGGACGTCCTGGAACTTTTTCTGTAGGCCAGGCTGGCCTCAAACTCAAGAGACCTGCCTGCCTCTGTCTTCTTGTGTGCTGAAACTAAAGACGTGTGTCACCACCTCCTGGCTAGGGGTTTGTTTTTTCTGTGTGTGTTTTGTTTTTAGTTAAAAACTAGTTTTCAAGCCTTCTTACTCTGCTCACTTGGTCTCTGTCAAGGTTGACTTTGGAAGTAAAGTTTAGGCAGTCAGTACACAATTTGACCTGGAGTCCTGGGACAGTAAGTTCTCATCAGATTTGTTGGCAGATAATTTGAGGGGAGTTTGCTTCTGGTAGGAAGATCTGCATCGAAGCACACCGAGGGCCTAAGATCTGACCTGTACTGTGTCATTATAAGGTTTGGAGTCACAAAATCTGGAACCCAGGCTGGCTACCTGTCCCTAAATCCTCTGATTCTGTGGAAATTCCACAGTTACATGCCTGCATCAAACTACAGCCCCAGTTGTCTGAAATTCTTCCCCTAGGAATTCGATGCAATGGGTTTGGGAAATCTGAACATCCTATACAACCCAAGTCCCCTGAGAGGAAACATGATGTTTTGAGCCTAATTTAATTTAGAATTGGAAAAACACAGGGAAAGGGATAAAAGTGGGGAGTGAGAGAGCAACTAAAGGTTTGTTCAGGAAATGAATGGTAGACTAGACTGGACCACGCCCAAAGCCACAGGGAGTCCAAAGGTCTGTTTACATGCAGTACCCTACACCCCAAACAAGACCACTTAGGGAAACCGTGCCAGAGCTAAGGCTCAAACTACACACAGAAGACAGGCGTAGAAAGTGAGGCCCTATACTTCCCCACACCTCACCCCAGTTCTGCACCAGCTGAGGCTCCGGGATCACTCCTCAGAGGAGGCGCTCGCTCTCCAGACTAAGACCCTGCCCAGGGCAAGCACCACCAGCCTGGGAGAGGAAGAGGCAAGCCTGACCTAGGGCCTCTACAAAAACGAGGTCCTGAAGCCAGTTCTGTCCGGAATATCGCGCTACATTCCCAAGCTCGTCCATCACTGCCGATCGGAAACCTTCTCCGTGAGCATTCCCTCCCAGATTTCGCCTTCGCCCGCTAGTCTTTCTCACACACACCCCGCCTGCCGTTAGAAAGATGGCGAAGATGCACTTCCGGCAAGTGTTCTTACGAATGCATCCGGGCGTCTGCAGCAGGTACCGCCCAAGGCGTTCCGGCCGCTTTGCTGCACAGCCAACAACGGTGATGGCGGGCAGGCAGTCTGGTTGGAGCCAGGCTGCTCTTCTCCAGTTTCTTCTTGGCATGTGCCTAACGGTGATGCCACCCACCCAAGCCCGGAGTCTGCGCTTTGTTACCTTGGTAATGGGTGACGGAGTCATCGACGGGTTCGCCAAAGCTGAAAGGGCAAAGGCCGGCTGGTCGAGGGAGGGGCAGGGCTTGTGCTCTGGGGTCGGGGTTCTCACTTCTCAAGGAGAAAGAACCGGTTTAGGAAGCAGCTGGCCCGTGGTGGGTTGCAAGGCTGGATTCAGAATTGATCTGGAGCCCTAGGCAATTTTGCAGGGCAGGGCAAACAAGTAATGTTAGAGGATATTCTTCCCTGGGATGCTTCCTCCTAAGGATGGGAGTGTAGTTAAAAGGTTGAGAGTCACCCATAGGGACGACTTTGATGATCTTTGTTTTCCCAGTCGTTGCCCGCCTCCTCCCCCAGAATGCATTGCTTGCACTAATTCTTCTTTTCTACCTGTGCTTTTTGGCTTTGCCTATTATTTCGGGTTACATTGCATGGCCTTGCTAGGAATCTCCTGAACTGGGGTTCTCTTTTCATTGCTTAGTGGAAAGGCTTCCCAGAGGGAATGAGATTTCCTTTTCTGACATGGGCAGAGGTGGGCCCTGTCCTTAACCAGAAGACCCTTCTGATCTGTAGACAAACCATTTTCTTTACTCAGCTGTATCGACATGGAGATCGGTCACCAGTGAAGACATATCCCAAGGACCCCTATCAGGAAGAGAAATGGCCCCAGGGGTTTGGTCAGCTAACCAAGGTGGGTCAGAAGCCAATCTACAAGGCCTCAGGATGTACTATAGAGTGGGTCACGTCTGGAGCGCAGAAACTGAGCCTCCCTGAACTGCTAGTTTCCCACATGGTTCTGATGGACCAGATTTCTATTTTGCGGTTGTTTTGTTTTTGTGGTTTTTGGAAATCAAACCCAGGACCTTGTCTATGCTAAGCACACTGAGTTATTTCTCTGGGTATGACCAGCTTTCTTTCTTTCTTTTTTAATAATTCATTTTTTAATTTTATGTGCGTTGGTGTTTTGCCTACATGTAGATCTGTGTGAGGGTGCCAGATCCCATGGAACCAGAGTTATAGACAGTTGTGAGCTGCCATGTGGGTGCTGGGAATTGAACCCATGTCCTCTGGATGAGCAGCCAGTGCTCTTAACCTCTGAGCCATCTCTCCAGCCCAGTGACCAGATTTCTTAACAATCCTCTGTGCCCAGGACAATGTCATTCACAACTGACCACTTAACTTTTGAGATCAAACTCCCTCCTTGCCAAGGGAAGGATCTTAAATGCCATAGGGCCTGTGAGCCAGCCCTTCTTCCCTTTGCATTGTCCTAACCTTTAGGTTTGCCCGCAGGAGGGGATGCAGCAGCACTGGGAGCTAGGCCAGGCTCTGAGGCAGCGCTACCAAGGCTTTCTGAACACCTCTTACCACCGCCAAGAGGTAAGACTGGGAGCTTGATCAGCATGAGGAATGGGATCTTTGGATTATCTTCTGACCTTAGAGAATCTAAGGGTGAGGCTAGGCATTCTGGCTTCCCTCCTGAAATTTTGGTCCCTAGACAAAACATCTAAGAGCTGTCTAGAATACTGCTCTGGAGTCTGAATTGTCTCTGCTTGTCTGGGAAGAGACAAAACTGGCCAAGGGTCCAACTCAGGCATAAGGAAGGGTTTGGTAAAGTACTTTCTGTGAAACAACAAATAAGCTTTCTATCCAAGACATTTATTGTCATCCAAGGGGCAAGCTCTGTGTTAGTGCTTTTCATCATAGAGTTATGAGCTCTGTCTTCTTGGAGCTTATAGGGGAGTCCCAGGCAGAGCCAAGATAAAGGGGGGTAGTGAAAACTGGCAAGTGTGCTGGCTTCTGAGGTCCTCTGCTTACCCCAGGGATGGAGAGAGCTGTTCTGTGCTTACTGCTTTCAGCCACAGCTGTCTCGGCCCTCTACATGGTACTGTTCCCCAAAGACTCAGCTCTGCCCTGAGCTCGCCCTTCCCTATTTTCTTCCTCTCTTTTCACAAGCCACCTCTCTCTGTTCCTTTTTCCCCCCCTCCCTGGTCTCTAAGTTCATTCATAAAGGGGGAAAGGGAGTGTGGTGAGGAGTGGTATCCATCATTACGACTCTGGTGTTGCTTTTGTTTAATTTTTAGACAGGCTCTCATTATGTAGCCCTGGCTAGTCTTGAACTCAGAGAGCCTCCTGCCTCTGCCTCTCAAATTCTGGGATTAAGAGTATATACCAGGCTGGAATTAGAGGCACATACCTTTAATCCCAGCACTGTGGAGACAAAGGCGGGTGGATGGATCACTGTGAGTTTGAGGCCAGCCTGCTCATTCCCACAGACTGAATTGTAGCTTATAACTGAATGTTTGGGGCCTTGAGGAACAGGACCTGGATCTTCCCTAAGATCCAGACAAGCTGTGTATGCATGGTAAGTTTATAACGTGCTGAGTAACCATCCAGAGCAGGTTCTCCCTGGGGCTCTAGTGAGCAGCCAGAGTGCTTTTACACACACAGACAGATTCATGTTGCCAATCCACAGGTTTATGTCCGAAGCACTGACTTTGACCGATCTCTCATGAGTGCTCAGGCCAACCTGGCTGGACTCTTCCCTCCCAGTGAAGTGCAGCGCTTCAACCCTAACATTTCATGGCAGCCTATCCCTGTTCACACTGTGCCCATCACTGAAGACAGGGTAAGACTGATCAGCCCTTCTGAAGAAGTGGTGAGGGGACAACTATGATTATGGGCCTACTGATACTGATCCCAGACTCCTCTGCCCCGTTTCCCCCTTAATTTGCAGTTGCTGAAGTTTCCGTTGGGCCCGTGTCCCCGTTATGAACAGCTGCAGAATGAGACTCGGCAGACACCAGAGTATCAGAACAGGAGTATTCAGAATGCAGTGAGTGGGGGCTGAGGTGTAAGTCATCAGACTGCTCTTTCCCCACAACAGTACTGATCTCCTGACCCATTTTTCATAGCAATTTCTGGACATGGTGGCCAATGAGACAGGGCTTACGAACCTGACCCTAGAGACCATCTGGAATGTTTATGACACACTCTTTTGTGAGGTGAGCTGACCTGGGTGCCTGTTGGGATTGCTCTTCTCTCCTCAGCAGGTCCAGATCTCTAGGGCAGCGGAGCACGTTGGTTGGCTACTGTCAACCCCACGGGAGGGCCCAGCAGGCCAGTGCTTATGTAACCTGGGAACTTCCCTCACGGGTAAAAAGAACCGCAGAGTGGGAAATGGTTTACCAGTTGTCAGCAGTCTGCACCCTTCTCCATCCAGAGCTCAGTGCTGTGAGATTTCCTTCTGCTGAGTCCGCTCTTCCCGCTTGAGCGTCCTTTCCAATACCCTGCTGCCTGCCATGTCTGCAGTGACCCCTCCGCCTCACCTCTGCCCTCCTCTTCCTCCCTCACACACACAGGCACCTTCCCCACCTGGGGAAGAAAGCCACCCCTGGAGAGGCTCTGGCCTAGGCCTAGGGAGCTAACCTGCCCGCTGCGATACACAGCAGACACATGGGCTGCTCCTGCCACCCTGGGCCTCACCCCAAACGGTGCACCGTCTGAGCCAGCTAAAGGATTTCAGCTTCCTCTTCCTCTTCGGGATCCACGAGCAAGTACAGAAGGCCCGACTTCAGGGGGGTGAGTGACACAGACAGCATGTCACCACCCTCCCAAACTCTCCAGCACTGACAATCTTCTGTGGGAGCTTCTCACACACTGTTCTGCCTAAGATGATTCTCTGCTCTTTCAAAAGCAGATCTCCCCTTTGCCATCCCTGCTAGTCACCCAGATCTCCTGGTCCTCAGACATTTAGCCTGAGTCACAGGTCTCAGTATGTAGCTCAGGCCAGGCCAGCTTGAACTCTGTATGTAGACCAGGCTGGCCTCGAACTCACAGAGATCCGCCTGGCTCTGCCTCCTGAGTACTGGGATTAAAGGTGTGCGCCACCACACCTGGCCTGCCATTCCCTTAAGTTTCACCCATGTCAGAAGACCTTTCCTCTCTTTCCTAACTGCATGCCTCCCTCCAGAGAACTGCTAAGGCCTTTGGAGAAAAGGTTGAGGGAAATAACGTGTGCCAGTTACTTCATTTAAGCATTCAAGGGCATGCCTTCTCAAACCTTGGACACTGCCGTTTTCAGAGCCTGCATACAGCAGTTGCCCTGGCGTGAGCACCCTCTTGTGTGCTGTGAAGCAGTCTTAAGTTTACACTGTGTGCACACTGTAAATCAGTCGTGATCAGGGCCTCCTGGCTCAGGTTTTCACACCCGTGTTTAAATACTGACAGCTTGCTTTAGCTGTGTCCTATGTCAGCCTGACAATTCATGGCGGTTGGTGGTGTAGAGTTCCAGTAAGGTCTCCATGAACTGGAAGAGTCCTCTGGGTTGGTGATCAGACAGACTAGCAGACGAGGACGGTTCAAGACACTGACACTCGGGATTTCTCTTCTTCAGGAGTTCTGCTGGCTCAGATACTGAAGAACCTGACACTGATGGCAACTACCTCCCAATTCCCTAAGCTTCTGGTTTACTCTGCGGTAAGCTCCAAATCCCCCAACACTCAAGTGTCAAGCCAGGAACCGGGTACTTTCCCCGATTCAGTTCCCGGGGATGTAGAGGAGCAACCAGTCTTCTGGGCATTCCCTCTCCCTACAGCATGATACCACCCTGGTTGCTCTGCAAATGGCCCTGAATGTCTACAACGGGAAACAAGCCCCCTATGCTTCCTGCCACATATTTGAACTGTATCAGGAAGACAATGGGTAAGTGGAACTACCAGGGTGTCCCCTAAAGGGGCACTTAAGACGGCTGAAGGCAGCCCAGAGACTCAGGTATGGGCATGGTGAGCATCCCCCATCTTGCCTCCTGTCAACTCTTCAGGAATTTCTCCGTGGAGATGTACTTTCGGAATGACAGTAAGAAGGCACCCTGGCCTCTGATCCTGCCTGGCTGCCCTCACCGCTGCCCACTACAGGACTTCCTCCGCCTCACAGAGCCTGTCATACCCAAGGACTGGCAGAAGGAGTGCCAGCTAACAAGTGATACTGCAGACACAGGTGAGCTGCCACCTGCTCTGTGCTCATCCTGTCCTGGGTGAGTGTTAAGATCACGTCCACAGCCGGGCGGTGGTGGCACACTCCTGTAATCCCAGCACTCGGGAGGCAGAGCCAGGTGGATCTCTGTGAGTTAGAGGCCAGCCTGGGCTACAGAGCAAGATCCAGGACAGGCACCAAAAACTATACAGAGAAACCTTGTCTCAAAAAACAAAAACAAAAACCAAAACAAACAAACAAAAAATCACGTCCACAAGTCTTCAGGGAGCAGTCATATCTCCAGCCATCTTCCTGCCTTTCCCTGGACAGCTTCTTCAACCCTAATACCATATTTATATATTCTCCCCATTCTTCACCCTCGGGTGATACTCTTATTACTGAGAAAATAAGAGTCACCAGGAAAGAACTGTCATTCTCCCAGCTTACCTGCTTGTATACGCTAGTACTCAGGTGCAGTCTCTCCACTTACACTCTTTGGGTCTCGTCTCCCCTTCCTTGAGAACATGTTCTCTTCTCCACTGGATCACTCCCATTGCAAAGCTTAACAAAGACTTCTGAGACTCACTCTCTCTCTCTCTCTCTGATCCCTTTGGGTAAAATCCTTCCAAGAGTTGCCTACGTTCTGGCTTTACTTCCTCAGACTGACATTAAACAGTTTGGTGTCATCTTTTGCTTCAACAAAGCTGTTGCCGAAATGACGGTTCTCGGTCAGTTTCTCTCACTTCTCAGCAGAAGTCATAGCTGTCTCTCCTTCCTTAAACATGCTCTTTGAGTGCTGCAGACATAGCTCAGTGGTAGAAGCCGTGGCTAACATGTGAAACCCTGGATCCATTCCCCTACCCAGCACTGCAGAACAGTAGCGTTTTCATGACCTCTGATTTTCACTTACTACATCTTCCTTACCGTTCTTCCTCTTCACTAAACAATGACTGGCCTGAGGCTTGTCCCTAGCTCTTTTCCTGTCTGTCCTGACTCCTGGCACCTCATCCAAGCCCATGGCTCCCCTACCTTATCTCCATGGCAAGTTAAGTTCCACTTGTGTAGTGTGACTTACTATTATTATGACTTCTGAGTTAGACTCTCCCCCAGCTACTGCTACCCTGAGGGAGGCCTCTTCTCTACGTGGGTGTCATATAAGGCACCTAAACCGTCTAAAACAGCGTCTCCTCCCCTCGGTTCGTCTTAAGTCCTCAATTTAATAGATGCCCCATCAGTCTCATAGTCGCACAGTGGAACGCTGGGCATTCTCTCCCTCGTACTCCACCACCCAGTCCACTAGCAGATTCAGCTTCTCAGATACTGAGCTCTTGCTTCTCCGCCCTAACACTATCAGTTCTTGCCTGAACTGCTCAAAACCTAACGTTCCTTCTGGTTCTATTCTTGTCCCTACCAGTCTCAAGGCAGCAGTCAATCTCTTAAGAAATATAAACTGGGCTGGAGAGATGGCTCAGTGGTTAAGGGCACTGGCTGTTCTTCCAGAGGTCCTGAGTTCAATTCCCAGCAACCACATGGTGGCTCACAACCATCTGTAATGAGATATGGCGCCCTCTTCTGGCCTGCAGGCAGAACACTGTATATATAATAAATAAATTTTATAAAAAAAAATAAAAAAAAAAAAAGAAATATAAACTGAGGCTAGAGGTGTAGCTCAGTTGTTAGAAAGAGCACTTGCCTAGCACACAGGGAAGAAACCCTGAGTTCAATCCCCAGCACTGTATAAGCTGGGTGTGGTGTTGCATACCTTTAATTCCAGCACTCAGGAGGATTTGAAGTTTAAGGTCGTTTTCTACTACATAGCCAGTTACAAAACAGCCTGGGCTATATGAGACCATGCATTTTTTTTTTTTAAATGTGTGTGTGTATGTGTTAATCACACACCAAACCCAAGTTCTCTACCATGACCACACAGCCTCTGCTTGGTCTGGTTGTCTCCTCTTTCCTAGTGCCCCTTGCTTACTCTGCTCCAGTGGTATTTTCTTGCTGAATCCAGAACCCCGATCCTAGTCCAGTACCAGGGTCTTTTGTACTTGCTTGTCCTTCTACCCCCACCCCAGCACTCCACTCTCTGATCTGTTTTACTTTTCGACCCCAGGTCTCTGCTCCTCTTTCCTCAGTGATTTCTTTTCTGAGTGACTCATCTTGCTCATATAGCATCACTAATGTGTCATCGCCATCAAAAGATCGCTTCTCTAGAATGTAAACTCCGTAAGAGCAGGTTGTCTTGACCACCCGTGTATATCCACGTTTTGTGAAGAGTCCCTGGCATGGGGTAGTGCTCTCTATTTGTTGGATGAATACTAATGTTACCTTTCTTCTCCCTCCCCTGGCAGAGGTGATTGTGGCCTTGGCTGTCTGCGGCTCCATCCTCTTCCTCCTCATAGTGCTACTCCTCACGGTCCTCTTCCGCATGCAGGCCCAGCCTCCTGGCTACCACCATGTTGCAGACAGGGAAGACCATGCTTGACAACCACTCAGTCCCCTTCCCTCCGCCTCCTAGGGGAGGTGGGCTGAGTCCTCGCTCATGACTATTGCTGATCCCAGCCCACGGACAGGAGTCCCTGGGTTTAGCCCCCCTGATTACTTAAGCCCAAATGAATGAGGGAGGCCCGGCTGGGCGCATGACACCTCAGGCTCACCACCTCCATGCCTGATGTTTACCATGTACTATGTTGGACACTGGCCTTCTCCAATGGGATCTGCCTCTTCTATACTCCCTAAGGACCTGAGATACAGACTAGCATTCAGCTTTCACTCAGGACCTGGGACAAAAAAACAAAGCCGAAGAGGCCGGTGCTTGGCCTGCCTTGCTCTCCCACCACGCCTTCGTCTCTAGCCCACATCTTTGGCAATGGCTTAGAGGACATTGTCCCTTGGTACTTTTTCAGAGGCAAAAACTGTGAATCAGTGGGAGCATAAAATGTGGCCATCAAGGAACTGGGTCGTCCAACAGCAAAGCTTCCCTGTGGCTGAGGCTACTGTTAGCGTCAACCCTTGGCCTGAGCAGGTGTCTCAGGAGGTCTGAAGGATACTTGTTCTATACCTGGAGAAGTGGAGGGCACAGGCAGCAGAGAAACACATCGTGAAGTGACCCTCCCTGAAGTGAGTGCAGGGGTGACTGGACTGTTGACTGTGGCCCCCCGAGGGCTGAAGTGTCTCGGAGAAATGAAGTTTGACTGTGAGTGCTGCCTCTGTGCCTTTCTTTTCTCCCCATTTCCGACATCCAAGTAGCACTCTTACCAGGTTGTACCAGGTCTGCTAAGAAGCCCAGCTGGCTTTGGGTTTTTCAGTTGATGTACAAAGGATATACTTTTATTGGCCACGTTAAGATTGAACATAAATTTTTAAAAATTCTCTGCCTGTTCTGCTACCACACATCAGAAAAAAGAGATGTACTGTGGCTGTAGGCTAAACACAGCGGGGACCCTTAGGGCAGTGGTTTGCTCTGTTTCTGGATCAAAGTCTAGAGCAGTAACATGCCAGTTGTCTTAGTCCCACAGTGTCCCACGCCACAGGTGTCCCCCGGCAGCCCTGAGAGCTGGGGACTTCTGGTCCCTTAACAAATAGCTGCCTCCTCTCACAGAACTTCTTCCCACTTGTGGGCTCCAGCTGCTGCTGGCTCACACCTTCTTCATTGTCTTTCATGGTCTTTCTGTGACCTGGCCTCCTCATGGCTCCAAATGAGAATATGATAACCTAGAAGGAACAACAAGTCTGACCGACACCTTCTGTTATTAGTCTCAGAGCTGGGGGATGTCATGGGGAGCTAGCAGACTGGATGGGAGCCTGACATTGTCTTGACCAACATAAAGCCAGATGGGTGATCTGGGCCAGAGACCACTGTTTCCCAGATGTCTCTACTGCCTACTGCCCTGGCATGAATAGGGCAGGGCCAGGGTGAATTTAGCCTCCACTAAAACCTAGGGGTAGGGTCAGTCTTACAGGCTGAGATACAGGTGCTTCTACTCACCCATAGCAGAGGCCAGTGTGTCACCCATAGGATTGAACTCATTGAGCTGCAGAGGTAAGAATATCAGTGTGGAGTTGGGGTGAAGGCAGTACAGAGGCAGAAGGGTACATGGGGACTAATTCTGATCAGGAAGGCAGCTCGACTTCCCGCTTCCTCCCATCACTGAGGGTCCAAGTCTCACCGAAGTGATACCAGAATATCCTGGATCGTAGAGCTGGCACATCATTTCCCCCGAGCTTCCATCAAACACATCTATTGTCCTTAGTTCATAGGGAACGCAACTTTCGAGATTAGGATCTGGGTATCGGCCCACAACAATGAGGTTGTGTCTTGGATGCCAGGTTGCCTAGGAAATGGAGAGGTTAGTCAGAATGTAAAGAGAGACATCAGTATTTTTGAAGCCAGGGGAGATGGCTCAGTTGGTAATGGGCTTGCAACACAGGCAGAACTGAGTTTGGATCCCCAGCACCCACATAAAATCTTGTCATGATGCACCTGTAATCCCACCTGGGGAGGTGGAGACAGGATACCCGGAACTTGATAGCCATCTAGTTCAGCCAAATCAGTGAGTTCCAGGTTCATGAGAGACCCTGTCTCAAAAATAGGTGGAGAACAACTGAGGAAGACACCTGATGTCAACCTCTGGCCTCCACACACAAAATATTCTTTAAGGGCTGGATATCTAGCTCTATGGCAGAGCACTTACATTGCATACAGGAGGCTGTGGGTTTAATCCCACATACACATCATACACATATGAGTTGTGTGTAATATATATATATATATATATATATATATATATATATACATGTGTGTATATGCCTATTTTTTCCCAGTTCTTTTTAACCATTAATAGGCCAAGAAGAACCTAATACTGCATATAAGACAAACATGGCTGGCTAGATGACTCAGCAGATACCCTGAGTTTGATCTCCAGGGCCTATGTGGTGGGAGGGGAAAACCAACTCTGACCACTTTGCCCACTGTGGCATGAGTGTATAGTCACACACACAAAATCAATAAGTAAGTGTTTTTAATTTTTGAAAAGTTTCTCAGGACAGCCTTGGCTGTCCTGGAACTTGCTCTGTAGACCAAGCTAGCCTAAAACTCACAGAGATCCACCGGCCTCTGCCTCGAGTGCTGGGATTAAAGGTGTGGGCCAGCACTGCCCAGTCTATATTTTATTTTTTTGATAATGTCATACTCTATGTATGTATCAGAATGGCCTTAAACTACTGGGATTAAATGCATGCACCATCCAGAGGTGGGGTGGAGCGGTGGCAGTAGACATCTTTAATCCCAGCACTTGGGAGGCAGAAGCAGGTGGATCTCTGTAAGTTCAAGGCCAGCCTGGTCTACAGAACTAGTTTCATGACAGCCGGGGTTACACAGAGAAACTCTGTGTGGGAAAAAAAAAAAAAAAAAAAAAAAAAAAAGAAAAGAAAAAAAAAAGAATGGAAAAAAATGTGTGTACCATCCGATGAAGATTTACGTATTTTGTGTATGAGTGTTTTGCTTGCGTGTATATAAGTGTTCTGCATGTGTACCTGCAGAGGCCAAAACAGGGCTCTGGATCAGCTGGAACTGGAGTAACAGACACTTGTGAGTTGCCAGGTAGGTACTCAGGAACTGAACCCGGGTCCTCTGCGAGAGCAGCATATGCTCTTAACCACTGAGCCGTCTCTTCTCCCACTCCTCTCCTGCATGTGCTTAAGGTCATACCAACTTGGACATTTTTGTTGTGTTGTTGCTGGTTTTTTGTTTGTTTGTTTTATTTTTTGCAATTCTGGGGACTGAACCCAGGGCCCTGTCCATGCTAGGCAAGGGCTTTACCACTGAACACCTCTGGCTCTTAACAAATGTTTTCACATCAGCTTTGTTAAGACTTTAACAAAGTTAAACCTAAGAGATAAACCTATAACAAAGCAAAAAAGCCTCTGGTGAACACCACCAAATAGGACTTGGGTTCGAGGTGACTGCACTCCTAATCCTCCTCTGTCCGCACATAACGAAGACTTGGGTGTGAAGTGCTAGTGGGAAGGGAAAAGGAAAGGAAACGTGCATTCCTTGGTTCACATTATTCAAAATGAATCTGGCAGTTAGTGGTGTGACAGAATTGGGTGGGCTTCTAATTCCTAATTTCAAAACAGTTCTTGATTTTTTGGAGACAGGGGTTGTACTGTACAGCCCAGGCAGTCCTCAAGCCTGCAATCCTCCCTCAACCTAAAGTGCAGGATTATAGGTGTGTGCTCCTTGTGTGCCTTCAAGGCAGTTCTGAAAGAAGGAAGACAGAAGGAAAAGAGGAGGGAGAGACAAGTGGACTGGAGACAACTCGATGATTAAGAGCACTGGCTGCTCTTCCAGAGGACATAGGTTTCCTAGTACCCACAACGTCAGCTCACAACCAACTGTAACTCAGTTCCAGGGGATCCCATGCCATCTTCTGACCTCTTAGGGCACCAGTTGTGTCCATGGTACACGGACATACATGCAGATAAAATATCCATACACATTAAATAATATTTAAGAGAAGAATTGGTACATGGAGTGGCTTAGAAGTAGTTGCAAACCTAAGTCAGAAGCTCATTTTTTAGTAAAAGGGGGACCTGTAGGGCTCTAGTCCCCGTTTTGGGTAACTGTTGCCTGGCTTGCTGACCTTGATCTTCATATCCTCCCTATGCTAATTCCCTGCCGGGTTCCACCCTCCTGAATGCTTAAGGGAAGTTCCTTGTCTGTGTATCCTGCATAATGGGCGTTAACAGCTTAGATGCAAGATTGTAAAACATCTGTAGGGAACTTCTGCTCTGCCCTCCGGGGTTCTCCCATTGTGCTGTAAGCCTGTATTTAAGACCTCTTCCCTCCTTCAATAAACAGCATTCGACATAATCAATCAATCAATCAATCAATCAATCAATCTCAGGATCTTAGTCCAGGGAATGGTACCACCCATCGTGGAGTCTTCCCACCTCAATCAACCTAGTAAAAATATTCCCCCCCCCCAAAAAAAAAAAGTAGTTGCAAGAAAAAAAAAATCACAGGTGGATGTTGGCATCACTGGGATAGATGGGGCACAGCCTATCTATCAAGAGCAATAACTGGCCTTGAACTCCTGACCCTCCTGCTTCTACCCGCCAGGTGCTAGGATTACCAGTGAGTACCACTACACCTGATTTCATGTGCCCTCCTCCTTCCCTAGGGCACTGTGCAAGCTATATGTAAGTACTCTCATTGAGCAACATCCCCAGAAAAAAATCTATTAGTGTGTGTGACAGGATCTCAATATATAGTCATGGCTGGCTTTGAACTCACATAGATCCACCTGCCTCTGCCTCCCAAGTGCTGAGATTAAAGGCATGCACCACTACACCTGGTTTCAGAAGAATTGTTTTGTTTTGTTGTTTGTTTATTTGCTTCAAGACAGGGTTTCTCTGTGTAGCCTTGGCTATCCTGGAACACTCTCTGTAGACCAGGCTGTCCTTGAACTCATGGAGATCACCTGCTTCTGTCTCCCAGTAGAAAAGTTCTTAATATTGTTTATTTTGGGTTTGATTTGAGTATGTGAGATACTAAGTTATTTATTAAGTGCTAGGAATGGTGTCCAATGTTTTATGTATCCTGACTCATCCTCACAAAACCCTATCAGTTAAATGCTATTTTCACTTACAGATGAAACAGAGGTCTAATTTGGGAAACTAAGGGTCTTATTTCTATTATTAGGAACCACTTAAACCTGCAAGACAGTCCAAGAAGGTTGGGTTCGTTTATGGGTCAGCTGTATACATGGGTAACTGAAACAGAGGACAGAACAAAGGGTCAAGGTCATAGAAATGCCACAGTAAGGTCAATGCTGGTCTGAAAACTTAGGAAATTAGTTTATCAGATATACTAAGAAAACTCAATGGGTGACTGGTGTGGATGGTGGTGCTTGCCTTTGATACAAAACTCTTGGGAGATAAAAGCAGGTGATCTCTACTAGGTCAAGACTAGCCTGGTCTATGGAGCAAGTTCCAGGCCACCCAGGGCTACTATAGTAAGACCCTACCTGAAAAACAGACAGAGAGACCTCTCAATGGAATTACAGAAATGGGATAAAAGGAGCAGCTAGAGCCAAAGAATAAGGGATTGTGCGTGCGTGCGTGCATGCGTGTGTGCGTGCGTGCGTGCGTGCGTGCGTGCGTGTGTGTGTGTGTGTGTGTGTGTGTGCGCGCGCGTGCGCGTGTGTGTGGGAAACAACAGCTGAGTTTGTAGGCTGCATATGTGACCCTCTCCCCAGCTTGGAAAGATCTGGCCCATGTCCATCACCATGGACCCTTCCATTTGTCACTCACCTTGATGGGTGTAAGGTGCTGAAAATGACGGTGAGGATGGGTGATCAGGCTCAGGGGGCTATCCCACTGGGAGGCAGAGTAAACCCGAATCTCATTGTTCTGGTCAGTAGTCAGGAGCCGGGCTCCATCCGGGCTAAAGCAGGCTGACAAAGTGAAAAGCCCTTCAGCTGAAGGAACCCTAAGCCCCTGGTATCCTAACCTTCTGAAGTTCCATTCCCTTCCAGGTTAGGGTAGGAGGGGTCAATCTAGACTATGAACAAAAATAGTATAGAAACTCCACCGTCAAAGGAGCAACCAGAGCCAGAAAGAGTCCTAGACACCAGCTTAGTAAGGGTGGAGTAAAGGATTGAGTTGGGGGGTAGTGGTGAGAAAGACAGGGTCCATAAGAAAGATGAGGTTCCGGATGTCACACCTGCATTGACAGGATACTTGTGAGGCAGTGAGTAGAGGAAGCTGGCTTTCCCTTTAATCTGGCGCAGGTCCCAGATTTTCACTGTTTGATCTATGGATGCTGTGGCCAGAAGCCAATCACAGCAGGGATTCAGGGCCACATGGGCTACTTTCTTTTTGTGCATTCTGAGATTCCAAAGCTGCAGAGAAAAGTTT
The DNA here is from genome assembly GCF_949786415.1 of Peromyscus eremicus. Lineage (NCBI taxonomy): Eukaryota > Metazoa > Chordata > Mammalia > Rodentia > Cricetidae > Peromyscus > Peromyscus eremicus. Next base: position 67,016,211 of record NC_081419.1, read on the forward strand.
GGTTCAGGTGGAGACACAGAACCAAAGAGGGGCTGGGGAGCAGGAGTGGGCCACATAGTACCCACCTCCTTGCCATCTGTGTTCAGCAGGATCACGTGTCCCAAATTGTCTCCTGTGACCACCACATGGCTCTTGGCAGAAACATCGAGGCTGCAAAACCAGACCCTAGAGGGAGAGAGTGCTGTAAGACTGAGACCGAGATAGTTACGGTTGTTACTGTCCAGCTCCGGTTGCAGCTCCGGTATCTAACAGGCATTCAACAAATATGTGTTGACTCAATGAGTAACTGTCGAGCTGTAAATTTCCAGGGAAGGACACTCAGCCGTGTCTACCGGGGGAAAGAAGGGGTGAGGGTGACAGAGCTCAGAAACTGGTCCAGTTATTGCTGGGCCCGGAATCCTCAGCTAGTCCCCGAAGCAGCCAAACCTAAGCCGTAAAGCACATCCGAAGGCTAGCTTGCTCCCCACAGCCCGGGTTCTCAAGAGGCCTGTTCACTGCTCCCACACTCATTGCTCTTCACTCTTCGGACCTGTCCAGCTCTGTTCCTCACAGATGGCGAGAAGTGGACATCTGCCCCCTTCTGAGCACTCAGGGAAACATCAAATACAACCAGAAACCATTTCCTCTTGAAAACCATGTGAAAGTCAAGAGACTGAGAAGCGCTACTTCATGGGTCCAAATTCACAGCCAGAACCCCAAGTCTGGCCAGTCCCTCTCCTGATGGTGTGCTTCTTTCTCAGCCTCGTGGGGCAGCCAGAACAACACTCCAGCTGGTTAGACCCACTGCACACTCTCACTCATCATTCCTTACAGAACTGTGTCTCTGGCTAGAAACAAAGGGACTTGCATTTGTAATTTCTCAAGCTACTTGTTCTTTGAAGAGGGTTCTTCTACTCAGTAGCATTTCCATCAAGGAAACAGTACAGCCATTACACCCCAGAAAATGGAGGGCAATAAACTTGCATTTCTTTTTCTCCTTTCTGTAGACCAGTCTGGCCTCAAACTCACAGAGATCCGCATTGCTCTGCCTCCCGAGTGCTGGGATTAAAGATGTGCACCACCGCCGCCGCCTGGCCCTTTCTTTCTTTCTAAGATAGGCCCTCACTTAGTCCTGGTGGCCTGGCACTCACTATGTAGACCAGGCTGACCTTGAACTCAGTAATCCACCAGCCTCTGCCTCCCAAGTGCTGGCATTAAAGGCATGTGCCAACACACATGGCTAAACTTCAGTTCTTAATTCCTGCACTATTCTGTAAATGCCTTTCTAAGCAAATGACCTGTTGACTACTTCTCCAGTGAAAGTAAAGGCCTAGTTCAATATGGACATGACTTACAGAAGTGATTAAATCCTTCCCTCAAAGACAAGAGCTGAGGATCCAGAGCACATTCCTAGTGCAATGACCCACTTGGACAAAAGTCAGAGCAGCCAGTCTAAAGAAGAAAAGGGGTGCCACAAAGTGGCTAGTACCCTGTCTTCCCTGGGCCCGGTCTGAGCAACAGAAATGGGGCTGGGTATGTTCTCTGCAGAACTGCATCTAGAGCATAGAAGCTATTTCCTTACTGGTTAAACTACTCACTTGCAAGAGTTTGAGCTGGTGTAAACTCGGAGAGTGTTGCCTTTAAAATCCTGCAGCCTGGTTGTTCCCTCCATTGAGGAAGCAAAAAACTGGTTGGAATTGAGGTGGTTAAACTTCAGCCCAGTGATGCTTCCTCCAGCTCCAATCTAACATGAGGAAGGGAAAAGCCAGTGAGTGATGATGAGCCACAAGTGAGGAATCAGGCCTGGGCACATGAATGCACTAAGGCAGAAACACCAAGGTCAGCTTAGATATCTGATGTTAGTATACTCTTTATGTATTTTCTCTGTGTAGGTTTGGTGCCTGTCCTGGATCTCGCTCTGTAGACCAGGCTGGCCTCGAACTCACAGAGATCTGCCTGGCTCTGCCTCCCGAGTGCTGGGATTAAAGGCGTGCGCCACCACTGCCCGGCTTCTCTTTATTTTTTATGGCTTAATTTTGACTTTTATATTTTCAGGTAGCAAACATAACTGGTTCTGGTACACAGTTCTGTGAATTTCAACAAAGACACTGAATAGCCTACCCACCCCCAAAATTAAGATGCAGAAACTTGGGCTGGAGAGATGGCTCGGAGGTTAAGAGTACTGCTTGTTCTTCCAAAGGTCCTGAGTTCAATTCCCAGCAACCACATGGTGGCTCACAACCATCTGTAATGAGATCTGGTGCCCTCTTCTGGCGTGCAGACAGAACACTGTATACATAATAAATAAATAAATCTTTAAAAAAAAAAAAAAAAAAAAAAAAAAGATGCAGAAACTTTCTGTTAACCCCACAAAAGCTCCCTCAGGCTCTCCTACTTTATCACATTTACCCCCTTAAACTGAACCTCTGGAAATCACAGTGTGCTCTTTTCAGAAGAGGGTCAGCTCAGAAGAGTGGTAAGGTTTGTAGGGCAGGAAATGATCGGTGTTCTTTCCTTCCAGACATTCTGGGCAGTGATGACACAAACGTGAGGAGTCTGGAGGTACGGCAAGTGTGAGAGCACTTGCCCAGTAAGCACAAGGCCCTGGGCTGGATCCCACCCACACCCCCACAAATTAAAAAGGGGGAGGAGTAACACCTGTTTTTATAGAGGCGAGAGAGATGGCTTAGTGGTGAAGAGCACCTACTGCTCGTCTAGAGGACTAGAGTTCAGTTCCTAGCACCCATGTAGGACGGCTCAGATGGCCTGTAACTCCAGCTCCAGGGGACCCAATGCCCTTTTCTGGCCTCCACAGGCACTCCTGGACGCATAGGATACACTCACACAGACACACACATAAATAAATAAATAAACAAATAAAAAACAAAAAACAAACAAATGAAAAAAAAAAAACAGGCATGGGAACACATGCCTTTAATCCCAGCACTCTATAGGCAGACACAGGCAGATCTCTGTGAGTTCAAGGCCTGCCTGATCTACATAGTGAGTTCCAGGACAGCCAGGGCTAATGGACTGTCTCAAATAAATAAAATAACAGATACAATAAGAGTGGTAGTGGCAGCACATGCCTTCAATGAGGCAGAGGCAAGCAGATCTCTGTGAGTTTGAAGCCAGTCTGGTTTATAGAGCAAGTTCCAGGACAGCCAATGTTACACAGAGAAGCTCTGTCTGGAAAAACCAAAAGAAGGAAAGAAATTAATCAAGCCAGGCATGGTGGCATGAGCCTGTAATCCCAGCACCAACCAGGAATTCAAGGCCATCCTGGGCCTTATTTCTAAAACAATGAGAACTTGTTTCCCAAAAAACAATAAACAGAATTTTGTCAAGCATCAAAGGAAACAGTTAAGAGTGAAAAAGGAATCTATAGAACTCGAGAAAATACTTGGAAGTCATAAACTTGAGAAGAGGTTAATATCCATTAAAACGTCTATTAACTCAAAAACCATAACTTAACAACAAAAACCAAATATCCAACTAAGAGGACACACAGATGTCCAACAAACATATGAGAAGAAATTCAACATCATCTAGAGAAACACAAAGGAAGCTACAATGCTACCACCTCACACACCTTACAATGCCACCCTCAAAGGAATGGAAAATAACTAACGTTGGGGAGGATTTGGAGGAACTGGAATTCTTGTGTATTCTTTATTTTTATTTTATTTTTATTGAAAATAGATTTTTTAAAAAAATATTTATCTTTTTTGTTTTTGGTTTGAGTGCTCAGTCTGCATGTATGCCTGCATGCCAGAAGAGGGCATCAAATTCCATTATAGACAGTCGTAATCCACCTGTGGCTGCTAGGAATAACTCAGGACCTCTGGAAGAGCAGTTAGTGCTCTTAACAACTGAGCCATCTCTCCAGCCCCAAAATAGATTTTTTAAAAATTATTTATTTATTTGTTTGTTTGTTTATTTTTGGTTTTTTGAGACAGGGTTTCTCTGTGTAGTTTTGGTGCCTTTCCTGGGACTCGCTCTGTAAACAAGACTGGCCTCAAACTCACAGAGATCCACCTGCCTCTGCCTCCTGAGTGCTGGGATTAAAAGCGTGCGCCACTGCTGCCTGGCCAAAATAGATTTTTTAAAATCTAGATTGATTGATTGATTGATTAAGTATACAGTGTCTGCATGAATGCCTGCATGACAGAAGAGGGTATCAAATCCCATTATAGATGTCATGATGTGGTTGCTGGGAATTGAACCCAGGACCTCCAGAAAAGCAGCCAGTGCTCTTAACCATTGAGCCATCTCTCCAGCCCAAAAATAGATTTTAAAAAATATAATATATTCTGATCATGGCTTCTATGCCATCTTGCACACTCATGGTGGCAATGTAATGTAAGATGGTGTAGCCACTATTGAGAACAGTATAGGGGTTCCTCAAAAAGTAGCATTAACATTTGATCCAGCAATCCCACTTCTGGGTATACATCCCAAAGAACAGAACACAGGTTATCTCAAAGAGCTATTGAGAGGACTGAGCAGACAGCGTAACAGGATGCTCAGTCTTCTCTCAGATATTAGGCCTCAATTTCAGTTTCCTGAGACTGGACAGGCGGTTTCTAAGGAAGCCATGAACAAAAGGTAATTAATCACCTGACAACAGGGACAGGGAGGTAGGATGCACCAAGCCTGGGCCACTGAGCTAGTCCCCACAGTCAGTACGAACTAGGCCAGCCAGCCTCCACAGCAGCTCAAGGACAAAGCCTGGGATCTGTCCAGGCCTGCCCCAAAATGGAAAACTGTAGCCATGACCAGCCTATAACTAGCCCTGGCCAATCAGAATGTACTGATATGATTGCCACTTGCTTGAGCCAATCATATCTAAAATGACCTAACTGCCCTAGGAACTCCCCTTCAGCTGTGCTTAAAAGGAGCTCAGACGTCTCTCTTAGGATCTTCACCATCTTGCCTTTGTGTGGGATGGCAGGCCCCAGCATGTTGGAATAATAAACGTTCTTGCTGATTGCATGTGGATGGTGGTCTTTTGTGGGACTTCTCCAGGACCCTAACACTATGCACACACCTATCTTCATTACAACATCATTCAAAATAGGCAAATGGTGGAATAAATTCAAATGCCATTCTATAAGAAAATGTGGGACTGAGGCTGGAGGGATGGTTCAGCTGTTAAGAGCACTGGCTGCTCTTGAAGAGGACCTGGGTTCAATTTCCAGCACCCACATAGTAGTTCACAACTGTCTTTAATTCCAGTTCCAGGGGATTTTACACCCTATCCTGGCCTCTGAGGGCACTGTACACACACACACACACACACACACACACACACACTTATAAAGGAATAAAATTTATGGAAGAAACGAAGAAAAAGAAAAAAAAGAAAGAAGGAAGGAAGGGAGAAAGAAAGAAAGAAAGAAAGAGAGAAAGAGAGAAAGAAAGAAAGCAAAGGAAAATGTAGGAATGTGGGTGTGTAATGGAATATTATCCAGCCTTATCAGAGAAGGCCAGGCACGGTGGCATTCAGGAGGACTGCAAGCTTAAGACCATCTTGGGCTAGTCAGATTTGTTTTGGTTTTTGTTTGTTTGTTTGTTTGTTTGTTTTTTGAGACAGGGTTTCTCTGTGTAACAGCTCTGGCTGTCCTGAAACTCACTCTGTAGACCAAGCTGGCCTTGAACTCACAGAGCTCTGCCTGCCTCTGCCTCCCAAGTGCTGGGATTAAAGGTGTGCACCACCACTGCCCGGCTGATGGTGCACACCTTTAATCCCAGCACTGGAGGCAGAGCCAGGTGGATCTCTGTGAGTTCGAGGCCAGCCTGGTTTACAGAGTGAGTTCCAGGAAAGGCACCAAAACTACACAGAGAAACCCTGTTTCGAAAAACAAAACAACAACAACAACAACAACAACAACAACAAAAAGTGTGCACCACCACACCTGGCAAGATTATCTTAAATGAAAAATTAAAAAAGTAAATGACAACAATGAGAAAAGCTTTGGCCTCAATCATACCAAGTCTTCAACAGGATTAGCAAGATGGTTCAGTGGCCAGTCTGAGGAAACAAGATCAGCTGAGGAGTTGGCGAGTGAGCAGAGTGCCACCCGAGAACACAAGAGAAGGAGCCATCCAGCCACCGAACCAGGTCACGGGAGTCATAAGCCCACCCTACACCAACTGGGAATAGGTAAGGCCCCATCTCCAGACCAGCAGACCAGGTCTCTAGCCCCCAGGTCCCAAGGGCACATTACGTGCCCCTCCCCCCAGCCATTGGAGCCCCAGGGACTGGACAGCAGCTTCTTTCCCTGCCCCCTCACCAAGAAAACCATCCTATGAGACACCAACAACCACCAGAGCCATAAGCCTACCCTGCACCAATTGGGAACAGCTGCTCCCTGAGACAGAACCCACTAACACTGATTGGACTAAGCTGCTCCCAGAGAAACAGCGTCCATCAGCACCGATTAGACCAAGAACTCCCAGTGGACCAAGACTACCATTTGGAACAAGAGAGGTACCCTCAGACACAGACATCGCCTACACCAAGCAGAGGAAGAGATGAGTAGACGCCAGTGCAAAAATACAGGCAACAACATAAAGACCTATATGACACCATCAAAACCTACTGGTTCTATACCTGCAAGACCTGAACATACCAAGGCAGAAGAAGCAGAAGAAATCAATCTTAAAAATGACTTTAAGAAGATGATAGAGGCCCTTAAAGAGGAAATAAAAAATTCTCTTAACAAAATGAAAAAAAGAAAACAAACAAAAAACTGGAAGAAATCAAAGAAAGCCAAGAAAAAGCAATTAAACAGATGAAGGAAACAATTCAAGATTTAAAAATTGAAATCGAGACAATAAAGAAGACACAGACTGAGGGAATGCTGGAAATAGAAAATCTGACTAAACGAACAGGAACTACAGATGCAAGCATAACCAACAGAATGCAAGAGATGGAAAGGAGAATCTCTGACGTTGAAGACACAATAGAAAAAAATAGATTAGTCAGTCAAAGAAAACACTAAAGCCAAAAAAGTTGTAACACAAAATGTCCAGGAAATGTGGGACACCATGAAAAGACCAAACCTAGGAATAATAGGGATAGAAGAAGGAGAAGAATACCAACTCAAAGGCACAGAAAATATATTCAACAAAATCATAAAAGAAAAGTTTCCCAACTTAAAGAAAGAAATACCTATGAAGATACAAGAAGCTTACAGAACACCAAATAGGCTGGATCAAAAAAAAAAAAAAAAAGTCCCCTCGCCACATAATAATCAAACCACTAAATATACAGAATAAAGAAAAAATATTAAGAACCACAAAGGAAAAAGGCCAAGCAGCATAAATATAAAGGTAGACCCATCAGAATAACACCAGACTTCTCAATGGAGACTATGAAAGGTCCTGGACAAACACTATGCAGACACTAAGAGACCATGGATGGCAACCCAGACTATTATACCCAGCAAAACTCTCAATCATCATAGATGGAGTAAACAAAATATTCCATGATAAAACCAAATTTAAACAATATCTATCCACAAATCCAGTCCTACAGAAAGCACTAGAAGAAAAAATCCAACCTAAGGAAATTAGACACACCCCATGAAAACTCAGGCAATAGATAATCCCACACCAACAAATACCAAAGAAGGGAAACACAACACTACCACCAAAAAATAACAGGAATTAACAATCACTGGTCATTAATATCCATCAATATCAATGGTCTCAACTCACCTATAAAAAGACACAGGCTAACAGAATGGATACAAAAACAGGATCCATCCTTCTGCTGCATACAAGAAACACACCTAAACTTCAAAGACAGATACTACCTCAGAGTAAAACGATGGGAAAAGGCTTTCCAATCAAATGGACTTAAGAAGCAAGCTGGTGTAGCTATCCTAATATCTAATAAAATAGACTTCAAACTAAAATCAATCAAAAGAGATCAGGAAGGACATTACATATTTATCACAGGGAAAATCCACCAAGATGAAGTCTCAACTCTGAACATTTATGCCCCAAATAAAAAGGCACCCACATTTGTAAAAGAAACATTACTAAAGCTTAAATTGCACATCAAACCCCACACAGTAGTGGGAGATTTCAACACACCACTCTCACCAAAAGACAGATCTACCAGACTGAAACTTAACAGAGAAATAAAGGACCTAACAGATGTTATGACTCAAATGGACTTAATAGATATCTACCGAACATTCCACCCTAACACAAAAGAATATACCTTCTTGCCGGGCAGTGGTGGCGCACGCCTTTAATCCCAGCACTAGGGAGGCAGAGGCAGGTGGATCTCTGTGAGTTCGAGGCCAGTCTGGGCTACAGAGTTCCAGGAAAGGCACAAAGCTACACAGAGAAACCTTGTCTTGAAGAAAGAAAGAAAGAAAGAAAGAAAGAAAGAAAGAAAGAAAGAAAGAAAGAAAGAAAGAAAGAAAGAAAGAAAGGAAGAAAGAAAGAAAGAAAATAATTATTTCGGGAAGTGGTGGTGCACACCTTTAATCCCAGCACTTGGGAGGTAGAGGCAGGCGGATCTCTGTGAGTTCGAGGCTGATCTACAGAGTAAGTTCCAGGAAAGGCGCAAAGCTACACAGAGAAACCCTATCTCCAAAAAAAAAGGGGGGGGGATTTAGTTCAGTGGTAGAGCGCTTGCCTAGCAAGTGCAAGGCCCTGGGTTCGGTCTTCAGCTCCAGGAAAAAAAAAAAAAAGAATATACCTTCTTCCCAGCACCCCATGGAACCTTCTCAAAAACTGACCACATGCTGGGTCACAAAGCAAATCTCAACAGATACAAAAACATTGGAATAACCTCCTGTATTTTATTGGACCACCAGGCCTTAAAGTTAGAGTTCAACAACAACAAAAATTATAGAAAGCCTACAATCTCATGGAAACTGAATAATGCCCAACTGAAGCACCAATGGGTCAAGGAAGAAATAAAGAAAGAAATTAAAGATTTCCTAGAATTCAATGAAAATGAAAGTACAACACACCCAAATTTATGAGACACTATGAAAGCAGTGCTAAGAGGAAAATTCATAGCACTAAATGCCCACATAAAGAATATAAAGAAATCTCACACTAGCGACTTAACAGCACACCTGAAAACTCTAGAACAAAAAGAAGCAAACTCACCCAGGAGGAATAGACGCCAGGAAATAATCAAATTGAGAGCTGAAATCAATAAAATAGAAACAAAAATGGTGGCACACGCCTTTAATCCCAGCACTCGGGAGGCAGAGCCAGGCGGATCTCTGTGAGTTCGAGGCCAGCCTGGGCTACCAAGTGAGTTCCAGGAAAGGCGCAAAGCTACACAGAGAAACTCTGTTTCGAAAAACCAAAAAATAAATAAATAAATAAGTAAAATAAAAATAGAAACAAAGAGAACAATACAAAGAATCAATGAAACAAAGAGTTGGTTCTTTGAGAAAATCAATAAGACAGACAAGCCCTTATCCAGACTAACCAAAAGGCAGAGAGAGAGCATCCAAATTAACAAAATCAGAAATAAAAAGGGAGATAATAACAACAGACAACGAGGAAATCCAGAGAATCATCAGGTCATACTTCAAAAACCTGTACTCCACAAAATTAGAAAATCTGAAAGAAATGGACAATTTTCTGGATAGGTACCACATACCAAAGTTAAATCAAGACCATATAAACTATTTAAATAGACCAATAACCCCTAAAGAAATAGAAACAGTCATTAAAAATCTCCCAATCAAAAAAAGCCCAGGACCAGATGGTTTCAGCACAGAATTCTACCAGATTTTCAAAGGAGAACTAGTACCAATACTCTTCAAATTGTTCCACACAATAGAAACAGAAGGAACATTACTAAACTCTTTTTATGAGGCTACAGTTACCCTGATATCCAAGCCACACAAAGATGCAAAAAAGAAAGAGAATTACAGACCAATCTCCCTCATGAACATTGATGCAAAAATACTTAATAAAATACTGGCTAACCAGCCGGGCGGTGGTGGCGCACGCCTTTAATCCCAGCACTCGGGAGGCAGAGCCAGGTGGATCTCTGTGAGTTCGAGGCCAGCCTGGGCTACCAAGTGAGTTCCAGGAAAGGCGCAAAGCTACACAGAGAAACCCTGTCTCGAAAAACCAAAAAAAAAAAAAAAAAAAAAAAAAATACTGGCTAACCAAATCTAAGTACACATCAAAACAATTATCCACCATGACCAAGTAGACTTCATCCCAGGGATGCAAGGATGGTTCAACATACAAAAATCTGCTAATGTGATACACCATATAAACAAACTGAAAGAAAAAAACCACATGATCATCTCATTAGATGCTGAAAAAGCCTTTGACAAAATCCAACACCTCTTCATGATAAAGGTCTTGGAGAGGTCAGGAATACAAGGAACATACCTAAACATAATAAAGGCAATTTACAGCAAGTCAACAGCCACCATCAAATTAAACGGAGAAAAACTCAAAGTGATTCCACTAAAATCAAGAACAAGACAAGGCTGTGCAATCTCCCTATATTTATTCAATATAGTACTTGAAGTTCTAGCTAGAGCAATAAGACAACAAAAGAAGATCAAAGGGATAGAAACTGGAAAGGAAGAAGTCAAACTTTCACTATTTGCAGATGATATAGTATACATAAATGACCCCAAAAATTCTACCAGGGAACTTCTACAGCTGATAAACTCCTTCAGTAATGTGGCAGGAAACAAGATCAACTCAAAAAAATCAGTAGCCCTCCTATATACAAATGATAAAAGGGCTGAGAAAGAAATCAGAGAAACATCACCCTTTACAATAGCCACAAATAATATAAAATACCTTGGGGTAACACTAACTAAACAAGTGAAGGACTTGTATGATAAGAACTTTAAGTCTGAAGAAAGAAATTGAAGAAGATATCAGAAAATGCAAAGATGTCCCATGCTCACTAGGTAGGATTAACATAGTAAAAATGGCTCTGTAGCCCAAAAGCAATCTACAGATTCAATGCAATCCTCAACAAAATCCCAATAGAGTTCTTCACAGACTTGGAAAAAACAATACTCAACTTCATATGGAAAAACAAAAGACCCAGGAAAGCTAAAAGAATCCTGTACAATAAAGCAACCTCTGGAGGCATCACCATTCCTGACCTCAAGCTCTACTATAGAACTATAGTAATAAAAACAGCTTGGTACTGGCATAAAAACCAACATACGGACCAATGGAATCGAACTGAAGACCCTGACATTAATCCGCACACATACGAACACCTGATTTTTGACAAACAAGCCAAAACTATACAATGGAAAAAAAGAAAGTATCTTTAACAATTGTGCTGGCATAACTGGATGTCAACATGTAGAAGATTGCAAATAGATCCGTATCTGTCACCATGCACAAAACTCAAGTCCAAGTGGATCAAAGACCTCAACATAAATCCAGTTACACTGAACTTGATAGAAGAGAAAGTAGGAAGTGCTCTTGAATGCATTGGCACAGGAGACCACTTCCTAAATATAATACCAGTAGCACAGACACTGAGAGCAACAATTAATAAATGGGACCTCTTGAAACTGAGAAGCTTTTGTAGGGTAAAGGACACAGTCAATAAGACAAAAAGACAGCCGACAGAATGGGAAAAGATCTTCACCAACCCCACATCTGAGAGAGAGCTGATCTCCAAAGTATATAAAGAACTCAAGAAACTAGACATCAAAATACTGAACAATCCAATTAAAAAAATGGGCTACAGAGCTAAACAGAGAATTCTCAAAAGAAGAATATCAAATGGCTGAAAGATGTTTAAGGAAATGCTCAACATCCTTAGTCATCAGAGAAATGCAAATCAAAATGACTCTAAGATACCACCTTACACCTGTCAGAATGGCAAAGATCAAAAACACTGATGACAGCTGGAGAGATGGCTCAGAGGTTAAGAGCACTGGCTGCTCTTCCAGAGGTCCTGAGTTCAATTCCCAGCACCCACACGGTGGCTCACAGCCATCTATAATGAGATCTGGTGCCCTCTTCTGGAGTGCAGGATACATGAAGACAGAATGTTGTATATATAATAAAAAAATAAATCTTTAAAAAACAAAACAAAACACGGATGACAGTCTATGTTGGAGAGGATGTGGAGTAAGGGAAACACTCCTCCTTTGTTGGTTGGAGTACAAACTTGTACAACCACTGTGGAAATCAGTATGGCGGTTTCTCAGAAAATTGGGAATGGAACTACCTCAAGACCTAGCCATACCACTCTTGGGCATATACCCAAGGAATGTTCAATCATACCACAAAGATACATGTTCAACTATGTTCACAGCAGCATTATTCATAATAGCCAGAACCTGGAAACAACCTAGATGCCCGTCAACTGAAGAATAGATTAAGAAAATGTGGTACATATACACAATGTTGTACTACCCAGCAGAGAAAAACAATGACAGCATGAAATTTGCAGAAAAATGGATGGAACTAGAAAATATCACCCTCAGTGAGGTAATCCAAACTCAGAAGGACAAACATGGTATGTACTCACTCATAAGTGAATACTAGATATAAAGTAAAAGACAATCAGATTGCAACCCATAGATCCAGGGAGGGTACTGGGGGGCGGGGGGACCCTAGGATGACTGTGGCCTATAATAAGTTTTGGGTTTGCCCAATCACTGGGCAAGCTTTAGTGAAACATTTCACTATAAGGATAATAATTTGTACCGTATCAAGCTGATGAAAGAAAATGCTGGCTATACTTTCAGGAGGGGAGGCTAAAATCTTTCTAGATTATGGATTAACCTATAGAAAAATGTCTGCCATAAATCAAACAGTGAAGGGGAAGATGAATAGGAATCTCACTTACACAACTTAAGTAAAGCATAGCTCTCTGAACAGATGAAGATAGGTTTCTTCTGTATCCCAGAATCTAATCAATATTTATATGTATAATTCAGCTATTATTTGGCTTAAAAGGGCTTATTGGGAAATGTTATCATTTTCACTTCTTTTTCTTTTTCTTTTTTTTTGGTTTTTCGAGACAGGGTTTCTCTGTGTAGCTTTGGAGCCTGTCCTGGAACTCACTCTGTACCCCAGGCTGGCCTCGAACTCACAGAGATCCACCTGGTTCTGCCTCCCCAGTGCTGGGATTAAAGGCGTGTGCCACCACCGCCCGGCTTTACTATTTTCTACAGAGAAAATATTTTCCAGTTTCAAATAACCCTGGACTTTTGAATTATAGCCTGTTTTTATGTTCAAAAAAAAAAAACTTAACTACCATGACTGTAAGTTTGATTATCATAGATGACTAATTATTAATCTCTATTTCTTAATTATATATTACAATTTTAAATGAGTTGTACAAACATAATACCTTAAACAAGAGTAGAAATATATATACAGTATAACAAAATTAACTTTAAATTTGTATCAGTAAACTAAAATCCACAGCAATGTAAAACATTTCAAACAAGTTGTTGCCTTTTAAAAGAAGATTCAATAATCTACCCTTTCATCCTGTCATATCTGTATCCCCTTTTCCTCTTTAGAGATTGCATCTATAATCAACCCCCTTTAAATAAAAATAAACATTCATAAAAAATAACAATAGTAATAATAATAAAATAAAGTGAACCTAATTTTAAAAAAAAGAAAATGACAAGGATGTATGCCAGAGCCACATATTTACCAACATACTAGAGGTCTATGTCAAAGAAAGAATTGGGATAAATAGTGCTAGAGTGGCAAAGAAAAAAATCAAACTTTTATTAAAAAAAAGAAACTTTTATCATGTGTAGGTAATAAGATTATATAGGGAAAAATTAAATGTTGAGCTGCAGTTTTTTTATTATTACTTTATTATCATGTGTATGAGTGTTTGTCCTGTATGTATGTCCTTGTACCATGTGTGTGCCTGGTGACAGTGAGGCCAGAAGAGGGGTCAAATGCTCTGGAACTAGAGTTTTAGATGGCTGTGAGCCCCCACATCATAGCTGAGAACTGAACCCAAATCCTCATAGGGGCAGCCGGTGCTCTTAACTGCTGAGCCATCTCTCCAGCCCCACACAGAAAACAAACAAACAAACAAACAAAACCTTCAGATTTATTTTATGAACATTTTGCCGGCATCTATGCATGTATACCATGTGCATACCTGATGCTCCTGGAAGTCAGAAAAGGGTGTTGACTTCCCTGGAACTGGAGTTATGGATGGTTGTGAGCCACCATGTGGGAACTGGGAACGGATCCCAGATCTTCTTCAGGAGCCACAAGTGCTCTTCACCTCTGAGCCATCTCTCCAGCCCAAAGGAAAAACAAAATGTTTTAAAGAGAGTTTTGTTAGGTGTGGTTGTGCACCCTGTAACCCCAGCACTTGAGAGGCTAAGGCAGGAAGTCTGCCATGAGTGAGATCAACTTGAGCTACATGCTGAAACCGTATCAATAAAAAAGGAGGGAGGGATGGCTCTCTGTCACGAAAGGACTTGCTGCACAAGCATGAAAACTGCGTTCAACACCTGGCACCTGTATAAAAAGCCGGGATGATGATGCTCACTTGCAAACTAGCACTGGAAGGCATAGAAGAGATCCTTGGAACTCACTGGCCAGCTGGTCTAGCCTACCCTAATTGGTAAGCTTCAGGCCACTCAGAGACCCTGTCTCATAAAAACACAGTGGGGACAGTATGATGGTACAGTAGGAAAAGTAAGGTAGAGCTGAGCAAGCCTGATGACCTGCGTTTGATCCCTGGATTCCATGTAGAAAATCTGGATGCTCTGGCACACAGCTTTAATCTCAGCATTCCTACAGCAAGGTGGTAACAGAACTGCCTGCAGTACACAGCAAGGCAGAAACAACAAACTGTCCTCTGACCTCTACCCATACACCATGATCATGTACATGTACATGCCCACACTCATATACACACAATAATAATAATAAATTTACATTAAAAATAAAAACTAAGGTGGACAGCTCCTAAAGATTGACACTTGAGTTTGATATTCGGCCTTCACACACACACACACACACACATATACGCACACACAAATGAGATGAAGAGCTATACTGATCAGCTGGAGTGTTGGTGCATCCCTTTAATGCCACCACTTGGGAGGCAGAGGCTGGTAGATCACTATAGTTCAAGGCCAGCCTGGTCTACATAGCATGTTCTAGGCTAGTCAGGGCTACATAGTGAGACCTTGTCTCAAACAAAACACAAAAATGCAGAGGATCTCACTACAAGCTCAAATGATTCTCCTGCCTTTGCCTCCAGAGCAGTTGGGATGATGGAGATATATATACATCCCTAGCTTGGCCTGAGTAGGAAGATATTTAATTTTTGTGTGTATATATGTACACACATGTGTGCAGAGACCAGAGGCTGATGTATGTCATCTTCCTCTATTGCTTTCTACCTTACATGTTGAGGCAGAGTCTCTCACTGGACCCTAGAACTCATGTTCCAGGGTATGTGTCTCTGCCTTCCAAGACTGGGATTATAGGCGGGATACAATGCCACCTGCTGGAGATTTGAACATCTGTCCTCATTACCCATTGAGTCATCTCACCAGCCCCTGAGTAGGAAAAACATTTAAATCTTCAGATAAACTATGACAATTAATAAGTGTAGATTTCTGCTTCTAGCCATGTTAGTATCAGGAATCAAATAATCCTCATACTTTACACAATTAGAAAAATGAACAAAATATATGAAACAAGTTTTAAGACTATGCACAACAGGCAGACAAAAAAGGATGGAAAAGTAATGAGGTTGGCCTGTAACTGTGCCAGCTTACTGCTGGAGAATATATCCAGGCTAGGGAGGGAGAACAAAAGCCTCCACGTCTCAGGGAGATGGGCAGATAGACTGTCAATGTGGCAGAGTCCTGGGGAGGCAGAGAACAAACACTCTCGGAGACCTTCTTCCAGTCTTTGGCTGAGTATTAATGTGTAAATGTATGTGAAGCAATTACACAAAGTTAGAGGAAATAAAAACACCAGGAATTAGTTGGAGAAAATCTACCTTCAAAACAATGTATAATTCCATCACCGATGAAAAGGGCTGGGTTTTTACTCTCCTCCTGTCTTTGCTTCCTGAGTGCTGAGATTACAGGCTGTGAAATGACACTATAAGCCATTCTCAATATAAAGGGTATCTACTGGGTACACTAGCCACACTTCAGGGCAGGCCTCATGCCCAGGAGTAGCTGGCCAACACAAAATGAACTAAAGAGTATTTTTGTAGACTTTTTGTCTTGTTTTGATTTGGTTGGCTTTTTTTTTTTTTTCTTTTAGACAGGGTCTAATTATATAGCTCTGGCAGTCCTGAAACTCACTATGTAGACCAGGTTGGCCCTGAACTCACAAAGTTCTGCCTGAGTCTGCCTCCTAAGTGCTGGATTAAAGGCATGCACCACTATGCTTGCCTGTTTGGGCTTTTCTTGTTGTTGTTGTTATCTTATTGGTCTTTTGCTTGTTTATTTTTCCATTTTTGTGTGTGTATGTTTTGCAGGGGGGGTTGCTTGTTTTTAAGAAACAGCAAAGTTGGTGAGGTAGGGAGGTGGGGAGAAATTGAGGAAAGAGAAAACATGACCAAAATATATTGTATAAAATCATTTTTTCAATTAAAAAAATAAGTTCAAGGCATGGTGACACATGCCTTTAATCCCAACACTCAGGAGGCAGAGGTGGGCAGATGGGAGAAGGAGTAGAAAAGGGGTAACAATGAGGAGAAGGAGAAAAGAGGGAGAAACTATTGGAAGAAAAGTGACCTGAAAATTGCCAAATCTAGTGCCAACTACAAACCCAGAGATTGACACTCAATGACTGCAAGAAAAACTTGGAAAATTAAGAAGCATATCACAATTTTTTGTTTGTCTTATTTTTATTGATTTATTTTTGTTTTTTTGAGACAGAGTTTCTCCATGTAGCCCTGGCTGTCCTGGAGCTTGCTGTGTAGACCAGGCTGGCCTCAAATTCATAGATTCTCCTGCCCCTGCTTCCCGAGTTCTGGAATCAAAGGCATTCGCCACTACCACTGGCTTCCTTTTATTTTTTTGAGGCGGGGGTTTCATGTAGCCAGGTTGGCCTCCAAATCAGTCTGTAGACTGAGACTGACCTTAAACTCCTGGTCCTCTTTCACCTTTCAAGAGCTAGGATTGCAGGAGTGTGCCACCATGCATGGGTTACATGAGGACTATTTTTTTTTTTTTTTTTTGGTTTTTTTTCGAGACAGGGTTTCTCTGTGTAGCTTTGCGCCTTTCCTGGAACTCACTTGGTAGCCCAGGCTGGCCTCGAACTCACAGAGATCCGCCTGGCTCTGCCTCCCGAGTGCTGGGATTAAAGGCGTGCGCCACCACTGCCCGGCGAGGACTATTTTTAAAGGAGCCAGAAAAATATTCATATAGAGATATTTATAAGATTGGTGGCAAACTTCTCATTAGAAAGCATCTTTGAAGGGGCTGGAGATGGCTCAGCAGTTAAAAGTTCTTGAAGAGGACCTGAGTTTGGTTCCCGGTACCCACCTTGAGCAGCTTACAAGCACCTGTATGTAACTCTTACTCCAAAGGATCTGATGCCTTCTGGACTATGAGAGCACCTGCACTCATATACAAATATCCACATAGAAACACACGTACATGCACATAATTTTAAAATAAAATAATAAAAGTAAAACTAAGAAAAAAAAGAAAACATATTTGAAATACTGAAAGAAAAATGAATGAACAACACATTGTGCAACATAAATATATCAATTTTTTATTTGTCAATTAAAAGGTAATTGTAGGGCTGGTGGGACTACTCAGTAGGTAAAGGCAGTACTCGCTGCTGCCGAGACTGATGACCCGAGTTCAATCCCCAGACCCCACATGTGGAGGAGAGAACCGACTCCCGCAAGCTGTCCTCTGATTTTCATATATTTGAGTACTCTTTCTCACAGAAAAACAATAACTAAAGGTAAAATTTTTAATTGATTTTCTAAAAATTATGGAACTAGAATTCTTTTTGTTTGGTTGGTTTTTTCAGACAGGGTTTCTCTGTGTAACCGCCCTAGCTGCCCTGGAACTTGCTTTGTAGATTAGGCTGGCCTCCAGCTCACGGAGATCCACCTGCCTCTGCCCCCTGAGTGCTGGGGTCAAAGTCGTGCACCACCATACAGGCCTAGAATTCTATATATAATAAAAACACCTTCCTTAAAAATACAGCAAAATTCTCTTTTAGGCAAATAGAAATGGAAAAATTTCATCATCAATTAATCTATATTACAGAAAATAGTAAAGGATTTTGTTCAGACAGAGGAAGATGTTTCCAAGAAGAAATGTAGATCACACAAAAGCATGAAGGGCTTTGGAAGTAACAATAGATAGACAAATATGTTTTCTTTTTTTTTTTTTTTTCTTTTTGGTTTTTCCAGACAGGGTTTCTCTGTGTAGCTTTGCGCCTTTCCTAGAACTCACTCTGTAGACCAGGCTGGCCTCGAACTCACAGAGATCCCCCTGGCTCTGCCTTCCGAGTGCTGGGATTAAAGGCATGCGCCACCACTGCCTGGTGACAAATATGTTTTCTACAATTAAAAATCTTTGCCAAGTGGTGGTGGCATATGCCTTTAGTCCCAGCACTCCAGAGGCAGAGGCAGAGGCAGAGGCAGGTGGATCTGTAGGCCAGCCTGGTCTACAGAGTGAGTTCCAGGACAGCCAGGGCTGTTACACAAGGAAATCCTGTCTCAAAAAATAAAATCTTTGGAGTTCGCATGGTGACGCACACCTTTGATCCCAGTACTCAGGAGGCAGAGACAGGCAATCTCTGTGAGTTCCGGGTCAACCTATTCTACATAGGTAGTTCTGGGACAGCCTGGGCTACATAGAGACCCTATCTCAAAAATAGGGTTGTGAGGTAGGCTAGAGAGCCGGTTCAGCAGTTAAGAGCACTTGTTCTTACAGAAGACCCAGATTTGAATTCCAGCACCACCTGGTGGCTCACAACTATTCGTAATTCCAGTTCCAGGGAATAAAGTCCCTTTTGACCTCCTGACACCAGGATGCATGTGGCACACATATATTCATGTAGACAAAACACTCATATGCATAAAAAATAAAACAAATAAATCTAAAAAAATATTGTACTTTACATTATTAAAAAAGGGAGGGTGGATTGTAGCTTAGTAAGAGTAGCTTAGCATGCACAAGGCCTGGGATTCAATCCCCCATAACCTCCACACACCTGTAAAAGATTTCCACACTATAGCTGGCCTCGGGACTGTTGGTTCAAGACCAGCTTGAGTTATATAGAGACACCTGGTCTCAAGAGCACACACAAAAAGATTTCTACACTAAACCCAGCCACACCAGTCCAAAGTATTTACTAAAGAAAAGAAATATTTCCATACAAATACTGTACATGAACAGTCATAGCACTTTTATTTGTAGCAATCAAAAACTGGAAAAATATAAACATTCTTCAACAGGTAATGGACAAATTATAATGTATTATTATAATGGAACACTATCCAGAAAGGAAAAAAAAAAACTATGGATACACATAGAAAGGCAGATGCATCTCAAATCAAGTAAAAACAGCTAAACCAAAAAATCAAGCGTATATTTTCTATGACTATCTATATAAGAATTTTCAGCTGGGCACAGTGGCATACACCTTTAATCCCAGCACTCGGGAGGCAGAGGCAGGTGATCTGAATTCAAGGCCAGCCTGGTCTACAGAGAGTTAGTTCCAGGACAGCCAAAGTTACACAGAGAGATTCTGTCTTGGGAAAAAAATAAATAAATAAGAAATTTCAAGAAGGGCTGGAGAGATGGTTCAGAGGTTATGGGCACTGCTTGCTCTTCTAAAGGTCCTGAGTTCAAATCCCAGCAACCACATGGAGGCTCACAACCATCTGCGATGAGATCTGGCGCCCTCTTCTGGCCTGCAGGGATACGTGCAGGCAGAATACTGTATACATAATAAATAAATAAATCTTTAAAAAAAAAAAAGAAATTTCAAGAAAATGTAAATTAATCTATAGGGAGAGAAAGCAGATCAGTAGTTTCCAAGGAGAGGAGCAAGAATATAAAGAAATGACGCCGGGCGGTGGTGGCGCACGCCTTTAATCCCAGCACTCGGGAGGCAGAGCCAGGCGGATCTCTGTGAGTTCGAGGCCAGCCTGGGCTACCAAGTGAGTTCCAGGAAAAGGCGCAAAGCTACACAGAGAAACCCTGTCTCGAAAAACCAAAAAAAAAAAAAAAAAAAAAAAAGAATATAAAGAAATGAATTCAATAGTAGTTTTGGGGTGGGGGTTGTTGTCACTTTTGTCTTTTTCTTTTCTTTTTTGAGACAAGATCTCATTTTGTAGCTCTGAACTCATTGCCACCATCCTATCCACACTGGTGAGCTCCTGGTTCAGTGAGAGACTATGTCTCAAAAATTAAAGTGGAGAGTGACTGAGGAAGACACCCAAGGTTGACTCCTAGCCTCCACACATATGTGTGTGAGCATCCATATGCACATGTACACTCACCTACACCATATATATATATATATATATATATATATATATATATATATATATACAGAATTAAAGAAGAAATAGTACCAAGTCTACAAACCCAGAAAACTGAAGCTGAGAGAGTACTTCCCAACTCATTTGATGAGGTCTGCATTACACTGCAGACACTAAAATGAAAGGCATTGCCAATGACAAAGAAGGAGGAGGGGGAGAAGGAAGGAAGGAAGGGAAAGGGGAAGGGGAAGGAAAGACAGAAAGAAAGAAGGAAAGGAAAGGAAAGGAAAGAGAAGGGAAGGGAAGGAAAGGGAAGGAAGGAAAGGAGGAAGGAAAGGAAAGGGAAAGAAAGGGAAGGAAGGAAGGAAAGGAGGGAGGAAGGAAGGAAAGAGAAAAAAAGTAAAATTACAGAGCCAGGTATGATGACACATGTTTGTAATCCTAGTTGAGGCAGGGAGGATCAGAAGTTCAGAGTCATCCTTACACAGTAAGTTCAAGGCCAACCTAGGTACTAGTGTAGTATGATGTACTGGGGAAGTATTTGACATAATAAGTAAACCGCAATGTTCTATGATAGAATATTTATGTGCTAATACTAGAAGAGATGAATGGATGTGTGTGATAGTGTATACACGCACAAAGAAATGTTCAAAAATGGGGATTTTGGATATTTACTTAAATCTATAAACTTCTATTACCTGAATTTTATAATGGACATAAGTTTTACAAGAATACATTAAGGATTTCTTCATTTTGAAAATGTAATGCATAGTTCCTCACCAAGGGTTTGAAAGATGTTAAGATCAGAGCCAGGATCACTGAAGTGACAAACCATGGCCCTGCTGTTACCCTGTAACTGTTCTCAAGCAACCTTCTATCAGCATCTGGGGGTACACAAACACTAACATACCTTTTCTCTGCTCCAAGCTAGCTCCCTGTGAGGCACAAACTCCAAATGCTCAAACCGGTCTCCATGGCAGTGTAAGGAAACTCTGGTTCTGGGCATATATAACAATATAAATGTATAATAAAGGTGATGCAGGGGGTTGGGGGTGTGGCTCAGGGATAGATGTATGCTTAGCATGTGTGCACCCCTTCAACACCCTCTTCTACAAGAAAAAGTGGGGTGGGGTGTGTGTGTGGAAACAAAAGCAAGCTCAGTCTGGCACAAGCTCGAGGCAGCCGTCATTCTCCTTTTAGTCAGGATGCTGTCCCCTAGAATATTTTAGACTACTGCTTATCACCTCCAGGTGAACCACGTTTCTCTACTCCCATGTCCTAGATTCCTGGGGGGCAGGGAAATCTCCTGCCGGAATTCTTTGTTCTGGCTTAAATTTAAACTTCCCCTTCTTGTTACCCACGCTGTTAGAGGGGCAGAAAATCTACACAGCCCTTTCCTCAGCACTCATCTGGCCATCTTCCTTCTAAATTCTGCACTTGTCCTCTTGACACCCATCTTAGACCCTGACTCCTGGTCTCCCATGCCTGTCCAAGCTGGCCTTTCCCATGAGCTGCTTCCCAAAGCCTCCCACTTAAAGAGGCCTCATCTGGGATACAACTTCACCTTTTCCAATTCTAAACTAGAGTTGGAGAAATGGTAAGCTAGAATGTAAGTAAGGTGTGTGCTTTATCTTATTTAGCCACAAAAATATTTAAAACCTCTGAAGACTAGTTAACTAGTGCCAGGGATAGGCTAGGTACAGTGAGCTAGTCCAAGTCTCATCTATTTAGGAATCACTGGAACCTAGAAGTTTAGGGCCAGCCAGGGAAACATAGTGAGACCTTGTCTCAAGAAAGAAAATAAAGTGGTTAATAAGGTATTTTCTATTATTTGAAGACAATTGAAAAATAATTTTAAAAATGGTACTTTGATGTTATGTCCATGTGTAACTTTTTAAAATTAGGAGGTAGGAAAAGGAGGGAATTCAAGGCCAGTGTGGGCTACTAGCAGATCTGATCTCAAACAATGATAGCTGGACATAGTAGCACATGCCTTTAATTCCTCTACTCTGGAGAGAGAGGCAGATAGATCTCTGTGAGGTCCAGGACAGCCTGGTCTACCTAACAAGTTTCAAGCCATCAAGGGCTACATAATAAGACCTTGTCTCAAAAAAAAAAAAAAAAGAAAAGAAAAGAAAACCAAGCTGTGGTGGCGCACGCCTTTAATCACAGCACTTAGGAGGCAGAGGCAGGCAGATCTCAATGAGTTTGAAGCCAGCCTGGTCTACAAAGTGAGTTCTAGGACAGCCAGGGCTACACAGAGAAACCCTGTCTTAAAATAACCAAATAAAAAAAGAAAGAAAACCAAAACCAAATAAACAAACAACAAAAACCATACAGCACATATATAAAGACCATACATATACTTTCAGGCTTTATTTGAAAAAGGAAAAAACAACCATATCCAAAAATTTAGGACTTCCATTTTTGCATTAAAACTGTCTCTTTACTAGGGGCTGAAGAGATGGCTCAGAGGTTAAGAGCACTGACTGCTCTTCCAGAGGTCCTGAGTTCAATTCCCAGCAACCACATGGTGCTCACAACCATCCGTAATGAGATCTGGTGCCCTCTTCTGGCCTGCAGACATAACACTGTATACATAATAAATAAATCTTAAAAAAAAAAATTTAAAGTTTTAAGCCGGGCGGTGGTGGCGCACGCCTTTAATCCCAGCACTCGGGAGGCAGAGCCAGGCGGATCTCTGTGAGTTCGAGGCCAGCCTGGTCTACAAAGTGAGTTCCAGGAAAGGCGCAAAGCTACACAGAGAAACCCTGTCTCAAAAAACAAAACAAAACAAAACAAAACAAAAAAAAACTGTCTCTTTACTACTAACTATATATCCACCACCCCCCCCCACAACCTGTTTCACTTCTTGAGGTCTGTGGAGTTTTTTTACTTAATTCTAAAACTAGAAAGTCACCTTTTTTTGTTTTTTTTTTTTGTTTTTCAAGACAGGGTTTTGTAGTGATATTGTGTCCCCCAATATACTGTGCACCCTAATAAACTTATCCGGGGTCAGGCAACAGAACGGTCACTAGATATAGAGACCAGAAAATGGTGGCGCACACACCTTTAATCCTATCACTTGGGAGGCAGAGATCCATCCAGATCTCTGTGAGTTCAAAGCCACACTGGAAACAGCCAGGCATGGTGACACATGCCTTTAATCCCAGGAAGTGATGGCAGGAAGCAGAAAGGTATATAAGGTGTGAGGACCAGGAAATAGAGCCCTTGTTAAGCTTTTAGGCTTTTAGCAGCAGTTCAGCTGAGATCCATTCAGATGAGGATTCAGAGGCTTCCAGTCTGAGGAAACAAGATCAGCTGAGGAATTGGCGAGGTGAGGTTGGATGTGGCTTGTTCTGTTTCTCTGATCATTCAGCGTTCACCCCAATACCTGGCTCCGGGTTTGTTTTTATTAATAAGACCTTTTAAGATTCGTGTTACAGGGTTTCTCTGTGTACCTTCTGGAGCCTGTCCTGGAACTCACTTTGTAGACCAAGCTGGCCTCGAACTCACAGAGATTCACCTGCCTCTGCATCCCCAGTACCAGGATTAAAGGCGTGCACTACCCCCGCCCAGCCAAAAGTCACTTTTTATAGTACAACTCTCCAATGTCAGCTACCAGCCAGACAAGGCAGATGTCCTAGAGAGCCGATATCTGCTGCAGGAATGTATCATAAGAATTCAGCTGGTTATGGCAAAGTCAAGGAATTCCTCCAGAGGAAGCCAAATTCCAAGAAGCTTTTGGTGTTATTTGGCTTGTTATATATCATCTGTATTCTGTTATGAAAATCATGTGTGCCTTCATAGTTTTCCCAGTTGATTTTTCCCTAAGAAGGGCTAACAGTGTGGACTGATCACTCTCTGGACATACACATTCAAGGTATTTGGAGAACAGCCTCAGGAAAGGCTTTCTCTGGAATCAGATATCTCCCTTAGCCACTTTCAAGGACTAACAGAAATAACAGTCCACATGCAAGTCTCCTGATTTAAGGTAAATTCCACAAGGAGACACCGCCTAGGTCAGGTGGACGTAAAGTAATAGCTTTACACAATTCAGCTCGGACCCTCCTTTCTTACAGCCTTACTAACTTTATATACCTCTAACTCCTTACCTAACCACTTCTGGGAATATTTAGATAACCTTCTGTGCTAACAGCTATGCTCAGCCTGAACCCCAGTTCAAGCCTCCCTGTAATTATCATCATTGGCAGCATCCGGCCAGGTCCATCCCCAGATGGAGGAAAGTACCTTATCAGAGATACCTCTGTACTCTCTAAGAACAGACTTAAGCATCCAGGCTACCTGTTTGAGAAGGCCTGGCGGATGTGCCAACTAAGCTTAACTTCCTCCTTTCCCAAATCTTACCTCTAGTTCCAGATCTCCCTTTAACTATCACCAGAGGCATCTAGCTGTACACAGGTTGCCTAGTGACCAAGCACACTTTCCCCCACCCTGCAGAAAAATGGCAGATAGCTTGGACAGATAGGAGCCACAGGAAAAAAGAAGGCAGTTTTATTTTCTCCCATTGACCTAGCAACTCACAGATTTTTAACATTTTCTACCAATCACGTTTAAGACTATAGTTGAGCACATAAGATCCCTCTTCTTAGCTATTACCTGAATTTAGCCTTTAGTTACTTCATTTCCCCATTGGTCACTTCCCTTTGGGGTTGCAAATGGTAATTAACAGTTATTGCCCCTCTGTGTGATTCTTATCACCCCTCTGTTTGACCCTGGAAGCCTGGCTTTGCACTGCCAAGGGGTTACTGCTTGTAAGTGTATATATACCAGAACTTCCAGGGCACGGGATGGAGAAGAGAAAAGAGAATGGAAGAACTAGATGGGTAAGAACTTGAGAGGAACAAACTGAGATGGGGAAGAACTAGGTTGAAGGGCTAGAAGAGAGTACTAGAGAAACGAGATGGAAGATGAGGAAGAGCCAGATGAGGAAGAACAGGATGAGAGAGAACAAGATGAGAGAGAAAGGAGATGGGAGAGGAGCTGATATGGGAAAGAACTAGATAGATGAGAACCTAGATGGGGCAGAACTAAGATGAAGAAATTAAGATAGAACCTAGAGGGGACAACAGATAAATGTAAAGAGAAATTGGGCAAGAAAGGAGCTAAAAATGAGAGCAGAGTATAAGCTTGTAGAGAGAGAATAATAAGGAATTTCGTGTACATAGATTCATTTCTTTTCTTCAAAGAGTAATTATCAGCTGGTTGTAGATTCTTCCTGGACCCTGGAAAGAGACTATCGAGGGGCTGGACCCCCTTAGTCCCCAACAGATATCTCAGCAACTGAAGATAAACTTTAGCATCTTAGACCATTTCTAAGGGGACTGGTGAGCATGGTGGTACACCCCTATAATTGCACACCCTTGAGAGATGGATATAGAAGAATCGTCAGAGATTCAAAGTCATCCTTAGCTACACAGAAAGGTCAAGGCCAGCCTGGAATAAAATGAGACCCTTTTTTCCAGCAAATCAAATAGCCAGGCATGGTGGCACATACCTCTAGTTCCAGTACACATTAGGCAGAGGTAGATAATCTCAATGAGTTTGAGTCCAGCCTGGTCTAAATAGAAAGTTCCAGGCCAGCTAGAGCTACATAGAAAGACCCTGTCTCAAGGCCTTTCTTCCTCTAAATCTTGCACTAACAGCAGCGAGAGGGTAGAAACTGAATCAGACTGTGGTATCTAGAAACGGACCTTTGGGAAGTGATTAGAATCATCGGAGTGGAGCCCTAAGGACAGAGTCCCTGACATAGTTGGGGAGGGAGAAGAGTCTATGTGCAGAGACACAAGGCTTCCCATTAAGGTGGGACACTGCCAGCCCCAGTGACATCCTGTTTGGATTCCTAGCTCCTCAGTCTGTGAAATAAATAAATTTCTCTTTACAGAAAAAAAAAAAAAAAAAAGAAAGACCCTGTCTCAAAACAAACAAATAAAAACAAACAAACAAAAAACAAACAAAAAACCCAAATCAAACCAAACAAATACAAAGTAAACAATAAAAACTTAAGTGGCGGGTGTCAAGATGTAGTTCTGTGGTAGGTTTGCCTTTGAGCCCTAACAGTAGAAGCAGGGGCAGGTGGTGGGACAACAAAACACCTAAAAACTGCACCAAATCTTCAAATCTTGACTGACACCTGAGCACCATGCCTTCCTTATTCTCTCCTGATTAAGTACTCTTCCTCAGTCATCCATGAAGCCATCACCATCATCTCTAACTCACGGGGGCTCTCCTTTTGTGTTCAAGAGCATTAGGCATCGATCGGCATTGTTAGTTGTTTTATATCCCTTTGTCCAGGTGTTCTTCAAGCTCCTCATTCAGTCAACAAATACAAAGCAGCTACTCTCGGCCAAAGGCTGTTCTAGGCCCTGAGGATATGGCGACAAAATAGAAAGACAAGGTCCCTGCCATCGTGACTATTTCCAATGGGCAAAGATAGAGAAATACAATATTTCAAATACTGGTAAGTATTTAAGGGACATGTGAAGCCGGGCAATTACTGGTGGGGTAATGATTGGGTGGGGTGGGGGCTACTTGCTCTTTAACAAGGCAAATCAATCCAGTCATGGTGGTATGTGCCTTTAATACCAGCACTCTTGAGGCAGAGGCAGATGGGTCTCAATGAATTCAAGGCAAACTTGGTCTACATAGTTCTGAGCCAGCCAAAGCTACATAGTGAAACCCTGTTTCAAAAATAAATAATTAAATAATTAGAAGGCAGATTAGGAGCTGGAGAGATGCCTCAGCTGTTAGAAGCACTTACTGCTCTTGCAGAAGACCCAGGTTTGGTTCTCAGCACTCATATGGCAGCCCACAACCATCTATATAACTCCAGTTCCAAAGGATCTGATGCCCACTTCTGGCCTCTGAAGGCACCCGGTATGTATGTGGTACACATACATACATGCAGGAAAAACATTCACACACCAAAAAAATAAATAAATAAATAAATAAATAAAATCTTAAAAAAAAAAAAAAGGGAAAAGCAGATTAAGTGGAGACTTGAACTGTAAGTGAGAGCCAGCCAAGAGAAAACTACAGAAAAGAGAACTCCAGCCCAAGGGAAAAACAAAAGGAATAGAAGTAGCTGGTGTACCTGAACCACAGGAAGTGCTACGGTTTGGGTATGAATTGTGCCCCGCCCCCAAGGCTCATATATTGAAGGTCTGGTCTCCAGGTGATGGCATTGAAAGGTGACTGCATGGTGAGGGTGCCAACTTCATCACTGCCTTAATTTATTAATGGGCTTCAAACTAAATGGGCTAGGAGGACATGGAGCCTGGCTGCAGGAAGCCGGCCACTGGGGGACATGCATTTCAAATGCATCGCTTCCTCCAGGTCAGGAATCAATGTCTCTCTGCTTCCTGACGGTGATGAGATGCGCAGCTCTGCTCTACAATGCTCTTCTATCACGATGCGCACACGCCCAGATAAACTAGAGCCAACAAGCATGGAATCTCTACAACTGTCTTTCATCCTTTAAGTCATTTCTCGAGGGTACTGTCAGAGTAACGAAAAACTAACACAGAAGAGACAGACAAACTGAGACTAAGTAAGAAGGGATACAGGAGGGCATGGCTGAGGCAGGCAGATCTCCATGAATTCGAGGCAAGCCTGATCTATATAATGCTTTTCAGGACAGTCAAGGCTACACAGTGAAACTCTATCTCAAAAAGAAGATTAAGAAGAAAAAGAGGCTGGGCGGTGGTGGCGCACGCCTTTGATCCCAGCTCTCGGGAGGCAGAGCCAGGCGGATCTCTGTGAGTTCAAGGCCAGCCTGGTCTACAGAGCAAGTTCCAGGAAAGGCACAAAGCTACACAGAGAAACCCTGTCTTGAAAAACCAAAAAAAAGAAAGAAAGAAAGAAAGAAAGAAAGAAAGAAAGAAAGAAAGAAAGAAAGAAAGAAAAAGAGGAGGAGGAAGAGGAACAGAGACTCTATGAATGATTAGTCTATACCTTTTAATATTTTAAAGGCCAGTATTCAAACATATTTGAGTTTTGTTACCATTTATAAGTTTGGAAAAAAACACCCACTTCCTTTGGCTCCCAACCACCTTGCTAGATATCACTCCTTCCATTCCTCCAATAAACAGTTATACATTGCAACCATCTGACACCTGGAACCACTCACCCCTTTAATGAAGACAGGTTTGTCCTTTATGCCAAAGTTCCAGATCATGATGTCTCCCCCTTTGGAGCCCACAGCCAGGGTACTGGGATGAGTCGGGTGCCAGACCAAGGATGTAGTCCTCCTGTCAAAGGGGGCAGCTTTTTGGAATACCCGGTAAGAAGCCAGAGAGTGCAAAAAGGACTTCTGGAGACCCTAATACAGAGAAAATAGAATTAATCTGAATTCACTGAATACAAACTCATGTCCGGAGCTGGGATGTGGCACAGGCCTTTAACTCCAGTATTCAGGAGGCAGAGGCAGGTGCATTTCTGTCAGACTGAACCCAGCCAGGTCTACATACAGAGATCCAGGCAAGCCAAGGCTACATAGTGAGATCTTGTCTCAGAAACATAAATAAAAATTAAGTCAGGTCCTGGGTAAACTGTCACTCTCTGGCTCCTTCATGAGTAAACATTAAGTCTTCTCTAGTCTTGTGCATGGAATATCTGCAATGTATGTGAACTAATCCTGGAAACAAGAGGGCAGAATGCATTCCAGCCGGGATATTTACAGGGTAAAACTTTTTCTCCTTGACTAGTGTTCAGTAGGCCAGTCATCATAGCCAGGTGGCCTGACCATTCTGACAGTCTGCTGAACCAATCTTTTTTTTTAATCTAGTTAGAGCTTGCAATAGTTGAAAACCTTTGAGCACCTCAGACAGGAAACATCTCACCTGCTGTAGTGATGGCCAGCTGGCTTTGCCCAACTTATGGTGGTAAAGATCCTTGATGATGCTGCTACTCCGTGGAGGGATCTGCAGGCGAGACAACTCTGCCAAAAGGCAGCACGACTCACATTTCCTGTTAGAAACTGCCAAGAAGGAACGCACACACGTTTTCCTCTCCACAACCCCAGGAAAGGCTCTTCCCCTGGAACCCTTTGCTATTTCACTCAGTACAGCCAATCTGTCTGATCATTTCCTAAAAGCCTTTTCCATGCACTGGTGAGTCTCACTCAACCCAATAAAGAAGTCATAACCCTTCTCCAAAACACCCTTCCAAACAGTGATTCTGAAGTTAACCTGGGTATGACCTTGCAGGGTTCCTAGAAGCTGAGCCAAAGAGATACACAGTAAAGTACACTGCAGACTTTTCTTGTGTGGGATGACATAATTAGTAGGAGTTGAGAGACAATCTTAAAATCACATACCACATAGGGCAGCAAGAAGCAATTGCTTAGGAAAGACGTTTGTTTAATTTTATATTAAAATAATGTAAGAGGTATCCAAATACAGCAGTGTATAACTGTAATCCTAGCACTCTGAAGGCTGCAGCAGAAACAGCTTGAATTTGAGGCCAGCTTGGGCTACACAGTAAGACTCCATATTTTTAAAAAAATAATAATAATATAACAAGCAACTGTTACTTAAGGAGAAACCAGAAGGATCCAGTAGGGTTTAGATAAGCTCTAAACTGACTAGGTTGCTTCCAGGGAGGGGGAGGTAAACTAGAGTATAACGAGAATAAAGCAATTCTGAATCACCAATTCGTGGACCCAATCTTCCTCTCCTCTGATGGATAAAAACTACTCCATCAACTTAGAACATTCCTACAGCCCCAGGTTCAAGCCCTGGTAAACCTCTGAGAATGAGCTTCCTGAAGAAAGGAGGGATGGGATTTCAGACTCTCAGCTGAAACTCAAGGCCATAGAGCTAACAACACTGACTGGAAATTCAGCAACCACGGGGCTAAGGAAGGCAGGATTACTTTGAAACGATGTGTGTGTAAAACTTCTGGAATAAAGAAGAGTGGGCACTGTGGATCTACAGTGATGGAGCTCATCTGCTTCTTCCTGTCACTTGGCGTGCAGAGGGGGGGCGGTTAAACTTAACTCTCTGGTGTCAATGAACTGGCAATTAAAATGCAGTCTGAAGCGTATAGCTCTGGGGCAAACCACTTGCTTTGCGTACTCGAGGCCTGGGTTCGAACCCCAGACCTCCCAAATAAATCACAGCCTGAGGCGACGGGGACCAGGAACTGCTCCAGGATCCTAGACATAAGCACCCTCCACCCAGCTTCGGCCTCTGGCGTGAGCACCCTGAACCAGCGGGAAGCTAAGGCAGCAGCACAGGCCGTACCGGGACCCTGCACACGCAGCTTCTTGGCTTCGGTCTCCAGCTCCTGAGGACTTCTGCGGCTTTTGCTCTTGAGGCGCACCGCAACGTCTGGGGGCTTCTGGGTTTCTGGGCATTTCTTGGGAGCCATGGCGTACTCCGTGAGGAGCTCTCAAGCCCAGTGGCAAAATTACGAAGCGAGGACTAAACAGCCTCTGAGGAAAGGACAGGAAGAGACTACGTACGAAGCAGCGCCGACGCAGGTAGCCCAGCTAAGGTAACTTCGCGCCAAACGCTCCTAGGGCAGCTTCCCTTTTAGCCTCGCCCCGCCTCCTCAGGACCGCCCCGCCCCTCGGAACCGCCCCGCCCCCTCGGGACGGCTACCCAGGGCCCCGCCCCGCCCCCGGAACTGCCCCCAGACCGCCCCGCCCCCTCGAGCCCGCTCCGCCCCTAGCGGCCCCGCCTCTTCCGGGAAGGCGGGGCACGTGGGGTAACAAGTGGAGCCGGCTGGGAAGGCTTGTTTAACTCCCTAAGAACTGGAATGTCTATGTGTTGTACCTGTAAAAGTAGACTGTTCATATCCTAAGAAGAGTAAAGATCCAGCCCCGGGGTGGTGGATTTTAATCTCAGCACTCGGGAGGCAAAGGCAAGTGGATCTCTGAGTTCGAGGCCAATTTGGTCTACAAAGTGAGTTCTAGGACAGCCAGGGCAACACAGAGAAACTCTGTCTCAAAAAAACAAAACAAAACAAACAAAAAGATCGAAGTGTCTAAAAATGTGGAAATAGCCAAATATTTCTCTGTTTTGCTCACTAAGAAAACTGCTTATGCTTAGCCAACCACAGCTTTTGCTTGTTTGCTCTCACTTTACAGATGTATTTCACCTCACGGATACGGTAAGGAAGGACAGGTGGTGGCATGTGTCAGGTCTGTAACTCCCAGGATTGAGGAGGCTGAGGCAGAAGAGTTAGCCTGGACTACACTGTAACAGGGGTCAGATAAGAGTGAGAAAACCTGGTGTGCTATGGTAACTGTAGTTTACTGTCATATGCTGTATATTTCAAAAACGTAGGAAGTGTTATGCCCAGATCGCGGGGACCCCCAAAAGACCACCACCGAGACCGAATCCTTGCATGTAAAAAGAACCTTTATTTCAAGCTCCAGAGCTTGGTCCCTCTGTCTGTCCCACACAGCCGTGAGAGCAGAGAGCCCTGAGCTCAGGTGGGGCAGAGTTTTTATCATAGCAGAGGTTGGGGTGAGGGGATTTCCAGGGTCCAGGACCCTGATTGGCTGACAATTATCTAGGGGTATCTGTAAAACAAAAAATAGGTGTGTGCTAGACTCAAGGACACCTGGCCACCTTATCTAATGGTTGGAATGTTTGGGATGTCAGGTACTTCCTCACCCCTGGGTACATCCCTGGGTGGTATCAGCTTAAGGCTTTCCTGGATCTGGGTGTTGCCTGCCAGTAAGCCTGTCACAGAAGCTGTGTCTGGGCCCCTAAACCTGTCATGGCAGCTGTGTGGCCAAGTGGCACACACCTTTGATCCCAGCACTCAGGAGGAAGAGCCAGGCAGATCTCCATGAGTTCAAGGCCAGCCTGGGCTACAGAGTGAGTTCCAGGAAAGTTGCAAAGCTACACAGAGAAACCCTGTCTCGGGAAAACAAAAACAAAAACAAAAACGAACAAACAAAAAGGTGTGTGCCACCACATCTGGCTTATAATGTTATTTTCTTTTTCTTTTTTGTTGTTTGTTTTCTTTGTTTTTGTTTTTCAAGATACGCTTTCTCTGTGTAGTTCTGGCTGTCCTGGAATTCACTCTGTAGACCAGGTTGGCCTTGAACTCACACTCACCTACCTCTGCCCACCGAGTACTGGGATTAAAGGCTTGCACCACCACCTCCTGGCCTATAATGTTATTTTCTTACTCAGGCATGGTGGCATATGCCTGTATCCCACCCAGGCCAAGGCAGGAGAATTACTCGAGTTTGAGTCTAGCCTGGGTAACACAGTGAGTTCCATACCAGACTAGGCTATACAATGTGGCCCTGTCTCAAAACAAACGACAATGGAACCCAAAAGCAAAAATAACAACAAACAAAAGAAAGAGAATGCCATCTTTCTGGTTCAAGGAGGGGATGCTTTTCTCATAGGAAATATCTTGATTTGGCTTTAGATGGATATGTGTCTGTGTTTCTGTGTGTGTGATTAGAAGCTTTCCTGCTGTGTTTTATGTACCCTTAGCTCAAAATAACCACTATGCCAAAGTGGTACATTTGGGAGTAGCACGTTCTGAAACCGTCAATAGTTAACCAGAGGATTACACCTGTTTCCTCAAGGTCTCCATCCAGAGCAAAGCCTTCCTTCCTTGAACTCTTCCCCCAAAGCATCCAACACTGGACAACCCCCTCTTAGAGCCATGTCCCATCTTCTGAAGGTCAATCACCTAAAAGCCCCAGGGGGACTGAGAAACTTGGAAAGTTGGCTTGACAGGGAGCACCGTGGAAACTTCTAATAAGGAGACTCACATACCCTACCCTTCCAGACTGCAGGGGAACTGACCTGTAGATGGACCCTTCCATCCCCAAAGCTCCCCCTTTTCTATCCGATAAAATGCCAAGACGCTCCAGGCCACTGGGCACTCTCATTTCCTTGGAGAGACTGCATGCAGCCCTTCATTTACAAGAACAACTCTGCTTCTGGAGATGGCCGCTTCCTTTTATTTTCACATCACCTCCAGCTCCTGATCTAACACCTTCCCTGTAATACGCATTCTCCGTTGTGAAAATGGGAAAGGCTAAAGTATGGGGGAAGAAAGTGACACGCAACAGGGTTATTTTCTAAAAGTTTATTATTAGGGCCAGAGAAATGACTCAGCAGTCAAGAGCCCTGGCTGCTCTTCCAGAGGACTCCCAGCACTTACAGGAGAGCTCACTACTGTCTGTAGCTCCAGTTCCAGGGGATCCGATGCTCTCTTTGGCCTTCAAGGGGACCAGACACTCAAGTGCTCTACAGACATACATACAGGCAACACTCATACACACAGGAGAGATTTCATAAAAAGAAAATTGTCAGTGAGAATTGTGTGCATGAGTGAATGTGCTCCACATTCCTGTGCAGAGCTCAGAGGCCAGTGTGGAGTTGGGTCTCTCCTTTACAGGGGTTCTGGGGAGCGAACACAGGTGCTTTACCTGCTAAGCTTGCTTGCTTGCCACCCTTTTGAGACAGAGACTCATGCCACCCACCCTGGCCTTGAACTCATTGTCTGTCTTGTAATCTCAGCATTTGGAAGGTAGAGGCAGGAGGACCATGAGTTTAAGGCCAGCCTGGGTTAAGAGCAATTGGCTGCTCTTCCAAAGAATTCAGGTTCAATTTCTAGCACCCACATCAACACTCACAGCAATCTGTGACTTCCGGTTCTGTCCTTCTCAGGACATGTGGTACACAGACACACATGCAGGCAACACCTATACACACGAAAGAGAATTACAAAACTGTAAAAGACTGGAGAGGAAAAGGGGAAGGTGTTCCAGCAGAGAGAACAGGAAATGAAAGACCAGAAGGGGATAGTGAGCTGTGTTTGATTCATGAACAACAGAAACACTTAGTGCCAGGTTTTCCCAGAATCTGGTTTTTAGAACTGGGATATTTTCCATGATGGCTAGAACTAATTGTGAGCAAATGGAAACCTGCCTTGCACACACCAACAAAACGCTTGGTTTCAGGTTGTGGTTTTGAGGCACCTTTAACCCAGAGTGTGCTTTGTTTCCTCATTTCACAATAAAACCTCTGCCTGGTGGCCTGATGTCATTCATTCCCAGCTGATGAGCCACCAGATGCAGGATGCACAAGTGTATTTTATATGTGTATCTTCAAGATGGTAATCTGATAAAGGGGTACACAGTGTAGTGTTGCTCCAGTGTCAGGCTGTGGCCATGAAACTCATTTGTAGAAGCTTGGGGTTTTTTTTGGTTTGTTTTTTTTTTGTGTTTGTGTGTGTGTGTGTGTGTGTGTGTGTGTGTGTGTGTGTGTGTGCATTTTTTTGATACTACTTTTACTTATGTGTGTGTGTGTGTGCATTCTTTTTTTTTTTTTTTTTGATACTACTTTTACTATAGGGGACCACAAAGCAGTTCTTTCAAAGCTGCTAGTTGCAGCAAATCATGGTCTCGTGTTCACTCACACTGGAAGCTGGGCTGACCATGGGCTGACCATGGGTATGGCCCTAAATAATACCCGTGTCTTTGATCTGCACAACAACACGTGGCTTCTTTGGAGTGTTTTCTAGAACAGATAGAGCAGAGTGGATGAAAGCCGTGCTTAGACTTTACCTGCAACTCATCACTTCCCTCTTCTGTGCTTTGGTTTCCACATCAGGACCTGATTGGAGGGGAAGGAGGAGAACTGTTGCTTCCCTCCCAGGTTTAAAATCTGTGATCTTGTGAGTTGCCATGCAGGCAGCAAAAAGCAAGATTTCAGACCACCTGTGGGAGGTGTTCATCTGGTAGGAATCATTGTCCTGGAGCAGGCTGATACATGACTCCAACTCCACTCAGGCTGTCTATGAACCCCAGTGCTGCTGAATCTGCAAAGCCTCCTGTGAGCCACACAGATGCTGGGAGAGGCTTCCCACACACCCCGACTGCAGGCAGTGGTTTGTAAATGACAGGCTGCAGCGTTCTGCAAAGCTTGCAGAACACTCAAATTCCTCCTAAAGAACAGGAAGCAGACTAAGCAGAACTCAAGCATCCAGAGTTCTTGTTGTTTGGCATCTCTACTACATGTTTAAATGTCCAAATATGAACAAATTCCTAATAATATTAAATGAGACCCTGAATCCTCTGGGAATATTGAATGTGAGATTAAACACTATAATTTTGGAAACAATAAGTCAGATATTAAAGCTAAAAAAAATTTACTAGCCATCTTATTGAAAATTTCTTTGAATATTTTTTGTTGAAAATACTTTATTTTATTTATTAACTTTTGGGTTTTTTGAGACAGGGTTCTCTATGTAACAGTTCTGGATGTCCTGAAACTCAGAGATCCGCCTGCCCCTGTATCCTGAGTGATGAGATTAAAGACATGTACCACCATCCCCTAACTATTGAAAATATTTTTAATTGGGGCTAGAGTGATAGCTCAGTCAGAGAAACACTAACTGTGAGAACTTGAGGACCTGAATTCAGATCTCCAGCACCCACAGAAAATGCTAGGCATGTTGGCACTCACTTGTAACCCCAGTGTTGGGGAAGCAGAGGCAGAAGGCTCCCTGGTGCCTGTTGACCAGGCAACCTCACCTAACTAGTAAGCTCCTGGTTCTAATGATAGACTCATTGTCTCAAATCCCAAGGAATGACAGTTGAGGCCGTTATACATATACACATGTGCGCACACACAACTTTTTTACATGTATTTATTTTACACGTTTGAGTGTTTTAGCTACATGTATGTATGCGCACCACATGCATATCTGGTGCCTTACAAGTCAGAAGAGGGCAGCCAATCCCCTAGAACTAGAGTTACGGGTGGTTGTGGATAACTGGTCCTCTGCAAGGGCAGCAAGTCCTCTTAACTGCTGAGCCATCTCTCCCCAACATTAAAGACAATGAAGACATTAAGAACATCTAATGATGACTTTCAGTTTGGATCTGCATAGCTTTTCTAGCTATGGCAGTTATCAAGTGAAGCATCAAAATGAGGTCCTCTTAGACCCAGGCCGACTTTACATTATTTTATCACAAAAGTTAGAAAATGTAGATTAAAAAAATGCTTCTCTACCTATAATCCGAGTGCCTGGAAAAAGCTGATGCAGGAGGGTAGTGAATTTGAGGACATATGAACAGTTCCAGGAAGAGGTGAGGAAGGAGGGGAAGAGAAGGAAGAGGAAAAAGAAGAGAAGGAAGAGGAAGAAGAGAAAGAAAGAGAAGAAAGCGGGAAGGAAACAAAAAATGCCGGGTATACGGCTCAGTGGGCAAGAGGACTCGTTTGTAGTTTGAACTTGTAGTTCAAATCTTTAAACATTCAAAAAACTGCGTATGGCCGAACATGCTTCTCCCAACCTCAGTAGCACTGAGAGGCTCACACAGGCAGATCTTGAGGGCTGTCTGGTTTCTCAGCCTGGCTGACACAGTGAGCTTCCCACCCTGTGAGACCCAGTCTCAAGTGACCAGACAGTGAGCGTAGGAAAGGACACGTAGCGTAGGAGAGTCCTGTCCCGGCCTCTCCACTTGGGAAATGAAGGTGGGAGGCCT
This sequence comes from Peromyscus eremicus, assembly GCF_949786415.1. NCBI lineage: Eukaryota > Metazoa > Chordata > Mammalia > Rodentia > Cricetidae > Peromyscus > Peromyscus eremicus. The sequence goes on from NC_081419.1 coordinate 67,053,158, forward strand.
GGGCTCTATGAGACCCTGTCTCAACAAAACCAAACCCACAAACAAAGAACTAAGAAAGAAAAAAACAGGTAAAACAAAATCTGAAACAAAAGCTTCTCTACTTAAGCAACCTTCCTAAATAGTTGGTACATTTAAGTAACAATTAAAATGATTATAGTTTATTTCCTTCATCTTTTCTCAAACTATTTTGAATTACCCATTTCTGTACATGGTTTATAAAAGTATATTAAGAGATTGCTAAATACACATGACATATAAGTACATTTCCATGCATTATATATGTGTGTGTGTGTGTGTGTGTGTGTGTTTATGTATATATAAATAGAGAGATCATTTTTGGGCTGGGAAAATACCTGAGTGGTATAGCATGTACTTAGCATGCATAAAGTGCTAGGTTTGATCCCCTATGCCACAAAAACAAAATTACATGCACACAATTCATAATTTTGGGTACTATGTAAAAAAACAAATGAAAAAATAAATGAACACCTTCAGTCTTTACTGTGGGGGAGTGAGGCACTGTCCACACACTGACTTAATATCCTGCCATGAAACGGCACGGTAAGTGTGCCCAGGATCTCCTCCAGGCAGCCATGCACAGCAATAGCCTCAGTGCTAATAATTACGTAAAGTATTTTGCAAACAGTAACGTGCTTCAAATGGAAGTTTTTATACAATCTCCCAATCAAGCGTTTGTCTTAGTCAGGGTTTCTACCGCTGCGATGAAACACCATGACCAAAAGCAAGTTGGAGAGGAAAGGGTTTACTTGACTTACACTTCTGTATTACTGTTCATAACTGAAGGAAGTCAAGACAGGAACTCAAACAGGACCGGATCCTGGAGGCAGGAGCTAATGGCAGAGGCCATGAAGGGATGCTACTTACTGGCTTGCTACAAAGCTGGGGGCACACTGCACAGCCTGTAGGCAGCTCAACAGGTTGGTGAATGTCCCTTCCAAGTGACTCAGTTGCTTTAACCCTCTTCCGGGCAGCTCGGCCTGTCTGAGAATGTCTTTTAGCCTTTTACTTACTCTGAGAAAGAGAACCTTGTGAATCTGGTCAGTTTCAGGGACTTCCTGAAGCTATGTATCATTTCTTTCTTTCTTTTAAGGATTTATTTATTTATTATATATACAGTGTTCTGTCTGCACATATCCCTGCAGGCCAGAAGAGGGCGCCAGATTTCATTACAGATGGTTGTGAGCCACCATGTGGTTGCTGGGAATTGAACTCAGGACCTTTGGAAGAGTAAGCAGTGCTCTTAACCTCTGAGCCATCTCTCCAGTCCGTATCATTTCTTTCTTGAGACAGAGTTTCTCTGTGTAGCCTTGGCTGTCCTGGAACTCACACCGTAGACCAGGCTGTCCTGGAAGTTAGAAATCTGCTTGTCTCTGCTAGGATTACAGGTATGTGCCACCAGGACCAGCCCTGAAGCTGTTTTGAGTTGTTCTGTCTTGAGGAGCTTCCCTGAAAGATGGATTGTTTCAATCTTGGCAGAAACTGCTATACAATACATTACCAAAAGCAACTTCCTTGGGGAGGAAGGGGTTTATAAAAAAGTCAGGACAGTAGGACGGTATGGTGCACACCTGTAATCCCAGCACTGGGGAGGCAGAGGCAGGTAGATCTTTGAGTCTGAGTCCAACCTGGTCTACAGAGTGAGATCCAGGACAGCCAGGACTATGCAGAGAACCCCTGTCTCAAAATACCAAAAAAACCAAAAACAAACAAACAAACAAACAAACAAAAATCCACAAAAAAAAGTCAGGGCAGGAACTCAAGGCAGAGACTGAAGCTGAGGCCATGAAGAAACACTGTTTGCTGGCGCTGTCCCCAGTCCCCATGGCTTGCTCAGCTTGCTTTCTTATACCACTTGCCCAGGGTTGGCACCACAAAGCCTTCCCACATTAATCATTAATCAAGCAAATGCTCCACAGATTTGCCTATAGGCTTTTTTTTGGAGACAGGATTTCTCTGTGTAGCACTGGCTGTCCTAGAACTCGCTCTGTAGACCAGACTGGCCTCGAATTCAGAGATCCTCTTGCCTATGCCTCCCAAGTGCTGGGATTAAAGGCATACGCCACCCCCCCCCCCACCCCCCACCCCCGGTCTACAGGCCAATCTTATGGAGGCATCTTTCCACTTGATAATCTTCCTTCCCAAATACTCTAGTTTGTGTCAAGTTGACATAAAACTAACCAATACAAGGTTCAAGGTCATTCTGAAGTGGGGTGGGTTAGCCATCACGACAGGGGTTGAATTCTGTGATGCCTTCTACTCTTCCAACCCAAAGTTCTCTTCCAAGGACTGCAGAAATCCCAAATAACAGAAAGGAAAATGTTTCTTTGTTTCCTATGGGAGACGAGTCACATGCTAGCGGGGCTGGGAGAACGGCGTTTACATTCCTTCGAATTCCATCTTCCCACTCCCCTTTCCACTGCCCTGCCTTGGCTCCTGTCCCTACTAGGACATTGTAACTCCTGGACCATGTGACAATTAAACCTGCCCAAACCACTCCAGTAAGTTTCTCAATGCAGAGGAAAGAGTGATTTGCTTCATTAGTTGTGGTTCTTACTGGTGAGGCCTTTAGCCAGGTGGTCCAGTGGTTAGTGCTATTGTCAACACCACAGAATCACCTGGGAGCTGGGCCTCGAGGTCTTGATGTCTTCCTTGCCTTCCCCACCACCACAGACTGTGAACTAGGAGAAGCCCTTTCTCTCTTAAGTTGCTTTTGTCAGAATATTTCATCATAGCAACAGAGAGGAAACTAAGGGTTGGAGAGCTGACTCAGCAGTTAAGAACACTTCCTGCTCTTCTAGAGGACCCAGGTTCAATTCCCAGCCCCATACATGGTGTCTCACAACTGCCTGTAACTACACAACAGCTCTGAAGTATCCCTCCCTCTTCTGACCTCTACAGGCACCACATACATGGCATCCATTCACATAACCATACACACACACATAAATAGAAAAATTTAAATATTTTTTAAGAAAGAAACTAAAACAAGTGGTTTTCTGCAAATCTACATATGTCTTTCTGAAATGCCAACTTCTGAGTGGGTACACGAATACTATTTACTTAGATTTATTCTATGTATGTGAGTGTTTTGCTTTCATGTGTCTGGGCATCACGTGCATGTTGTGTCCAAGGGGGCCAGAAGAGGGCACAGGATTCCCTAGAACAAAATGAAATGAGAGATGGTTGCTAGCTGCCACATGGGTGCCGAGATTGTATCTGGGTCCCCTGGAAGATCAGGCAGTGCTTTTAACTACTGAGCCATCTCCCTAGCCTCTGCTTACTTTGAATTTTGAGACAGGGTCTTAAGTCTCCCAGGTAGGCTTTGAACTTGCTATATAGCCAAGCCTAGCCTCAAATTTTTGATCCTTTTATCTCTATCTCTCAATTTCTGAGATTACAGATATTCACCACGCATCTGGCTCACAGACACATTTACTGTTCCTTTATTCTTTTTTTTTAATGTTAGCATTTAATTTAACCTCCCTGGGTGGCTTCAAGCCACCAGGACACAGGCACCTCCAACACCCTTTATCTTCTCTTCAGCTCTTCTGCTGAAAAATTTGGCTTTCACGATGACAGGCTGCTTAGGGAGCTTTCCCTTCCCCAGAACTTTGTAGTAGCCTGATCGCACAACATCGATGATGGGAGCAGCTCCAGTCTTGTTCTTTGCAGCATTGACGCGTGTCTGCTCACTGACCAGTGTCCACAATTTATCCAGGTTGACAGTCGGACAGAAGCTCTGGTCCCTCTTTAAGTGGTAATGCCTCATACCAACTTTCCCAAAGTAACCTGGATGATATTTGTCGAAGTCGATCCTGTGGTGATGCATGCCTCCAGCATTAATTACCGCGGCCTCCTGGGTGCTTGCGGTGTTAACCGATGCGGCCGTGGCCGTGGCTCACGTGGCCCCGGAGTTTCCGGGTCTTCCTCAGTCTGGATGGCATGGCGGCAGCAGAATGGAAAGAGCTGTTCCTTTATTCTTAACTCTGTCTATTTCATACGGGCTCAGAATTGAAGAGTTTTATTATGATTATAGGCAGTCTAGATAGATGACCAAGCCACCTTTGAGTTGGCAGCATGAGGGCCTCTGATCCATTATGAAAAGAAGGCTTTGCCCTGGAGAAGATGGGAATGGGGGGCGGGCTGGGGGGAAGGTGAGGGGGGCGGGAGGGGGGAGAACAAGGGAATCCGTGGCTGATATGTAGAACTGAATTGTATTGCAAAATAAAAATTAAAAAAAAAAAGAGGCACACTTGTGAAACTTCATAAAGACAACTTGTGAAATCTGCCTATCTTTAAAGCTCAAGAAGAAATTTGATGAGCTTTCCAAGACCAGCAGCTTCTGCTTCCTAGTAAGCCTTGCACAGTGGCTTAACTGATTAGTTTCTGGAAAGATAAGTGTACACCCTATTCCCCAGAGCCTGTGAATGCTAACTTATTTAGAAAAAGGGTCTTGCAGATGTAATTAAGAACTTTGAAATGAGACAATGAAAGCCAGGAATGGTGGTCCATGCCTGAAATTCTAATGCACACTCCCATTATTATTATTATTATTATTATTATTATTATTATTATTAATTTTTTTTTTTTTGGTTTTTCGAGACAGGGTTTCTCTGTGTAGCTTTGCGCCTTTCCTGGAACTCACTTGGTAGTCCAAGCTGGCCTCGAAATCACAGAGATCCGCCTGGCTCTGCCTCCCAAGTACTGGGATTAAAGGCGTGCGCCACCACCGCCCGGCTCCCATTATTATTTTTAAGATTAAGGGAACAGGCAAGATGGGAGGGGAAATAGAAGACGAGAGTGTGGAGACAAACAACTGGAGTTGGAGAGCATTTGGGGGGCAATGTGGAAATGTAGTGCGGTAGAAACTCCCAAAATTCTATGAGGGTAACCCTAGTGAGGACTCCTAGTAATGGAGGATAAGGAGCCTGAACCGGTCATTTTCTGTAAACAGGCAACTTCCAGTGGTGGGACTGGGAGACCAACCCAGCCACAAAACCTTTCGAACTACAATCTGCAAGATGTGCTGGGGTAATGGGGGTGCAGAACTTGTGGGAATGGCCAACCAGTGACTGATCTAATTTGAGGCCCACATCATCAAAGGGAGCCCATGCTGGACACTGCCTGGATGACAAGGAACCGGAGGCTAGATAGCCTGGAGATTATGATAGAAAAAAAAATCAATAAAATGATTCCTAATGATAGATTGATGCCTAGCCCAATTGTCATTAGAGAGGCTTCCTCCAGCAGTTGACAGGAGCAAGTACAGAGACCCACAGCCAAACATTAAGCAGAGAGAGAGCCCAAACTGGAGATATCCATCCTTGGAGCTCAGGGAACCCTGTGGAAGATGGGGAGGAAGAACTGTAGGAGCCAGAGGGGTTTAGGACACCAAGAGAACACAGCCCATAGACTCAACTAAGCAGGGCTCATAGGTGCTCACAGAGACTGAATCAGCAACCACAGAGCCTGCATGGGTCTGCATCTGGCCCTCTGCAAATATGTTATGGTTGTTAGCTTGATGTTTTTGTGGCACATCTAACAGTGGGAGTGGGGTGTCTTTGACTCTTTCATGCTCTTGGGACCCTTTTCCTCCTATTGGGTTGCTTCGCCCGGCTCTGATATGATGGTTTGTGCCTGGTCTTATTGTAACTTGCTATACTGTGTTCAGTTGATAACCCTGGGAGGGCTGCTCTTTTCTGAAGGGAAATGGAAGAGAAGTGGATCTGAGTTGGGGGGGGGGGGACTAGGAAGAGTGGAGGGAGGGAAAGACTGCAGTTGGGATGTATTGCATGAGAGAGATTTTTTAAATTTATTTTATTATTTTTAAAATTATATATATGTATGCCTGTGTGTGGGTATGTGCATATGAGTGCAGTGCCCTCAGAGGCCAGATGAGGGCATCAGATCCCCTGGAGCTGGAGTTACAGGGGACCGCCCAACGTAGTTGCTGGAAACCGAACTCTGGTCCTTTGCAAGAGCTGTAAGAACTTTTAACTGCTAGACTTCTTTTCAGCCCACCACCCCAACTGTGGTTATATTTTTGAGACAGGGTCTTACTGTAGCCCAGGCTGGTCTCAAAATTACTGTGTATGCTGGGCGGTGGTGGCACACGCCTTTAATCCCAGCACTCGGGAGGCAGAGGCAGGCAGATCTTTGTGAGTTCCAGGCCAGCCTGGTCTACAGAGAGAGATCCAGGAAAGGCACAAAGCTACACAGAGAAACCCTGTCTCGAAAAACAAAAACAAAAACAAAAATTAACTGTGTAATCAGGGATGCAGAAGCTAACACTAAAAAACACTATCAGCTAAGCTATACACCTTATCACATGTTTCCAAGTATTACTAAGGTCCTATTCTAGAACCACAAGTTGTGGGTCATTTTGAAGTACATCTCATCACTTCAACCCATCCTCAATCTTTCTTTCCCTTTTGCTTCTCTTCCTCTCTCCCCTCTGTTCCCTTCCCTCTCTCTTTTGCATCCTGCCCCAACCTCAGATGGGTTTTATTGTGTGCCTCTGGATGGCCCAGATCTTGCTATGTAGAAGAGGCTAGCCTCAAACTTGTATGGAAAGGTCTCCTCCCTCGGCTTCCCAAGTTCTAGGAGTGCAAGCATGAGCTGCTGCTCCTGGCTTTGTTGGCTTGTTTGTTCATTGTGACGACGGGGTCTCACTCCGTATAGGCCAGGCTGGCCTCAAACCCAAGGTGACCCTCCTGCCTCAGTCTCTCAAGTGCCATTAGCAAGTTCTGGAAGCTCTTTCCTTGAACTGCTTCCTCCGTCTCCCTCCACTTCTCACGGCTCCACTGTCATCGGGAGAGAGGGACGCCACTGTCATCTCAGCCTGGTGTCTGTGGTAACCTGCTAAGTGGGCTTCCGGCTTTTAGGCTCTCGCTAGTCCACAGGTCACCAAGTTTTATTGTGAAAAGAGCCAAGAAGTAAGTATTTTAGGCTTTAAGACCACATAATCTCTGATCCAGCTACTCACCTTGGGTAATGCTGTGTGAAAACGACAAAAGACAATTTGTATGTAAGTGAGCAAGGCTCTAAAATTTGGATTTCATGTGAAATATTCTTTTGAGTTTTATTTTCCAATCATCTAAAAAAAAAAAAAAATAAAACAAGTTAAACGCATTCTTTGGCCTGTGGGCCATACTGGCCATTATTTGCTGATTCTTTAGTGGCCTCCTTGTCCAGCCTCCAAAAGGACCCGTGAGCCCACTCCTCCCTCACATCGCTCCTAGGCCTCCTCCTGCCTGGGAAGAAACTCACAAAGCCTGCCAGCCGTCTGTGGGTGTCGTGGCCTTTCCCCATCTCAGTCACCATGCCTTACCCTTTCTACTTTCTTCCCAGAAGGTCAAGGTCCCTTTTCAGGGTCTGTGCATACATCAGTCACCAGGCCTTGCCCCGGAATGCTCTTGGACATGTACTCTCTTCACCTGGCTGTTATTTGACAAACATGTCTTTGGAGAAGAGAAGCCTATGCTTCTAGAGTCTTTCCCCACACTCTCCTAATGGAAATTATGCTCCATCTGCTATTAACACAGAGCACCCATTTTTTTTCAGCCCTAGGAATTACTTGTGCTAAACACACTGAGCTATGCTCCCAGCCCTGCATTCTCTTCCCCTCACCCATTTAAAATGTTTACCCCAACCCGTAATTATGTATTATTTTATTCTACTGGAAAATCTCAGGAAGCCACGAACCTTGTCTGCCTTCTTCAAGTTGAAGGCTGAGCACCCAGAAGCTATCTGGCACATTGTGGGTGTTCCCAGAAAATGTGCCAAATGAAAGGACTATCAGCTGTCATTCCTCAGCCGCCAAGGCAGACTTTCTCTGCAGAAGCCTCCCTGACATAGCCAGCTGGAAGCTGAAGATGCTGTGGCAGCCCCCTGGGCACCTCCTGCTTGCCTGTGGTACTTCCCGAAGATTCAGCCCTGAGCAAGTTCCTGCACTTGGAAAGTGCTTTGTGCTTAGCAGCCTACTTTGCATTTCTCTCTGGTGCCCTTCCTCTGCTGTTCCTCTCCTGAATCAGCTCCTGTAATGAGGGTGACCCCTCACAGTAACTCCGACCAGTTTTTCCACCTGGCGTTGCCTGAGATCTTAAAGACATAGCTGTTAAATCGGGATACATTACTCAGGTGCCTTTCAGGAATGCTGGGGCAATGTCCAGAGAAACTGAGAGAAACTGGAGAAACAAGGCAGCCTTCAGAGGAGCCCAGCCCACCTGCAGTCCCCTGAGACCTGTTTCACCCTCCACAGGGCAACTCCCTCGAGAGTTGTTTTGAAAGGATAAATCTGGGCTGGGATATGGCTCACTGGTGTGTTTAGTATGTGTAAAGCCCTGGGTTCCATCCCCCAAAAGAGAAAACAAAAGGACATGCCTGACACGGAGATGTACCCCTCTAGTCCTAATTCCTCAGAAAGCTTAGGCAGGAGACTTGTTTGAGTCCAGGAGTTTGAGACTAGCCTTGGTAACATAGGATGGCCCACCTCCGATCTAAAGAAAAGAATAAAATTCAATTCTTTGGATACACTAGCCATGATCCAAGTGCTCAGATGCCATATGTGGCTGCCGGCTACCAATTGGACAGCAGAGCTGTAAGACCTTTCTACTACTGCACAAAATTCTATTGGATATCAGTGGGGTTTTTTTTGTTATTGTTTGTTTGTTTGTTTTATTTATCAAGACAGGGTTTCTCTGTGTTATAGCTCTGGCTGTCCTGAAACTCACTTTGTAGACCAGGCCGGCCTGGAACTCACAGAGATCCACCTACCCTGCCTCCTGAGCACTGGGACTAAAAGCGTGCATCACCACCACCTGGCTGGACATCCATGTTTTAGACCCAAACCCTACTCACCATCCCTCACCAGTTTTCATTTTAATTACAGAATTGAGCTAGGCTTGGTGGCACACTGCTGTGATCCCAGCATTTGGGAGGTGGAGGCTGGTATCAGCTGTCTTGCCAGCTTTCAAAGGCAGCCTGAGCTATGAAACCCTGTCTCGTAAAACAAACAAAATTGCAGAATTTACACAAAAAGTACATTAATGTCTTTCCAGTGCTGGGCATTACCCACAAGTCTCTGTATGCTGAGGAAGCCACACTTCAACCTCTCACTCTGAGTCCTCTACCATGTCAGTTGAGACTTCTTTCCCAACTAGAGCTTCCAAAATCAGCCGGGTACGTTTCCTCTCTGAGTAGTATTCTGCACTTTCCTTTCCATTAACAGGGTCTTGGAGGTCTTCACATGAGAATATGTGTGTGTCTCTGGTCGAGGTGGAACTCAGGAGCAGAGCATTTGCTTAGCACAAACAAGGTTCTGAATTTGACCTTCAGCATTGCAAAGAAAATGTTTGATTAAAAAAATATGTTTTCTTTGCCGGGTGGTGGTGGTACACTCCTTTAATTCCAGCACTCAGAAGGCAGAGGCAGGTGGATCTCTGTGAGTTTGCGGCCAGCCTTGTCTACATAGTGAGTTTCAGGACAGCCAGGGCTACACAGAGAAACCCTGTCTCCAACAAAACTGAAACAAAACAAAAAGTGTGTTTTCTTTGCTCTGGAATTGTTGTAGAGTAATCCATAGTTTTAGTTACTCCTCAGTTTCCCTCCTGGAGGACACTTGCATCTCATTTTCTTGGATTTCCAATAGCACTATATGCGAACACCCTGACATTTCTGTCTATTTGTACACATTTGTCTATGGCAGACACCAACAAGTAGAATTGCTGGGTCAGAGAATCACACACCACTAACACTGGGGCTTGCTTGGCACACCCAATTGCTCCCACTTAGAATGCCTCTCTCCATGACTAATTCCTGCTCATCAAGTTCAAGTGTCATGCCTCTGTGGAAAGTGGTCCTTCCTGCCTGTTTCTCATGGCACTTTCTAGCCACATCTCATCATCATTGTCATAAACGTATGGCTCAGCCTTATTTCTCTCTATATTCCCAAATCTAGCACAGCGTTTAGCATAAAGCAAGAATCCAAATGTTTCCTTGGCTGAATAAACAAAAAAACAAACAAATGAAGGCACGGTGGTTAGGACATTCCAGAAACTCAAGGTGAGTCTGTGACTGCCCTAAAAGCTGGCTGTGGATCAACCTGCCACCTGATACTCTGAGCCAAGCTGCTTCTCACTAGGTTTCTTTCTGTCTTTGGCCCTCTGGGCCTGGGCATCCCATCTTGAACTGTTCAGACTTGGGGATGACACTGATGGAGCAGTGTGGAATGTAATTAAGGGCTCTGGCCATAGGGCACAGAAGTCTGACACCTGGGCTGGTGGTAGCTGGGAAGTGGGTTTCTGAGCACATGTCTGTTTCCTTTCACCTCCAGCCCAGTATGTTCTGTCCTTTGTCCCCTCCCAGTACCTTAGGGACAATTAAGATCAGCTGCAACATTTCTGCTTTCCGATTCCAGATTTGAACCCAAGGGAAGCCAGATGTTTTCCAGTGCACATCCACTTCTCCCCGTGATCTGATGAGCAGCCTTGTTTCCTGACTCTCTAGCCTGACTTCCGTACACCACAGAGCCTGGCTGCCAACTTTATTTTTAATGAGGTTTTAATAGGCTGTTTCTGTAATTAATTTCATTCTTGTATTTTCACACTTTCTGTCTAGATGCCTAAATGCCCCCAGGCGCTAGGTGGGATGTTAACTGATTCCAAGTAATGCAAAACACTGACTGTGATTAGACATTTCCCAAGCCCCTCTCATTTGCTGTTGTTTTACAATAATTAATTAGCTAGGGCACACGGCCCAGTGGAAGGTCAGCCGGGTTACCTGTCAGGTTTTCATAGAGGCAGCAATAGATAAGGAGAAAAGATCTGTCCAAGCCTTTGAGAGAGTGAGTGTTAAAATTGGTTTCAGAAACCACATCCTCAGGGTTCAGATTTACTACTTGAGATTTGCCACACGAGGCCAGAGTCCTCAGGCCAAAGGTGGTAGTGTCTTTGTGACAACAGGCAACTAAGGGAGACAGTTTCTCGTTCCCAAGTCCAGCGGCTGGTGTCATCCTCAGCAACCCCCCCAACCCCCCAACTCCCCGCCCCCCCCCCCCCGCCCGCCGCCCTTCCCATTTTGTGAGTGGACTCCACTGAGCAAGGAACGCGTCAATGATTCCTTCCGCATTTAGAAACAACACGATTTTGCTATTTTTAAACTTGTCTTTTAAAAATCCGCGCGCATGTACTCACACTTCTAAGGGAGTGAAGGGGGCTGGGTGGGAAATGTACGTGCTGGAAAGAGAACAGCTAGGCCTGTTGCTTCCCAGAGAGCGCGCGGTCCCCTGGGCTCTCCAACCCGGAGCGAACTGTGTCTCCAGGACCCGTTAGCACCAGAGACCTGGGACCCCGCTGGCCCGCGTTCCCTCTTGTCTCTTGGGCGCGGGGCACCGCTGCTGGGTCACCAGTCTCCGGAGAGAGCAGGAGGGGCGGGGAAGCCAAGCAGGTGGCGATTAGGTCAGCTTCAGAACATTCTTGGACCGCTCCAGTGGATATAAATAACAGACCCACGGGCTCTGAAATCCCGAGAGGCTGGGGGTGGGGAAGTGAAGAAGAAGGGATCTATTTAGGGTGGGGTGGCATCGTGACGATTCGGGAAAAGTCTACATTGGACAAGGAGGTGAAGAGACCAAGTGATTTAGGGAGGAATTGAGGTACAAAATCTGGGACTATAAAGACGGAGGGGGTGGAGTTCGTGGGTTTTTTTTTTTTTTTGTCCCACCCCTACCCCGTGTTTGTCCCAGGTCTCGGAATGCGCACTAGAGCTGCAAGCAGAGGTGGGCTAGGTAGGCACGGCTTTACAATCTCGCTTCTGCCAGATTAAGGGCAAACCGCTGAAGATCTCTTTAAGCCTCATTTTCTGTCTTCAGAATTCTAAGGCTTACAAGGAGAGAGTTGTTGCGAGCCTCCCCGGGGCTAACTTCTAAGAAAGGTGCTCTTAGCAAAGAATGTAATGCAGCATTGTTCCCACATCCCAATGATGCGGGTGCAGGTTCCCGCTCACTCCCACCGACCTCTCAGGCTCTGCAGAAGTCGAAGAGCGGCCAAGCTGAAATCTAGCGATCTGCTAGCCTCGCAGCGCCACCTTAGACTGTTGGCTCCCACTCTGCACCGGGGAGCAGAGCCTTCCCCCCCGCCCCCCCACCAAGAGCCACCCGGCGCCCGGATGCCAGCAGTCCCTGCAGTGGGGATGCTGTCTGTGAGATTGGGGCGGTGGCAGCGCGAAGAGGGCGGGCCCAGGGGGCCGGGCTTCCCGGGGGAGGGCTCGGCGCGCTCCAGGAGGCGGTGGCCCGAACCCGGGAGTGGTAAGACTCCGCACCGAGCGTGGCCAGATCCCCCCACCCACCGAGGGGCCCTGAGAGGACACGGTGAGTGCCTTGGAAGGGACGCTGGGGGACGCGGCGGCAGTGCCGTGGCTCTAGCTCGCTCTGTGGTCCTCCGACTCCTGAAGTTGGCAATGGGACGGACTCCCGCGCAGGAGACCCCGGCCATTGGCTGCCACTGAGCGCAAGGCCATCTCATCTCCTACGCCAATGAGGCGATTCTTCAGGCCAGCCGGGAGTAATGGGGCGTCCAGCCTGGAGGAGCAAACCATCTCCTGGAGCTCCTAGAGGGTCTCAAACTGCTCTCCTTGCTCCCATACTGAAGCCATAGAAGGAGCCTCTGTAGAAAGCCCGGATTCTTGCCCCCCCTGCCCTCCCCACCTCGCTTCGCGCCACCATCTATAGTCCACTGCTAGCCCTGGCAGGCAGCCCCCTTCCCCTCCGCAGTAACTAGCTGGTCCCACCTCCCCACCGAGGCCAAGTTCAACAAGTTTGCCCAAGAAGTCCTAGAGCCTCCATGTCTAGGCCTGGCAATGCCTGTCTCTGTAGCTGGCTCCACCAGCCCGGAGTTGTTCAACACCGTGCCTTCTGGGATCGGGAGGTGGTTTGTCGAGTGGCGCTGTCTGTAAGGGTGGAGGCCAAAGACTGGCAGCCCCTGGGTTCCGAGATTTGGTGTGGAGGCTCGGGGTTAGGAGTGCGTCATTGAGAGCAGGCACCTCAGCCGGTAGGTCGGGTTTCCAAAAATGCCCCTTTGTTATGCCCCTCCCTGGCCCTGCCTCCTCCCCCTTTCTGTGCGCCACCCCCTCCCCCAACCCTCCAAAAGGCTGTTCCAGTCTCGATTCTACGTGCCCCTCTCTGGGTCAGCAACTACCCCTTTCTGAGCCTTCAGTCCTAGGTCTACAGGCTGACTAGGAGAGGCAGCTGGCGAAGCCCTTGGGCGCAGCCTGTGTGACTCAGGACACAGGACTGGGCAGGGCAGAGTGGCTTTGCTCTCTCCCAGGCCCATGTCCCCAGCTCCTGGAAAAGGGTGGGGGCTAGCTTATGTGTAGAGGAGGAGCGAGGCCTAAGCCTTTGGAGCTCAGGTAGGGAGAGTGGGTACTGTCCTGAAGCACCCGAGAAGAGACCCTGCCCTTGTCCCCGACTGGATAGGTGGAGGTCCTGGGCTGGAAAGATTTTAACTACCTGTTCTTGCTCTCTGAGCTCTTGCTGTGGTAGTGTGTTTACTCAGATCTGAGTCTCTGCTAATGTCAGGAGGCACAAGGTGCCAATCCTCAATAGGGACCAAGGTTCCAGGTCCACCCCCATAGCTAGATGAAGCTGGGGTGCCGGGGCTGGCTGTGCCTGGGGCTCCAGCTTGTGTTTGCTCTGGGAGGCCTGGAGGAGCTGTGCCAGCCCTACACACACAGCCTGCTCTGTTCTGGGGCCAGGGAGAGGGAATGGGTGGGGGGCAGCTCTCCTGGGAGCCCGGAGCAGGGAGGCTGGAGTAGGCAGGGGCCCCAGGCCCTGCATGGTTCACTGGGGCAGCTCCAAAGACCCAGTGATTTATGGCTACTGCTCTTTCTTTTCCCATCTGGCTGGCAAGCCGTATTAGACAAGTGGGGCCAACTCAAAGGAAACAAGGTGAAGAGCTAGTTAGGGTGCTGGTGGTGGTGGTGGGGAGTTGCTCTGTGTCCTGGGATCTTCGGTGCCCATATGGTAATGGGGTCTGCAGGGAGAGGCCTGTCCCCCTCCTGACGGCGATGGAGCCTCTGGTCTCAAGCATGTTCTACCTCTGAGCTACACTATGCCTCCAGCCCCATGTTGTCACTGGTTCCAGTGCCTGGGGGTAACTCAAATTGAAACTGCAGAAGTCTGTCAGTGACTGCCGACAGATCCGGTCACAACCTATGGAATGGATGGTGGGACCAGGATCACAGGGGGGTTAGGGGAGCCCTGAGGAGTGATGATGTCCCCATCTGAGTTTGAGAGTGAGCAGAGGTTTAGCAGTCGAGAGAGAGCACTGTGACAGAGTCCCTCTTTGGTTGCGGGAATCTCACTCTCTCGTTGCCTTGACCCGACTGCCCCTTAGGCCTTAGGCTCTCAGAGAAGAAAGCAGCTTCCTTCTATGGACTAAGAGTCAATTGGTACTGGGAAGAGCTGAGACCTTGCCTGGAGTCAGGAGGCTACATGTCACTGTGTCATCTAGTCCCTGAGGGAGGGAGAGAGAGACTTGGGGGTAAAAATTCACCTTGCCCTCCTCCACAGTTCTTACGGGCTGTGTGACTTGCTAGCTGTTCATGAAGCCCCGCCCTGGGCTTTTTGAGGGCAGAATGGAATTGTTTGTTGTCTCAGGACCCTTTGACACTTTCCTGGATGTTGTGTGGTGGTAGTAGGGGGCAGGTGAGTGTCTTTTTCTGACTGGTGGATCTTTCAAGTGTTTCTGTTCATTGCCTAGTTTGAGTTTTACATCAGCCGTAGCATGGACACTCACCAGGTGGGGGAATGTCCACCTCAGAGTGAGCTGAGGCTCCCTTAGGACAGTACAACACAGTTGTCTAAAAACTTCCTGGTCATGATAGGGCCCAGGCCTCCTGGCTTTCTTTCCACTCCGCTCAGCATGGATAGTTGCTGGGGTTATGAGTTGGGTACCTACTCAGTTGGACTGGTTTGTTCATGGGGTGGCCTTGTCATTCAAGGGGCCTTAGTTAGGCAGGTGTCCTCTCCTCATCTACAGTAGGAGTGTGGGGTTTTCTGACCACCACCCACCCCTGTCTGTCACCTAATCCCCTGCTGGATCGTGTGACCTGCCTGGCATTCTCAGCCTGGAATCTGGCACTTCTGACAGCAGTTGCTATATTGGGGGAGCTGGGCACCGCCCTGGACACCAGAGGCTCCCAACCCTTACCCCCTTCTCTGCTCTTGTTACCTTCAAGGCAGAGTCATAGTGGCAGCTTGGAGACTTGGACACGGGTCCTTGAAGTGATCTGGAGACCCCAGGTGTGTAGAGGACAGGCTGAGAAAGGTAAACCCAGAGGGGGCAGGGGGACTTAGGGGCTGCCATCTTTGCCCCCATCCTGGCTCCTCCTGGGGACTTCTAGATCTTTGTTACTCGGCTCTTGCTCTGATGGTTCCTTGGGTGGTGGGGATGGCAGTGGACAAAGCTTTGGACTATTAGAAGGCCTTTTCCCAGTCCCCAACCTGCAAGTCTCGCTTCTCTGCTTATTTACTTGCCCTCCACAGCACCACATCTGCCACCATTCCGTGCTGCGGGGACACCATGGCTCCAGAAGAGGATGCTGGAGGGGAGGTCTTAGGAGGCAGTTTCTGGGAGGTAAGCAGCTGGGGACTGGGTTTGGAGTGGCAGTCAACTGTCCCTCTCTATGGGCTCAGCCACCTATGGGGGAAAAGCCTAACTATCAGCCCAGCAAGAGAGGGGGGTTCTCCCTGATAAAACCATCCCTCCTATGTGCCCCAGGCTGGTAACTACAGACGGACGGTGCAGCGGGTTGAGGACGGGCACAGGCTGTGTGGGGACCTGGTCAGCTGCTTCCAAGAACGTGCCCGCATCGAGAAAGCCTATGCCCAGCAGCTGGCCGACTGGGCCCGCAAGTGGAGGGGCGCTGTCGAGAAGGGTGAGCCAGTACGCAGGCCTAGCAAACGGCGCAGATTGTAAGGGTGGGACCCCCAGGACAGCTTCTGCTTCTTGAGGTTTTGTGAGTGCTAGGGATGGAATGGAAGACCTCGAGCATGCACGGCAAGAGGGATCTATATCCTTTCTCTTCCACCTGTTCCTAGAGCACAAACGAAGATCAGAGAAGGGACCTGCCTGAAGCCACACAGCTAGAAAGAGCTAAGTGTGGAGTGCAGGCGGACTGGGTAGAAAGATCGCAGGCACACAGAGCCTGTGCAGTAGACGTGGGGTTCCTCTTGGCTGAATTCAGATAGGACGCTTTGGACAAGTTAACCTGACCTCTCCGGGCTTCCGTTGTTTCGTTTTTGTTTTTGTTTTGCCTGTTCCATGTTGGCAATGGCACTCTCCCCATGGTGGTAGTGGAGGCAAGGATTCAGGAGATCGCTCAGTCAGCACCTGATAGTGCTGCTCTTCAGCTTTGTACCCCGACTCCTCCCGTGCCTCTTCTGTCTGGCACCCAGAGCAGGACGCAGGGAGAGGGGTTGATTGTATTTAAGATAGCACCCCGCCTGGCCCGAGCTCATCCCTCCGCAGGCCCACAGTACGGCACTCTGGAGAAGGCCTGGCATGCCTTCTTCACCGCGGCTGAGCGGCTGAGCGAGCTGCACTTGGAGGTGAGGGAGAAGCTGCACGGGCCAGACAGCGAGCGTGTGCGGACCTGGCAGCGAGGGGCTTTTCACCGGCCGGTGCTGGGCGGCTTCCGGGAAAGCCGGGCTGCAGAGGATGGTTTCCGTAAGGCCCAGAAGCCCTGGCTAAAGAGGCTGAAGGAGGTGAGGCAGGGGGTAGTGGTTATTGGAGGCGGGAGGGAGCCTTCCGGGTCTGCACGGGACCAGGGTGTGGCGTCTAGGATCCAGAGCTGGTCTCCTGCGTGCTAGGTTGAGGCTTCCAAAAAGAGCTACCACACAGCACGCAAGGACGAGAAGACAGCCCAGACCCGGGAGAGCCACGCGAAGGCAGACAGTTCCATGTCCCAGGAGCAGCTTCGAAAATTGCAGGAGCGGGTGGGACGCTGCAGCAAGGAGGCAGAGAAGGTACAGTCCCCGGGCAAAGCTTCCTGGATGCCTTTCCAGACCCGAGGCTCTTCCTTGACATGGTTATTTAAAACAGGAACTTAGGCTGGGCCGTGGGGTGCACCCTTTAATACCAGTTCTCAGGAAGCAGAGGCAGGTGGATTTCTATAAGTTTGAGGGCAGCCTGGTCTACATAGAGGCTAGCCCAATTTACATGTACTTTCAGACCAACCAAAGTTATGTATTGAGACCCTGTCTCAACAAACAAACAAACAAACACAAAGGAGGAACTTGGGCTTGGGGAGATGGCTTAGCCCTGCAGTGATTGTCGTGCAGGTACAAAGCTAGGCAAGGCAGCTGAAGTGGATAAAGGGGAGGTGATGGTAGGGTGTGTGTGTGCGTTGGTAATGGACGGGACAGGTGGAGCCCTGGACCTCAGTGGCCAGCTTGTCCATGACTGTGAGGAGCCGAGGAAGGCACACTATGTTGACATTTGGCCTCCACCACACACACACACACACACACACACACACACACGCATATGCACAGAGGAACCTGAACAAAGGTGATGTTTTACTCAGGAGAGGAATGGCATTTTTTTACCCAGGATGGTGGGGTTTCAGGCAGTTGAGGCCTTAGTTACCGGGGATCAGTTCTCATATTGCATACTCTGTCCCCTGCCCTGAATGCCCTTCCCTCTAGCATCCCATCCCCTCTGAGCCGTGTCATGTTTGTAACACCTCCTCCAAGAAGCCTACTTCGATTTCTCTCACCTTTCCGTGTAGGTTGACCCTGTCTCGTGCTCCGACCAGATGCTTATAGGTGATTTACTTGAATGTCACCTCCCTTGCTAGGCTGTGTCTGTCAGTCCCTGAGGGTAGGAAAGGAGTTTCAGGCCTGACTGCCCTGGGTGGCTAGCTCCAAGTCTAGCCTGTGGCTGTGCTCAGTAAATACCGGTGCAGTCCTGAGTGGAAGGCAGTCTGTCCTCACTCCCTCCTTTCTCTCTCACCCAGATGAAAACCCAGTATGAGCAGACCCTGGCAGAGCTAAACCGCTATACCCCACGCTACATGGAGGACATGGAGCAGGCCTTTGAGAGTTGCCAGACTGCTGAGCGCCAGAGGCTTCTCTTCTTCAAGGATATGTTGCTCACCTTGCATCAACACCTTGACCTCTCCAGCAGTGACAAGTATGGCCTGAACACTGGATAGAGGGTTCCCTTGACCTCCTTTGGGAATTCTAGGGGCTTGGGCCTTCCTTGTCTGATGGAGTGCCTCCTCATAGGTTCCATGAACTCCATCGAGACCTGCAGCAGGGCATTGAGGCTGCTAGTGATGAAGAAGATCTGCGCTGGTGGCGTAGCACACATGGGCCTGGCATGGCCATGAACTGGCCCCAGTTTGAGGCAGGTGTTACAGGCTGGGTGGGACTTGGAGGTGGGTTGGGCTCAGTGTAGGCCCCGAGAAGATGACTGGGTTTAGGATAAGTAAGTGAAGGTGGTCCAGATGGCCCTGTTGCCACAGTCCAGCCTGACTCTAGAAACTCTCTCCTCAGGAGTGGTCCTTAGACACACAGAGAGCAATCAGCCGGAAGGAGAAGGGTGGCCGGAGTCCTGATGAGGTGACTCTGACCAGCATTGTACCTACAAGAGATGGCACCGCACCTCCACCCCAGTCCCCAGCATGCCCAGCATCTCCAGGGTGAGAGCTGGGATCTTGGTCAAAACAAAGAAACAACTCTATCCCTTGCTTGTTCCCCTCTCTTCCTTCTCTCCCTTCACATCCGCACCTGATGGCCATCTTGGGAGAGTTAATAAGGCCCTCTCACAGAGGTTTAGATTTGCCATGTAGCCCTTATGTTCCCATATGTTTGGGCTGTATAATAACCCTGTGCACAGAATTGTACCTGTGTTTGCAGTCGTGGGTGGCAGAAGTGTGACTATTCATTTAGCTCCTTCCTATCTGCGTCTTTAGCATTCCTCCAAGTGGCAAAACCTTTGCCTTGAGCTTAATATGGCCGGTCTTGTCCCCTGAGTTGTCCCTTTGTGTCTCCCTCTCTAGCAGTGGGCAGGATGAGGACTGGTCAGATGAGGAGAGTCCCCGGAAGGCTGCCACTGGGGTGAGGGTGCGGGCGCTTTATGACTATGCTGGCCAGGAAGCTGACGAGCTGAGCTTCCGAGCAGGTATGTGGGGGTGGGGGTGGGGAGAACCCTTTCATGTTTCTTCCCATTTCAGTCCCTGTCCCACCTGCTAGATCAGGGGTGTAGAAAAGGAAAGCCAGAGACTCCCTTCTCATGGGCTGTTCAGGGTCCAGCCAGCTGGGGCCTGACGATTGCTTCCCTGGGGTCTAGGGTTGGGTAGCTTGCTGGCTGTGTTTTATCCTGGTCTGAGCTGGGTTTCCTCCAGGTTGTAGGCCCTTATGCTATCCCATCCCCCTCGGCCCTTGACCTAGTTTTGAAATCAGTGAAGCCAGTGCCTCTGGCGGTGACCAATCTCTCTTCCTTCAGGGGAAGAGCTGCTGAAGATGAGTGAAGAGGATGAACAGGGCTGGTGCCAGGGCCAGTTGCAGAGTGGCCGCATTGGTCTCTACCCCGCCAATTATGTAGAGTGTGTGGGCGCCTGAGTGCCCTGACTGCCCTATTGCAACGTCTCTCTAAGCTCGGCCAAGGCTCAACCCTTCCTGGACTGCTGGACCTGAGGGCCCTGAACGTGCTGCTGCTGTCCCTCTGTTTCCGGAGGAGGGAAGATGTCTTAGGGCCCATGAAGGGGTCTGTGTCTAGAAAGAGGCCAACAGAGTTTAGGTTGAGGGCAGGAAGGGAGGTTGGGGTGACACAGGTGCCTGGGCCTCCCGGGGAGCATTTGGGTCATCCCAGGAGTAGGAATCCAGTCCCTAAACTGTCTGGGAGTTCCTGGGATGAGGTTGGGGAGAATGTAGTTTGGGGCTAGCAGCACCCTCTTTTGTGACTTGTAGTGTGTATTAAACTTGATCAAGAATAAAAAAAACCCATCAAGTGTTGTGAGCATCTTTTGATACCCCATTCTTGAAGCTGGTGGGAGTCGTGGGGGAGGTTCGTGGGCCCAGCATGTGTTATGGAGCTGGGATTGGGAGGCATTTGTCTCCTGGAATCTGCCCTGAAATTTCAGGACTGTAATCTGGACTGGAAGGGATTTGAAATCGGCTGCGGGATGGTGAGCTGGGCTGGAGCCCCGCCAGTGTCTTCCCGATGGGACCAGGAGTACTCGGGTGACAGTTAATCATTACGCATCCATCGGTAACTCATGAGAGGCTGTGGCCATGGCCTTTTGCCCGTCATCCGCAGCCAGTGGCCCTGAGGTATGGAGGTCCCGGCGTCCAGCAGGAACTCCCGAGGAAGTTTGGGCCAGCCTACGAGCCGTCGCCCGCTCCGGCTGCGGATTGGCCAGGCGCGGCGCGGCGTTCACTCTCGGGCCCATTGTGGAGCTCCGGGCTGCTGACGTCATGGTTCAGTCCTCCCCGACGCTCATTGGTCCAGATCTGGTCGAATCACTCCACTCGTAGGCGGGTCCGGGCACCGGCTTGGCCAGCGCGGTTAGCCCGCCTTCTCCGCCGCGGATTGGCCCGCGGCGGGACCTGTCGGTCGCGGTTGTGTCTGGGAAGGAGAGAAAATGGCGGCGGAGCCGAGCAAGACCGAAATCCAGACTCTGTTTAAGAGGCTTCGTGCAATTCCCACCAACAAGGTGCTTGAGACGGAGGGGCACGGGTCCTGACGCCGGCGGAGAAGACGTCTCTTGTCCCCTAGGGCCCGAGGGAGGGCGGGGACGGAGGTGGGAGGCTTTCTTGTAGCTTCTAGTGCTGGGCCTCGACTTGGAGCCCTGAATTCACTTGTCGCCTCTTCCACCTAGGCTTGTTTCGATTGTGGCGCCAAGAGTCCGAGTTGGGCCAGCATCACGTATGGTGTATTTCTGTGTATTGACTGCTCCGGAGTGCATCGCTCCCTGGGTGTCCATCTCAGCTTTATCAGGTAGGTTCTGTGTGAGGGTGCTATGCTTCCACAGGGGCTGTGTGGTCAGCAAGGGGGAGAGAACGTCTCCCCCTGAACCTTTCGGAATTCTGTGTTTGGATACCTCCTGGCAGGAGTTCTGTTAGCCTACTGCGGGGGGATCCGCCTCTGTGGGCTTGTAGCCATCAAGTCTGGATCAAACACCCCCTCTCCTCACGGTTAACCTGAGACTCAGCATGAGTGTAGGGGCGAAGTTAGCTGCATTGACCTTGTTATTGCAGATCGATTGGCAGTAGGTCTCCAGTGCGATCTGACCACCCTTAGAAAAGAGTGCTTGCATTCCTGAGAAGTCGACCTCCTTTCGGATCTCCTTCTCAGAAATAATTGGTCCCCTTTGGATTAGATGAAGAGCAAAGATTTCAAACTCAGGGAAGAGAGGAGGAAATGAGACAGTGACTGATGGTTTCCTGGACACCCACAGAAGCCTGGCCTAATGACAGGTGT
Source organism: Peromyscus eremicus (assembly GCF_949786415.1). NCBI lineage: Eukaryota > Metazoa > Chordata > Mammalia > Rodentia > Cricetidae > Peromyscus > Peromyscus eremicus. The sequence goes on from NC_081419.1 coordinate 67,074,664, forward strand.
AGGCTTGACAGGGAAGCAAGTTTTGGTGTCAATGGGTAGGTGACACACAGTCCTTGTGCGCAGGTCCACAGAGTTGGATTCGAACTGGAGCTGGTTGCAGCTGAGGTGTATGCAGGTCGGCGGGAATGCCAATGCGGTAATGCCTCTTTTATCTTCCCCACCCCCATTCTTTTGCCTAGGTACTTAACTTTTCTATGATTTCCTAGGAGTGAGTTTGTTTTCTCTGTTCAGAGAGTTCTCACCTCTAACACCACCATACACAGCTTCTTTCAAAGAGGCTTAAATACCAACTGACCTGGACAGGTGCTCCTGGGAAAAGCCCAATGGAGTGGAGTCTCTACAGTCAGTTGAGGTTTTGTGGGCTCCTGGAGGGAGGATAGCTGCCGTGGTTGCATACTTTCCTCAGTCTCCTGAACTTCATTCCTTGTCTCAGAGGCTGGGAGTTGGCATGGTGGGTTTTGTTTTTGTTTTTGTTTTTTTTTGAGTAGGGAAGGTAGATGTGGATTAATGAGTCAAGGTGTTTACTGTGTGAGCCTGGCAACCTGAGTTCAATTCAGGAAACTCACATAAAGGTGGAAGGAGAGAGTCAACTCCACAGAGTTGACCTCCACACACATTCTGTGGTGCACACACAATAATGAAAATTAAAGTGGTGTTGTTGTTGTTTTTAAGTAACTTTAGAAGACCTTTACCTCTATGAAAACCTATTGGGATCAGTAGTGTGTATCTTGTATAAATAATAACCCAACTGTTCAGTAGTGTCTCCTGTAGTATAAATGCAGTTTTCTTTGTTGAGACTACTTGTACATACATGCCACATTCTTTTTTTGCTCTCAGACTGCTTTTTTCCGCCAACATGGATGTGTGGCCAATGATGCTAACACCAAATATAATAGCCGAGCTGCCCAGATGTACCGAGAGAAGATCCGGCAGTTAGGGAGTGCAGCTCTGGCTAGGCATGGCACTGACGTGAGTGCGTGTTCCCGGCTTAGGGGTGATGGGGTGGGGGTGTTAACAGCCCTGAGTTTTACAGTGTCTCTCTCCTTCCTTCCAGCTTTGGATAGACAATATGAACAGTGCTCCTAGTCACTCTCCAGAGAAGAAAGACTCTGATTTCTTTACAGAGCATACTCAGGTGAGTACCACGGGGTCATTTTCTTTGATAAATGCTTTACTTGCCAAGGCTACACTTTTTTTTTTTTTTTTTTTTTTTTTTTTGGTTTTTCAAGACAGGGTTTCTCTGTGTAGCTTTGCGCCTTTCCTGGAACTCGCTTTGGAGACCAGGCTGGCCTCGAACTCACAGAGATCCGCCTGGCTCTGCCTTCCGAGTGCTGGGATTAAAGGCGTGCGCCACCACCACCACCACCACCACCACCACCACCGCCGCCCGGCAAGGCTACACCTTTTGTGATCATGACATAATTTCTTTGCTTAGGTACGATATCTCAGAGACTATCTGTGGTTTAGAATTGCTAACTACTGCCTACTGGGTAGACCCAGAAGTTTCTTCCTCCTATTTATGGGAGTACAATGTAATCCTCTTTAGAAATGGATCCTGGTGGTAGAGAACATTTTGAAAGCTCAAGAGATGTCAGGGACCCTAAACAACTTGTAGATTTTCCAAAAATGAACAGAAGTTGGAGACAGTGAGGATTCCCTCTCCTGTGACCCACCTTAAGAGAGGTTTCCACTCTGTTGGCAATGGGCATTGAGTCAGAGTCTCAGGTCACATCTCAGCATCTCTGCTTGGTATTCCTTTGATGTGGCCCAGTCACTTAACCCAGCAAAACCTCAGTTCCTAAAATGGCAACATAGCTACTTCATAGGCCTGTCGTGACTAACTGAACCTGTTGTATCTGTGAGCACCCTTGGATTGTGCCTGGTGCATGGTCAGTATGTAAGAGTTGTTAATGCTTAATCAACTAAGAGACTGGCTCAGCTGTAAGCTGAAGATGCTATTTTCCTGCACTTTTCTTCCCTGGTGACTACAATTGCTAACATCCAGTCTTCTCTCATAGCTGGAAGCAGTGCTTCCTACCCACAGTTAGGTGTAGCTTCTTAGGAGGGCTCACTGAAGTTTCTGGGATCTGGCTTCCTTTTTAGGCCTCTGTCTGGGATACAGCAGCCACTGAGCCTTCAGGGACCCAGCAACCAGCCCTACCTTCAGAGAGCAGGAGCCTGGCACGTGAGTTCAGCCCAGATCTCAACCAAGGGCCTGGGTCTAGAGAAGGACTAGGGTTTAGGACACTTGACCAAGGACATACAAGTTGGGAGGTTTCCTCGTGTCCTTGCGAGGAATGGGATTCATTTTAGTCCTTGGAGGAAGGGTGGGCACATATCTTTTGGTGGAAAGCAGAGGAATGCCAATGGACTCTTACCACCTCCTTAATGTAGCTCCTGTCATTGAATTCACAGAACCTGAACATGGCCCTAACACCGACCTCCTTGGAACCTCACCCCAAGCCTCTCTGGGTATGACAGCTGGCAGATACGGGGAGGCTGGGAGAGAGTGAGCATCAAGTCTGTTCTGAGCACAGGAGTCTGAGCATGGACCCCTGTGGGGTGGAAACTGGCAGTGAAGTCGTGTGAACTAATCACAGGAGCCTGAGCATGGACCCCTGTGGGGTGGGAAGTGGCAGTGAAGTCGTGTGAACTAGTTGTGTGAACTAAGCACAGGAGTCTGAGCATGGACCCCTGTGGGGTGGGAACGGGCAGTGAAGTCGTGTGAACTAAGCACAGGAGTTGAGCATGGACCCCTGTTGGGTGGGAACTAAGCACAGGAGTCTGAGCATGGACCCCTGTTGGGTGGGAACTAAGCACAGGAGTCTGAGCATGGACCCTTGTTGGGTGGGAACTTAGCACAGGAGTTGAGCATGGACCCCTGTTGGGTGGGAACTAAGCACAGGAGTCTGAGCATGGACCCCTGTTGGGTGGGAACTAAGCACAGGAGTCTGAGCATGGACCCCTGTTGGGTGGGAACTTAGCACTGGAGTTGAGCATGGACCCTTGTTGGGTGGGAACTAAGCACAGGAGTCTGAGCATGGACCCCTGTTGGGTGGGAACTAAGCACAGGAGTCTGAGCATGGACCCTTGTTGGGTGGGAACTTAGCACAGGAGTTGAGCATGGACCCCTGTTGGGTGGGAACTAAGCACAGGAGTCTGAGCATGGACCCCTGTTGGGTGGGAACTTAGCACTGGAGTTGAGCATGGACCCTTGTTGGGTGGGAACTAAGCACAGGAGTCTGAGCATGGACCCCTGTTGGGTGGGAACTGGCAGTGAAGTCATGTGAACTAAGCACAGGAGTTGAGCATGGACCCCTATTGGGTGGGAACTGGCAGTGAAGTCGTGTGAACTAGTCGTGTGAACTAAGCACAGGAGTTGAGCATGGACCCCTGGGGGTGGGAACTAAGCACAGGAGTTGAGCATGGACCCCTGTGGGGTGGGAAGTGGTAGTGAAGTTCTGACTGCCACACTGACTTGAGCGTCTTTGAGCTGACAAGGCTGGATGGCTGTCATTTTGAGTGTGAGGGTGCGTCTAGCCAAAGTATGGAAGGCTGGCATGGGATTGGACACCCATCCCTGGTGTTGGGCGGGATTGGCCTGTTTGTCCGTTTCCTGAGGTGTGTTGATAGCTTTGCGCTGCTCGTGGCTTGAAGCAGCACTGTCCTTCCAAAGTTCAGCCTTTTCCTGCTCGTCAGTGGCCGTCAGACTTGCTAGGGTAAACAGTCCCTTTGCTGACCTTGGTTTGTTCTGTTGACTCTTGGGGGTCGGGGCAGGAAGCCAGTGGAGTGGTGATCCCGGTGATTTTGTGAGAAGGCTTGGCATAGCTTTGAAACAGGCTCTGTATAGGCCTTTGGGTTTGGGAGCTTTATGAAACTTCTAGGGTGGGCCCTTGTTAGCCACAAGTCTGTTTCTCCTCCAGAGTCCATGTATCTGTCAGCTAAAGGGGCCTCTTCTGCCAGAGGTAACCAGTGCTTTGGGAAGCCTGTCCCCTGCTTGCCCGCTCCCTGCTCTGGGATCTGAGGCTGTTCAGCAGCTCCCCTACTCAACAGTTTCACCTTGGTTTGGGTACTTTGTTTTTGGTGCTTCGGGTCTGGGCTCTTACTGCTACTTTTCGGGCGTCAGCAGCTCTCCTAACCTTGTCTGTCTTCGGCTTGAACAGTCTTGGTTGGAACTGGTGGTGGCAGTTTTGCCTGCCCATCTGAAGCAATTCTTTTTAGATGCTCTTGCTGTGAAGCCGCATGGTGTGGACTGAGCCGTGTTCTCTGACCTTCCTTTGTCCTAGCTCATGCCCACCCTCTTCCTCACACAGAACTGAAAAGCTCCATTATTGGCAAGAAGAAGCCAGCAGCAGCTAAGAAAGGGGTAGGTGGGGAGAGGCAGTATTGGAGGGTGGTTGTGAGCTGGAGTTGGACTCCTTCGTTTGCCCATGGACTGGCTAGCTCTGTGACTGGCCAAGGTTCTAACTTGTCTGAACCTTGTTTAGGGAAGGGATTTAAAGATACCCATCTTAAGGGGACTCTGGGCAGTAAGCAAGATCAAGCACATCTAGTCCTTAGAGTGCTTGGCACACAGAGGCCCCAGTCAGCATTAACTCTGTCCTCATTCCTGAGACGTGTGTGGGGGTTGTGTGAAGCTCCTCAGACCAGCTCTAGCAGAGTCACTGTTGTCTTAGCCATGTTCACTGGACCCTAAGAAGGAGGACTACAGTGACCATACTGGGGAGGGAGCTGAAGAGCCTGGCTGACAGAACCCCACATGACATGGTTTTCTCTTCAGCTGGGTGCCAAGAAAGGCTTGGGAGCTCAGAAGGTGAGCAACCAGAGCTTTACTGAGATTGAGCGGCAGGCCCAGGTGGCAGAGAAGCTCCGGGAGCAGCAGGCAGCTGATGCCAAGAAACAGGCAGAAGAGTCGATGTGCGTGATTGCTATGGTGCCCTTGGCTTGTGTGGGGTTGGGGGCAGGTGGCATGGATGGCAGCCTCTCACTGTTCATTCCCTCCAGGGTTGCCTCCATGCGTCTGGCCTACCAGGAGCTCCAGATTGATCGCAAAAAGGAAGAGAAAAAGCTACAGACCCTTGAAGGAAAGAAGCGAGAGCAGGCTGAAAGGCTGGGCATGGGCTTGGTGTCCCGAAGGTGAGGCTCGGGCCCTGTGTGTCAGAGAAATGGCGTTGTTTTTCTGGGAGCCCGGATAGGCCCTACCCAGCAAGTCAAGAGAACTTGCTTAGGCTTCCTCTGAGGCTGGAGAGAGAGAAGATTTTGTTGTCTTAAGGCACCTAGCCCAGTGGTTGGTCCATACATATGTTAGTTGTTTGGATGAACAGGATCAGGTGCTGTTTCACTCCATGCTAGGATGGCACTTACTGAGGAGGCTGCTTCATGGCTGGACAGTTCTTTTTTTTTTTTTTTTTTTCAAGACCTTCTGAGAATCTTGGCTTTTTGCCTCCTTAGTCCTTGCCCACTAAATGCCATTTGTCATACCAGATACTGTAATACCTCAAATGACCCCACACATTTCAGATGCCTCTGGGTTGAGGAGTCCTTTTGTTTTCTGGTTTTCAAGACAAAGTTTCTCTGTGAAGCCCTGGCTGTTCTGGAACTCACTCTGTAGACCAGGCTGGCCTCAAACTCCCAGAAATCTGCCTGCCTCTGCCTCCTAAGTGCTGGGATTAAAGGCATGCGCCACCACCTGGCTAGACTTTTATGTTTTAAAAATTAGAATATCTGGGGGCTGTGAATGTAGCTCAATTGGGGGCTTGTTTTGCACGCATGAAGCCCTGGGTTCAATCTCCAGTACTACATAAAACTGGTATGTTGGTACAAGTCTGTAATCCCAGCAATTGAGACAGGAAGATCAGAGGTTCAAGGTCATTCATGGCTATATAGCAAGTTTGAGGACAGTCTGGGCTAAAACTTTATCTGCCAGGCACAGTGGCATACATCAGCAATCCTAGAACTCGGACAATGGAAGCAGTAGGTTCAGGAGTTCAGGAGTTCCCTTGACTACATAGGAATCAAAGTCAGATTGGGCTCTGAGAGACCCTGTTTCAAAAGAGAAAGAAGAAAATAAAATAATAATAAAAAGGAGTAGTTACTGGTGCCATTGACTAGGATGTGCCTGCAGTTAGCCGGTGCCTTGGCTCCTCCATTGACTAGGATCTAGGATGTGCCTGCAGTTAGCCGGTGCCTTGGCTGCTCCATTGACTAGGATCTAGGATGTGCCTGCAGTTAGCCGGTGCCTTGGCGCCTCTTCTTAAGAGGCTTGGGCTTGTTGTCATGAGAAATTTATTAGAAGTAATAGTCGTAGGGAGGAGGTCTGGGTACTTCTGTACAGATGGGGAAATTGAGACACTACGCAGCTTCCTCAGAGCTGCAAACGCAGCAGTTGACAGGTGGATTGCCTTTTTTTTTTTTTTTTTAATTCCAAATTCAATTGTGGTTGGTTAGTTGTTTTGGCTCAAGGTTTCTCTATGTAGCCCTGGCTGTCCTGGAACTCACCTTGTAGACCAGGCTGGCTTTGAACTTCTAGTAATGTACATGCCTCTGCCTCCTGAGTGCTGGGATTAAAGAATGAGCCACCACCCTGCTAAATTCAGTATTATTTACCTCTAGGTTCTCTTCCTCTGAAAGGAGAAAAGCCTGATTGTTTTAACTTAATCTTTCAGAACATGTACTTGGTATTACTTTAGTCCCTTCCAGTCTGTATGCTGTTAGTTTAATCACAGCTGATTAGTGAAGTGCATGCATGTGTGGGTGTCTGTCCGAGTATGATGTAAGTGCATATGGGTTTTATTTGTTTTTGTTTCATGTGTCCTCAGCTGGTTTCCAGTTTGTTATGTAGCCAAGGAGACACCTGAAGCCCTGATCCTCCTGCCTCGATTTCCAGTGTGGCACCGTATTAGTTTTGACAGTGGTTTTTAAAAATTAGTGTGTAAGGTTGTTTTGGTGTTTTTTAATTATTAATTTACTTGTTTTCTATGTGTGTGGGTGTGTGCATGCCACAGTGTGTGTGGTGCAAGTCGGGGAACAACCTGTGTGAGTCAGTCTTCTCTCACTATGTGGGTCTCAGGCCGCCGGGCTTGTCAGCGGATGCTTCTACCCACTGAGCAGTCTTACCAGCACTGACTAAATTTTTTTAAATGGTGTTTTTATTTACTAATTTCTTTGTATTTGTATATGTAATGGACCCACATGTACTATGGCACACATGTGGAGGTCAGAGAACAACTTGTTGGGGTCAGTTCTCTCCTACTGTATCCTAGGGAATGAGCCTGTCCTTTGCTGCTGCTGCTGTTTGTTACTTTAACACAAGGTCTCACTATGTATGTAGTCCTGGCTGGCCTAAAACAGGCTGGGTTTGGTTTTTGTTTCTTTGGATAGTCTTTTTTTTTTTTTTTTTTTTTTTTGGTTTTTTGAGACAGGGTTTCTCTGTGTAGCTTTGGAGCCTGTCCTGGAACTCACTTGGATAGTCTTATATAGCTCAGGCTGGCCTTAAGGTAGCAACATAGCCAAGGATAACCTTCCTCTTGAGTGTTGAGATCACAATCACATGTCACCACACCTGGATGTGGTTTTTTTTTTTTTTTTTTAATTTATTTTCTTATGTTTATGGGTGTTTTGAATGCATGTATGTCTGCACCATAGAGAGCATTTGAGATGGTTGGGAGCTGCCATGTGGGCGCTAGGAATAAACATGAGTCTCCTGGGAAAGAAGCCAGTGCTCCTAACCTGAGCCTTCTCTCCAGCCCCTGTATTTTCTTCTTCCTCCTCCTCTTCCTCCTCCTCCTCCTCTTCTTTTTTTTTTCACAGTAAAGCAGAATCTCTTACTTAAATCTAATCTACTTTATTTAAAGTCCAGTTGCAAAATACTCACTCTTTGGAGTTCTTCCATTTGGAAGCTGTATGTTTTAGTGAGTTTGTGTGACTGAAGTGGATCCTGACAGGAGTGAGGCACTGGGCTATCCTGCCTGCCCACTCTAGGAAGCACTGGAAGATCCAGGTCTTGGTGCATGGGCCAGACCTTGTACTAGGAAATGCCCTTCCTCCTTTTTCCTTTTTCTTCCTCTTCATGCCTTTTGTTTTTTAAGAGATAACATGATTAAGGACTCGCTGTGATTCCATGAGGATCATCTGGGTGTTTTCATCCTCTGCTTTGTGCTGTGTACATCTGTCTCAGGAAGGATATAGTCTGTGGTGCAATAAGTCTTCAAGTAAGGATGGCGATAGAGCTGGGCATGGTGACTCATGCCTATAATCCCAATACTGGACAGGTTGAGGGAGGAGACTCTGGGTCACCTAGCTAGTGTCCTTAGAAAAAACAAATCAAAACCAAAGAGGGAAGAATAGAGAGTGAGCACTCATCATTTGGTATACATTATTAAGATGGCAACCAATAGCCATTGTCCAGGGAAAAGCTGTTTGAGAGAACAAAGCCAGTATGTTAACATTTCTGATTATGCTCCCAGGTCACTACAAACAGTTCACAGCAGTCCTCTGCTGGACTGGCCCAGTGCAGTGCACAGACAGGAAGCTAGACTGTGCTTGGGGAAACAGACCCATCAGCCTGCTTGTTGCTCTTGGGAAGTGAACAGTTGATGCTTCTTTCCAGCCTTTGGCCTGCTGTGCTTTCTCTACAGCTCCATCTCCCACTCTGTGCTGTCTGAGATGCAGGTGATTGAGCAGGAAACTCCGCTGAGTGCAAAATCGTCCCGTTCACAGCTTGACTTGTTTGATGATGTTGGAACTTTCGCCTCCGGACCCCCAAAGTAAGGCTGTTGCTGGGGCATAGACTTGCCTGTTGTGTTCCTACTCAGGTTTCTCTGAGCTACTCTGCTGTCTCCCTAGGTACAAGGACAACCCCTTTTCCTTGGGAGAAACTTTTGGTTCCCGCTGGGATTCAGATACAGCCTGGGGTATGGACAGGGTAGAAGAGAAGGAACCCGAAGTGACCATCTCCAGCATCCGGCCTATTTCAGAAAGGTAGTGTGGGCAGGGCAGTGCTGTGCAGAACTTGGTGCAGGGACGGAGATGTTCAGTGTTGAGTACAGCTGAGAAACTGGATTTCTAATGTTTTTTAATGTAAGTTTAGCAAATGTAAACAACCACAGATAGCTAGTGACCATTCATTAAACAGGGCTGTGCTTATCACAACCAGCCTGGGAGCTTTTTTAACTTGGGATTTATTTTATGGTGGGAGGGGCCTGATTTTCTGTTTCAGTTCTGATGTGCCTTCCAAAGGCTATATGCCTTTAACCTTCATGTTTTGATTGACTGCAGTATTAGGAATCAAACCCACGTTTTCCACCTGCTAGACCCTTTTTTTTTTTTTTTTTTTTTTAGATTTATTTATTTATTATGTATACAGAAGAGGGTGCCAGATCTCATTACAGATGGTTGTCAGCCACCATGTGGGTGCTGGGAATTGAACTCAGGACCTTTGGAAAAGCAGTTGGTGCTCTTAACCTCTGAGCCATCTCTCCAGCCCCCCTTTTTTTTTTTTTAAATTATTTTTATTTTATGTTCATTGGTGTTTTGCCTCCATGTACATCTGTGTGATGGTGTCAGAAACCTTGGAACTGGAGTTACAGACAGGTGTGAGCTGCTATGTGGGTGCTGGGAATTGAACCTGGGTCCTCTGGAAGAGCAGACAGTGCTCTCAATGCTGAGCCATCTCTCCAGCCCCTCGGCCTTTATTTTAAAAAACAAAACAAAACAAATCTTATTCCGTTGTTCAAAAAACAATGTTTTGTTGGCAGGTTACCATAGATTATCCATTTGTAAAATAGGACATCAGTAATAACTTCACTGGGTAGTAAAACCCCCAGCCTAGAGCCAGTGTTGTCAGTGGAGTGCATGGCCCTTTGTTCCACATTAGCATGATCTGAGAGAGTGATCCCAGCACTGAATAGTCATGGCAGGAGAGTGGATGTAAGGCAGGCACACAGACTGTCACTTCAGATGCTGAGTAGGACTGGATGGTAGCAGTGATGGTGGGGTCTTCTGTACCTCAGGGAGCCACAGTCTGTGGAGTCTAAGCCTTCCGAACTGTATTCTCACTCCATCTACTGGAGGGAACTGAGGCTCTTGGTGCCTTGGCTTCAGGAAGAAAGGGGAGAGGACTCTTGCTATTCTTTTGGAGGATACTCACTAGGGAAAGGTTCCTGAATTCCAGAGTCACAGGATAGACATGGTTTCCATGGCCAGAAAGCTGTGGTGTGGTTTTTGGTCTCTGAACTCTGCTTCCCCTGGTGGTAGTGGGAAGGGACAGAGATGTTCTGCACTGGCCCACAGAACCGCGAGCCGGAGGGAAGTGGAGAGCCGGAGCTCAGGTCTTGAGTCCAGTGAAGCCCGTCAGAAGTTTGCCGGAGCCAAAGCCATCTCATCTGACATGTTCTTTGGTCGGGAGGTGGATTCTGAGGTTAGTGAAGCTGGGTACTTGGTAGCACAGGCAGCAGCCTGAGCTGCTTCGCTGCTGTCCCTAGGATATAGTGTTAGGGAGGTTGGCGTCGGTCAAAAGATTCCCTCGACCTTGCCTTTTCTCCAACACAGTATGAAGCCAGGTCTCGGCTACAGCAGCTCTCGGGCAGCAGTGCCATCAGCTCTTCAGACCTTTTTGGGGACATGGATGGAGCTCATGGAGGAGGTAGGCCCCAGTGTATGGTCGGCACCCAGTGAGGCCTGTGAGCATAGCTGAAGGCCCTGTAGCTGGGAAGGGCTTCTAGTGGGGTTCTTGGTCACCCCTTCCCTTGCTTTTACAGGAACTGTATCTCTGGGGAACGTACTTCCTACCGCTGACATTGCCCAGTTTAAGCAAGGTGTCAAGTCTGTGGCTGGCAAGATGGCTGTGCTGGCCAATGGTGTGATGAATTCTTTACAGGTGAGTTCACACTGGGCTGCTGGGCCTGGGAAGAAATGTAAAACAAATGCTTGGAGGTTTGCCTTCTGCTGTATCCCGACACTGCTGGGTAGCCATCGGCCACTGTAGAGAGAGCACTTGTTTTTCTTGGCAGGGCAATTTTCCACCCCTGTGTTTGGGCTGAGCCCCCCTAAGGTGATCTGGCCAAGCTTGTTACTTCTGCTGTCTCTCTTCCCTCCTGGTTCTGTGAGCTCTGGCAGGAACCCCCTTTTCATTAGTCCCCAGAGTCCACTGCATACTCTCAACATGGGGGTCCCCAGCCCCCTGCAGCTGCTAGCCTTACTCCGCTGCGGGGTATGCAGGGGAGGCACTGTGATTACTGAGGGGCTGCTGCAGAGTAGAGACTCTGACTGTGTTTTCCTTCTCCCTGCTCAGGATCGCTATGGCTCCTACTGATCCAGGCCCCATGGCTCAGGCCTGTGGTGGTGACAGCAAGAACCCTGATTCCCAGGCCAGGGGTGCCTGCCTTGTGGATCGGGCATTTGTTGACTTTCTGTGTGTGGTGTGTGAGTTGAGTGGCTTTGGAGGATCTTAGGCGAGGGGAATGGTCAGCATCAGCCCTTGTCCTTTGCCTGTGCATTGAGTCCTTGCCCTCACCCCTCACACTCTCCTCTCATGCTAGTGCTCTTTCTTCCAGTCCTGCCCCAAAGCTGCTGCTCCTTAGCCTGCTGCACTGGGGTGAGGGGTGAGTTCCATCAGGATGGCTTCGTGGGTCCAGTTCTCCCAAGTGGGGAAGGCATAAGGCTTTTGCGGGCTCTAGGATCCTTGCAGGTGGTCTGGGGGGTCTGGGCCTCGTCTCCTGGAGACAGGGGAGGCCTAGCAAGAGTTGTGCTGTATCAGCCCTCAGGGAGAAGTTCTGGACTTGCCACTGCTGGTACTGTCAGCGGCCTCTTCTGGGTTCCAGGGGAGGGTGGGTTAGGAGAAGGACCCTGGTAACTCACTAAGGGCTAGAACTTTTGCTTGGCACCTAAAGGGTTTATTTGGGATCAGCCTGGAGGCCTGAGCAATCTTCGTCACCACTGTCCCTTGGAGGCTGACTTCTGCCTAGGTGTCTGAGAGCCCTTATCTACCGTTATTTGGGTCATAGCACCCTCTGTTTATGCTTGAGATTCTATCCTTTTGTGTCCTGCTTGGCACCCATGGTGGGTCTCATCTGGGTCCTCCCTGGATGCTGTGAGCTTGCTACTGGCTGAGGAAGCTGAGGCTCTGAGAGAAGGAAGCCCCTGGAGCTCAGCTTTTGTCCTCTGCATCATTCTGGGTTCGGGGTCCTGGACAGCAGCCCACCCATCAGCGAGAGCTGGAGGACCTGCGCGGCAGGCCCCGCACTCTGGCAGCTGGGCCATGCACTGTGTCACCCTTGGTGCCATCCCCCTGCCGCGCTGGCAGTCTGGGCCCAACCCTACCTGTGGATTGCAGGTTGGGCTCCCGAACACCACAGACCACTCTTCCCTCACCCTCCCCAGAGGGACATGACTTTCTTTCAGCACTGTTTGTATTGAAACAAAGTGGTGTCAGAATAAAGCCCCCACGGGGCCTGTGGGTCAGTGTCCTCTCCATCCTGCCTCCCTGCCCAGTGTGGCCCTTCGCTCACTCGCTGGGCTCCCACGGATATGGATTGGGCGTCGGTGCCAAAGCTGAGGGCACTCTCTCCGGGGCCTCCAGCTTGTCTCTTCTCTGAAAGCCAAAGGCCCCTGGCTCCTTGCCCCTGTGCTGCCGCGGGGTCCGATACAGCCTCGACCTCACCACCCTGTTGCACGTGGAGGAAAGAGGTGGTGTTAGTTGGCCCTTGAGTTTGTCTGCTTCATCAGCGGTTCTGCACCTCATGACAGGAGGCAGACTGGGGCCTGTTGCTCAATGGAGCTGTTTCTGTTTGGTTCTAGACAGTGTCTCCACAGCCTAGACTGGCCTTGTACTTGTAATCCTCTTGTCTTGGCCCTGGCCCTGGAATGACAGGCATGCGCTAAAATGCCTGGCCTGAAAAAGCATTTTAGAGATTCAAACTTTGGAAGAGTTAGAGATGCTGTGTGTAAACCCCTTTCCTTACAGGGCTACTTTGTTTTTGGGACTCCTCAGCACTGTACAGTTCTAAACCACTGGGACATGCAGGGTTAGAAAGGACAGGTAAAGGGAGCCATGGAGTTCTAAGCCAGTGATTTCCAGTGCTTTGGAATGACCTGGGGTGTTGGTGAAATAGAGATTTCTGTTTCCAACCCCAAATTGGCACAGTAGGACTCCAGCTTGGTAATTGGCACTGTCCCAAACTTCCCTGTGGTTCTGCTACCCACCAGAATTTGAGAAACCTTTCAGGAACTCAGTCATGCTTGGCACTGCAGGGCTTTTTGGAAGCCACTTGTAATCCTCCACTGGCAGGTCTTGGTAAGGAGGAATGGAGGGAATTATGTGTTCAATATGTGGTGACATTGGCTTTCCTTGGGGCAGGCGGCCTGCTCTGCCATGAGTCCTGCATGAATTTTATTTTGCAGAGGATCTACCTCATTCAAGAAAGGTGAAGATGACCTCTCCAGTTACCCAGTCTCTGCTCCAAAACCTTAGGCCTGCTTTGTGCGTATGCGCACTACTGCCCTGACCTGGGAGCAGGTCTTCACAGCCCCTGGGAAAGGCCGTGCAGCTCTATCTAGTTCTTGTGGCCAGGGTCTCACAAGTGGTGGAACCTGACTGAAAGTCCTGAGAGGCTGCTGAAGGCCATTTCAGTTGTGCTCCGCTTTGAATGGCCGCCAGGTCCTCTGCGGAGGCAGGTCTCCCTGCTCCAATGGCCCCCTGGGTCCACCTCCCGTCAGTTAGAAAAGCCCCCAGTCACTTGCCCTTTCCCTCCCCTTCAGCCTACTGGCTTTAGACTCATTGCTTACCAGAGACAAGGGACTTTATTCATTTCACAGATTGGACTATTTGATACAAACTTGAAGCCGACTTTGAAAGTGAAATTCTTGCCATCCTCCCTCTTATTCCAGCTAGTGGCTGATTTCTCCAGCAGAAGGCCACGGTTGATATTCCCAGTACGTGCTCTCAGGAGTCACCCTTGACCATGAAGACCCTGCATTACTAGTTCATGTTCCTCTTGTGGGAAATGACCCTCACTAGGAGGGTCGTGGCTGGCTGAGAAGACACTGTTCTTAAAGCAGAAGCAGACTGCCAACAAAAGGCTGACCGCCAAAACCCTTCCCAGAGATGAAGTGGCCTTCAGCTTAGGGCACAGCAGGTTGTCAAAAGCTGAGAGCATGAATTACGGGATTTCTGGGGTTACTCTCTGGAGGGCGGTTATTCACGCTTCTCTCCAGCAGAGGGCGGCACAGCGATGCTGGAGAAGTCTGGTGAGGGCCGCAAGAGCAGGGTGGGAGCAAGGTACAGGCCACAGATGGGACCCTTCAGATTCAGAGCAGGGTGGGAGCAAGGTACAGGCCACAGATGGGACCCTTCTTCAGATTCAGAGCAGGGTGGGAGCAAGGTACAGGCCACAGATGGGACCCTTCTTCAGATTCAGAGCAGGGTGGGAGCAAGGTACAGGCCACAGATGGGACCCTTCAGATTCAGAGCAGGGTGGGAGCAAGGTACAGGCCACAGATGGGACCCTTCAGATTCAGGTCTCAGACTCATCTGTCTCTTCAGTGGACCCATCGCTCTCGGCATCCAATTTGCGGGAGCGATGGAGGGGTTTCCATGGGGAACCAACCCGGGGAGGGGTTCGGGAAGGCAGGCAGCTGGCCTCAGAAGTGGCAGTGATGGAGTTGACCAGGCCTGGGACCTGGACCAGCCTGAAGAAGGAAAAGCCCAGAGTTTGAGTCTCCTATTCAGAGGCCAGCACCTCCATGCACTTGAGCAGACCCCCAAGGACGTAGGGTACCTTTGTTCTCTGCTGGCCCCAAACCCTTTCACTGACCAACATGGGGTGTTAAAAATAGGTGCTGTGTCACCTGCAGTGGTCACAGTCACCGCTAACAGATCTGGCTTCCACAAGAGGGCAGCATCTTCCCACTTGACACTTACAGCCGCTCCAGCTCCTCATCCATGGCTGGGTCATGCATCAGGTCTCCTTTGTCTGGCAAAGCTCCTACAAGATAGGGGTTTGGGGTGAAGTCACAAAACAACATGAGGGCCCTGCAAGGGAGCAGATGCTCTGTCCCTCGCCTTCATGTCTGACAACTTGTTCATCAGGGAGAGTTAGTCCATGTGGAATAGGAAGTCAGCTGCTACTTTATACATTTAGTGAGTCTCACTTTTCCTCCCTTGCTCAGGGCAAAAGTGACAGCTAAGGAGATATCCTCATACAGGTGATTCACCCTCTTCCAAGATTGGATGTGCTTTGTGACCAGCACTGGGTGTTCAGTTCCTAAGGCCCCAAGTGCTGAGCTGGGAAGATTATGGTCTAGGCTAAATCCAAAGGGTAGAAAATAGCCAATGTATGCAATTGCCCTTCCCTTGATTCCATCCCCTCAAATGTAGGCTATGTGGAAACATGTTAAAATTACTGCTTCTAGTGAGGAGGAAATCAGTCCCATCCTGAGGTCTGGTACTAGCATCTGTCTGATTGGTTTCCTTAGCCATAAAGGCATACATAGGTTGGTGATGCTATTGGGAAGTGTATGAAGAGTTTTGGGTGCTTCCTCCAATGAAATTTTCTTTTTGCTATTTTTCAGAATAATCAGATTTTTTTTTTTTCCTAGGTAGGGAAAAAACCCCAACAAAACAACCCACCTCCACAATGAGTAGGAAGGTGAGACTGAAATTTGCAGAGAGGGAGATTCTCACCAGTAAATTGTTGAAGGAACAGGGCTTAATGGCAGTTTAGTCTCTAGGCAGACTGTGGTGCTGGGCTTCAGAGAGACTTGCCAGTAGCCAGCACTGGCCCCCTTCTGACTCTATTACACCTTCAGGTTATGCCTCAGATCATTTTGTGGGGACAAAGATTTCTTCCACAAACTTTTTTTAAGACTTATTTATTATGTATATAGAAGAGGGTGCTAGATCTCATTACAGATGGTTGTGAGCCACCATGTGGGTGCTGGGAACTGAACTCAGGACCTCTGGAAGAGAAGTCAGTGCTCTTAACCTCTCAGCCATCTCTCCAGCCCCTCTTCCACAAACTTTCAAGCAGGCTATTTCCAAGTTCCTATTTTTAACATGTGCTGCCTTCTGTTGCTGCCTATTCTACACATTAGTCATTAATTAGTAGTTATCCTCAGAACTGGAGATTGAAATGGATTTTTTTTTTTTTTTTTTTAAGACAGGGTTTCTCTCTGTAGTCCTGGCTGTCCTGAAACTCACTCTGTAGACCTACCTGAACTGCCTGCCTCTGCCTCCCCAGTGCTGGAACTAAAGGCATGTGCCACCACTTCCCAGCTTTGAAGGTTCTTTTTTAAGAGCAGAGGGGATGAGGTTAGTGCAGGCTGTGGTTGTTGCTAACTAGCTTTTTCTTTTCTTCCTAGCAGCTATCACTGGTAGAAAAGTGGTCAGTTCCCAGGACTGTGATATCTAGAGAGTCGTCACTGGTTCCCAGTTGGCCTCTTTTCTAGCCCCAGTCCAGCTGGCGACCCTGTTGATGAATCTTAGTTGAGCAGGTCCCTGACTCCCGTCTGGGTAGCATGCATTTTTAGCCCGCCTGTCTCCTCTAGAACACTGGCAGATGTGTGTCTACAGAAATAAGCATAAAGGTCCCAGTACAGCTTCTGGCTCACACTGTGCTGGGCATTTAGCAAATGTTAATTGTCCTTCTCTTGATCCCATCCCCTCAACTGCCACAAGGAGGAGGGATGCCTTGTGTCTCTCTGAGACTCAGAATCCTGGATCTAATCACACAAGATCCTCCTGAGCAAAGATGGAATCATAAATCCTTTATCCTCCTCCAGGATCTGGGTTTGTAGCACACACCTTTAGTTCCAGCACTTGGGAAGCAGAGGCAGGCAGTTAAAGGCCAGCCTGGTCTACGTAGTACATTCCAGGTACACAGAGCTATACAGTGAGACCCTGTTTAAAACAACGAAAGATGACGACAAACCTCCAGCAAGAGTGGCCTGCCGGCCTCCCTGGGAGAGTGGCTGGGGAAGAGGGCGGTGGGTGGAGGCCAGCCAGTGAGAAGAAAATGATAGGCAGTAAAACTGGGCCAGTCGCCACTTTTTTTTTCTCCTCTCTTTTTCAGATTTATCAGATTTTTTTCCCAGACACACCTTTGCCCTGTTTCTAAATTGGATTCAGGTCACTTTGATATATAATCTCCAGAACTACTGGGGAAATAGCCCTGCAGGCCACTCCCTAGAACAGAACCAGAGATTCTCTAGGGAGGGGCTGGCCAGGCCTATGCCAGGGAGCAGAGCAGCAGCTCATTCATGTTGGGGCAGGGCAGAAAGTTGTCAGTCACATGGGAATGTGAGGGACCTCCTAGGGCTGGCAGTTTTGGATTATGCTCATTGTAGCTTCTAGGCCGGCTGGAGAATCAGAGACTCCTACCCCTGTAAGGGCCACGTCTGCCGACAGAAGCCAGCTGTTACCTGTGCTGGGAGGAGCCCAGAGGTCACAGGAGCGCTACTTACCCAGTGCCTGGTTGATTCCATGATGCTTTGAGAGGGCCACAAGGAATCCATAGAAAGTGAGCCTCTGGACATTGCTCAGGATCTCTTTGACAAGCGCTGGAGGTGGACAGCTAGAAGGGAAAATGTAGAGGCCAGGTTCAAGCCTAAGTGCCATCTTTTCATCCACTCCTCCAGGACACTCAAAAGCTGGGAGACCATGGCAGGAGCAAGGCCCAGACTGCAGACACACAGGGCTGGTATGCTCAGTGCTATTCAGCTGGTGAGCTTAGAGATGGAACATGCTAGGCATGTTCTCTGCCACACCCCAGCCCCATAACCAAAGCTTTTACAAGGGCAAGAGGACACGGCCACTGGTGACAGCTCCTTGCCTGGAGGCTATCCTTAAGGGGCCTTTGTGCCTCAGTTTCACCTTCCCTTTCTGTGGAAAGGTTTGGAACAGTAAATGTTTCCTTTTCAAGAAGGCAAGGCTCATCTTCCCCTAGTAAGAAAGTCACCTACAGCTAGTTTTTCCTGGTGAAAGTGCTCCTTTGTGAGTCACCTGCTTTGGGGGCAAATGGCCATGTTTTCAAATTTGGAAACCCTGAGCCAATCAAAATACATTGCTAGAGTCTTGTTCCCAGACCAGCAGCCCGACCCCCGGGGGGTGGGGTGGGGGGGTGGGCTGAGGTGGGCGGGGCCTTTGCCCGTGTCCCACCTGTACTTGTGCCGGTCACACAGGTTTTCCAGGCGCTGATAGAACAGTGATGCCTCCACTCCGTCCAGCATACCGGCATCACCCAAGACGGGTCGCTGGCGATGCTGCCCACTGGATGATGTTGGCACAATCACTGTGTTGGGGTTCTTCCCTGACAGCAAGTCCTGATAGATGGCAGCCACACTGTCCAAAAACTCTGGTACCATAGGGATGGGAAGGTACAGTTTAGGCAAGGAGGTCATATTTCATCTCTTCACCATGTCCCCCCTTCTCTGATAGCTCAGTTCTGTCCAGCCTCCGTGCAGATGTGAAAATACCTGAGGTGATGGACTGTTGCCCTCATGAGACGTGACACTCCTGTGTGCTTCACCTGGGGCAGTTCCTAGACTAGATGGGCCCCCACTGCAGACCTGCAGAGCACCCTATCTTTTTAATTGATTTACCCAACGACAAGTTTGCTATGTAATTACTTGCTTATCTGTCTCCTTGCTGGAATGTAAGAATCTTGAACAATGGCAGGGGTCATGCCCTACTGATGTCTCCTGTCCCAGTGCCTAATACTATGTTGGTACATGTTAAATGCTATAACTATGCTGTTTCTTTTGAAAAGTGAACACATGTACATTCTCACTGGTTAGCCCCATTTCATGAGGCCATCTGCTTCATGAAAGCGGTTGGAGGCTGCAGGAAGTATCTTTGATACTGCTCAGACTGGGCCTCTTTTAGTGTACTCAAATACCTTGAAAGAAAGGAAGGGAAAATAAATACCACTGAGGAGGAGAGGGCCCTGCAAACTGCTAATTTAGTAATCATTTGAAGTTGTTTTCCAAGCTTTGTAGTCACACCATTGTTAGTAAACAATGACTTAGGCCTGTTCTCTCTCTCTCTCTCTCTCTCTCTCTCTCTCTCTCTCTCCCTCTCTCCCTCTCTCCCTCTCTCTCTCCCTCTCCCTCTCCCCCCCCTTCCCCTCTTCTCCTTCTCCCTTCCTCCTCTCTCTCCTCTGTGTGTGCATGTTAGAGGAGAGAAAGTCTCCCAAAGATGGCTGCTCCTTCGCTGAGGTCTAAGAGCTTCCGAGAAGTGGGACAGATGCTGGTGCTGCCCGGAGCAGGTGGTGTGAGCCCGGGTTCTAGCTCCTGCCTGGACAGCCCTTGGGCTGCAATCAAGTAAACAGAATGTGGCACCTAAGTGAGGCCAAAGCTGACTGGGGCACTGGCTGGCAAGAAGGCTATTTCCAGGCTCCAAAGACAGCTTTCTTTTTTACTGGAAAAGCACACTTTAACCAAGTTTCTTTATAGATACAGCAATTTCTAAGCCCCAAATTCAGTTTGGTATATGAGTTGTATACATTTATATTTATTTATCTATTTTTATTCCATTTATTAAGTCAGAAGGGGCTTAAGGGTGCAACTGACATGAACTGGGAAGCAGAGTGGAAGTGCGATAGAGCTGGTTGTGTGTGCGTGTGTGTGTGTGTGCATGTGTGTGTCTGTCTGTCTGTCTGTCTTTTAGAGATGTGGTCTCATTATGTTGCCATGGTAGCCTTGATCGCCTAGACTAAAGTGACCCTTGTGCCTGTCTCTTTAGTAGCTTGAACTACAGTCATGTACCATTGTTTGTGGTTTGGCGTGTGCTTATTAAAAACTATGAGTATGGTAAAAGGTGTACCACACATGGTCAAGGGCTAAGGGAGTGGCTAAGAGCGCAGGTCTGAGTTCTAACTATGCAAGCTTATCTCTTAGGACTAGTGAACAGATTAAAGGCCTTAGTGCACACCTGGGAAGCAGTAAGGTTTTAATAAGTGAATGCTATTGATGCTCTTACTGCTGGAATCACTTAAATGGCTTGTTTTGTACTACTGACTGGAAGAAGTGTTTTTTCAGTATCTTCAGGAGACCGAGGAAGTAGACTCGGCAGATTGAATGATGTGACCACCAATGTAAGTCAGACATCCTGTTGGTGGGTCGTGATGTAGCATGCCCCTAGAGGAAGTGGGGAAGGGAAATGTGTGTGCCAGGCACACAGATGGAAAAGGGAGGGAGAAGGGAGGCATGGTCCCTGACAAAAGCCACATGGGGCCTGGAACATTCTTACCTGAATAATAAAACTGGATCTGGAAGGCAAAGAGGAAATCTGAAAAAGACATCAAGCAGTCCATGGCATCATCCATGAGCACGATCCTGAGGGGAAAGAGGGAGAGAATGAGAGACGAGAGTATGTTACATGTGTGTGCCTTTGAGGAGAGAAAAGGCCAAGCTGACAGACAAAGATAATGTACAAACAAGTTGTTTCTAGGCCTCCAGTCTCCCTTGGGGAAAGGGTCCCAAAGCAAGTTCCTCTTAGAATCACCTCACTTCTCCATCAACTGAACTCCGCTACTGAACTGAGCTGAGTACACTGCTCCCAGGGCAGGCTCCCAGGTCAGTCTCAGTGGCACCAGTCAATGGAGCATGGGCAGAGTGGGCTGGAGGCAGCAAAGAGAGGGTGCGATTGTAATGCAGCCAAGACTTCTTTTCATATCCTTAAGCAGTAAATCCTTTCATTCTGCAGTGAGGACCATTTAGTTCCGAATAAATACCGCTCATCAGAAAAGGCAAAAAAGAACAGCCAAGAGGTTTAAAGGGGTCTTGGCAAGTGGTGCGAGATTTAATAAGCTACCAAATGGCCAGAGCAGAGCCAGGCACCTCCACTCCGGGACATGGAAGGTAGATTGGGGGCAGGGAGGAGTGGGCACTTCTGCACTTGAGAGGGTCAGAGAACACACATCAGCTAGTGTGGAGGCCACTCCAAGTACCGGTCTCTGCTCTTCCTACTGGGCACCCTCAAGGAGAAACCATTTGACTGGTAAAGAGATCACACCAAGGCCATGTCCATACTCTGCTCAGTGATGCAGCTGAAGGGGGACAGGAAGAGAAGGAAGTTAGCACTTGCTGGGCTCTAGCCGTGTGCCAGGCAGAGTGCCAGACTCCTCCACTGGAGTGAGCTGGGCCTCCAATCTGTTTCTGACAGGGCCCTTCTGGCTTTCTCTTTCTTTCTTTCTTTCTTTCTTTCTTTCTTTCTTTCTTTCTTTCTTTCTTTCTTTCTTTCTTCCTATTTTAAATTGTTTAGTTTTGCTTTGGGGTATTTTTCTAAATCTCTATTTCCCTGAATCAGAGGGTCTCCAAACTGGAAGTGGATCAGCTTGAGAGTCAGTGGTATTTACTCTAGAGGAGGGACTTTATGGGGAATACTCTTTGAGCAGAAAGTACCCTTGTCTTAGAATTGTGCAAAGCAGGGCTAGGATTAGGGTTAGAGTTAGGTGCTAGGGGTTAGGGTTAGGTCTATATTCCTGAGGACAGAAGAGGGTCCTAGGAGCTGTGATAACAATAGTAGAGACAGGAATGGTTTACTGAGCACCCTGCTCCACAGTGGGCACTACACATAGTATTTAACTACCTTCATTAAACTCCACCCCATAGCACCAGATGTTGGACTTGCTACTTCCTTCTGTACCTGAGGGTCTTTGATCCCACAGGAGTCAGCTTACTCAAGTACACACAAAACTTGTGAGTTTGTGTGACACCAAAGGCTGAATGTTTCCATTAGGTCACACTGCTTCTTTCAAAAGGAGGAAGAAGCCAAGTGCATGCCTTAGATCCCAGCACTGCAGAGGCAGAGGCAGCTCTGTGAGTTCAAGGCCAGCACCAGCCTGGTCTATGTAGAGTTCCAAGACAGCCAGAGCTACTTAGAGACCCTTTCTAAAAATAATAAGACACACTAAAAGCCAGGCAGTGGTGGCGCACGCCTTTAATTCCAGCACTTGGGAGGCAGAGGCAGGCGGATCTCTGACAGTTCGAGGCCAGCCTGGGCTACCAAGTGAGTTCCAGGACAGCCAGTACTACACAGAGAAACCCTGACTCCAAAAAACCAAAAAAAAAAAAAAAAAAAAAAAAAAAAAAAAAAAAAAAGACACACCAGAAACACTAGTATTAGCTTATACATTAGCTTCTGGGGCTCATTTATATTCTTTCTCGTGTATATCTTAGAGCTTTAACTGTTCCTTATGTATCTCTTGGGGAGAAGGAAAGCTGCCTCCACTACCAGCTGGAAAAAACCGAGGCCAGCGTGGGAAGCGCAATGCTGCAAGGGCCACAGGAGGGCGCTGCGGTCCCTCGGCAGTGCCCGGGAAACTAACCGAAGCCCCCGGATCCAAACGGCTCCCAGGATTTCACACAACCTGGGGGGGGGGGGGAGAGGGAGAGAGGGGGGATGGGGGAGGGAGAGAGGGGGGATGGGGGAGAGGCAGAGGGGGGAGGGGGAGAGGGAGAGGGGGAGCGGGGAAGAGAGGAAGAGAGAGGAGAGAGAATGAGGGCACTGAGCGAGCCTGCCTGAGACATCGGGACGGGAGGGAGTAGAGACAAGGTCTGGGTTAGTGAAGATCTGTGCAGGGGCGGAAGGCCTCCACCAGGAAAACCCAGGGAGGAAAGGCCACCTCAGGAGGAGAGAAGGGACAGGTCCCTGCTGCTCTACTCCTGGATGGCCAAGCACGCTAGAAAGCAAGTGACTTCAGGAGCACTGGGCTGAGCCTCACCCTGGGAAACCTTGGGTGGTGCCGCCTCTATCATTAACCTGGATCCTAGGGCTCATGTTGATAGTCGCAGTTGATTTGTATCTTTATTAGTCATTATATTGTGATGCAATTAAAATACCGTAAAATCAACCCATTACAAATATATAACTCAGTGTTTTAGTATACTAAGAACATTGTGCAATCATCATCATCACAACTGCTAATTCTAGAAGTTACCTCTCTTTGCATTTCTCTCCCATCAGCATGCTCCTGAGGCCGACTCTGCTTCCCAGAGGCTCCAAGCAGACTCTGCCAGCACCTCTGGACTGTAGGAAATGCCCTCCTAACCCAAGACTATATACAGGGCAAAACTCTATACTCTGCCCCCACCTCAGAACTGGCTCAGCTTTATGTCAGAGGATTTTTTAAAAAGATTTGTTTTATTTTCAGTTATGTGTGTCTATGTGTAGGTATGTGCATGTGAGTACAGGTGCCTGAGCATCGAGTTACAGCAGTTGTAACTGGGAGCTGAGAACCAAAGCCAGGTCTGGAAAAGCTCAAACACTCCTAATTACTGAGCATCCCTCTAACCTGAGAGGCCATTCTTGATTAGAACGTTAGCCTCCTTTTATTTCTTTTATTGTGTTAAGTTTCAGGTTTTATTTAAGTACAGCTTTTTTTTTTTTTTTTTTTTTTTTTTTAATGCACACAAGCTGTGCGTTAACCCAACATCCACCCTGCTGTGTAGTTAGCTGCTGGGACTGCTGACCTGCCAGCTGGCAGCCAGAGACAATGGTTCAGATGCATATTATTTACTTCTTTCGCGGCCTGGCCACAGTCCCCCCCTCCCCTTCTTCCCGTTCTTATCCACCCCAGGAACTTGCTGCTCTTTTCAGGATGGCTTTGCTACTCTAGGAGGAAACACCTTCAACAGTCTTAGCAGAGAAAAATTGGCCCGAGAGCGGCACTTTCAACTTTGTGGATCAGGAATGTGTGCCTGTCACCTGGTCAGGGGCAAAGTCCCTGGGAGTATGAGCTTATCTGTGTGCTGCTCACAGGAGCAGTGCTGGATGTGGAAATCTGGCCCTTGGGTCTTTCTGCAGTCTGTGGTCAGCACTTCTGGGATTCCAAGAACTGGGCTTACATTTGAATCACTGGTCATGCTTGTGCCAGAAACACCACTTCCTCCTCTTCTCCTTCTCCTCCTCCTAAGACAGGCTTTCTCTGTGTAGCCCTGGCTGTCCTAGAACTCACTCTGTAGACCAGACTGGCCTCGAACTCAGAGATCCAGCTGCCTCTGCCTCCCGAATGCTGGGATTAAAGGTGCGTGCCACCACCACCTAGCCAGAAACATTTTTTGATCCTTTCTTTTGGACAACATGAGAGACCTAAGGGTGGTTGTGATACTCAGTAGGAGATGGCCGCTCCCTCCTTAGACATGGGCACTGCTAAGGAATAGAGACCAACCCTTCCTTGGAGATGGCACAGTATGGTGGCAGAGTGGAGCCTTAGTGGGGGCAGGGTAGCCTACTGTGCTTGACTGTTCCTGCCATTTACTTGGCTGAAACTGATACCTGGGTCAGGAATGCAGCACGTGTGGATGACTTTGTTTCAAGGAAGGTTCTGGAAGAGGTGATGGATTGGAGTTCAAGATGAGAGAGTGAGGGAGTTATCTGTGGGAATATAAGAGAGAGAGAGGGGGGGGGAGAGGGAGGGAGAGGGAGAGAGAGAGAGAGAGAGTCTGTGGATGTCAGAGGGATCAGATCCCTTGGAGCTGGAGCTACATGTGTGCTATTAGCTGCCTGGTGTGGTTTCTGTAAAGTGAACTTGGGCCCTTTGCAAGAACAATACATACCTTTAACTGTAAGAACAATACATACTTTTAACTGCCAAGCCATCTCTCTAGCCTCTTCATTTTAAAAATAGAAAAATATCTTTTTTATTTTGAAAATTAAAGCATTGGAAAGATAGCTTAGTGGTTAAGAACACTTGTTGCTCTGCAGAGGGCCTGGGTTCGGTTCCCAGCACCCCATGGCAGTTCACCACCATCTGTAACTCCATTTCCAGGGGATCTGATGCCCTCTGCTGACCTCCACTGCCACAAGTACGCATGTGGTGCACACACACAATGCAGGCCAAACACTCATAAAATAAAACCAAGCCGGGCGGTGGTGGCGCACGCCTTTAATCCCAGCACTCGGGAGGCAGAGGCAGGCGGATCTCTGTGAGTTCGAGGCCAGCCTGGTCTACAAAGTGAGTTCCAGGAAAGGTGCAAAACTACACAGAGAAACCCTGTCTCAAACAAACAAACAAACAAACAAACAAACACATAAATAAATAAAAACAAAGCCCACCCTATAAAGACAAGTGTGGTGGTATGTGTCTGTAATCCTAGCACTCTGGAGGCTGAGGCAATGGGATTGTTAGTTCAAGGCCAGCATGGTCTACATAATGAGACTGTCTCAAATAAAACAAATTAAATCAAGGCAAAACAAAACAGAGACAAACACCACATGTCGTCCTGTCCATCTCCAAACAAATGCTCTGACCCATGAACATTCTAGCATACTCTTCTTGCTCTCAGCTCCAGCAGAACTGTGGGAAAGGCAGGCAGGAAGCTATCACCCTGCCTTTGTCTTCCCAGGTTGTCCATCCCCACAGATAACCCCCTCATCTTGAACTCCAATCCATCACCCCAGAACTCTTCCAGAACCTTCCTTGAAACAAGGTCATCCACATGTGTTGCTTTCCAGTGGACAGCAGTTGGCTCAGCACCCCGCCCTGCCAGAGGCCTTTTGCTAACATGCCAGCTGCTCTGACACCTGGAGAAGCCTGGCCACCCTGGCTTTGAAGTGGAGCCAGCAGGGAACCGCTGCCAACAAGAGTCTGTACAAATCTATTGGATCATGGAGGGATCCTTGCAGGCGATGCCTCCGGGCTAGAGAGAAGGCCTCTGGGGAGAAATACAGGCACTCTGGTTCAGGCTGGCTCTGAGCAGAACCATGTGGAGGGTGGAGTCCAGGGCAGGCAACTGGGATGAAGAAAGCGGAGTTGGCAAGGTCCGAGCTAGTCCCAGGGGGTTGGCTGCTCTCTTGCTCACTGACTTCCAACAGCTGGGACAAGCTGGCTGGTTGGGAGGTAGGTGGGTGCCAAGCTTCCAGTCCAAACTCACTGAAGCGCCAAGCTCCTCTGCACCCCTGGTCTAGTGGCATGAGCTGGTCCCTTTTCCCTGACATTCTGGGTTTGATGACTCAGAGATCAAGTCTCAGTTCTATCTGTGTCTCAGTTTCTCCATATATAAAGAAGAGCTGACCATGGTTCCTATAGCAAAGGACACTGAATAATGCAGTCTGAGGATGTACTTTGCCCAGGAGCTCATAAGCTCAAGAGTAGTGTGAATGTTGTCAACAGAAGGAGCCTCTTTGGGTTAGGGTACTGGAAGAGCCTAAAATAGCAAATAAAAGTGGCTGGGTGGAAGTGAATGCTGCCAGCTCCCAAGCCAGGCAGAGGCTGCCAGCCGGAAGCTGGCTATTTAGTTTCTAGCCCTCTTTTGGGGGAACCAACTCTTAGCCAAAGCCCAAAAGAAGAGCTGCTTTACATGACTAAACTTTGGAGAGGTCTTGTGACTAGTGTCCTTTATTGGGATGGCTGAAGCACGTCCCCAAGTTGGTTTGTGCTAACAGTGCACCCTGGCAGACTGTTTTAATGTCAGGGCTGTGAGAACAGGACAGTGATAAAACCATGTGAGGACCCAACCCCAAGGTCAGGGAGCATGCTGCTGGGAAGGTTTCCTGGGTCTCTCTCTCCTGGCTTGGGTGAGAGATGTGCTACCCCAGTCCAGTCCTCAAAGGCATAGGACATGTAGGTCATAGCTTTCCCTAGGTGCCAACCTGTACTTCTAGAGCACCCCTATCCCATCTACCCTGTAGGGCCTGACAAGTTTGACCCAGAGCAATTATAATAACAATAATGCTTAATATCCATTTTCCTATCTTTTGAATTAAAATTGTATTTTCTCATTTGTGTGTATGGAGGTGGACAGCTCGTGCCACAGTCATGTGTGGAGGTGAGAGGATAGCTTAAGGGAGTCAGTTCTTTCCTTCTAGATGGGTCCCAGAGGTGGAACTCAGGTGTCATTCTTAGTGGCCTCTACCTGATGAGCCCCGCCTCCTCTTATTGGTTCTGTGAGATAAGTTTGGTAAGCATATTTACAAGGACATAGAGGTTCAGAAGAGTGTCACAAGTTAACCAAGATCACAAGCTAGCATCTAAAGAGCTCTCACTGAAATCCAGGTCTTTCTGAGTCTTGAGCACAGGTTCTAGGCCATCTGCTGTATCTGTTAAGAAAACAGCCTGCTCTCCCTGTTGGCAATAACCTTTCTAGGCCTCTGCCCTGCTCCTGCTCCTGCTCTTCCTGGTCTCAGTTCTGGCACCTGCCTGCAGAAGGGCTCGAGATCCAGGCCTGCCTCTGGTGCTTCCCTGCAGACAACTTATAGCCTCATTATTCCAGAACCACCGGAGAAGCCTCAGGGCTTAGGTGGACTGCTCACAGGTTTGGGGAGGTAAAGACCTGAACCAATATGCAGCCTAGAAGGCCTCCCTTCCTCCTGCCCTATCCATGGCTCTCTGCAGGCACCACCAGTGGAAAGACTAGCTGCTTTGCACACTGTGCCCAGAATTCTTTGGTCCTCTCACTGCTCTGCTGTCTAGTCATATCCTGCCTTTCCCTTTTCATTTCAAGTCCATGAGCTCTCCGATTACGGCAGAGAATAACCCAACACCTGTGTTCCTCAATTCAGCTTGTAAAAGTTCTTTTTTTGTTTTTGTTTCTGAGATAGTCTCATGTGGCTCAGGCTGGCCTTGAACTTGGTATGTACACAAGGCTGGCTCTGACTTCTGATCCTCCTGCCAAGTGGAATTACAAGTAAGTAAAACATTCTAGAAGTTCTTGAACTTCTGGAGCCTAACATAACAAATATTCTCTTTCATTTCTTTTTTCTTTTTCTCTTTTGAGATAGGGTTTCCCTATGTAGCCCTGGCTGGCCTGGAACTTAGTAAGTAGATCAGGCTGGCCTTGAACTCACAGAGGGTCTGCCTGCTTATGCCTCCCGAGTGCTGGGATTAAAGATGTGTATCACAATGCCTAGATCAATTTTTTTTTTTAATTTATTTCTTTTTTCCTTTTGAAAGGGGACAGTTGTGAGCTGCCATGTGGGTGCTGGGAATTGAACTCAGGTCTACCAGAACAGCCCCTGCTCCCAACCACTGAGCCATCTCTCCAGCCCACCTAGATCAATTTAAAAACAACAATAAAAAACAATACTAGGGATTGAACTCAAGGCCTTTTTCTCTACTGAGCTACATCCTGCCCTCTTCATATCTTTTAATTTGAGATAGGGTCTCACTAAATTGCTGGTGCTCACCCTGAATTCATTCAGGAGTCCAGGAAAGCTTTGAACCTATGATCCTTTTGCCTAACCTCAGTAGTTAGGATTACAGGCCTATGTCACCAGGCCAGGCTTTGTTTGTTTACTTTTAACATGGGTTTTACTATATTGCCCAGACTGGACTCAAACTCCTGAGGTCAGTGATTCCCCTTCCACAGCCTCCCATATAGCTAGGACTTCAAGCATGTCACCAACTTCAGCTTTTTTGTGGGTCATGGTACTGGGTATTGAACTCATGACCTTGTGCATGCTACGTTATATACTCTGCCATTGGCTTATGCTGCAGTCCCCAATTTTGCTGTTGGTATCTTTTGTTGAACAGAACATTTACATTTTAATTTCTTGGTCTATTACAACTGCTCTTAAACTGTGGGTCTCGACCCCTGGGGGGGGGGTGTCCCATACCAGATATCCTGCATATCAGATATTTACATTACGATTCATAACAGTAGCAAAATTATGGTTATAAAGTAGCAATGACACAATTTTGTGGTTGGTTTTATCACGAGGAATTGTATTAGAGGGTTGCAGTATGAGGAAGGTTGAGAACCCCTGGTCTAGCAGTTAGCATTTGACATTTGAGGCCAGGGTTCCACTTGGCGTTAGGAGATTTCTGCTTCTCTGATGGTGCCTCCCCTGTCTCTCTGGGATATCAACCCCACAAAGGCAAGGACTTTTTGTTCATTGCTCTAGCTGCAGTACCCAGAGTACCTCGCGGGAATGGCACGCGTGCTTGATGAACACTGGCTGCTGAACTACAGTTTTGTCTGTGGACAGTTGTGTTTGTCTTGCTCACTGGCCTGGGCTTTTCGTAGCATGGTTAAGAATTCTTTTGCCACTTCATACCAGACACTCAGCAAACACTTGAAGAATGAATATAGGAGTGAGGTACCACTTTTCATTCACTATACTATATATGTATTTAAAAATTCTTGGGGCTGGAGAGATGGCTCAGCGGTTAAGAGCACAGGCTGTTCTTCCAGAGGTCATGAGTTCAATTCCCAGCAACCACATGGTGGCTCACAACCATCTGTAATGAGATCTGGCGCCCTCTTCTGGCATGCAGGCAGAACACTGTATACGTAATAAATAAATAAATCTTTAAAAAAAAATTCTTAATTAACACCATTCTTTTTGAAGCTAGATATCATCACTATATAGCTGTGGCTGACCTGGAACTCACTATAGACACCAGGCTGGTCTCAAACTCACAAAACTATGTCTGCTTCTACCCTCAGAGGGATGGAATCAAGGGCACGCGCCACCATGCCTGCCTTCCATTGTCAACTGTTGGCATTATTTTCTGAGAGGCTAGAGTCTACTCAGAAACTCCTCTTACATCAATAGCTCGTGTTTCCCCTCTAATGGCTTCTGATCTTACATTAAGGTCTTTGATCCATTTGGAGTTGATTAACTTAAAAGGGTTTTCTGTAGTTGTAATAGCTGAACCTGCATTTCCAAGCAGCATCCAGGTGCTTGCCTCTGCCTCCTGATATCTGGGATTAAAAATGTGCATCACGCCGGGCGGTGGTGGCGCACGCCTTTAATCCCAGCACTCGGGAGGCAGAGCCAGGCGGATCTCTGTGAGTTCGAGGCCAGCCTGGGCTACCAAGTGAGTTCCAGGAAAGGCGCAAAGCTACACAGAGAAACCCTGTCTCGGAAAAAAAAAAAAAATGTGCATCACATGCTCAGCCCCTACATTACAATTTTAAAAATCAGATAATTTGATCACTTTCCAGCCTTTGGGCTAAAATCAAGTGTAAAAAATTAGGTAATTTGTTGGGGTATATAACATGGGTTTTACATGGATTATCTCATCTCTATTATCATTATTTCTATTTTATAGATGGGGAAATTGTTACTTAGAGAGATTAAATAATTGTTTGTTTTTTAAGACAAGGTCTCACTATTGTAGCTCAGGCTGTCCTGGGACTCATTGTGTAGCCTGGGCTGGCCTTGAATTCATTCTTTCCTCAAGAGATTATTGGGATTCTAGGCATGAACCACCATCTCTAGCAAAGTTAAATAAGTTAAGACTATAGGCTTATTGGTGAAGGACTTGGCATTTGAATCCCCAGGGCTGTGTGGCTCTGGCACCTATCCTTGCCCATCAGGCTATACTGTGACTTTCCAGAATGTAAGTGACTTTGTCTAAAGCTGGGCTTTCTAGGAGCGTTATGCTTTTGGAGCTCTGTGCTTTTATTCCTAACACAATGATGCCAACAATGCCTTTCCTATTCGGGCAGATCCCCAGTAGAGGTGTGGTCTCTGTTTCAGATGACAATAAGGAAGGGAATGTGAGCAATTTAATCCACCCTAGGCAAGAATGCCAGAGGGGGCCTGAGGGTAATACTCTAAACCAGTGGTTCTCCATTGTGCTTCCTAGACTGTCCACATCATCATGGACAATTTAGAAACAGGAACCTTTGGAGCCCTGCCCTAGAACTCTTGAACTCCGGTGAGGCTGCTACCTGGGGTCTACGAGGCCCCTCAGGTGATTCTGAGGACAGTACAGGGGAAGGACACTGCCTTAAATCTACCCATGGCTTGGAAATCTTGTGTTGCTTTCAAATGGCTTATAGGTGACAGTCCCCTTAGTTAGGAGGACAGAGCCAGAGGCTAAGCAGGTGTGGTCTTGCCTTTACTTGATGTCTTGTTAGATCATATTCTGAGTATTGTGAAATGGAAAAAAGCCAGAAAGCACTTTCATCTATTTTTACATAAAAACCCACCTTATTATTATTATTATTATGTGCATGGATGTTTTGCCTGCATGTATGTCTGTGTACCATGTGTGCACATTGCCTGTAAAGGCCAGAATAGGGCATCAGATCTGGAACTGGAATTATAGGTGGTTGTATGTCACCATATAGGCGCTTGGAATTGAACCTAGGTCCTCTGGAAGAGCAGCTGGTGCTCTTAACTACTGAACTATCTCTCCAGGCTCCATTTGAAAAAATCTGGTAATAATAATATCAACATTATCATAACCATGAATTATTTATTTACTTATTTATATACTCTTACTTCATTTTATTTTTGGTTTTTGTTTTGAGATAAGGTGTAATGTGTCCCAGGCTGGCCTAGAACTCCTGATCCTCCTGCCTTACCTTCTGAGTATTAGTAGGATAGGCATGCACCATGATGTTTGATTTAATTATTGTTTATTATTATTATTATTATTTATTATTATTATTATTATTATTATTATTATTATTATTATTATTATTATTATTTGAGATCTCTGTGTAGCCCTGGCTTTCCTGGCTTTTCTTTTACAACTTGCTTTGTAGACCAATCTGGCCTTGAACTCAGAACTCTGCCTGCCTCTGCCTCCTGGGTCCTAGACTGCTGTGGATATCGCTATATGTAAATAAACTCTGATTGGCCAATAGCCAGACAGGAAGTATAGGCGGGACTAACAGAGAAGAGAATTGAGGGAACAGGAAGGGAAGAGAGAGACTGCCTGGAGCCGCCGCCAGGAGAAGGAAGATGTAAGGTACCAGTAAGCCATGAGCCATGTGGCAAAGTAAAGATTAATAGAAATGGGCTAAATATAAGAGTAAGAGCTTGGGGCTGGAGAGATGGCTCAGAGGTTAAGAGAACTGACTGCTCTTCCAGAGGTCCTGAGTTCAATTCCCAGCACCCACATGGTGGCTCACAACCATCTGCAATGAGATCTGGCACCCTCTTCTGTATACATAATAAATAAATAAATCTTTAAAAAAAAAAAAAAAAAAAAAAAAAAAAAAAAAAGAGTAAGAGCTAGACAGTGACAGGCCTGAGCTAATGGCCAAGCAGTTTAAATAATGTAAGAGTTTGTGTGTTTATTTTATAAGTGGGCTCTGGGACTGGCGGGACTTGGTGGTGGGAGCTGGAGAGAAATTCTCCAGCTACAAATGGCGTCCAACGTGGTGGCAAGAGTTTCCACCTAAAAACTTAGAAAAAAGATTCTAAAACGGACCTAAAAACAGCTTCCTAATTGTCTCTCTCAAATAAGCGGCAGCTGCCGGTTTGAGCTACTGGCGGGTTCCTAGTGTGCACTCTCGACCTGCAGTATGGTAGGAATGAGGCCTCTGCAAGTAGCACATTAAACTGTGTGGTGGATTTAGCCTTTGCTAGTACAAAACAAAAAAAGAGGTTTCTGGGCTACACGCTACTTTGGTAAAAGTGTAGACCCACTATTAATAGAGTTACGGCTCCCAGAGCTGGCGGAAAGCGGACCACCGCCATGTTGGGAAGCTGAAGTGGGCGGAGCCAGCAGCCACTGTACAGTTTCAGGCTTAGAAGGCTGCAGTTTAAAAGGAATAGGCTCAAGCTAATATAAAAAAATAAGCCACGTAAAGATGACTACCACACAGAGAATCTGGATTATGTTCTCTTTGATATTCGTAACTGCAGAAAAACATTTGATTGTAAAAGCTGTTGAGTTATGCCAAAATGTATATTTTAAAGGTACCTTGACTTGAAAATTTGGATATAAGGATATGTTGCTTTGGAAAAGAGTCTCTGCTCTTGTTTCCACAGAAAGCGAGAGACTATGGATTTGTTCCAGATTAAGATACATCAGGTTTGACCAGCCAAGACCCCCTGAAAGGTCTCCAATGACACCATGGCCCAGATGATTCAACATCCAGAATGGTTTCAAGTCAACTGGCTCAGATATACAGCCTCACAGACTACTCCATGATCCTAAAATTTTCTTTCTGTCTCCATAAGATACAGCGTCCCCCTCCAGCAGGAAGTAGTAAGAGAAGCTACGCCCAAATTCCCAAATATACCAAGCTGGCTTTAGAGATGGAATTGGCTCACTCCCCCTCTAAACCCAGACATATTGCTCAAAAAAAAAAAAATGGTTAAGAGATTCTTATGTCCCAAATCAGAAGAGCCCTCTGATGTGGGACAGACAAAAACCAATATTTTTATTTAAAGCAGGTTGATTATAAATACAATCTCTTTCTAAAGAAAAAAAGGGGATAGTTTAGATATGATAGGATGAAAGGGTAGATTAATGAACCTACTTTTAAAGAGTAACAACTTGTTTAAAATGTTTTACATTGCTATAGATTTTAGTTTATTGATACAAATTTAAACTTAATTTTGTTATACTGTATATATATTTCTATTCTTGTTTGAGGTATTATGTTTATGTAACTCATTTAAAATTGTAATGGATAATTAAAAAATAGATTAATAGTTAGTCATCTATGATAATATTTGTAGCCATGTTAGTTAAGTCTTCTAGGTATACATAGATATATTTCAGATAGATAGGTAGTCTTCAAACACTTCAAAGACCTACAGAATATGGCATTTAAAATGTTTTAAAAGTTTAGACTTTTTGGACAGTGAGACATGTCTGCTCCTGACAGCACCGATTTACTTCAGAGAGGAGGATGGGCATCGAAGACACTCCATATGGAGTTTATCTTCACCTTGACAAAAATAGCCATTTGGGCAAGAAACTGTTCTTGCCTGGACTGCTTGATCAACTGGACATGCAGGACCCATAGAAAGGTGACCACTGAACTTTGCTTGACAAAATGGTCCTTCAGGTTCCTGCTTTGCAGAGAAAACTGCCAGACATTCTACAAGACACAGAAAAAAGTGAATAAGAGACTCTAGGCCTGTGGGCTGAAGACAGATGCCCCAGCTTTACAAGAGAACTTTGGATGACTGTCCAGGCTCAGCTGTCTCTGTCTACCCTACAAGACTCCCAAAAGTTGCTTGCATCCTTCTCCCATTTCTAAAGTAGTAGTATATCCTTCTGAGGTCTTTGATGTGGTTGAAGTCTAGATACTTACAATTTTCCTTAGTTATGATAAAAGATAAGTTAGATATAAAACCTTAAACTCACAAATATAAGCTAGATAGGATCTCTTCTTTAATATTGTATCTGTAATTCTTGCTTGATAATTGTTTTGTTATATGTAATTTTACTATGTTAAAGTTAAAACCTTCCTTTTTAAAAAAAAAAGAAAAGGGGAAGTGCTGTGGATATCGCTATATGTAAATAAACTCTGATTGGCCAATAGCCAGACAGGAAGTATAGGCGGGACTAACAGAGAAGAGAATTGAGGGAACAGGAAGGGAAGAGAGAGACTGCCTGGAGCCGCCGCCAGGAGAAGGAAGATGTAAGGTACCAGTAAGCCATGAGCCATGTGGCAAAGTAAAGATTAATAGAAATGGGCTAAATATAAGAGTAAGAGCTAGACAGTGACAGGCCTGAGCTAATGGCCAAGCAGTTTAAATAATGTAAGAGTTTGTGTGTTTATTTTATAAGTGGGCTCTGGGACTGGCGGGACTTGGTGGTGGGAGCTGGAGAGAAATTCTCCAGCTACACTAGACTTAAATTAATATTTATTAAATTTGCTAAACAATTTACATAAGTGTCACTGAAATCTCACAAAACCTCTATGGTTATTACTATTCCCATTTTATAGAAATGGAAACAGTGCTCAGCAAAGTTAAGGGATATCCTTACTGCCATCCAGTAAATGGGCTCTGATGGGCTGTATATTTACCCTTTTCTTCTTTTTAGGTTTTATTTGTTATTTTTAATTATGGGCATGTTAGTGTGCTTGTATGTGCAAGTGAGTGTAGTGCCCACTGAGGCCAGAAGAGTGTTGGATCCCCTAGAATTAGAGTTAGGGGCAATTGAGAGCCGCCTGACATGGGTGCTGGAAACCTAACTTGGTCCCCTGTAAGAGCAGTAAGCATTGTCAACCACTGAGCCAGCTCTCCAGCTCCCACGTCACAAACCCACCTCTTTCTACACCTGTGCTCCAGTAGGTTAAGTTTAAATCGTACTAATTTTAACTGATATTGCAAATTTACTCTGTGTAGGGCATTATTTTAAGCACATTACAGACCATTATTACCACCTTACAAATAAGGACAGTAATGCTCAGAGAAATAACTTCCTCAAGGGCACAAGGGCATAAATCCAGAGGTCTGGTTCCAATCACATGCTCTGGTTTCGCAGGGCTGGGGATTGAACTGGGGCTGCACACAGGCTATGCAAGTGCTCTGTGTTCCCAAGCCCTCAGGAATGCTTCCTAGCTTAGAGGATGAGATGGAGATGCTCTGCTGACCACAGGGATAACCTTTTCTCATTCCTGAAAGAATGCTGAGGTGGAGGCGTCTCTGGCTGGGCTGCTGGTGGAGAGAATGTTAGCTCTTTCCTGTGTTCCTAGCTCACACCTGCTGCCCCACGGCCTGGCCAGAATGCTTGCTGCCCTTAAGGCAGGCACTTGTGGAGATGCCATGGCATGCTCAGGCTCTGGTTCACAGCTGCCTGTGGATTACATTCTTTTCCATAGGCATCATCACAGGCTGGAGCCTCCTGCAGCCTCTCCCCAGACCTCAGGGCCCTGAATAAGTACGCTGGCAGTGGATGGACGAGGGCAATTCCTCTTCTCGCAGGAATCAGCCTTACAGGCTAACCACCCACGTCTGTAACTCCAGTCAGATGCCTGGGCCCTTTGATGGGAAAACTGGCATTCTGACTTGCAGGACAAAGCGAGAAGAGCTTCACAGTCCAGAGGCATTTTCTGAGTAGTTTTCCAGTACACACGGCAGTTGGAGTGGGGTGGGGGGTGAATGATATTGAGGAACAGGTGGACAGGGAAGCCAGACACTCACACCTATGGAGGAAACCAGATTCCCCTAACTTTGAATTCATCTCTACTTTGCAGCCACTCCCCTGTGCATTCCCCCAGCACTTCTGTTATTTGTACTTGTGCTCATTCCTCATAATGAGAGGGTGCTTTTCTGTCGAGGAGTACACAAGCCTCTTACCACAGAGGACCAGAAGCCTCTTTGTATTGATAACTGTACAAAGTATATATTCATGACACAGCATTAAGAATTTTGGTTTTCACCAACACTTGAGAGGTAGAGACCAGAGATCAGAATTTTAAGATCATCTTGAGCTACATAGTGAGCACCAGGCTAGCCTGGGCTACCTGAGATCCTGTATCAACAAAAAGGAAGAATTCACTTTTTTTTTTTTTTTCTCGAGACAGGGTTTCTCCATGTAGTTTTGGTGCCTGTCCTGGATCTCACTCTATAGACCAGGCTGGCCTCAAACTCACAGAGATCTGCCTGCCTCTTCCTCCCAAGTGCTGGGATTAAAGACGTGTGCCACTGCCCAGCCCCATTTTTGTTTTTAAACTTTTATTTATTTAAAAAATTAATTTATTATTAATGTATTTTGTTTGCATGTATGTCTGTGCACCCCATGCATGCCTGGTGCCTGTGGAGGTCAGAAGAGGAGGGTGTTGGATCCCCTGGAACTGGAGTTACGGACAATTGTGAGCTGTCATGTGGGTGCTAGGAAATTGAACAACCCAAGTACTTGATAAGACCAACAAATGTTCTTAACTGCTGATCCATCTCTCCAGCCTGTTTTTAAACCTTTAAAATAAAGACCTTGTTTATTTGTGTGTGTGTGTGTGTGTGTGTGTGTGTAAAATGATGTACAAATATTCCCATATCCATTTATTGATGCATTCATTCAGCACACATGCACCAAGTATCTAGTGCATGTGTATGCAGTGCATGTGTCTCTGTGCACACACGAAGGCCATAACAGGGCCATGGATCCCTGGGAGCTGGAGTCACAGGTGTTTGTGGGGGTGCTGGCTTGCTTTGTGAATTCTGGGATCTGAACTCCAGGCCTCTTGCCTGTTCAGTGCTCCTAACTTCTGAGTCACCTAGACCAGGACTGGTGTTTTCAGAGTATCCTATTATTTCTAATCTTGCAGTGCTTACACAAATCTGATCTTTAGAAGATCTGTGGAAATGGGTGTGGCGAATGCAAAGCTGTGGCTTCCTCCCCTAAGTTTACCATAGACTATCAAGACTGGGAAAGGAAGGAGCTGGAGAGAGGACTCAGTGGTCAAGAGCACTGGCTGCTCTTCCAGAGGACCCCATGGTGGCTTACAGGTCCACAGGATCCCACACCCTCTTCTACCTCTGTGGGCAGTAGGTGCATAAGTGTTACACAGGTAAAGCATCCATACACATAATTCTACAAACAAACAAACAAACAAACAAATAAGAATGGGAAGGGAAGACAGCAGCTATGCCGAAGTGAGAGAAACCAAGGTAATATATGGAAAGAGGTGGTAGGCAGTGCAATTACTCAAGAGGTCCACTTTAAACTTAAACATTGCTCTGTGAGGGGCAGGAATACATTTTATTAATGATTATATCCAGTATTCATAGTAGCTGCTTGCATGAAACTGATACCCAAGAAATATTTGGTGGGGCTGGAGAGAGGACTCAGTGGCTAAGAGCACTGGCTGCTCCTGAAGAAGATCCAGGTTTGGTTCCTAGCACCCATGAAGTTGCTTACAACGGGCTCTAACTCCAGTTCTGGAGGATCTGATGTTCTTTTCTTGCTTCCTGGTATTCTTGCACACGTGGTGCACATAAACTCACACTGACACATACAGACACATAAAAAATAAATATTTTGTTTTGTTTTGCTTTTGAGACAAAGTCTATGTAGCCCTGCCTGGCTGTCCTGGAATTCACAGAGATCTGCCTGCCTCTGCCTCCAGAGTGCTGGGGTTAAAGGTGTGTGCCACCACTGCCTGGTTCAGGATCTCTTTTTTTTTTTTTTTTAAAGATTTATTTATTTATTATGTATACAGTGTTCTGCCTGCACGTCAGAAGAGGGCACCAGATCCCATTACAGATGGTTGTGAGCCACCATGTGGTTGCTGGGATTTGAACTCAGGACCTCTGGAAGAACAGCCAGGGCTCTTAATCTCTGAGCCATCTCTCCAGCCCCCAGGATCTCTTTTGAAGGTAAAAAAATGTTCTACAATGGACTATGGTCATGGGGCATGGCTCTGGCAATATTCTAAAAGCCATGAAATGACACATTTTAAGTGAGAGAAGAGTATGGTATGTGAATTGTATCCCCACCCTCAATAAAACTATCAGAAGAGAAACATTTGATGAACGTGTAAGAGGTGGTGGTTCAGAACCGAGGAGTCCAGTGGTAGCTGAGGACCACTCACCCCTCCATATATCCACACATTCATTCGTTCGCTCAGCAGACACGCATGGAGTGGTGAGCAGGATGATTTGAGCAGGAGGATGCTGCGGATCCTGCCTGCTCTCCTGGACCACACGTTTAGTAGATGCTTCTTTCCTTTTCTCTTCTCTTTCCCTGGCCCCCTTTTGAGACATGGTCTCATATGAACCAAGGGTGGCCTTGGCCTGGGACTCAGAATCTTTGTGCCTTAGTCTCCCTGGAGTGCTAGGAGGATCACAGGTATGCCCCACCAAGCCCAGTTCCTTCTCCTTATCAGAATTTTTTAAGAGTCATATTTCTATTTTTAAGTCCTGATTTTTTTTTTTTTTTTGGTTTTTCGAGACAGAGCTTTTCAGTGTAGTTTTAGGGCCTGTCCTGGATCTCACTCTGTAGACCAGGTTGGTCTCAAACTCACAGAGATCCGCCTGGCTCTGCCTCCCGAGTGCTGGGATTAAAGGCATGCACCACCGCCTGGCAAGTCCTGACTTTTAAAACATGAATTCCACCCCCAATCTCTTGGGCTGAATCTTTCTTAAAATGACCTGAACCCAAAGGGAAACTAGCATGAAATTCTGATGTTCCCTCTGCTTTCAAAATGAAGAGATAATCTCCCATGATCATCACCATCACCCTGTTCCTCATCCCTTTCTTTCTTCTTCTTCTCTCTCTCCTTCCTTCCTTCCTCCCTCCCTCCCTTCCTTCCTTTCTTCTCCTCCTGCTCATCCTCTTCCTTCTTTTGTCCTTTCTTTTTTCTTTTTTTTTAAAAATGATTTATTTTTATTTCATGTACATTGGTTTGCCTGTATGAGGGTATTGGATCCCTTGGAGCTGGAGTTACAGACAGTTGTGAGCTGCCATGTGGGTGCTGGGAATTGAACCCAGGTCCTCTGGAAGAGCAGCCAGTGCTCTTAACCACTAAGCCATCTCTCCAGCCCTTCTTTTGCCCTTTCAACTAAAAAACAATTTAAGCTAGGCCTGATAGTGCATTACTGTAATCCCAGAACTGAGGTGGCTGAGGCAGGAGGATACATAGAAAGAGACTGTCTCAAAAGACACAAAACCAAACCACAGGAGAAACCCAAACTCGCTTGGGATTGCGGGTTAATGAAAACACTAAACCCCGCATTAGAGCTTCTACTAGTGCTCACTGGAGAAGGTGAGTTCAGTGAACAATGCGGGAAGGGGGAGGGCTACAAAACTTTCTGTAAATTGTACACATTATTAGCAAAAGTAGTTCATGAGCCTTGAATATAAAATGTCCTTTCCCAGAAAGACGCTGGGGCCTGCTGCTAGTACCACCAACTTCCCATCCTCCAGGTCTATGGAGAGAATGAGCCGGGGCATCTGGAGGAGCAAGGTGAGTCTTGATACAGCAGAGCCACTGGGCCTTTGATTTAAGAAGCCAACTCTCCGGCAGAGCTGATGCCCCACACAGAGGCTAGTGAAGAGGCTGCATTCGGAGTCTCCTGGCTGTGGCCAACTGGGCCACTTACTCTGCTACTTGCCAGAGTTATCTGTCAGTTTACTTAAGGGAGTTAACCTCTTTGTACTTCGGCTGCTTTTCAGTATGGCAGGGCATGTGGGAACACCTAGAGGAATCTTCACGGGGACAGACATAACTAAAATAAGTAAACTGAGGTGGAGCAATGAACATGGATGATTGCAATATGACTTATTTTGGAAACTGGGAACTTTTCAGAAAATAAAATCTTTTGCTCAGCTTGAATATGCAAACCTCCCTCAGATTTGTGTTAAATGATTAAGTTAATTTAGGTAATCAACTACTTCATTTGGTTAAAAAAAAAAGTGAGTGATAGTAAAACCAAACACAGGATTTAGGGCCCCTAACACTCTCTGCTTACCACAGTTCTGGGCTAACCTCAAACTCGGAAGCCTCCTTTAACATACACCACACTATCTGTTCTTCCCTCAGTGGGGGTTTAGTCCTTCCCTGCCTTTCCAGGCCCTGCCCTCAATCTCTGGATTATAAATTATCACCCACTCTTGCTCCTCTTACTCAGAATACCCTCCTCTCTGTGTGTGTGTGTGTGTGTGTGTGTGTGTGTGTGTGTGTGTACAAGCATTTGTGTGGCCCTGGTTTTTTTTTTTTTTTTTTTTTTTTTCTCGAGACAGGGTTTCTCTGTGTAGCTTTGGAGCCTGTCCTGGAACTCACTCTGTAGACCAGGCTGGCCTCGAACTCACAGAGATCCGCCTGCCTCTGCCTCCCAAGTGCTGGGATTAAAGGCGTGCGCCATCACCGCCCGGCCGACCCTGTGTTTTTATTTCACTACCCTCACACTCTGTCTTCAGACCCCAAGGATCTCTGTAAAAGCACAAAGGATGATTAGGTTTCCCTTAGGAAACTGAAAGTGTGATATCTGGGGGCAAACCCACAAGCGACTTGAAGGCCAGTTTCTCTCTTAACACTCCCCACCCCCAGGGTTTCTCTGTGTAACACCTCTGGCTGTCCTGGAACTCACTCTGTAGACCAGTGTGGCCTTGAACTCAGAGACCCACCTGCCTCTGCCTCCTGAGTGCTGGGATCACAGCCATGTGCCACCACTGCCCGGCTTCTAATGCCTTTTCTGAGATACACTGTCCTGGTTTCTCTGAGAAGCTTTCATCCCCAGAGTGCAGCGGGCTTGAAGAGCAGACTTGGGACATACGTACCTGGCTGCTTTCTGCGTGAGCTCCAGTGGGAAGTCCGGGCACAACAGCTGCAGCAGACAGTGGTACTCCCTCATGGTCAGCAAGTCTGCGGTGCAATGGAAAGGACCTCATTAGGACCCCAGGTCAGGTTCTGCCCACCTTTTGGTCATCTCATGGGTTTCAGGCCCAGTCTTGTGGGAATGCTGCTGCGGTTTGAAAGGCAAGATCAGTGTAAAGGAGTGAGGCTTTTCTTGTCTCTTTTCTTTTTTTTCTTTCTTTTGACCATAAGGTCCCGCTCTGTAGCTCTGGCTGGTCTGGAACTGTGTAGACCAGGCTAGCCTCAAACTAACAGAGATCCACCTGTCTCTGCCTCTTGAGTGCTGGGATTAAAGGTGTGCGTCATAGCTGGCCCAAGAGGTGAGATTTTAGGAGTGGTATCTATCTCTACCAAGCCACCCCTGGGTGAGGCACCAGTTACAGCGTTCCAACCGAAGGGGCTCTCTCTGTTGGTTTGAGAACTGGCCAAGTGAAGACAGGAAATAAGAAAACACTATCAGTCTTGCTACCCTGGTTTTCCCTGACTCCAAAACTGGGTGGATGAGTCATGCCAAAGCTGTTTGAGTCTGTTCAAAGTCTCTGGCATGGCACTATTTACCACTGCATGCCCCCAAACACCATCTACAAACCATCAACAGGCAGCAAGGCAAACAAGGTGCATGCATGGGAAGGGGGGCGGAGAGAAGAGTGTGGAGGAACACATAGCACAGACCCGGTTGGTCTGCCCCCGCAACGCCCCAGGACCGCAGCAGGCTGACTTCTCTGGGATGCCTGCACACGTATCTGGTCATCCTGTTGTTATAGGAGGCCAAGACCAAGTCCAAGATACACAGTCATGGCAAACAAATAATCCCTGACCTACAGAACGGTGCTGTGGGAGAGAGGCGCCAGGAGTTTTGTGGGTCACACTTGCCAAAGAGGCCAATCTCAGAGGTTCACGGCGTCCCGAGAGAGGACCCACACCTATGCTTCCCAGCTGTTTTGCTGCAGCCTGTGCTACAACCAAGGCTCTGCACCAGCCAGGCAACAACAGTTTTCAAGAATTCCTAAGGAGCAGAGGAGAAACAACAGCAACCCGGCTGCAGCTCTCCTAAGTGGGGGGAGGCTATGGTTAAGCTGAGGAACAAGGATGATGGTCATGGACACTTGGTTTCTTGGACCTAAGTTAGCCCAAGCCACAGGAATCCAGATCTCTTGTCCCTGCTCGTTTGCTTGATACTTTTCTACCAAACCCCAAATCTCCAGGGTCAGGCCTGGGCTCCAAC
Organism: Peromyscus eremicus; assembly: GCF_949786415.1. Classification (NCBI taxonomy): domain Eukaryota; kingdom Metazoa; phylum Chordata; class Mammalia; order Rodentia; family Cricetidae; genus Peromyscus; species Peromyscus eremicus. The sequence goes on from NC_081419.1 coordinate 67,116,830, forward strand.
CACTTTTTCATCAAAGCTCACTTCAAGGTGGGGGCACAGAGTTAACCTAACCACAGTGCCAAAGGCGGAGGCACCAGAAGAACAGACTCAGCGTCAGTGTAGGTCAGGGGATCAAGAGGGCGTTTGCGGCCTTGACCTTGGCTTCGTGGGCCACACACTCTTTTCTCACTCATTGACCCCAGGCAGTCTGGCAGAAGTGGCGCACACCTTTAATCCCAGCACTCGGGAGGCAGAGCCAGGCGGATCTCTGTGAGTTCGAGGCCAGCCTGGTCTCCAAAGCGAGTTCCAGGAAAGGCGCAAAGCTACACAGAGAAACCCTGTCTCGAAAAACAACAACAACAAAAAAAACCCAAAAAAACAACAAAACAAAAAAAACAGAAGTTATATTCTTCAAGCACAGGAGTGATAGCTGCTCAGTGTCCCCACTTGGCGTGAGGAGCAGGAGTGGTGGAGGACAGGAGAAAAGCTGGCTTTGCTCTCCCTCCAGAACTGGGAGGAGGGTGCTTTCTGACAGTACTACCTTTGAATCATCAACGGCTTTTCTATGCTAAACTTTGATACTGTTGCTGGAGTGTGGCCACGGACTGCACAGGAATTAGTATGCATTTCAAACCGCCTGGACAGTCACCTTGGGAAGACGTCTATGGTAACATGTAGAAGAAAGAGTACAAGTGGGGAGAGGAATTAGTCTCTGCCTCCCAGGTTCCAGAGCTGAGGCCCTTTTCTTTTTGTTTTTTAAGGTGCTCAGGGGCCAAACTCAGACATCCTACACAAGTGTGCTACCACTGAGGAACACCCCCCAGCTCCTCATTAGGTTCTCTGTATGTGTATGTCTGGTGTGTGTGTGTGTGTGTCCATAGTGTGTGTGTATGTGTATGTCTGTGGTGTGTGTGTGTGTGTGTGTGTCCATAGTGTGTGTGTATGTGTATGTCTGTGGTGTGTGTGTGTGTGTGTGTGTGTGTATGTGTATGTCTGTGGTGTGTGTGTGTGTGTGTATGTGTATGTCTGTGGTGTGTGTGTGTGTGTGTGTGTGTGTGTAGGCCTGAGGACAACCCTGAGTATTGTTCCTCAGGTGTTGGCAAACTTTTTTTTTTTTTTAATTTTTTTAAATTCCATCTGTTCCGGGGATTGAACTGAGGTCCTCATGCTTGAGAGGCGAGCACTGACTGAGCGATCTCGCAGCTCCCTTTAGGTCCTTGCTGTTGTTTGAACTCACACAGTTGAAATACTTGTTTCCCAAGGGTGGAGGCCTAATTTATATAAGCTACTTCTACCTCTCTAATGTACTGAAGACTCTTAGAACTCCTAAAGCCAGAAGACGCCCTGCCCACCACTTCTGGAGCGGACTCTCCCCAAGGCTGGGTGAGGAAGGCGGTCATAGAGACCCAGGGAAATACAAGCCAACAGCTCTGACGTGTGAGAGCAGTTCAAATTCAATTAGGGCAGTGGTCAGATAACATCAAGGCCAGGGAATTGCAAGGGAGAGCCACCCTGCCCCTCTGGAGATGGGGTACCACAAGCGGAAAGACTGGTTCCAAAATCCAAGCACTGCCTGGCTGGCTCAGGTATGGAACCCCAGGCAGGGTGCTTCATCTCCCCATCTCCGGCTCTCTGCGGTAAACTGGGGACGCCTGTGCTCACTTTTCAGGATTGAAGTCAAAAGAGATGCTATCTCTACAGTACTTAGCAGAATGTCTGGACCTTAGTAACATCAAACACTTGGAGTTGTTTTGGTTTGTTTTTAAATCCTGGGGGTTAAAGACAGGAGAGGAGAGGAAGGCACCTCCTGAGGTGGTTTATTTTTATTTTTTCTTGGTGCATTTGAATGCTTTACTCTATAGTGTTCAGTCTTGGATAGTCTTTGTCAGACTGCCTGGGCAAACTCATTTCCCACTGACACTTGCCTCCTGCATCACAGGTACAGCATTACAGGGATGCAGCAGTCACAGAAGGAGCTCCTGAGGCCGAAGACCCCTAGCTGCTCAGGCATTTGTTAACTCCAAAGGCTGCTGTGCACACTGGCCTCTTTGGCTTTTAGCACTCCCTCCGAAAATTCAAAGAGTTTCCTAGCAGCCCTTTTGTGCTACAAGCATAACAGTAACAAGGGTGAATAGTTTTTGAGCTCTGTGCTCAGTGTTTGAATCAGTGCTCTCAACTTCACAGCAGCCTTATGACGCCGACTCCATTGTTCCTACTCCCAAGTCCCAGATAAGCCCGTGGAAGCTCAGAAGATCTAATGGCCTATGATCCTGGAGGGGAGCCCAGAGTCTGAGAAACAGGAGGATGTGAAGGGGTTCTAAAGGCAAGAGGGGCTTAACGAAAATACTACTTCCTGGTGTTTGGATTGTTTACTACGGGTCAGGCTCTGCTCTCTTTAAGGTTTACATGCTTTATCTTACCCGATTTTTACCTAATTCCTTTTTTTTAAAGGCGAAGTCTCACACTTAGGCCAGACTTGCTTAGAATTGGCAGTGAACATCTTGCCTGTGTCCTCCCGAGTGCTCCTTACCCAAGTGCTGGGGTTACAGGTGTGAGTCACCAGCTAATCTTCATGATTAAAAAAAAAATTCATTTGTGTGGAACCCACATGAAGGTCTCAGGACGATTTTGTGGAATTGGTTCTTTCCTTCCGCCTTCATGTGGGCTTGGGGATCGAACTTGGGTTGGGCTTGTGCAGGCACCCCAAGTCATCTTGCCACCCTAATTGTCACTATTTTCATCCCCACTTCACAGACACACGGATTCAGACTGTGTGTACACAAGGGTGGAATTGGAATCCAAATCCGGGCGGTAGCTGCAGAGCTCACCCAGCTACCACTTCTGCACCTTGGTCTTACCATCTGCTAGGGGAGGGCTCAGGCACTGGTCTCCCCCACCCCCCACCCTAACAAACTGCAGCGATAACCAGGGCCAGGTGAACTGGATCAAGGAGACAATCCTGGTGAATTGGAATCTTTCTGGTAAGAAACTGAGACTGAAAGGTTCTAATTACCGTAAACAGGAAATACTGAGGCTCAGCTCAGCAGCTGGAGCTGGCTAGGCTGCGCCGCCAGGGGAGGCCGCCTACAGCAAGCTGTACACCTGTGCTGCTGGCTGCCTGGCAGCGCTCACCCCGCCCACCTGCGAGCCTCAGCATCACCAGGTGCAGGGAAGGGCAATGCTGTGGTGTGTACCCACAGACGCTTCTCTAAAGGAATCCCCCACAATTAGGAGAGCTCAGCCAGCAGGTCCTGAAAGTTCAAAGGAAAGACTTTCGTATAAGATCAAAATCAGAACCCTCTCCACAAATTGGTGCTTCTCTTCCTGTGGGTGGTCAGAATTGTTGAACTCTCTTCAAAATCTTCTACTAGTCTTACCAACTGGGTACCTGGCCCAGTACCAGAGAGGCTTGCCACTTTAATTCTATCATCTTCAGAGGCTGCACAGTGCCGTGGCTCAAACATTAGAGTGCTCAGGACTAAATCTGAGCTTTGCCATTGACTTCAAAATACTTCATAACTCCATACCTCAGTTCCCCCATGTATAAAATGTTTGTATAAGCCTCATAGAATTGTGAGTTAATGTTAAGTGCATAGACCAGTGTCTGGCTCAATAAGTGTTGTTAGTATTTGCCATGATTATTTCAGAAATAGAGAAACTCTGCTCTGGGAGGTCAACTATTGACTCAAGGAAAGAGCTGGTTTAGGTTCTTCAGACCTAAGCCTATCTGACTCCGAAGGCCATGAGAGTTCCACCCTCGCAGGTGGAATCCAGCTGGTTTATGGAAGCCTTAGCTTCTGATGAGAGGACTAGTACTGATGCCAGATGACTGACAGACTACCCTAGGTGGGCCAAGACAACAGGGCAGGCAGACTAGTTAGTTAGGGCAGTTGTGTTGGTGTAGAGGTTAGAAGCCAGACGACATGTCATCAGAACCTGGTTCTAGTACTTAGTGGCAGACCAATTAACAACCTCCCTCTCTGAACTTTGGCTTCCTTGTTTAAAAGTGTGCACAGTACAGTACCTACCTGATAGGGTTGCTGTAAAACAAAGCAAAACAAAACAGCAGAAGAGGTTATTTATGTATGTGATGCCTTTATCAGAAAAAATCATCAAAGTGGCTAATCTATTTAAACTATACTACTATTTTAAAATTAACTGATTTAATCTTGAAGTCCTGGGCCAGGTGTGGTGGCACATGTCTTTAATTCCAGCACTTGAGAAGCAAAGGCAGGTGGATCTCTGTGAGTTTGAGGCCAGCCTGGGCTACAGAGTCAGTTCCAGGGCAGCCAGTGCTTCATAGAGAGACCTTGTCTCAAAAATGAAACAAAACAAAAACAATAAAAAAAGAACCCCAACCAACCAATCAACCAAACAAACAAATAAACAAAAAATAAGCTTGAAATCCTGAAATTGAGACTGAACTACAACATGCAGCTAAATTCTGACATTAGCACAGTGAGTGTATACTGAAGGAGGGATGAGTAAAACCACGTGCCACACAGTGACCTAAGTCAGAGCTCACCGTGCAGTGGTTTGAGCGTGTCACGTTCCCCACAGACTCGTGGGTTTGAACACACAGTCCCCAGCTGGTGGCACTGTTTGGAAAGGTTATGGAACCTTTAGGAGCTGCACCTGCTGGAGGAAGTATGTCACTGGGGCAGGCGCTGAAGTTTTCTAGCCTAGGTCCACTCTGTTCTTGCTCCTGACCACAGCTTCCCCATCATGCTGGATGGCATCCCTTCTGAGATTGGACCCACATAAGCTTTTATCCTTTAAGTTCCACTTCAAGAGTATTTTATCACAGCAAAAGAGAAGAAACTAAGACAGTGTGTGAGCGCAGAGAAGGGGGATCTCCAGGGATAAGAAGTATTCTGCAAATGGGTATTTGAGGGAATCCAGAAGCTGCAAAAAATTGAAAATGGCAAATGTCCTGTTTTGGAGACACTACAACTATCAGTAAAAACAGTAAATCATGGCAGGTGTGCCAGGGTACATAGGCTGTTGATTCCTAGAACCTTCTCACCAAGGGCTCAGTTCAGTTAGCTTAAATGTTTTAAAAGGAATGAATAGGCACTTTTACTATGAAAACCAAAGGAAGCCAACGGGTCACCTCATAGGAATGCACTTCACTCTAAGCACAACCCTAGTGTGAACACTTTTGAGATGAGCAGCACCCACATTCAAAATACTCTTTGTGTTGTTATCTCTATCCTAATCCTAGAGACTGATGGACAAGGTTATTGTAGCCAAGAAAATTAATCTAGTCAGAAATGATTGATACTCAATGTACTCAAGAGCTAACTTGGCCTCATTTGTAGGAAAGAGAGAAGGTTTTTTTGTTTTTGTTTTTTTACATCTGGCCTGCCTTTCTGCTGTGGAATTCCTGCCTCTGAAGCTCTGTGGAGGCAGCTTAGTCATTTCTACATCCTCTGCAGACCACCATGTGTCTCCACAACATTTTCTCACAAGAACTGTGCGGGTATGTGGCTGTGGATTCAGAGGCCTGGGAAATGGTGCCTGTGCCAGATCCTGAGCGCCATCACCACAGAGCAGCAGAATGGTGCCAGATGGAAGGACTTGGGGTCCATCTTTGCCTCACTAAGTAAGTGAATCCAGGACTTTTAGCCCTCGAAGTGTGGGGATACAATAGGTTCAGTCTGAACTCATCTGTGTGTCAGCTGCCTTTGCTGGTGCTGGCTCGGGGCTAGAGATAATGAAACACTATAAAGCCACGGGAACCCAGAGGGCTGGATGACCTCTAGCTGGTTAGCTGCATGATTTCAATAGAAACTGCCACAGAGGCCAGAGAACACCACAGACCATGAGTGGACTCTTCAATTTTCAGTTACAATTGTTTTTATGTGCATTTTTGCAGGAGCTATGAAGGATCATTCTAAATGACACTCACCCTTGGCCAGGGCGCTCTGCCAAGAGCTGCTCGGAAGGCATGGATAGTTTAGGGCATGACCACACCACCCCTTCCCATCCCTAGGGCATGAAGGCTTTGTTACCAGGCCGCAGCTGAGTAAACACTTCTCAGTGCTACTCTGTAGAGGAGGGAAGGGAAGTGGGGGAGGAGGGGGCATCTGACAGCTTCCCTCTCCACCAACACTTGGTACCACAGTCACAGGAAGATTGCTAACGTCTTAGGAGCTGTCAAGCAAAACCTAGAAGAGAACAATCTGTGTTCCTAAACGTTATCTTCTTGGGCAGTACTGTTGTGTCATATTATAAATGGAGGGAGATGATAATTAGTTTACTGACAGAGAAATGACCCTATAAAAGGAATGAGAAGAAATAGCTTCCAACGACACTTGTGGGTATAATACTTGAGCCATTATTAACTCTGGCCTCTGCCAAGTCACTACTCCCCAGAGTACATATTCAAAGAGGAGCAGGAAGGCAAACTCTTTATCTTTATATTTTATTATGACTAAGCACAGCACCAAGTGAGAACTGTAGCTAGTCTATTTCTGTTTGGCCAGTGGGGTTCTAGGCAAAGCATTAAATCCGACAAGGCAATGATCTTGGTGCAATGTTTAGGATGACCAAGAGTGACTGCCCAGGAACTGTGTGTATCAGATACAAATGTAAAGAGAGGTGGGCATTTTCTTTTCTTTTTTTCAAATTATTTATTTATTTTTATTTTATTTGCATGGTGTTTTGCCTCCAGATATGTCTATGTGAGGGTGTCAGATCTTGGAGTTATAGACAGTTGTCAGCTGTCATGTGGGTACTGGAAATTGAACCCGGGTCCTCTGGAAGAGCAGTCAGTGCTCTTAACTGCTGAGCCATCTCTCCAGCATTTTCAATCAAAGATTATATACACACATCCTGGCAGTGTTTATATACACACATTTGGTCAGGTCTGTGGGCTAACTATGGCCATCCCTACGCAACACTGGGGGTTGAAACAGGCCTGATTTGCTACATAAGATTCCCTTACACTAAGTTGGACCCTTGGGGTACTGCTCTGTCTTCTGGCCCTCAGATAGGACAGTTAAAAGTTGGGGGTCTAAGGCAGAGCACTGTTTTTTGTTTCTCAAGACAGAGTTTCACTGTGTAGCTCTAGCTGTCCTGGAACTCACTCTGTAGACCAGACTGGCCTCGATCTCAGATCTGCCTGCCTCTGCCCCCTGAGTGCTGGGATTAAAGTTATGCACCACCATGCCCAACAATCTTACTTTACTTATAAAGAGGACTGTTTTTCCTTTCAAACAAGTACCATAGAAGCAAGATGGAACATTCCTCTGGGGCCAGCAGGTGCTGCTGAGTGCTGAAACCCATTCCTGCTCTAAAATGAACAGAAATGCTTCAATAGGCAAAGAGTTCACATGGAGAATGAACTTCAGCCCCTTCTCATGGTGACTGAAAGGGAGAGGAAAGGACTGCCTTGAGAGCTGATGTACCTGAACAATTCACTCAGCCTTTGTAAAGGAGGACGTGTAAACTTTTCTTACATGGGGTTTTATGGTCAGGATGAAGGGTTCTGGGTTGTTTTTGGAAAGAAAAAGTCTATTCTACTTCAGAGACACATCATGATACAGAGGCAATGTGTGAGCTCTATGAAGAACTGATTACATTCCTCTGGTTACAACTTTCCTAGGTCTCAGTTTTCCACCCATAAAATATAGAAGTTGGGGGCTGGAGAGATGGATCAGTGGTTAAGAGCACTGACTGTTCTTCCAGGGGACCCAGGTTCAATTCCCAACACACATATGTCAATTCACAGCTGTCTGTAATTCCAGTTCCAGGGGGATCCGGAACCATCACATAGACATGCATGCAGGCAAAATACCAATGCACATAAGATAAAATAAATTAATGAATTATTTTAAAAAATACAGAAGTTGTAGTATAGGAGCATAAAAAATAATTAAGAGATACACTTTAAAAATAGAAATCCAGCTGGGTGGTGGTGGCGCACGCCTTTAATCCCAGCACTCAGGAGGCAGAGGCAGGAGGATCTCCGTGAGTTCGAGGCCAGCCTGGGCTACAGAGCGAGTTCCAGGAAAAGCACCAAAGCTACACAGAGAAACCCTGTCTCGGGAAAAAAAAAAAAAAAAAAAAAAAAAAAAAAAAAGAAAAATCCTACATGAAACTTTAATATATATGATTGTGGTGGTTTGAATGGTCCTCATGGGCTCATATATTTGGATGCTTGGTTATTAGGGAGTGGTGTTACTTGACACAGATTAGGAGGTGTGCCCTTGTTGAAGTAGGTGTAGCCCTGTAGCCCTGTTAGAAGAAATGTGTCACTGGGAGTGGGTTTGGGGTTTCAAATGCTCAAGCCAGTCCCTGTAGTGGGTAGCCATTCCAGCTTTGATCTGGAAGTTTCAACCCCCACTGAGACTTCGGCAACTGTCACGCCTACAAGGCGGGGCCAAGGGAGGCGCCTGGAGACCTGATATCTGGATGGGCGGTTCCAGGACCTTGGATGGTGAAGGTGGGACAAACAGAGCTCTAGAGAACACCGCTGGACTGCGATACACCTTCCCCAGACCCCGCGACCTACCTATCCCTTAACTTGTAAGTTACACCATTAAATAAATCTCCTTTTAACTACGTGGAGTGGCCTTAATAATTTCACCAATAAGTCCCAGTGTCTTTCTCTTCCTGCTGCCTATGGATTCGGATGTAGAACTCTTGGCTACCTCTCCAGCACCATGTCTGCCAGTGTGCTGCCATGCTTCCCACCAGGACAGTAATGGATAAACCTCTGAATGTAAGCAAGCCCTGATTAAATGCTTTCTTTTATAGGAGTTGCCGTGGTCATGGTGTCTCTTCTCAGCAATAGAATACTGACTAAGACAATCTTAGATAAAATAAAGCCTTTCTTACTGAACTGTCTCTTCAGTGGCCCTTGCCCACGTTAAAGTGATGGAGACTGGGGGCTGAGGCACTGATTTAAAACTCAGAATGGGGCAGGAGAGATGACTCAGTGGTCAAGAAGACTTACTGCTTTTGTAGAAGCGCTGGGATTGATCCCCATTGCCCACATGGCAGCTCACAACTGTCTGTAACTCTAGTTCCCGGGGATCCCAACTTGGGCACCAAGCACAGGTGTACAGACAAACATGCAAGCAAAACACTCACACACATAAATAAATACATCTGAAACATGAAGTCAACCGATCAACTGACCAACCGACCAACCGACCAACCGAAACAGCACGGGGGCCGGAGAGACGGACGGCTCAGTGGTTAAGAGCAGTCACTCCTCTTACAGAGGACCTGAGTTCAGTTCCCAACACCCATATGGTGGCTCACAACCTGTTGTAACTCTAGTTCTAGGGGAATTCAATACCCTCTCTAGCCTCTATGGGCACCTGCACACACATGAACTCATGCAAGCACACACACACACACAGATATACACACACACACACACACCACAAATAAAATTTAAAACTCAGCATGGGGGTATACATGTAATCTAGCATAGGAAGCTCACAAGTTCAAGGCCAGCCTGGACTACACAGTGAGACCTGTTTCAAAGAGACTAAACTACCAAAGAAAAACTCCTGAGTTTTACTAAAGGCAGCCTAAACACTCCTGTCCCTAACTCCTGAGTGGGTCTGACTGAATGTGAGAGAGCTCCTAGTCAGCCAGTTTAGGTGCAAACCCTGGTCCTTCCCTGATTAGCTAAGTGACACCATGCAAGCCAATTTAGAAATGACTGTGAATAATGACTCTGACTTCATTATTTAAAAAAATGTTTAAAATGATGTGTATGTGTGTGTATATCTAAGTGTGAGTTTGTGTATGAGTGCTGTGCACAGAGAAACCAGAAGAGGACATCAGATCCCCTGGAACTGGACTTACAGGCATTGGTTGTGAGCTGCCTATGTGTGCTTGGAATTGAATGTGGGTCCTTTACAAGAGGAGTGATTGCTTTTAACCACTGAGCCATCTCTCCAGCCATGGCTGCGGTTTTGTTTTGTTTTTTTCTTTCTTTTTTTTGGTGTTTCAAGACAGAGTTTCCTTGTGTAGCCTTAGCTGTCCTGGAACTCGCTCTGTAGACCAGGCGGGCCTCTGCCTCCTGGGTGCTGGGATTACAGGTGTCTGCCACCACCACCTGGCCCCTTGACTGCATTACTAATGATATTAGCATGGATAATGTCAATTCTAACACTGATCATGGAGAGTTTTTGGGAGGATTAAGAGGTGGTGATGAGAGAGTGAGCAGGCAGTAAACCAAAGCTCTGGTCAGGGCACAGGAAGCACCCAGGAACCAAACCTGCTCTTGTTACCACTTCCCTGCTTTGGAGGAAGCCTGGTAGGATGGCATTGTCTAACAAAAGGCACAGTTCACTGAAGTTCTTCAGCTCAGGCCCATGGGGGCTGAACCAACCCCACTCCTTATCTCATGATTATTTTATCATGCCTTTGTTCTTTATTGATGAGTTACAGACTTCCTGCCTGAGGAAGGTGCACACTATTTTCCTTCATAGCCAAAGCACTGCCAGTCCTCTGTCACCCCACTCACTAGTGTGGACGGCTCGGATCTGTGGAGACTGTGTAACTGTCCTCTGTCACCCCACTCACTAGTGTGGACGGCTCGGATCTGTGGAGACTGTGTAACTGTCCTCTGTCACCCCACTCACTAGTGTGGACGGCTCGGATCTGTGGAGACTGTGTAACTGTCCTCTGTCACCCCACTCACTAGTGTGGACGGCTCGGATCTGTGGAGACTGTGTAACTGTCCTCTGTCACCCCACTCACTAGTGTGGACGGCTCGGATCTGTGGAGACTGTGTAACTGTCCTCTGTCACCCCACTCACTAGTGTGGACGGCTCGGATCTGTGGAGACTGTGTAACTGTCCTCTGTCACCCCACTCACTAGTGTGGACGGCTCGGATCTGTGGAGACTGTGTAACTGTCCTCTGTCACCCCACTCACTAGTGTGGACGGCTCGGATCTGTGGAGACTGTGTAACTGTCCTCTGTCACCCCACTCACTAGTGTGGACGGCTCAGATCTGTAGAGACTGTGTAATTATGCCCCATTTCCACAGGCAGTAGCACTTTTGATCCCAACAAGAAGCTGGTGGAGACCTCCACAAGATCAGAGAGTTAAAAATTCCAGCAGGGTTTCCCACCTCTGATACAGGGGCTCCTGGCAGTTGTTGGATGCTGGGGAAGAGAGTCCCTTTTTTTGGGAGAGGAGGACAGCCATTGGTAGAATGCCCCTGCCTCAGTGTTTGACTCCATACCCACGAGCACGTGGGCAGCACTGATTGGACTTATTGAGCTCTGGAAAAACAAAAACCATGAAGCAGGGAGGGAGGTGGAAGATATGTTGGGAGGGAGGGAGTGGAGGATGAGTATGACCGAGACACATTGTATTCCTGCATGAAATTTTCAGGGAAATAAACAAGCACCTTGTGAGAACACAGCACTGTTTCCACCCTGCTTTGTGCAGTTCTAGGGATTGAACCCATACCCTGCACATTCTAGGCAGATGCTCCAGCCCCAGGCCCCATTTTATAGACAGGAACAACGAGGGACACAATCACCAGGTCAGTGCAGCTCCAGGACGGAACTGACATTCGCACCCTGGAGCACACCCTTCCTACAACACAGCCTGCTTCTCTCCCAAGCCCTTCTGCTTTTGCCTGGAGGTCCTGGGGAACTCAAACTTTTTCCCTTTCTTTTATGGATGAAAAATAGCTTAACACATGAGGGAACTGTTAATGTTCAAATCTGCCAAAGATTATCCCATCTTTCTGTCGTCTTTGGCCTAGGCTGTGTCCCTGCAAATGCCAATAAGAAACAGAGATGGACCAATATTAACAGACACTTTAAAGCCATTATGAACCTGCATCTGCAATTTTAATGGACTAGACACAGGTTTATTAATTTATACACAAACATTTTAAAAAGTGATTTATCCCATGTGCATTGATATTTTGCCTGCATGTACATCTGTGTGAAGGTGTCAGGTCTCTTGGAATTTGAGTTACAGAGTTTTGTAAGCTGCCATGTGGGTGCTGGGAATTGAACCCAGGTCTCCTGAAAGAGCAGACAATGCTTTTAACCACTGAGCCATCTCTCCAGCCTTGACACACAGGCATTTTCAACTACCTTTTCCTTTCCAATTTAAAATCAGGCCGGCACAATAAACTTTCTGTTTTGGTATTTTTGAGACAGAATCTCACTATGTAGCTCCTGGAACTCTCTACGTAGAGCAAGCTGGCCTCAAACTCTCAGAGATTTGCCTGCCTCTGCCTAAGTGCTTCATAATGAATTTTTTATCAGCAAAACTGTCTGATGAGAATTTAAGAAAGCTTCAGAGAACAAAATCTAAATAAGTTATTTTTCCTGAGCCTTCCACTGTTGAAGGCAGACATAGAATAAACAAGAAGTAGGCCAGATTATGCATTTGATTTGCTTAAAATGAATTCTCCTTTTCTAAATAAATATAAACAGAAGCAGTGGCTAGTGGGATTACTCACTGAGGGCAGCTGAACAAGACAGACTAAAAATAAAAAGCAATAACCTAGGTTCTTTGGTTCTCGATGGGCATTCTAAGCAGGGGAAGGCTTAGAACAAGCTGCCAACCTTGTAGGCATATTTATAAAGAGCACGGCCTGCTCTCCCATCAGAATCTACTAACTTCCACCAACAGTGATGGATTTATGGCTACCATCCCCTAAAAACAGACTGAGAATCAGAAGCAGCAGGAAATAGGAAAAGGCTGGATATGGATAAACACATACGACTCTTGAGATGAATGCACGGTTGAACTTCCTGCTGTGTTGTCCTGTCTTCTGTGGGCATATGCAATGTTCTCTGCCTATAATTATGTGTGTGTGGCTAAGAGCAGAGGCAGCTAAGTGAGGGAAGAATCCTGCTTCTCTGGGGACAGGAAGGGAAACAAAACTGGTTAGCAGTTACAGCTCCTAGAAGCCATTGACTTTGTTTTTGAAGTATGGTTTTCCCAGTAAATGACCCTTTGCCTGTAACGAAAGTGAACCACTCGCCTTAATAAAAATACGAACAGAATTATAGTGCTCCCATCTCAGGACCTGAGCTGACAGGGTTTGTTTTTTGTTTTGTTTTTTCTTTTTTGAGCATTGATCCTTATCTTTTACTGGGTCTGGTAGGCACACACAAAAAAAGATGGAAAAAACAAAAACCAAAAAACCCAATGATATCAAAGGATGAGCCTACTCAATTATTTGTTTAATGCAAAAATACCCTAAAAACAAAAGTCTTGTTTCCCCCCTGAGTTTTGGGCAGGTTCTAGGCTTCCCATTGGTGGAGGCTTCTGATTAGGTTCCCACTCTTTGAACGAACCCCAGTTCTTCCTTCATCATGCCTCACATACACACAACCAGAACTGATTAGACTAAATGTAATAGTTTTTTTTTTGTTTGCTTGTTTTTGTTTTTTGTTTTGTTTTGTTTTTTTGGTTTTTCAAGACAGGGTTTCCCTGTGTAGCTTTTCGCCTTTCCTGGAACTCACTCTGTAGCCCAGGCTGGCCTTGAACTCACAGAGATCCGCCTGGCTCTGCCTCCCGAGTGCTGGGATTAAAGGCGTGCGCCACCACCGCCCAGCTAGTGTTTTTTTTTGTTTTTTTTTTTTTAACATAAAAAAGGTTATAATTCAAAAGTCCAGGGTTATCTGAAACTGGAAAATATTTTCTCTGTAGAAAATAGTAAAAATGATAACATTTTCCAATAAGCTCTTTTAAGCCAAATAATAGCTGAATTATACATATAAATATTGATTAGATTCTGGGATACAAAAGAAAGCTATCTTCATCTGTTCAGAGAGCTATGTCTTAAATTTTTTAATTTTTAAAATAAAAATTTAATTATCTTATAAAATATTTAGATTTATTTATTATATGTATGACTATATATATATATGTATGACTCTCTCTCTCTCTCTCTCTCTCTCTCTCTCTCTCTCTATATATATATATATATATATATATATATATATATATTATGTGCACCTGGTGCCTGTGGAGATCAGAAGAGGATGCCTTGGGTCCTCTGAAGCTGGGCTTACAGATGGTTCTGAGCCATCCTGTGTGTTCTTGGAACTGAACCTGGGTCCTCTGCAAAAGCTACAAGTATTCTTAATCACTGAGCCATCTTTCTAGACCCCAAAATCATTATTTTTGTTTGTTTGTTTGGTTTTTGAGACAGGGTTTCTCTATGTAGCTTTGGAACCTGTCCTGGAACTCGTTCTGTAGACCAGGCTGGCCTCGAACTCACAAAGAACTGCCTGCCTCTGCCTCCTAAGTGCTGGGATTAAAGGCGTGCACCACAACCACCACTCAGCACCTAAAATCATGTTGTGTCCATAAGTGTTTTGCCTACAACCTGATGATGTTTGTGTACCATGTGTGCATAATGCCCTTGGAGGCCAGAGAGGGCATCAGATTCCCTGGAAGTGGAGTTACAGCTGCCTTGTGAGCACTAAGAATTGAACCCTGGATCCACTGGTAGAGAGCATCCAGGGCTTTTAGCCACCGAGCCATTTACCTAGTCCCATTAAATCCATTTTAAAGCATGATTTTTATACCCTCTGTCTTTTTAAGTTTTGTCTGGTCCATGTATCCTAATTTCTGGGAATCTGGGTCTGCACCTAGAGCTTTGGTTATCTCTTGTAAAAACCAGAAGACCTGCCATGCTAGGCTAGCATTCCTGCATGGCCACAATCAGCTAAAGGCGAAGAGGAGAATGTTCTTGTTGCTTTATCACCAAATGACACTTGTGCTTCTTTTTTTGGTTTTCGAGACAGGGTTTCTCTGTGTAGTTTTGGTGCCTATCCTGGATCTCGCTGTGTAGCCCAGGCTGGCCTTGAATTCACAGAGATCCTCCTGGCTCTGCCTCCCGAGTGCTGGTATTAAAGGCGTGCACCACTGCTGCCCGGCTGACACTTGTGCTTCTTAAGGTGCCGGCCTTAAGGTACTACAAGTCTTTGCATTTCAACCCATGTGAGGAATCTCTCAGTATATGCTTTCATATACAGATTTAATTCATCTGGCTAAATGAGTTAATGACAAAGAGCTCTCAGGAGAGCTTTGAACTCGTGTCTCTGAGGCCCTCACTTACTCTACTCTACAGTGCTTCCAGGTGCTCGTGATCTGTCTCTGTGCTCTCTCACTAGGCGCTGTGGAGCATTCTTCTCAACTGACACCCCCCCCCCCCCCCCGCAGCAGCCTGTGACGTCACTTGTAGCTAGGAGGAGGTGAAGTCCTCTGTAGGGTGGTATAGCTGGCGCACAGCAGTCAGGCTTTGAAGTGGGAGCTGCCTTAGTCCAAAGCACACTCTTTGAAGCACTCTGTTATTTGGGTCTGGCTGAAGTACTGGCTTATCCATCTCCACGTCCTGTCATCACTCCACTGCTGTCCTCAGCCTTGGAAGGTACTTTGCTTGGTGACTTTATGATTTCAAAGAACCTTGGAAATCAAAGCATCACTTTGCTTTCTGCTCTCAAGCAAATAGGTGACTGCTATCTTCATTTTGTTGGTGAAGAAACTAAAACCTACACAATATGAGGTTTTTACAAATGATATACATTGTCTAGAAGAGTCAGGGGAGGCTCTAATGTTCTTTTAAAAATTTATTTATTTATTTATTTATTTATTTATTTATTTATTTATTTATTTATTATGTATACAATGTTCTGCCTGCATGTATCCTGCAGGCCAGAAGAGGGCACCAGATATCATTATAGATGGTTGTGAGCCCCCATATGGTTGCTGGGAATTGAACTCAGGACCCCAGGAAGAGCAGCCAGTGGTCTTAACCTCTGAGCCATCTCTCCAGCCCCTAGACCAAGTCTTGAAGGTATGGACTCCAACTACTGGCTCTTCTACACCACAAGGACTGATACCCAGGAGGCAACATACAGTGACTTCTATCTCTATGTTGATGTCTAGTCCTAAGAGGCCATGGAGTCTCTCGCCCTGTGCAGCTCAGAGTTGGATTCCTGGCGCATCTGCATCCTGAAGCTGGGGAAGTGACAGCAGACACGTTTGAGTTTTGATGTGAAATTCACGTTTAAACACAAAGTTCACGTGACTCACATTGACCCAGTGGTTGAAAGTCTGTTTTCTGGAGTTAGTCTTGGTTTCCCATTTCTGCTCTGCTACTTGCAAGATGAATGATCTAGGTCTAGGGCGAGCTAGTTACTTAAACCCTTTGCTTTGTTTGACACAAGGCTTCACTCCATAGCCCAGCTGACCTGCAGTTCACTCTCTATTCCATGATGGCCCTGAATTCATAATGATCTTCCTGCCTCAGCCTCCAGAGTTCAGGGATTGCAGGCACTAACCATACACCTGGCTACTTAAATCTCTCAGGTTTTACTTTCATCACCTTTATTATTTAAAGATAATTTATTCTTGCTGGGTGATGGTGGTACATGCCTTTAATCATAGTACTCAGGAGGCAGAGGCAGGAGAATCCTTTGAGTTTGAAGCCAGTCTGGTCTACAAAGCTAGTTCCAGAACAGCCAAGACTACACAAAGAAACCCTGTCTCAAGCAAACAAACAAACAAACAAACAACAACAACAAAAGTTTTATTTATTCTTATTTTATGTGTATGGGTGTGCCAGCAAGCATGTATGTGTACCATGTGTGCAGTGGCTGGAGGTCAGAAGAAGGTGCTGAATCTTCCTGGAGCTGGAGCTACAGACTGTTGTGAGGTACAACATGGGTACCAGGAACAAAAGTCCTCCATCACCTTCAAAATGAAACCATAAGCCGGGCAGCGGTGGCACATGCCTTTAATACCAGCACTCGGGGGCTGGAGAGATTGCTCAGAGGATAAGAGCACTGGCTGTTCTTCTAGAGGTCCTGAGTTCCATTCCCAGCAACCACATGGTGGCTCACAACCATCCATAATGAGATCTGGTGCCCTCTTCTGGCATGCAGGCATACACACAGGCAGAACACTGTATACATAATAAATACATCTTAAAAAAAAAAAAAAATACCAGCACTTGGGAGGCACACCTTTGATCCCAGCACTCAAGGACGTAGAGGCAGGCAGCTCTCTGTGAGTTCAAGGCCAACTTGGTCTATACAGTGAGTTCTACCACAACCATGGCTATGTAGAGAAACCCTGTTTCAAAAACAAAACAGGACAATAAGGAGATAGAGCAATGCCTTAGTGGGTAAGAGTAATGGTTGTTGTTGTTGCAGAAATATGTATGTCTATGTGTGTGTGCGTCTGTGTGTGAGGGTGGTCTCACCCATGTGTACATGTGTAGAGACCAGAAGTGGAGTAGAGTGTTTGGTTCCCAGCACCCACAACCATCTGTAACTCCAATTCCAGAGGATCTGATGCCCTGCACAACACTCATACCCATAAAACTAAACAAATCTAAGTAATTTTTAAAATGGGACAATAAAAGCAACTACCTCACAGGCTTGCTTCCCTGCCCTGTGTGGTGTGTGTGTGTGTGTGTGTGCGTGTGCGTGTGCGTGTGCGTGTGTGTGTGTGTGTGTGTCTGTGTCTGTGTTTGTGTCTGAATGCATACAATATTGGGGAGTTTAACCCAGGGACTCATACATGCTAGACTACTGCTCTACAACTAGGTTAAATCCCCAGTTCCATCTCACTGGTAGGTTTGTTAATCCAGTAGACAGTACAGAGCATCTACTATGTTGTTCAGACAGTTTTTAGGTGCTCTTTCCTTCATGGAGCCGATCGTATAGAAGGAAAGACATATTAAGCAGTGTAGTCAGTCAGTGAGAAGAAGCACATGGGAACAAGAGCACATTAGGACAATGCACATGGGCAGACTCTCTACCGAGGATGGGCAGACTCTCTGCAGAGGGGTCTAGGTAGGCAACGCTCAAGCAAAGATCTGAAGAAGACAGGTTAAGGAGTAACGGGAATGGACATCTGAGAGCAGTGTGGCCCAGGCAGACGGAAGAGCACTGCAACGTCTCAAGGAGAGAGTGTGCCTGTGGGGCAAGAAGACCAGCATAGAAACTGGTACAGCTAGGAGCCAGGGGAGAAAAAGGAAAGGAATAAGAGATGAAGGTATAGAAATAATAAGGCCAGTTCCTGGATGGTCTTTCAGCAGAGATTAAATGAAATATTCATGTTAAGAGCTTGGAACAGGGGCTGGAGAGATGGCTCAGAGGTTAAGAGCACCAACTGCTCTTCCAGAGGTCCTGAGTTCAATTCCCAGCACCCACATGGTGGCTCACAACCATCTGTAATGAGATCTGGCAACCTCTTCTGTGTACATAATAAATAAATAAATCTTTTTTAAAAAAAGAGCTTGGAACAGTATCTGGTACGCAGTAAGCAGGTAACCAGTGTTCTCTCCATGTGTATTTATGTGAGTAGCATCTGGTCTCTAACAGAGCTCGTCTACAAGGTCAGGCTGCAGGGATTATTATAGCACCTTTGTGTACTTTGGTGGAGTTAGAGTCCTTCAACAGTTCCAGAAGTACAGAAATCAAACAGATCAAAGGCCTGGGTGATCCCCAGCAGCAAAGAGAGATGGTTAATTCCCTGCAGGTGCTCCCAAAACTGAACTGAGAGCGCACGTAAAGTCAACACTGCAGCAATAAAAGGCGGGAACGGGTGTGGCGGGGTGGCTGGGCTGAAAGCTGAGACCAAGACCAACAGAGAGCTGTTAGGCAGCAAGAGAAGCAAAGCGGCGTGGAGCATGGAGGCATCCCCTACGCAGTTGAAACCCATCCTAATATCAGCGAGACCACAAAGTCGTGATAATAAAGAGGAGCTTCTGCCAGGGAGAATGCCAGCCAGCCCAGCAACATGAATGCACTTGCATGGAGGGGGCAAATTAAGACGTTCAGGCCAAACGATCCCTTCTCCTCTGGAGGTTCTTTCATCTTTAAGGGGTAACTTCCGAAGACCTCTTTGGTGAAGGACTTCTATGTCTGCCAGCCTCACAAAGTTCCCTTGGTGGTTCTGTCCCACAGTGGACAGCACTAAGGTACATGCCACGTGTCCTCCACAGCCTTCACTATGAAGGAACTGCAGGGTTCCCAACCTGTTGACAAGAATGTAGTTTCTTTGGAAACTGGAGGCAGGCAGGAACCTAATGAAGGCTAGATGGAGATACACAGGCTGGGCTGAAGCTGGTCTAAATTGTGCCAGTTTCTTCTGGCTCCTGCCCTAGAGCAGGCAAAGCCAGGCACTGTCCAGTGGAAATTTGGAAGTGGGCATCCTTCGTGGCCTCAATTATGCCAGCCTGGCAAGGCAGTCTGCAGCACTTGGTCGTGTAACCCCGACTTACCTACTCCATAGCGAGCAGTTTTGTCTGAGTTAGAAGAAATGAAAAGTATCTCAGTTTAGGCAGATCCTGACTCAACACATTCAATCTGTAATTAAAGACATTACTAAAATCAATATAAGAACCACTGCATTTTCATTCCACTCCTCCAACAATGCATCTGTTTACCTCTTCCATTTCCTGATGGTAACGATTACTATTTCTTGGGCACAGTGACACAGACCTTTAATCCCAGCACTCAGGAAGCAGAAGCAGGAGAATCTGAGTGAGTTCAGGACTAGCTTGGTCTACAGAGTGAGCTCCAGGGCAGCCAGGACTACATAGAGAAACCCTGTCTCAAAAAACAAAAACAAAGGGAAATTGGGTCTATCTCATTCATTACTATTTCCCCAAACTCACTGAGAGCCTCCAGCCACTGCCTCCTGAGTGCTGAGACTAAAGGCATGTGCCACCTCACCCGGCTTCCCTACCTCTTTTTTTGAGAAAGGGTCTTAGGTAGTCCAAGATGGCCCTGCACTTCCGCACTTCTTATACAGCTGAGGCTGGCCTTGAGTTTGTTTTTGTTTTTTTCTTTTTTTTTTTTTGAACAGGGTCTCACTCTGTACCCTAGCTGGCCTGGAATTTACTATGTAGACCAGGTTGACCTCAAACTCATAGCGACCCACCAGCCTCAGCTTCTGGAGTGATGGGATTAAAGATGTGCCACCATGGCTGGTATACCCTTGAACTCTGGTTTCCTCTGCCTCCTAGCTGCTGAGATTACACGGGTGTGCCATCCCACTGAAGTAAAATCCTCATTTTCAGAGTACTTACATTCTAGGGTGTGGGGACTCAGACAACAAACAAGGAGGAAATACTTAGGAAGTGATAGGGTGACTAAATGTGAGAAGAGAGGTGTGCTTTTTACACACAGTGAAAGCAGACAGGACCGCATGCCGAGGCTAGCCTGTTTGAGAAGATATCCCCGGAGCAGAAGAAGCCATGCACTGTGGTGGAAGTGGGGAGGTGTAAGAGCTAGGAACCAGCAGCAAGGGTGTTTCACTGTCTACCTTCCCAGTCTGCACACAGATGCTAGTTCGGTCCTGCTATAGGAGTAACATTGAAAGAAACAGAAGTGAGGCATACCGAATACTAGAGCGGCCTACTGCCGTTGGGGGGATGGGGACATGGCCAGGTACACTGTTCCCACAGTAAGGAGAAGGCATGGGCAGTGGAGATTGTACTTTTCCCTGAGCTTCCCCTTCCACTGCCATGGTTAATTGGCAAAGCAGTCGGTGTGAATGAGCACAGGATGCCAATTCGCAGTGCTGCTTCACACAGCATTTGAAGTCTCCGACTGACAGGATTTAGCACTCTGTATCTGGCAGCAGCCAGCAGCGAAGCAGAGAGAATTCCACTGGATTATCCAAAGCATCTGACCCGAAAACGAGGAGTGAGGAGGACATTTTTAAAAAACAACTCCTGAATGGTTCAGTGAGCCAATTCGACACTGAACAGAGACGCACAAACATCCAGCCGCCTCTGAGGCACAAGGTCACTTTCTTGTGCTTGTCCCTGATCCTCGGGATCCAATTTCTTGATCTGAGCTCAGTTCCTCATTTTCCTAGCCAAAAGGATGGATGTGAAGCCGAGACAGGCCAGATGGACTGCTCCCCATTGTCTAACTCCAGAGGGGCAGGACAGCTTAGCGGTTGGGAACAGGAGCGGTAGGAAAGGGAGAGGCGCAGAACATGCCTTCTAAAGAGGAAGGCTTACAGAAAACTCCATTCATTGTATTGATTGCTTTAGAGACAAGCTCTCACTGTGTAGTCCAGGCTGCCCTTGAACCTGTGATCCTCCTACTTTGGGCTCCTGAGTGGAGGGATTATGGGTGTGCTCCACCACACCGGTCTCTTTATTTTCTCTTTTTAGTTGTGTGTACTTATGGGACACAGTGTGATGGATGGTTCAGAACATATATGTTCAGAACATATATGCAGTGTGTAATGACCAAACCAAAGAGCAAGCACTTCTGGCTCCTGATCATTTCTTTGTGTCTGGAGCACTGGAGTTTTCTAATTTTTTACACTGAATTTTTGGTTTTGTTTTGTTTGAAACAAATGTGGAGCCCAGAGGTTGACCTCTAGCATCCAGTGGCTTCCTCTCCTGCTCTCTACCCTTTTTTGGCGGGGAGTGGGGGTGTGGGGTGTGTGTAACTTTGGGTATCTTTCCTGATCACTCTCTTTTTAGTTATTTTGAGACACAGCCTCTCACGGGGCCTGGAGTCCATCTATCAGCTCGACTGGCTGGCCAGCAAACTCCAGGACCTGCCTGCCAATCTCTGCTTCCCCCAAGCACTGGCGTTAGAGACAGCACCAGGCCAGGCTTTATGGATCTTAGCAGATGCTAGGATGCTTTCTGGTTCTCACGCTTGTGCCCAGTCCCCTCTCTTCTAGTTTAAAGACAGACTAGCTTTACAGTTGAAGATGCTTATATTCACGGCCAGAGATTTACCTGTGGAAAGCCTATCACAAGTCCCAGGTTTGAGATGGGGGCAGGTGGGAGATGATGCGGGGGAGAAGAGGGAGTGGGGGAGAGAGAGGTAGAACTGTAGTGTCCTATCTTGTGCCGTACTGAACTTGTAAATTCTCCTAACCGCGTCCCGAGTTCCTCCTGCACCACATCGTTCTCTCCTTAAGCCCTTCCTACACAGCTGTGAGGGTAAGATTTACTAGATGGAATGTGTTTGCAAAATCTGTTTTGTTCATTGGAACATGTTTATCAAGAAAGAAAGAAAAAATCCTGTCCCTTTTCACTATTTACTTTTTGGTGACTGCCTCCTGGGATTTGGAACTGGATAAACAGATGGACTTCCCGGAAGGAATCAGGCTGAACGCCAGGGTGTGTATATATATCTCTTAGTCTCAGTATGTATGTGGCAAACAGTCTTTATCCAAGCAGCTGTGCTGGTTTCGGGGAGAAGAGAGGGGACAGCGTCTTATGGACTCCCACTGCCCCAAAGGTGTATCTCCCTGGTGGAACACTGGGATACAGGATGCCAAAAAGCTTCTAGAGCTCTCAGATGTATGAGCCAATTTCATTTACTGGCCTCTGGCTGTAGCAATTAAGGGCTGTGCCAGATTCCAAACTATTGCTTGTCATTTGTACTGGGTTTGTTCAGTGTTCCTGAGTGCCCATGGTGCTCCAGCTACACCATCTACGATGATGAGAGCAGTCTGTGTACCTTCACAGATCCTGGAGAGGTATGGATCCATGCTATGCATGTGCACACAGTACACAGAAGTCTTGGGAGACCTGAAGAATGATATCTTCCAGATATGGGCAATTATAATTGTTAGAAAACTCCAGGTAGAGTAAGCACTCATGGGCCAGGCTGTTGCTGCTAAAGGGGAACTGGGAGAGACTGTGGAGAATCAGGGACCCCTTCTACAATATACGTCTCTGTTGCAGGGGTGGGATTAGAGCAAATAATTCACGATTCAATTTACTTTCATAATTCAATGCATACTTCAACCCCAAGGTCTAAAGAAACTTTGATTCCAGGAGAATTAGAAAATATACCTCTCTGCCTTATCGACTTCACAAAATATAGTGAAGAAGAATACGTCTTCCCTCCTTGAAAATTTCATTTAAACAATGGTTTTTAAAAAAAACGACACTGACCACGCATGGAACTGGTGTCAATAGTGCCAAAGCCCAAACCAAACCACTGGCTGAGCTGACACGGATACATTCATCAGTTTCAGCAACTCCGGCAGGAACATTAACCGATTAGATCAGCAGACCAAGGTGCTGTAGGTAACGGACGGACGGACGGACGGACGGACGGACGGGACAAAAGGCTTGCATCTAACAAAGCTCCTCCAGACCTTTCCGCTGCAGTGAGCACTGAGCAAGAGAGATGCTGCCCAGGAAATGAAAGGCCTCAATCGTTCCTCTTCAGTGAGCGGAGCCCAGGAGGAGGGTTCCAGGCGCTCTCTCAAACACTCTTTAATAATCCCATCCAGAGCCTTTGATTCAAGGAACACACTGAAGAATAAACAGCCTATTAATCTGAGTTTGCTGGTGTGCCTGAGGATTCAGAGCAGCGATGGACTCCCCACTGCCTCTTGCAGGCATCCCGATTGCACACCATTGCTGCTGCACCGCACAGCTTGGCTCTTCCTTCCACCTCTGCATGCAATTTGTCCTTGGAAAAGCTTCAAGGTTTGGGGGTCCCGATGGTTTCATCTAAGGATGGCCAGGCCAAACCCAGAGTGCTAAGAATGGAAACAGCGTATCCTTGTTCGGCCACCAGAAGGCACAGCCATGTGACCAGGCTCAAATGAGAACTGTGTGGTAGTGTGACTGGGTAAGGAGACAAAGTCATCAGTCTGCCTCTTTCTGAGCCAAGTTGACAGCCACAGGCCTGGGAAAGGAAGGCATAGTTTCAATTGCTTCCTAGTCATGGTTACCTTGGTGGCAGGAAGGGTTCCTATACAGCTGGGCTTTGGGTGGAAACAATTTTGGAAGTTCTGCTGAAGCGAACATTAGCAAGGGCCTTGGGTTTTGGAGAAGTCAGACAGAAGGCAGGGCGACCTTTGCCCTTGTCCTTTCTGTGAGTCTCCCTTATAAACAGCCGGGTGATGAGGCGTCGGGTTCTTTCTCCTGCCTCGAGGGGAATCATGAAGAGGCTGAAGGTGAACCTGAAGTAATAAAGCAGGCTCCCAGTTGCTGAAGCATTGTAATTGAGGCTACAATCCACAGGGTAAGAGGAGCCTCTGGGTTGGGGGAGCAGGCAGCCTCTGCTTCATTGCCATTGGCTTTATGCACGGTATATGCCTAGTCATAAAAGGAACCGGTGTGACAAGGTAGATATATCAGTATTACCCAGCATATGAGCCAGTGCATGAACAATATGCACACATGCTTTTGAAATGCATATCCTTTCGATTCCAAATTTATATTACCAAGAAAGTACATTTAATAAAAAACTTCCTCTTAAAAAAGCAATTTCAGCCAGGCGGTGGTGGCACACACCTTTAATCCCAGCACTCAGTAGCCAGAGGCAGACGAATCTCTGAGTTGGAGGCCAGCCTGGTCTACCGAGTGAGTTCCGGGATAGCCAGGGCTACACAGAGAAACCCTGTCTCGAAAAACAAAATAAAACAAAAATTTCAAAGATGTGCTTCTGAGGCAGGTGGTTCTCAACCTTCCTAACACTGTGACCCTTTAATACAGTTCTTCATGTTGTAGTGACCCCCAACCATGAAATTATTTCATTGCTTCTTCATAATTGTAATTTTGCTACTGTTATGAATCGTAATATAAATATTTTTCCAGCTAGAGGTTTATCAAGGGGTGGAGACCTACAGGTTGGAAACCCATGTTCTGAAGCCTTCTGACCCTGGGGTTGGTCTCTTTCTTTCTTCCGAGACAGGGTTTCTCTGTGTAGTTTTTGGTGCCTGTCCTAGATCTTGTTCTGTAGACCAGGCTGGCCTTGAACTCACAGAGATCCGCCTGCCTCTGCCTCCTGAGTGCTGGGATTAAATGCGTGCGCCACCACCGCCGGCGGGGTTGGTCTCTTGTGTGGGGCGGGGCAAGCACGTTATGAAAGAGAAGGAGAGAGGTGAAGGCTGACACTGTTCCGAGGACTGACTTCAAGATGTCTCAAAGGATAGTGAGGACACATGGGCTTGGAGGTCACACAGACCTAGGTCTCAGTTCCCCTGACGCCAGTTGTCAGATGTGTGGTCTTGGGCACTTGACCTGAAATCAGTGAGCTTCAACCTCCTCATTTGCAAAATGAGAATATCCTCATGGGCTTATTGTGAGGAGTATATAAATACACCCAAACCACTTAGTATAGTGCCCAGGACCCAATCCACACTCAACCAACCATCAATGTGCTTAACATTCTGACTCCTAATCACAGGCACAACAACCAAACGTGGCTCTCTGGGAGAATTCACGGCTGGCACACAAGCTGCACAGCACTGGAACGTCACTGAGCTGGGTTTTCCAGGGTCCTAGGTGTTCCTTTAGGACTTCAGAAACAAAGGTCCGGATTCTGTGGGTTACTTACTAAAGGGTAAGGTGAGCTCGATGGCTGGAACTCTTGAGACCTTATTTTTTGACTTGGGATATTCCCACCCTAGATTCTGGCCTTGCGGGCACAGCCTTTTCCCTCTAGGCTGCCACCTGTTGAGACAGACAGATGTAATCTGAATGCAAGGGGGGCTTGCAAACAGATCTGATATCAGACAGCCTTCCTCTGCAGCATTCCTGGGGTCATGAAATGACAAACATCCCAAACAGGCTGAATCTAACCCTCTTTGCCCTGCAGCTGGGGCTTTCTAACACTGCTTCTGTGACTGCCCTCAGTACCTCTCGAGTCTGTGAGGTGGACGTCATTAATATTGATGTGCTGTAGCTCGTTAACCTCATTTGATGTTTATTTACAACCATTCTCCTCATATGCTAATGAGTGACACTGGGCTCTTCAGACAGAAAGTGGGGAACGGGACCCCTCTGCCAGCATCTCCTTGGCAGACTCCCGTCCCTTGAAACAGAAGTTTGCACAGAGGGAATGAGGCCAAGTGGAGAGAATGCAGCAGAGAGGACAAAATGATGTGAAAAGAATGTCTGCAATGTAATGGGGGAGAGAGAAGCCCAGCTGCTGGCCACGGTGTGATGAGGTTGGGTTACACTCACCCATGGGTAACAAAGAGAAGCTGACTGATGGTGGGGTCTTCGAGCGCCTGCAGAGGACAATACATCAGATCTGGGAACTGGGGAGAGGCATGGAGGTGAGTGGGCCACATGTGTGTCAGGGACTGAAGGCCTCTCTAGAATTCATCCCATTTTCTAATATGATCTAAGAGATCAGCAGGCAGGGATTGGGTAAATTTCTGCAGCAGCCCCGTGCCTGTAGCAGGGCTTATCATACATAGCTTGGAGAAAGACTATCCCCAAGCATGCCTATGAAATGGAAAGGCATGGGGAAACCACGGCCATTTCTCCTCCTTCAAGTTCCATAGGTATACCAGAGATCAGCTGGTTAACTGGCCAGGAGGATGTCACAGGGTAGGGACACTATTTCTGTACCCTGCTGTTTCAGGGCTATAGGCCTTTTCCAGATTTTCCAGTGCTAAATGAGTGAGGTTTGGGTTGCCTCACATAGCCGTTCTAAGTGTTTGGAAGCACAGAGGACAGACGATGGGGACAGAAGGAAACTACGTCTGATACACACACGTGTGTGACACTAGCAACAACAGCAGCCACTCTTCAATGTCCACTTCCATTCTCTTCCCGTGCTGCCCACTTTCTGTCACTGTTGAGACAATTATGCCTGCCTTGCCTTTGGGGGCCACACCCTCTTCTTTCTCCAGATCTGGCTTCTTCTTTGAAGCACTTTGAAGATCATCCCTCCCTTGATGTGCCTTTCTATAAGGCTGAAAAGGAAGAGAAGAAAGAACCTCCTACATTAAAGATTTAACCACATTTTATTTAAGCATCAAGTATTGGTTCTAACGGGTAGGTTTTATGTTTGAGTTGTTTGTCTGAAATCATTACCCCTTAGGGGACAAATTTCATCTTCTTTTATGTTTTCTCTGAACTCAGTTCCTTTTAGAAGGATGTAATAATCAATAGCAATTTGCATTAGACCTGACGATCTGCAGCTTGCCTAGGCACAGGGGAAAACACCTCGGACATCTACATGCTGTTCTAGACTACAGCAATGCTCCTCAAGCTTTCTGCATCATCTTCTCCCTCAGCCCACTGGACATGTGCTTCCTAGATACACATCCACAGG
The DNA here is from genome assembly GCF_949786415.1 of Peromyscus eremicus. Lineage (NCBI taxonomy): Eukaryota > Metazoa > Chordata > Mammalia > Rodentia > Cricetidae > Peromyscus > Peromyscus eremicus. The sequence continues at coordinate 67,143,852 of NC_081419.1, forward strand.
AAGTTCTAATGGCTAGACTTATAAGGACAAACCCTAACTTCTTCCACCCTCCCTCTCCCTCTTATCCATAAAGAAACAATTTTTGCCCTACTGGAGGTAACACTGCCCCAGCTCAGAACGCATGTTCTAGCTGAGTGTGGTGGCACAGCCTGAGATTCCAGTGCTTGGATGGGACTGAAGCATGGGATGAATCAGGAGTTCGAGGCCAGCCTCAGCAATAGAGCCAGTCTGTGGCCGGCCTGAGTTGCATAGATCCTATGTCAAAAACCTAAGAGAAGTGGAGGGAGAGGGAGGAGAGGGGAGAAAAGAAAAGAGGAGGGAAGAGAGAAGATATTGGGGCTGGTGACTCATGCCTGTAATGGTGACTTTCAAGAGGCCAAGGTCGGGCTGGAAAGATGGCTCAGTGGTTAAGAGCATTGGCTGTTCTTCCAGAGGACTCAGGTTCAATTCCCAGCACCCACATGGCAACTCACAACTGTCTGTAACTCCAGTTCCAGGGGATCTGGAACCCTCACATAGACATACATGCAGGCAAAACACCAAGGCACATAAAAAATAAATAAATTAAAACAACAACAAATGAACGAACAAAACACAAGAGGCTAAGGCAGGAGGACTGCTGTGAGTTCAATGCCAGCCTAGGCTAAAGAGTGAGGCCCTGTTGTATTAAAAAAAAAAAAAAAGGAGGTAGTATCTGACATACTGTGTACTAGGACTGAACCTAATATTCTCTCAAAGTGAACATCAAACACAATCACACTTCTGTTCTGATTTAAAGAGAGAGAAAGAAAAGACATCTTTGTGTCTATCTAGTTAACGATAGTTCTTCCAAGGGAGAGATCAAAATCCTCTCCCTCTCCCCACATTGGGCTTGATTTAGCCACAGAATAAATGGCTTACTTCTTGGCAGCGGGCTAGCTTTTTACAATAGTCCTATTTGCACACTGGACGAGGTAATAGATTGTCAGGCCCCGCAAGACCCCCAAATACTTTGTTCTCCTTAAAGTCAACAATATGCTCCCTTGTAAGAGAATTGAGTAGAACGGAGTTCATTATCTCATTACATTTCTCCCAAACTTCTGAGGAAGGCAGTGACTGCTACAGCTCTTCCCTTTTCACAGGCAGACACACGGTGGCATGGGCAGCAGGCAGCTTAATGTAGGTCACAGGGTGATGTTGCTTCATGCAAACATCTTTTCTACCCCACGTAGTTGCTCTGGGGGCTTCCAGCCCTATGTCTTCTGGTTCTTACTTTAATATAGGATGATCATACTCCACTAGAAATGTTTTAACAGTTGCTCTACCTCTGCCAACACCTTTTTCTCCCCATCTGCCAAGAGAAAGCAAAAAAAGTGTGTTGGGGGGGGGGTGCTTACATGAGCCTCTAAGAACAGACATCATGTTGCATGCCTGTAACACCAGCACTCCAGAGGCAGAGGCAGGTGAATCTCTGTGAGTTGGAGGTCACCTTGGTCTACAGAATAAGACCCTGTCTCAAAAAAAAGGAAAGAAAGGAAAGGACATCATGATGGTGAAGAGAAACAACCTGGGCTATCAATTGAATCTATCAGGCTGGGCTGAATCCCTAGGGGAGACCTTGCCTTGGAGGTGGTGGGAATGGGGGAGTGACTGGGGGGGAGGGGGGGGGGGAGGAAGGAGGACAGGGGAATCCATGGCTGATATGTAAAATTAAATTAGTTATAAAATAAAAATATTTATTAAAAAAAGAAGTAACCGTAAATATAAGAAAAATGAATTCTTTGTCATAAAACTTGGGTGTATGACTTTTAATCTTGACTATATAACATGTAAGCATTATTTTCCATAAAATTAACTGAAACAATACTTAAAACTATAATTATCTATATGCAATGTAATATAATTAAAAACACCCCTAAGTAAGATCATTAAAACTACTTTATATGTTTTCAACAACAACAACAACAACAAAAGCACCTGGGCTATTGTCCAGATGTTATGTTTCACAAGCAAAGTGCCGAGACAAGAGCATAGAGAACCATAGAAGAAGAATGCAGGGGCTTTCTCCCCCACCTCCCTTTTCTATGACAACCACTACCACCTTCCTTGCTTGGATAAGAGGCATAATACTAGAATGTGCTCCTCAGGAAATATAAAAACCTGAATCAAGACCTCCCACAAACAGGCTTCAAGCAACATAAGAAATATTTAGCAGTCATGGGAACTGACCGCATCTTAAAAAGCTTGCCACAAGTGAGTAGGAATTAGAGGTTAGCAAGCCAAATAAAAAGTACTATCTAAAAGGGCTTTTCTCTGTAAACTAGACTTAGGCTCCTTTAGTCCCCCAAGTAAACCAGTGTGAAGAATAAACCAGTCTCTCAGAATAAAACACTATATATTTCTTCTGATGAGTAACGTCATCTCCGGCCATCAAACAGATCTATCTGTACCTAGTCCACTCTTCATATCGATATCTTTTCTACTAAAGATGACAAGGGAAGGGCACTGGGTAATGCAGTTTATGTGGCCAGGATTGAATAGAGTCATCCCTAATACACTGTCCTCATGTGATCTAATCCACATTGCAGCGGGACTCCTTTTTATCTGAAGAGGTGGAGATGAGTGCTGATGTGGTAAAGGCTTTAACATTTTGCCAAGATCTAGGAGGTACACCCTAGACCCACCCAAAGACAACAAGGGGGACTATCAGAGTACATACTTTAGCCAGTGGTTTTGGTTGTTCTTGTCTGTTTTTGCAAACAGCAAGTAATTCTTAAGGCAAAAAACAAAACCAGCAAGAGCTCCAAACTCCATACTTGGCCTTAAAAAAAAAGAATCGGGACCTGTGAGACAAGCTCAGTGGGTAAAAGCACTTGCCGCCAAGACTGATGAACAGAGTTCAATCCCCAGGACCCACACAGCGGGAGAAAACTGATTGTCTTCTGACTTCCACATGTGACACACACACATTTATCACAGAAAAAAATGTAAAGAAATTTGTAAGAGGGGGCATTTTAAAGAATATTTCCTACTGGCTGATGTACTAGCTACAAACTCTTTGAGATCCAGCGACCTCAGCACTGTCAGCGAACTGGGAAGTGTGGTAAGGAGAAGGTATGGTACCTGTGCCCTCCTCCCTTTTAAGAGGGGCCTCACGAGGTAGCCTGCGCTGGCCTGGAACCCTGGAACTTGCTCTCAGGGCTGGGATTACAGCTGTGTGCTTCCTCACTGCCCAAGCCCACTACTGATTTTAAACCCCAACACTTCTGTCCACTTGTGCCAACACAACTCCACAGAGAGGTGATCTTGGCCAGTCCTGCCAGAAAGGCCTGGGATTCGAGCTACTTGGGAGGCTGAGGCAGCACTTAGAGTTCAAAGTCAGCTTGGGCTGCAGGATGAGTTCAAGGCTAGTCAAGTAAATTTAGTAAGACCCTGTTTCAAAATAAAATTTTTTAAAAAAAGGATGAGGGTGCACTGAGCTCCAATGTGCTTGTCTAGTGCTTCTGTGGGGCTCTCCCAAAGTGGGGAAACCTTAAATTCAGGAAAAGACTAATCTTCATGGGAAGGTAGCCAAAGAAAACACCTTTTCCTACAAGCTGTGGAAGGCACTAAGAAGCAAGATTACCCATCAAACATTTGTTTGTTTGTTTGTTTTGTTTTGTTTTTTGAGACAGGGTTTCTCTGTGTAATTTTGGTGCCTGTCCTGGATCTTGCTCTGTAGACCAGGCTGGCCTCGAACTCAGCCAGCCTCCTGGCTCTGCCTCCCAGGTGCTGGGATTAAAGGTGTGCACCACCACCGCCTGGCCCCCATCAAACATTTTTATCTAAGCGCTCAAAACATTTGCCAATATTAACACCCAGCTGCTGCTTCTGCATCCCATCTCCCTCACAGATTGGGAGGGAGAGTAAATTTGGTGCAGGAAGGATAGCTCTATTGCATCTCAGTGTCTCTCTGATCACAACTTGAGGAGAACAGCTCCCCAGAGAGGGTGTGGGTGGGGCCCCACCTCCTCCAAGCTTGCTGGCAAAGGCCTCATTCTATCACTTCAAAGGCAGTTCGGCAGTTTCCCTGTGACAGCCGAGGACACTAAGGTTTCATGGGGCCTGGGCAGGAATGCAGGAGGAAAAGCACCAAGTCCCCCTTTCAGATACAAGGAGACAGAGAGCAGACCCACAGAGTCCACAGGTGGTCTTGTCCTGGCTCTGTGCTCATTTAGCAGCTGTGTGGGAAGTTAAGTACTAAAGCGAATGACTTGCTCAAAGTTACACAGTTGGTCACAGAACCCAGGGCTTCCCTGCAGACAGGGACGGACTCAGGTTATCAGAGTACTGGGAGAGGTTTCAGATGTAGATACCATTTTTCTTCTTGCTGTTTTTCAGGACCGGGGATTGAACTCAGGGCCTTGCAAATGCTAGGTAAGCTCTCTACCACTATACTACCATTGCTTAAATAGAAAAAAGGAGGGCTGGGGGTGTGGCTCAGTTGGTAGAGTGCCTGCCTGGTATGCATAAAGCCCTGGATTTAACTCCCAGCCTCTGGTAAACTGGGTGTGATGGTGCATGCCTGTAATTCCAGCATTCAGGAGGTGGCGGCTGCAGGATCAGGAAGTTCTAGGTAATTATCAACTACGTAGTGAGTTTGAGGATAGTCTGGGCTGTCTGAAACTTTGTCAGAGAAGTGGCTGGGTAGAAAAAGACCTAGTAGTCCAAAGGCTTATGGCAATACTGTGGTCTAACCTCAGAAGAACAGACGTTTAAAAAAACAAACACCTATAACAGTTACATAGACAACGACTTTATAATTAGAAGTTTAAGGAACCGGCAGTACTTCTTGTTCCACACTTGTGCACAAACACAATCCGGTGTTGCCATGTTGTACTACTGATCTACACAGGAGACAGTGAAGCATGTCATACTGTTAAAAGCTTAAGGAATATTGTTTAAGATGAACAAAACAGGGCTGGAAAGATGGTTTAGTGCTTATGAGTGCTTGCTGCTCAATCATGAGGACCAGAGTTCGGATCCCACACATGCTCTAACTCCAGTTCTGAGGAATCCAGCATCCTCTTCTATCCTTTGTATGTGTGCATTATATGGCACACACAGACAAGCATATGCTTATCCAGACCCATACACACATAAATGAATAAACAAACAAATAATCTAAAAAGTAAACAAAACAGACAATTCCTTTGCTTTTCATTCCAAGTGACAGATGCTTTTCAGGGCCTCTCCAAGATCAAAACAAGAGACTTTCTCCCTGGAGTAGTATGCTGGGCCCTGTAGATTACTTGGACAAGATCTTTATAATAAGGCCAGGCATGCCTTTTAGCACTCTGGAGGTTGAGGCAGGTAGATCTCTGTGAGTTTGAGGCCAGCCTGGTCTATACGGTGAGTTCCAGGCCTGCCAGGGTTACATAATGAGACCCTCTCTCCCTATGAAGAGCTATAAGCAATTAATGACTGCCAAGATAGGGAGAATCAGTCTTCCCCAGGCAGGGATGGGCTCCTAATTCGTTAGCTAATATCAAGCAGTCAGTCCTAAAAACATACACAAAAGCAACACTAAATGGACTCAGCATGTTGTATTTATATATTTATATGTAATAATAAGAAAAAGAAGAAGAAGAAGAGAAAACAATAGAGGTAATGAATGAAAGTAGGAGGGCTTGGAGGTAGAGGAAGAGTGTGCCATGATATGATAGTAGAGAATTGAAGATGATCAAAGTATATTATACACATGTATAAAGTATCAGAATAAAACCCGTTATTTTGTACAATTAATACATGCTAAATGAAATAAAAGAATCTTTATGACCCCATAGAATCAAAGTTTATAAACAATACAATTTTCTGTTGCTTGAGAAAAATCAGTCAGTGTGAATGTGACTTCTCAAGGCACTGAATTCTTGTTTGCTTTCCTTCACCTAGATCTGTGCCTCCTGGCCAGAAAACAGACTTTCCTTAAAAACCAACCACTGTTCACTTCTGTGAGTTACCTAGAAAAGGCGAATTCAGATTCAAGTAGGATAGATGCTCCATGGGCTGGAGGCAAGGGAGAATGAGACGCCTTAATTCAGTGGGTACAGAGTTTCAATCTGGGGTGATGCTCAGGTTCTGGGAATGAGTGGTGATGGCAATCACAAATGCACTTAATACTACTGAATTTTATGCTTAAAATTTTATACATATATTTTACCATAGTGAAAATGATGCCTTTTTCAACAATCCAGAAAAGGGATTCTCCTCTCTGCACAGTCGATTTTGCTGTAGAAGCCCTGGGATTACGGATGCCGTCTGCTGCACTCAGCTTTATGTGGGTTCTGGAGAGCTGAACTCAGGTCCTCATATTTGCATGGCAAGACTTTACCCACAGGGCTGTCGCCCCAGTGCTCTTGTTTTCCAAGACAAGGTCTCTCACTGAACCTGGAGCTTATCTACTCTGCCTTCTCAGGGCTGGGATTACAGGTGTTCATTGCTGTGCTCAGCTTTTACCTGAGTGCTGAGGATCAAACTCAGACCCTCCTGCTTGTGTGCGGATAATTTACCCACTGAGCCACCCCCTGCCAGTCCCAATAATTCTTTTTCTTGACCAACCTTTTTAGCAGGATAGTTTGTCAACTGTCTGTCTCCCTGCCTGCCTCTCTTCTCTTTGTCTGCTTGCTTTCCTATCATCTATCCATCCATATACTTACTATCTATCTATCTATCTATCTATCTATCTATCTATCTATCTATCTATCTATCTATCTCTAGTCTATCTATATCTAGTCTATCTATGTCTAATCTATCCATCCATCTTCAATCTATCTATATCTAACTTATCTATATCTCATCTATCTGTCTATCTATCCATCTATCTTCCATCTATCTGTGGTGCTATACCCCTAGCCTCTTAACTCAATTTTTATTTACACATTATACTACACCTACACACACACACACACACACACACACACACACACACACACACACACACATATATATTCCCATTTGATTTGTAAAACGAGCCTTTTGCCCAAGGCTGGAACATGTTATAATGCAGAGGTAAGAGCTGAACACAAATGACAGAGTAGATGTCCGTCTCCACTGGAGTCAGCCTCCTGGAGCATTACTTTTCATGACACTTTTTAGATAAATGCTAAAGTCTGTTTTCATATTAAATCTGTTGTTTTTGAGACAAGGTCTTCTAGATAGCTCAGGCTGGCCTCCCACATGTTTAGGATCTCTAAATTGTATCAGAAATGTTCTTAGCTTATTAAAAAGATTGATTATGAGCATAAATTAGCTTTTGCTTATCACCTTGGGTTCTCCATTATAAACTAGTGTCTAGGACCATACAGATATTACACACAAGGACTTACAAAGCCACTTATTTGTTCCTGTTTTTATTTATTTACTTATTTTTTAATTGAATTGTGTGTATATGTTTGAGCAAATGAGTGTGTGTGTGTGTATGTGTGTGTTTGTGTGTACATGTGACTATGCCAGATCCCCTTGGAGCTGGAGTTACAGGTGCCTGTAAGCCACCATGTAGGTGTTGGGAACTGAACTTGTGTCTTCTGCAAAAGCCGTATGTACTTTTAAATGCTGAGCCATCTTTTCAGTTCCTTGTTCCTGTTTTTAATATGCATTCCTTTTTTACCAGTTGGGTCTTTATTTTTATTTATTTTTCTTTTTCTTTCTTTTTTTTTTTTTTTTTGGAGACAGGGTTTTGTTGTTTTTTTTTTTTTTTTTTGTGTGTGTGTGTAACAATACTGGCTATCTTGGAACTCACTGTGTAGACCAGACTGACTTCAAACTCACAGAGATCTGCCTGCCTCTGCCTCCAAAGTGCTGGGATTAAAGGCGTGTGCCACAACTGTCCAGCTCAGTTGGATTTTTAATAGCTCCCTTTTCTACTATCATTTATCATAATAGTCGGTATATGGCTAAGGCTAGTGATGCTGAATACTTGCCATCTTTATTTATTTATTTATTTATTTATTTATTTATTTTTTAATTTATTCACTCAGTGAATACCACCAGGTTCTGCTAAAAGGGATGAAATGGGCAGCCCCAAAGCCCACTAACCTATTTAAGGTAACAGAAGTGGAAACAGGGCTCAGATGAATTGCCTTTAGCTTTCCTGGAGCACCTCATGGATGCCTATTGGTCATGCACTCCTACAGACCCAGAGGACCTGGCAAATCTCAAGTTGATTAACCTGGCCTTTGTTACTCAGTCTGCCCCTGACATACATAGGAAGATACAAAAGATGGATGAATTTGCAGGAAAGAACAGGTCAGAACTATTAGAAATAGCCCAGAAAGTGTTTGATGGCAGAGACAGCAAAGATCTGATAAAGAAGATGGGGCGTGCTACCGTGGACACACTACATGCCCCAGCCACTTTCAACTGCCCATGCACACCATGATAAAAGGAGGAACCTTTATGAAAGGACCGATGTGCCTACTGCAAAGAAATGGGTCACTGGAAAAATGAATGTCCTTGCTGGAAACAGGTAGGACCCCTAAACCCAAGCTAGTCCTAGCTATGGAGGATTAGTGAGCCTGAAGCTCCTTCAAACTAGGCCCCCAGGAGCCTATGGTATCCTTCACCGTAGGAGGCCAACCTGTAAAATTTCTGGTGGACACAGGGGCTACTCATTCCGTATTACAGGAGCTCCTAGGACCCATTACCAACCAAACAATGGAAGTACAGGGGGCAACAGGCGATGTCAAAGAGTACAAATGGACCACTGACCTATTAATCTAGGACAATGAACTGTGACTCATTCTTTTATTGTTGTTCCTGAATGTCCCTACCCTTCACTAGGGCAGGCCCTCTTGAACAAGCTCCAGGCAACAAGATCGTTCTCGGGAAACTCTCCGAGGTTGCAATTGGGAGGCTGTGCTAAGGCTTTAAGTATAACCTGACCAATAAGTGAGGAATAGAAAAAAATTGCTGATCCAGGAAATTCCCACAGTTTGGGCAGAGGACAATCCTCCTGGCTTGGCAAAACATGTGCTATCCATCATAGCGCAACTAACATCTGGGGCAATGCCCGTTTGAGTCAAGCAGAACCCCATCAGTTTAGAAGCCAGGGAAGGGATTAAGATTGAAGCAGGCAGGCATATTCCTTGCCAGTCATTCTGGAATACCCCCTTGTTGCCTGTCCAAAAGGCTAGAGCGTGAGACTAGTACAGGACTCGAGGGAAGTGAACTAGAGGGTAGAATCCATTTACCCAATTGTTCCAAATCCCTATACGAGCAAAGGCTCAGTTTACCACCATAAGAGCATAAAGTTTACACTGTATTGGACTTACAAAATGCATTCCTCTCCATCCCTCTGTCAAAATTAAGTCAGCCCATCTTTACATTTGAATGGGCTGGCCCTGAACTGGGGCTATCAGGACAACTAACCTGGACCAGACTGCCTCAAGGGTTCAGCAACTCTCCCACTGTTTCAATGAAACACTCAGCTAGGATTTCCGTCTCTTCCGCAGTAAGTACCCTGAGGTAACCTTACTTAACATGTGGGTGATCTATTATTGGCTGCTAAAGATGAGGAAGGCTGTCTGGGAGCCACCAGGGGCCTTTTGGCAACTCTACCCTGGTTAGGCTAGAGTTTCCAAAAAGAAAGCCCACACTTGCTCTCTCCAGGTTACCTACTTGTGATATGAACTGAGAGAATGGAAAAGACTGTTCCAGGCCAGCATAGCAGCCACACTGCAAATCCCAACTCCAACCACCAGGACATAAGTCAGAGAATTTCTGGGAGCTGTTGGATATTGCTGTCTTCGGATACCTGGGTTTGCTCAACTTGCAAACCCTTGTACTCTGCTACAGCTGTGGGCAACACCCCTTTGGGACGGACTGAGGAACATGAACAGGCCTTTAAGAACTTAAAAGAGGCCCTGGTACAGGCCTCTGCATTAACTCTCCCTGATATCTCCATCCCTTTTATCTTTACGTCCATGAAAGAAAGGACATTCATTGCCAAGGGAGTCCTGACTCAGACCCTGGGTCCCTGGAAAAGGCCCATAGCTTACATCTCAAAGAGACTGGATCCTGTAGCCTCTGGATGCCCCCTTGTTTAAGAGCCATCAAAGCCACTGCAATTCTTGTAAAAGAAGCTGACAAGCTCACAACGGGACAGATTCTAACTGTAACAGCTCACACGCTGTGGAAGCCCTGCTGAGATTCCACTAACCAGTGGATATCTAATGCCTGTCTGACTGAGTACCAAGCCCTTCTTTTAGATAAGAACAGACTGACTATTGATAAATCCTTGATCATTAATCCCACCACCCTGCTGCCAGTTGATGACCCCAAGGAGCCCATCCATGACTGCCTGGAGATACTGGATGTCATCCAAGGTATGTGACCTGACCCAACAGATGTTCCTCTCAGTGTCAGAGACACAGATCTCTACACAGATAGCAGCAGCTTCATTCAAGAAGGAATCAGGTATGTAGGGACAATGGTGGTCACAGGCCCGAAGGAGGTCATTTGGGCACAAGCCTTGTCCAGGAGCACATCTGCCCAGAGAGCAGAAATAATTGCTCTGACACAAGCTTTAGGATGGGCTGAAGAAAAAAAGGTGAACATCTATATAGACAGCCAATATGCTTTTGCCATGGCTCATGTTCATAAATAGATATATAAACAGAGGGGCTTACTCACCTCAGAGGGGAAGACTAATAAAAATAAATATGGAAAAAAAAAAAGGGATATTTGCCGGGTGGTGGTGCACGCCTGTAATCCCAGCACTCGGGAGGCAGAGGCAGGTGGATCTCTGTGAGTTCGAGGCCAGCCTGGTGTACAGAGCTAGTTCAGGATAGGCTCCAAAGCTACAGAGAAACCCTGTCTTGAAAAACCAAAATAAATAAATAAACAAACAAACAAATAAATAAATTATATATATATATATATATATATATATATATATATATATATATATATATATATATATATATATATATATATTTGCCCAGTTGCTAGAGGCCATCTGGCTACCAACTGAAGTGGCCATTATTCACTGGCCAGGATACCAAAAAGACAAAAGTCCCCAAACTCAAGGCAACAACCAGGCAGATAAAGTTGCCAAAGAGACTGCTCTTGGGGAACCTAAAGCCCAGACTGTCCTGGAACTATCTGCTGTCCCTGAGCTCCTACTGTGCCTGAGTGAAGATGTTCCTGAGTACAATCTAGAAGAGATCAAGTCATATTCTGACTTGGGGGCTCAAGAGAGCCACAATGGATGATGGGTCTCGCCTGATGGAAGAATCTGCATGCCAAAGGTACCGGGCCAAAATTAGCTAACTGTCTTGCATCACATCACACACCTGTCACCTAAGAAGATCTCAGAACTCATCTCCCCTCAAGTCTGGCTACCTGAACACTGAGAAAAACTTCAGAACACTTCAGACCGCCTGACCTGTGTCCAGGTAAATGCAAAGAAGGACATGCTTGCCCCAGGGAAAAAGAGTCAAGGTACAGTACCTGGTGAATTTTGGGAAATGGACATCACTGAAGTCAAGCCAGGACTGTTTGGCTACAAATATCTGCTGGTCTTTGTTGATACTGTCACAGGCTGGGTAGAGGCCTTTCCATCCCAAACGGAAATGGCCCAAGTGATAGCTAAGAAATTAATAACGGAAATTATTCCCAGATTTGGCCTCCCCATATCTCTGGGGTCCAACAATGGCCCAGCCTTCATGGCTAAGTTATCTCAATTGCTCTCTAAGGCTCTTAAATTGGAAACTTCATTGTATGTATCATCCTCAGAGCTCAGGAAAGGTAATGAGAATGAATAGAACCTTAAAGGGGATTTTAACTAAATATACTCTTGAAACTGGTGATAACTGGGTTAACCTCTTGCCTTATGTCCTTCTCAGAGTCCTATGTACCCCTACCAAGAAAAGTTCACCCCATATGAAACAGTCTATGGGCCACCACCTCCCATGATCCCTCCAGTCCAGTACATGCTGGACTGTTATCAGATTGCTCCATTCCAATCTCTGAGTCCTTAAAAGGATTGCAATTAACATTGGATAAGATTCTCCCATAGGTCCAGGCTGCTCAACCTGTTGGGTACCGCCCATGTGATCACCCATTTCAGCCCAGAGATGCTATATTAGTTTGCTGCTTCAAAACCGACAGGCTTGAATCTAGATGGAAAGGACCTTACATTGTGATTCTTTGGACTTCTACTACTGTTAAAGTTACTGGTATTTCTGCCTGGGTTCATCACTCACACCTCAAGAAGGCACCTGAGAAATCCAAAGAAGAGGAGCCCAACCCCCAGAGGTGGAAAGTGACTGAAAAAGGACCATTAAAAATCAAACTTTTTAAGGTTTGACTGTCTAACATAACTTTGTGTTCCTGTTGTTGAAATTGGCATCATGATTGTCCTATGGCTAACAGTTTTGTTTTCAACCTACGGAAACAGAACCTAAAGGCATCTTAACAGGGGAAATAAAAGGCTCCCCTACTATAGGAAACACCCTGATATTGTCTTGCCATGCAAAATATTGCCTTTATCTACCAGGGCCCATAGTTTCAACAAAAGAAGGGGAACAAATAGTCTTTAGCCAGATGGATACAGGATACTTGGGATGGACTAATCTAACTGATCAATCCCAATGTAATAACTCCGACTTCAGCATTATCAAATACTCTTTAAAGGGTTCTGGTAATGGAAATTACAGATGTGCTAAAATAAGAAGGGGAAGGGAAGATTCATTAATCACTTCAATTGAATTTAACATATAGAGTAACCTGTCTGTAACTAATAATGTGGAATATAATCTCTGGGTCCATTTAGCACTAAAAGGCTAAGGAGAAAACTCCTTCTATGTTAGAGATCCCTCTATTCTCGGGCTCATCAAAAGAAATTTATATGGAAATAGGGGTTTCTTATGAAAATTATACAAGGAAAATGGGGGACAAAATGTAACATGCCCCTACTAATGTTTTAAAAGCTGTGGCTGATGTTCCCATTGATAATGTCTTTTCCTCCATTGTCTATGTTTTGATTGCACAAATGTCCCTTCTTATTGTAATTCTACTTTTTTTTTTTTTCAAGACAGTTGAGTACTTTTTATCACACCTTCCCCTTTGGTAAACAATTGCCCTTAGGGTGTACTTTTTTCTGCAAAAATAATACTCTACTCCTAGCAAGATATAAGGTTTATGTGGGATAAGACGTGTAATGGGACGCAGATAAAGCCACAGAACACGTGATGATACATAGAGTAGTAGAAATGGGTTAATTTAAGATGAAAGAGCTAGCTAGCAAGAAGCTTGCCAAAATCATACAGTTGGTAATTAGTATAAGCCTCTGAGTGATTATTTTATAAGCGCTGTGGGACCTCAGGGCTGGGCGGGACACAGGAAAACTTTCAGCTACAAGGATGTGTTGCACCTACTTTACTCAGCAAATCCTTACAATCTGTTAACAGAACTACAATAGCCCCTCCTGATAATGTTGATGATTCCTCACATCTATCAGATCCCACTACAGCTGCTGCCACCCCAGCCTTTCTGTCACCTGTCCCCAGACTTGTTGTTGGACACAAAGAGGTTTATACAATAGCCTGTCTAACTTAGAAACTGCTAGCATTACAGCAAAAATGTTAGCAGAGATTAATTAAGACAGGGAGAACGGAGAACGACTGGTTTCAGAACAGAGCTACTAGAGGTTACCTCTTACTTAAACATGCTCTTGGTTGTCAGCAATTTACTAGAATGTGGGGTCCTAATATCTCTGATTTCTCTCACACTATTGACAATCAACTAATTTAGACTGGCCAATATGGATAAAATGATTCTCCCCTTCATTGGCCTTCTAATATTATTTCTACTAGTTATGATTGGACCCTGTACCCTCCAAAGTGTCATTAACTGTCAGATAAACAATTCTAGAATGAGTGCTGCTTGACAATATTATTAAGACATCCCCCATCAGGCACTCACCAACCTAAGACAGAGCGCCTGTGTGGCCTGGGCAGGTGTCTCCATGACAGGTAAGGTGACCTGCTGATGTCCCACACAACCTAAGTCAGAAGCTCATTTTTTAGTAAAAGGGGGACCTATAGGGCCCTGGCCCCCATTTTGGGTAACTGTTGCCTTGCTTGCTGACCTTGACCTCGATATCTTCCCTATGCTAATTCCCTGCCGGGTTCCACCCTCCTGAATGCTTAAGGGAAGTTCCTTGTCTGTGTATCCTGCATAATGGGCATTAACAGCTTAGATGCAAGATTGTAAAACATTAGTAGCAAACTTCTGCTCTCCAGGGTTCTCCCATTGTGCTGTAAGTCTGTATTTAAGACCTCCCACCTCCTTCAATAAACGGCAGTCAGCATTTTTTTTTTTTTTTAAAAAAAAGACATCCCCCATCAATGATTTGACAGGGAAACATAAGTAAAGAGGGGATGAGGAACCTGCCTGATTCCATTTTGAAGGCAGGAGCCATTGTGCTGTATTGTTAAAAATAAGTTTCTATTTACTGAGTTGCTCTCAGTTTTCTGGAACCTGACCTTCCCCAATCCATGACCATGACTTGTTTTGGGGAATACCCTTACCCTCCCTGACTCTCTCTGACCCTTCCCTAGTCATATGGTGACCACATGATTTTTTTTTAAGATTTTTTAAAAAATTTTCTCATTGCCCCATTGTCTCTCTTTTATAAAACTACTCATGATTTTACTCCTTAAAAGGGGCCCAAGAAATGGATTCTGGGCTGCTCTCTTTAACTCGACTCAGGAGGCAGTTGCTGGCCAGCTCTTGGGTGCACCCAATAAAAAAATCAAATTGCTTCAAATTTGGCTCAAATTGTGGAAGTGGTCTTCTTCTTGCCATTGGGATTAACAAAGCCTTACCTGTTTGGTTGGAACCTCCAGCTCACTCCTGCTTGATCTGGAAAGCTCCATTCCTGTCTCTCTCTCTCTCCAAACCCTGCCCTCTCAGAGAATCTCTTAACAAAGGGAAGGCACCAAAAAGCCCAGTTTCGGGCGGTGGTGGCACATGCCTTTAATCCCAGCACTCAGGAGGCAGAGGCAGGCGGATCTCTATGAGTTCGAGGCCAGCCTGGTCTACAGAGCGAGATCCAGGAAAAGGCGCAAAGCTACACAGAGAAACCCTGTCTTGAAAAACCAAAAAAAAAAAAAAAAAAAAAAAAAGCCCAGTTTCAAACTCTTGGTGGCTACCTGCAGCTCCTCCCCTGAAGTTAGCAGCCCAGTCCCTGCCTAAAGTATTCAGGTTTTGACCATACTCGGGCATAAACTTAGCTTGTGGCAGACACATCATCACCCATCCCCCAAAAGCTATATAATCTCCCTGCTTTACTTCAGGCATGCAGCTTCTCTGGCCTCGATCTCTGGGGCTGGAGAACCCACCCGGGAGTTGCTTTGCTCAAATAAACTTGTTCTTTTTCCATTTGACTTGATCTGGTTTACTGTATTGGTAGAGAAACCCATTATTGGGGGACAGAAAACCTATCATCACCTACTTCTAGTTTGCTCTTTCTTCTGACTGCAGATCACAGTTTTCCAGGACTCTTTTACTTTTATTTTTAATGATTCTCACTATGTGTTATGGAAGTTCCCTTATGCCTTTCTCCTTGGGAAATGTGAGGGCTTTGAAAGATGAAAATGTATAAAATGGCAGCCTCTTTAAACAAAATAATTTGGGAGCTGGAGAGATGGCTTAACAGTTAAGAGCACTGGCTGCTTTTTCAGAGGTCCTGGATTCAATTCCCAGCAACTACATGGTGGTTCCCAATCATCTATAATAGGATCTGATGCCCTCTTCTGTCATGCAGATACACATGCAAATAGAGCACTCATATGCATAAATAAATAAATCTTTAAAAAATAATTATTTGGAAAAAAATCCCCACTACCATGGAACATTATAATGTAATAACTCTGCTTACTCCCACACAAGTTAACACCAAACTACTAGAAAATTTAGATAAGTAATGTTAATATTCTGACCCTCACCTGGCCAGTATTTAATTAAAGCTTGCTTCAAATTTGGCTTTAAACTGTGGTAGTGGTCTTATTCTCAATTGGTGGGATTAACAGACAGTAGGCCTAGGAGTAGTTATATAGAGCCAGGAGTTAGTAGGTGGGGAGAAGAGTGTGTTACTGAAATATACATGAGTTTTGTTCCCTGTAGGGGACAGTTTCAAATAAATCACTAAACTGAGGGCTGAGAAGATGGCTGAGTTGGCAAATGTTTGCTGTGTAAGCGTAAAGACCTGAGTGGATCCCTTCCACCCACATAAAAAGCCAACACAGATCTCTGTGCCTGTAATCCCAGCACTGGGGAGGTCAAGAAAGGAGGGTCCCTGCGAGATCACTGCCAGCCCATAGCTGTTATCAGTGAGCTCCAGGTCCAGTGAGGACCCTGTCTGAAAACATAAGGATGATAGAGAAAGACACTTGATATCAACCTCTGGTGGCGTGCGCGCGCGCACGCGCACACACACACACACACACACACACACACACACACCCTGAGTTCAAATTCAAACTCCACTTACTAGCAATGTGAGCTTGAGAAAGTTAATTCAAGTTGACTGTTGTGAGGATTAAATGATTAAATAAATGTAATTAGAATGGTGACTTGGGCCTAGCAATTATTTAGTACAATTATTATGTCCTTATAATAGATTAATATAATATAATATAATATAATATAATATAATATAATATAATATAATATAATATAAAATATACCAGGATCTCCCAGGGCATTTCCAGTTATTCTAGTTTACCTGGTTTTCCAGTATACTCTTTGTCTCAGCAAAATAAGCCATCAAATCAAATACAAAATCTTGACATTTTCCACTCCCAACCTGTCAGTGTTAACTTCCAGCCGAATGAAGGAACTCTGGCGATTGTGAACCCTCCTTCTGCAGGGCCACAGCATCCCTCCCACACGCCCAGGCTGTCTTCAGAGTCCTCAGGAGTTTGAACTCTCTTCACTTCCCACTTGGGGGTCCTTGTGGCTTTATCCCTAGCCATTTTGTCGTCTTATGTCTTTGGAGGTGGAGTCTTGGTGTGTGACCCAGGCCAGGCTTTCCCTTCGGAACCAGCCTTGCCAACAGCTGGGATCAGAGGCATGTGCTGCTGTGCCCAGCTATTGTACCCACTTTTGCTACTGAAAACAAGGTCTTCTCTTGTTTGTTGATATAAATACTCTTTAAAAAAAAAAAAAAAAACAATGTGCTGATTTTAGTATACTTTGACCACCTACCTTGCTGAATTTTAATATTTATACTAGATTTCAGTTTGATTCTCTTAGCTTTACAGATGATTTATCAATCACATCATCTCCAGTTATGTAATTTCCTCTTTCCCTTTCAAATTTTTTATGCCTCATTTATTTCTCCTGCCTAATCATTATTACATTCAAAAAATGCAAATAATAGCAGCAAAATAGGAAACCCTGGAATTGTTTTTATAAGTACATTGAGATATCCATCTCATTTCTCCTGCCTAAAAGAAGAACATAACATGAAGGCTAAAAATTTAAATTTTAAAATGAATTTAAGATATATATTAATGTATTTTTGATACATAAGAAAAAATACATGAAAAAGGTCTTCTACATTAAAAAACAGGTTCTCCAAAACGTGTACTCCGAGGCTGGGGAGATGGCTCAATGGATAAACTGCCTGCTATGAAAACATGAAGACTTGATTTTGAATCCCCAGAACCCGTGTAAAGCTGGATGTGGCAGCTCACGCGTCTGGTAACTCTAGTGTGGCTATAGAGAGATGGGGGGCAGAAACAGGAGAACCCCCAGAAGCCTGTAGCTGGCATACACAGCAATGAACAGCAGACTCTGTATTAAACAAGGTGGTAGGTGACCACCACCCAAGATTGTTCTCTGACTTCACATTCATGCTGTGACTCATGCACACACACACCCGCAAACACGCCCACACACACACACACAAGATAAAAATGTGTATTCAGCACACTCTCTAGTGTGCAGAGAATAACAGATGGAAAACACTAGCCACAGTGAGCAGGCGCTTGCATGGAAGGCAGGAGGTGAGGTAGCAGGTGTGCCGGTGCTGCCTCGGCTTCATTATGCTCTGAAGTGCTGCTTGTCTACAGTGAGCAGGTGTTACTTTGATGATCAGAAAAACATAATCAAGTAGAGGGAAAGGAATGAATGAAGGACATGATGTTAACCTTGGGTCTCGGTGCTTGAAGTCCCTATGGCTACACTTTCCCAACTCAAGCTGGCTTTGTGACCTGCTTCAGAAATGCTTTATCTGTGTCTTCCATCTGGCTGCACAGCCTCCAGTGTACTCACGAATGACGTCACTTCCCTTCTGCTCCTCTTTTCTCTGAATCCAGATGTTCTGCAGCATGCGCCCACCCTCAGATCTGTGTCTCGATATCCAGGCAGCCATGGATCTTTTTGATCCCAAACTGCTTTGCTTCTCCCAAGTCTCTTACGTATATGTCTTTTTCCTGGCCTAAAATTCTCCCACAAGTCCCTGGATTGACTTAGACTACAGTGCACCATGGGAAAAATTGTTTTCTAGTACTCCTGAACACCAACTTTCCTTGAGCAAACACTTCCTAGAGTTTGTGGCTGCTGGACTATCTCTCAAGGATCTCCAAGGAAATGCGGTTCCTGCTAGGACAATGGTGAGTGTGCATTCTGGAGACATGGCATTCAGTCATGAAGCAAGTCCCCATAGCACACTAACCAGCTTGGTCACATACTGGTACTCCCTAACCTTAGCTGGAGGCTCTAAGCCACTGGGTATCCAGGCCATTCCCTCATCCTGTCCAGACTTTGTGCCAGTCTCCTTACAGAAGCTGCTCAGGCACTTCCTAGTCTTAGATCTCCACTCTAACCCCGTGCTCCAAAGCCTAACTCTTAGCAGACACTATGATTTTGTGGGGAGATTAAAGCCATCTAATTTTTTTTTTTAAAAAAGACTGTGTGTGTGTGTGTGCGTGTGCGCACACGAGTGCACACAGGTGCCTTTGGAGTCCAGAAGAGGGTGTTGGATTCCCTGGAGCTGGAATTCTAGGTAGCTATAAGCTGCCCAATGCTGGGAACTGACTACCAGTCCTCTGCAAGAGCAGCAAGCACTCTTAACCACTGAGCTACCTCTCCAGTCTCTTAGTCACCTCCGTCAGTCCTTCGCCATCTGTTGCCCACCTTCCACAATCTACTTAACATCATTTCCTCTCTTGCTTTCTTGTCCTTTTGCCTTTATATCCATTTTCCTCCTTTGTAATAATTTTATTGTGGTTACAGAGAGAGCAAGCAAACACATCTTTCTTTTTTTACTTTTACCAATGGCCTGTAATTATTTACATGGTACTTTCTTTTCAATTAGACTGTGAACTCTTTGTAAACAGAATTATATTTTCCACATCCTTTTTTACATCAGCACCTAGAGCAAGAGCTGGCCCAGACGATGCTCTACAGCCCTGCTGAATGAATGAACAAATGAGTGAATGGGTTCTGTGCATGCCTTTCATTCAGCACAGTGCTTTGAACATGAAAGAACTTAATAACTACACAGACTTAAAACCAAAGCTTTATGACTTTCAAACATATGCTTTTCCATAGGACTTGTTTGCCCAACAGTTTACTTGAGTGCAGTAAGGGTGTGTACTATAAATGTACTAGGAGAAGTGAGGCCTGAGTCCATTGCTTGAAAAGTCACAATTTTAATGTATGTTTTTAGTTATCATTTAGTTTTGAGACAGGGTCTCGCTATGTAGCCCTATCTGGCCTCAAACTCACAGAGATCCATCTAAGTCCTGGGATTAAGGGTCTGTGTTACCACACCCAGCCTTAATGCATTTTTTAAATAAGAATTTTGCCCCTCCTTGCCCTCCTGCCCTGCTTGTGATTGTTCTAATAGGCACAAAGCATAGAGAGATATTAACCACAAGTCAAGAAACTATTAAACACAACAAAAACCACTGGTGACTTGAGGTGGCAGACATGACAGCTCACGGGCAAAGGCTTCCATCCTCAATATACTAAATAACGAATGTTAATAACAACCACAGCTTTTACATCACCTCCGATCACAATGCAGACAAACTTAAGTTTTTGAAGAATATCAAAATAAAGGTATCTTATGTCAACCTGGTAACAGAGCAAGTTTCTCCACCACAAACCACATTTACTTATTATTGTAAGTGAGCCCATTTCCTCCGCCTTTTCAAACACAAGTACAACTTCAGTGTCTATGCCGCCTCTCCTAGATAAGTCCTGCCCATCTTCCATGGTCTAACCTGAGCTTCCTCTCTCTTTACTGGTACACATTAATACTACAAAACAATGGGCTTCCCTGGCATGTTTTCCCTCGTGTATGTCACACCTTGATTGCAGCGACTCCCATTACCCTTTCTTACCTCCTGCCCCCACTTATTCCCTTCCTCTTCCCAAATAGTCCTTTCTACTTCCACATCCTCTGTAAAAATCTAGATTCCACATATGAAAGAAAGCATTCAACACTTGTCATCCTGACTCTGGCTTATTTACTTAACCCCATGGACTCCAGCTTTATCATTTTCCTGCAAATGAAGTAACGTCCTCCTTCCTTTCCAGCTAAGCACTACTCCACTGTGTATGCATGCCAGTTTTCTTTACTGACTCTAAAGCTGGCACCACCTACCCTGCCTCCTCCTCCCCTCGGCCATTGTGAATGGGCATGGTGTGCAGGAGAGCTGGTGCGTCTTGCCTCTCACCTCCTCCCTGTGTACTACATGTGTACCTGCAGATGGAACAGATGACAGTTCTACTTTCAGGGCTTGTTTTGAGACGGAGCCTTATATAGTCCAGGCTAGACTCAAATTCTTTTGAGAGAGTGTGTGCAGGATCTTTCCTCTTCCTGGTGTCTTGCTGACCTCTCAGCCACACAGCATGGCACTAGCTTACATTACACTGTGTCATGTCCTGGCTATCTTCTCAACAGGGCTGTAAGAATCTTGGACACTAGACTTTTCTCTTTTTCTTTCTTTCTTCCCTTTTCCTTTCTTTTATGGTCTCCTGATACAGGGTCTCACTGCCTGAGCTAGCCTTTTACTCACTCTGTAACCCAGGCTTTCCCTGAACTTGTGATCTTCTTTCCTTCACTTTCTAAGTGCTGGGACTATAGGCACGGACCTCTGTCTTGGTTAGGGTTTTATTGCTGTGAGGAGACACATGACCACGGCGATTCTTACAAAGGAAACATTTAATTGGGGTGGCTCGCTTACAGTTTCAGAGGTTCAGTTTATTACCATCATGGCGGGGAGCATGTGGCATGCAAGTAGACATGGTGGAGCTGATAGTCATACATCTTGACTCAGGCAACAGGAATTTGTCACACTGAGGGAGGCTTGAGAAAGAGACCTTAAAGCCCACCCCCACAGTGACACACTTCCTCCAACAAGGCCACACCCCCTAACAGTGACACCCCCTTTGGGGTGCCTTTCAATCCACCACAACCACTATGTGCAGTTACACTGTCTTCTTTTCCTGTACTTTACAATTCAATGTGTCACGTGGGGGTAGATAGCAGATACTCAAATTTTTCTTTTTTTGAACTGGGGATATAGCTCACTTAGTAGAGCACTTGCCTAGAATGTATGATGTCCTGGGTTCAATCTCAAGCACCACATAAACAGGGCATGGTGGTGCATAGCTGTGATTCTAGCTCTGACAAGGCAGAAACAGAAGAGTCCGGAGTTCAGGAATATTTAAGAGCCTGTCTCAAAAACATTCTTGCTCTCAGAATAAATACAGCTTTACTTTATAACGATTATCAAAATGTAGCTTCACTACAACCAGCAAAGAAACCTAATGTCTGTCAACTGAAATCATTAAACCATTAACAACATTTGGTAAACCTTGGTACAAATACGTGTGTGTGTGTGTGTGTGTGTGTGTGTGTTTATATCTCATGTATTTGCCCTCTCCCATTGTACATTTCCTAAACTTGGGTTTATTTTAAAGGTAAAGCCAGGTATGCTGATACACGTCTATAATCTTAGTACTTGGGTGGCTGATCTGAGTTCAAGGTGAGCTTAGGTTACACAGTGAGTTAAGGCAGGCTAGGCTGCATAGTGAGACTCTGTCTTCATGTAGAAGGAAGGAGAAGAAGAAAAAGGGAAGGGAGGAGAGAAGGAGGAAGGGAAGAAGAAAGGAGGAGAAAGAACAAAGAAGTTAAGATGTCTGGTGGAGGTGTGGGAGAGCCACGCCGATGTTGTCAGCATGACCATGGGAGAGCTGTCCCCATCATTCATCACTCATCTGTCATGTGGTGGCATGGGCAGGGGTGGGGATATGCCCCCCCCATCTGAGGCAGGTGGAAGCGCTGGCCCTGAGGTCGTAAGAGCAGGACAAGCTGTCCCTGCCCCTCATCAGCTGCAGCACTAGGGAGTGTGGCCCCTGCACCTTGTCTGGGCAACACAGCAGAGCTGCCCTGAAGGTGTAGGTGAGGGAGAGCGGACCCTGGGGTGGGTGTGAAAGCAGGAGAACAGCCCCGCCCCTTTCCCATTACTGCAAGGGGTGAACTAGCCAGGACAGTGCTGAAGAGCTCATCCTGGTGGCGAGGGCAGGGCAGAGCTGGCGGGCTGCCCAATCCTTCAACTACCAGGCCTAGAACTGACGGGAGCCGTAAGCCTAAGCGACCCTTGACACACATGCTGCCATATTTAGGCTTCTCTCCTCTTTTCTTAGATCTAGGCCTTGCTCAAGTCTCCATAGCACCAGAACCTCTTCTCACAGATACCAGAACCTCTTCTCAGATATCAGGTGAACGAGCTGCAGTTAAGCAATTAGGCAGTTAGACAAGGGTAGATAGATAACCTTCAGAGCAACATTTCCTGCTTGCAACCCCCATAATTAAGTCCCTTCCTGCTCGCAACCCCCATTACTAAGTCCCTTCCTGCTTGCAACCCCCATAATTAAGTCCCTTCCTGCTCGCAACCCCCTTTGCCTACCTATATATACCTTGAGAGAAAAATAAAATTTTGGAGCTTGATCAGACGTCCTGTCTTGCTTTCATTCTTTGTGTCTCTTGTCCCTCTCATTCACCGGCCCTCCCTTTAGGTCCCTGTTGAAGACCCCGCTGGCCAGGGCATAGAACCAGGGTTATGTGTTGGTGCATCCCAATATCTACCCCATCTGTGATCTGCTGGAGCATGGGGTAGGGGTGTGTTGGTCCTATGGTCCCACAGCTGCAGGATGTCCAGAAAGAGTCCCAGTGAAGGCCCAGTGTCGATGGTGTAGCAGAGAGAGACCAAGGGCCTTGAACCAGACCAATGATTCTTTGTGATGAACGCCTTTGTGTAAAAATGGATGGATAAAGGGGTTTACTGCGTGACTCACTGTGTCACACTGCAGCTTACATGATGAGATTTCCCCCTTCCTTCTTTTTTCCTTTTTTCTCTTATATTTTATTTTGTTTTATTTGGGTGGGGGGAGATGGGTGAGATCAGGAGGCATGATGTAAAAGACACAAAGAATAAATAAAAAGAAAGTTAAAGAAAAAGGTAAAGATGTACTTCTGAGGAATTATTAACCAATTAGCCTGGCAAATGAGTTTGTAAAAATCGGAATTATTTACTTTTTAGACTACTAATTCTGTAACTACCAAATTATTATAATTACAACATGGTTAAGTGCATTTGTTCATCCATATTTGAAAAGATAGTCACCTGGGAGTGTTTCTGTTTGTTGTTGAGGTGCACAGTCTGGGTAAGCCCTCTGCCACTGAGCTATCTATCCCCAGTCAGTCACCAGGGAAGCACTAACCCACCCAGGGCTCTTGGACCTTCTGTACATTTCCCTGAGCATTCCATCCACTAGTCCACCCTCAGTTCCTCCTGCTAGAGACAAAGCAAGTGGGAACTTCCCAGGGTCATTTCCACTCACTCCAACAGCCTCTTACTTAAATGCCAGTGGTGATGGCAGAGCCTTCTTTGTGTAATTTATTCACATAAAATTCATCATATCAGGTTTTTTTTGAGAAATGGTAAATAATCTGAGGCCTTGAAAGTCCTAGTTCCTGTAAATCTAGAAAAGTAGCTTGTAACCCACCAACTTCTTTCACTCATCCTCTCTCCTCTCTTCTTCCCTTCCCTCCTCTTCCTTTTCCACCACACATGAATGTTTCCAGAAGTGTTTTTAAAATCAGGGCAGGGGGAAGAACAGGGCAGGAATCCTTGGCTTCAACAGCCGGCTTCAAAGAATTCAGTGTGCTGGGAACGGTAGCCAAATGGGTGCGACTCGGGCACCCTTGCTCCAAAGCCAGAGACCAAAGATGAAGGCTAGGAAATGCAGGAGATTCTTCAAGTGACTTCCCAGGAGGAATCTCAGACCAGCCACACCCAGTCCCTTCATCTTGGTAAATAACTCAGCAAAACTCCAAATGGGCTTAGCTGAGTCCCTGCAGGAACCTCTGCCAAGAAGCAGGGGATTTCTCTCAGGCTGCTGCTACATGCAACTCCCCAACCCCAGCCTGCCTGCAGGGGAGTGCGTGCTTCCCCAAGTCAGGGCATGTTTATCACAGGAACAAACAAACAGCAAACAGCTCATGAGGCTCTTAGCCATTTCCTGGCAGAAGAGGAGCGTCACTGTCTTCTGGTTGGACTGGGGATCTGGCCACTTAAAGATAGTAACTGTTTCTGGTAGGAACCCCGCTTTTTGTCTATATTTGATGGTGAAGTTAAATGTGAACTGCTCCTTCTAACACAAACTGAACTAATTGGAAATGGACTATAAATAAATATGCACAGCAGGCATTCATTAATTTACGCACCCAACATTTATTGAGCACACACACTAAGCAAGGCACAGAATGGGGGACTCAGAAATAAAACGTGCAGTCTCAGAGCTCAAGGGAGCTAACAGTGATAATCACCACAAGGACAAAAGCAACAGAACCTGACGGAGCAGCACTGTGTGTTGGGATTACCAAGCGTGTTGTTAGTCCATTATTCAAATAAACTTTCCCAATGCTGAAGTAGTATACTCTCTATTTTACAGACAGGAACCCAAGGTTGGCCACACAAACTGCTGTATCTACTGAAAAGACACTTGAATATAAGGCCATTAGCCTCTCCAGTCCTTTTCAGTGCCTCCCACAGGTCCAGTGGGGTGCAACTTGATATTACAAAGTTACAGTCTAGGGCCATGACAGGGCACTAACCAGGCGAAGGCCCTTTCTGCCGGGCCTGAGGACCTGAGGTTAATTCCTAAGATCTCATGGCAGAAGGAGAGAGCTCCCTCTCCAAGTTGTCCTTTGACCTCCACATGCATGCTGTCCACTCATCCCATATCACATACACAAAGTCTGAAAAAGTGTAATAAAACAGTTTGTAAAACAAACAATGAAAAACCAAATGTACAGATAGCCTAGATGGGATATAGGAAAGATATCACAACGTTTTTATCTCTAACCCTATATTTTAGGTCAGAGATATGTTTGCCAGTCATTAAATGTACCGTATGGTAGAAGGAGTACCAGAAGAGGAGTCACTTTGAATGGGCTGGTGTGAGGCCAGCAGGGAACTGAGATGCTGAAGAACTTTCTAAAGGCACTCTCGAGCTGAAACTGCTTAAATGTGAGCAGGGGTATGGCAGAAGCAGGCAGAGTTTCACCCAGAGGGAACAGGATTTTAAAAGGTGGGCAAGGGGACAACCACAAGAAGTGTGTGAAGAGTCAGTGCTCTCACGAGGTCGGAAAGGGTGGTAGGATTGTGAGAGGCCACAAAGGTAGTTACAGGATTCCCATTTCTTCGGCAGGCAGTGCCTAACTACCGATGTTCTGGAGTGGCAAGGGAGAGTCGTGCTTGAGAGACTTGCACTTAAGAGGTCTTGTGCAGGTCAGGGGCAATGATGCACACCCATAGTCTCAGCATACAGGCAACAGAGGCCGGGAGACCACTAGCTCAACCCCAGTCTAGACTAAAAAGCAGGACCCTGTCTAAAAAATGCAAAAATAAGGCCAGGCATAGTGGCACACACCTTTTTTTTTTTTTTTTCCGAGACAGGGTTTCTCTGTGTAGCTTTGCGCCTCGAACTCACAGAGATCCACCTGGCTCTGCCTCCTGAGTGCTGGGATTAAAGGCGTGCGCCACCACCGCCCGGCTGTGGCACACACCTTTAATCCTAGCACTGGGGAGGCAAAGACAGGAAGATCCCTGAGTTGAGGCCAGCCTGGTCTACATAGCAAACTCCAGGACAGCCAGGGCCACATAGTGAGACCCTGTCTCAAACAAACAAAAACAGAAAAAACAGCTGTTTTTGTTACGTAGTATGATGGCACATGTCTATAATCCCAGCTCTTAGGAGATGGAGGCAGGTGGACTTTGAGTTTGAGACCAGTCTGGGATATAGAGTGAGTCCCTGTCTAAAAAAAAAATAAAAACAGCAGCGATAACAAATATTTTAAATGAAATGAAAATAGAATCTTTCAGTAGTTCTCAAGCTCTTTACATTTTTTAAGGATTTATTTATTTACTATGTGTAGGAGCTTTTTGACTGCATGTATCTATGTGTACCATGCCTGTACCTGGTGCCTGCGGAGGTCATAAGAGGGTCTCTCAGATCCCCTGGAACTAAGCCGCTGTGTGGGTGCTGGAAACCGTACTCAAGTCCTCTGCAAGGGCAGCAGGCTGAGGCATCTCTCCACCCAGTTCTCAAACTTCAGTGAGCATCACAGTTGCGGCAGTGTCGAAAATGCCTGGGCCAGCTTTAACTGGGGTGGGGTGGGGCCTGGGTGTCAGGATACTAAAACACTCTCTAAGTGAGCTAAGGTTGAAAATACTTCTGTGTTAGGACTGGACAAAGAAAACAAGGTGAAAGGCACTCCACGTCCCCAACCTCAGTGACGCTGACCACCACCTGAAGGGCTTGTTAAATGATGAAACCCCAGACTCATTGAGACGGGATCAAGGAATCTGTCTTTTTAACAACCCAAGATGTGTAATTAGAGTTCTAAAGAAGGGCTGTAAATTAGGGTCAGGTGGTGGCAGCGGGCATGAAGAACATGTTTTAATGCCAAGTAAAATAAAACTGGAAGAGATTAAATTTTCAACACTATTTATATTTGCTTTTATATACTTCCAGCTTAAAACCCACCAAAACAATCAAATTTGAGTATGGTTTATTAAATTGACAACTTTAACCTAAGTTGGTTTTATTTTGATTCATAGTGGATAAACTCAATTTAGTCATTTACTTTTCTTTCTAACAGAACCATGAGAGAGAACAACAGACTTCAAAGGCCTAAGAGGGACCACTTAACTTCTGGTAGATCTACTGTAGAGGTGGGCTAAACATCATAGTATGTTCAAAATGACAGCTCGCCGGGCGGTGGTGGCGCACGCCTTTAATCCCAGCACTCGGGAGGCAGAGCCAGGCGGATCTCTGTGAGTTCGAGGCCAGCCTGGGCTACCAAGTGAGTTCCAGGAGAGGCGCAAAGCTACACAGAGAAACCCTGTCTCGAAAAACCAAAAAAAAAAAAAAAAAAAAAAAAAAGACAGCTCACCCTAACATTTTAAAAACCCTTGGTTGCATGTACTTTAACTTTCAGGATCTGCATCCTACATCCTTCAACATGAAATATAACAGGGAAGCAAGTACTGTACTCCCTTCTACACTAAGAATCAACATTCAAAAGGAAAGAGAACAATGATTTTTTTTTCTCTTGAAGACAGGGAAAATGGAACTCAAAATAAAGAACTAAGGTAAAGGCAGAAGGATCAGGGGGTCAAGGCTAGCCTCAGCTACATAGCAAGTCTGAGTCTAGAACAGGATACCAGAGACTCTGTCTTTAAAAATAAGCTGTAAACTCTATAGTAGCTAAATTTGCTCTTCCTTTGTCTGCGTAAATGGCAGACAGACCATCAGAAGCAATGAAATGCATTCTTATGCCTTAACTCCGGTGATTACATATTGGGCTAGAAAATGATACAGTCATCTCAGAGACTGAAAGGCACAACATGTATTGAAGTCCATCTAGCAGCAGCATGATACTGATAAGGACACTGGGCTGAGAGTCAGAAAAGCCAACTTTAGACTTGAGTCTACTGTTAGCTAACGGGGAGAACTTGGCCTCGATTTTTAATGTCTATACTTAGGGTTGAAGTAGATTTGTTTTCATACTATATTCCCTCTACAGGTCCTGCAGTTTTTCAGAGGCACCTTTAAGGTTCTATAAAGATTTAATTTCAATTCTTATTAAAAACACACCTTTCTTAGCCGGGTTTGGTGGTGCACGCCTTTAATCCAAGCACTTCTGAAGCAGAGGCAGAGGCAGGAGAATCTCTGTGAGCTTGAGGCCAGCTGGGTCTACACAGTGAGTCCCAGAAGAGCCAGGACTATGTAGAGAGACCCTGCCTCAAACAAACAAACAAACAAACAAACAAACAACCACAACTTTCTTTAAAATCTGTAAGATTTACATGGCTGAAAATACGGCTCAGTGGGAGAGCATTTGTCTACGTGTGTGTGGCACCGATAATGAGTAAGTCTTGCTTTAGCTTGGTGGAGTGTGGTAGAAACTACAGTCCGAGTGACTCAAGAAGTGCAAGTGCACACTCAATAGACTGCACAGTAAATCTGAATCTCTAGACACTGCCAGCCAGCGTTCACGGGGCAACTGGTTATGGAGCTTCTTCTGAGCTACAAATATACATATTTGAAATTGTAAATATGTCTCAGATTTGGAAGTCTTTAACTGCCCTATGTTCTGTTTGTTTGTTTCGCTCTATGTTTGTGATGCTAGAACAAATCCAGGACCTCCCAAACCTAGGCAAGTACTCTACCACTGAGTCACATCCTAAGCTCTTCCTTTTCATCCAGGGCTATAATGGCATAAAGGATACACAAAATCTTTGTACCTAGCTATTATTTCTGGATGATCCAGTTATGGAAGCAAATACAAAGGAGATATATTATTGAATAAAATGCTTGGAAATTACAAAATAGAACTATCTAAATGTCAAGATACTTAACAACTAGTAAAAATATAGTCACATTTGTGACTGTAAATGCAATAGTTAAAAAAACTAAATAGAGTATTACATTAAACACAAAACTTACAAAGTCAAGTGGATCAGCATGAACAGTTACTACTGCACAAGGATTTTCCCAGTACTATCAGACGATGTTACTGTAATTGATAGAGACTGTCCACTCTAGAGTAATCCTTTAAGCTACAGACCTTCCACAATCATTTGCAGCAGATTTATATCAGTAACTGCATTAGAACTAACTTCCTTCCTTCTTTCCTCCCTTCCTATTGAGACAAGAGTCCATTACGTAGCCTTGGTTGGCCTGAATATGCAGCCCACACTGGCCTTCAATTTGCAGTGGATCCTCCTGTCTCTGCCTCTTGAGAGCTGGGATGACAGGCACAAGTACCATGACCAGCTAGAATTCCTCCTTGTAAGAAGTTTTTGTTTGGTTGGTTTTTCTTCCCCACCCACACCCCCATCCTAGGTCCTTGTTCTAGGCAAGCACTAAGACACTGAGCTGAATCCTCAGCTCCCAGAATTCATCCTGCTGTTACTGAAGTTTTCTGACTGATATAAGGTAGGGGTAAGAATAAGAATCAAATCAAATAAGTTACTATTCTTTCTTTCTTTCTTTCTTTCTTTCTTTCTTTCTTTCTTTCTTTCTTTCTTTCTTTCTTTCTTTCCAGACAGTCTCTCTCTATTGCCCTGGGTGACCCAGAAGTTGCTATGTAGACCAGGCTGGCTGTGAACTCAGAGTTTCTTCCTTTGCCTCTCATATGCCGGGATTGCAGGCCATGTATCACCATGCCTGGCTATATTTCTATCTTAAAGCAAACCCATAAAATATAGGCTTACCATGTACAATTTGATAAGGCAGGGACACATGTTATCATACTAACAACTTTGGATAAAATGTTGGTGATGTATCAAAACAGGTTTTGGACTCTATAAGAGAAAAAAAAATTACTTTCTGAAACTATGAGGAAAAGTATGTGCCATGCTGATTAGTGGGCACAACTTACCATAAGAATCCCAGAGACTGGAGGCTTAAAACTGGCAATACATTTTCTTCATGTTCTATGTGGACTAGAAATCTAAGACCCAAGTGCCAGCAGAGCTGGTGTCTGGTAAAGCATCTCTCCCTGGCTTGTAGTCTTTTCTGTCCTCACACAGCAGAGAGAAGGAGAGGAGAAGTGGGCAGGAGCTGATAAAGGAACACTGATCCTAGCAGATTAGACCTACAGTCATGACCTCAGCTAGCTGCCTGCTATTAGGCTATAACTAAATACAAAGAGCTTGGACTTCACATCAGGAGGGTTTTTTTTTTTTTTTTAAGGGGACACAACTCAGTCCACAGGAGCCTGCAGCTCATACATGGCCCTCTATGATCCTTTGACTTTTTGGCTGGAGGTGTGTGTAGCTCAGGGTGAAATCATTTGGCATGTGAAAGGTCCTGAGTTCAATCCTGAGCGCCACCAGGGATGACAATGAAGGAGGAAGAGAGAAGAGGAGACAGTGATACCTTTATTTTTCTTTAAAACATTAAGTGTTTGTATGTGTATGTATCTAAGTGTGTACAGATGCATGTACATGTATGTATGCATGTGTGTGTAGGCCAGAGGTCAACCTTAGGAACCCTCCACCTTGATTTCTAAGACAGGCTCTCTCACTGGGGCTGGAGTTCCCTGACTCAGTCAGGCTGCCTAGCCAGTGAGCCCCAGGGATCCCCTGGTCTCTGCCTCCCCAGCACAGGGATTACAAATGTGTACCACTTCTGGCGTTT
This sequence comes from Peromyscus eremicus, assembly GCF_949786415.1. Lineage (NCBI taxonomy): Eukaryota > Metazoa > Chordata > Mammalia > Rodentia > Cricetidae > Peromyscus > Peromyscus eremicus. The sequence continues at coordinate 67,174,611 of NC_081419.1, forward strand.
TACATTGGTGCGGGGATTGAACTCAGACACAGCAAGCCTTTTACTGAATGAGCCATCTCCCCGGTCCCCAAACAATAAAGTTTTTTAGCTAGCTGAAAAAAATCATTCATTGTTTTACCCAATGATCATTCTTCTTCACTGAGGAATGTGAGCAATTCAGCTTGACACAAAAAATAAATGTATTACTACTTTTTAAATATCTGGATTACCAAGTAATTAAACAAAAAGGTTAGAATGGAAACCAGAATGTTAAACACAAATCTACCAGTGTTTGAGGCTGTTTGTACAAATGAGCTACAGTTTCCTTGATCCTACAAGCAGATCCTGGAAAGCCTTTCCTCAGGTTAGGGACAGGGCAGGACGCTTGCCTTTGCCATTTTTACTCAGCATATAGATGACGTTCCAGATCAATGAGGTACACACACACGCAAGTAAGACATTGGTCCACACAGAATAAAATAAATGCATCAAAGATGGCAATTGACCTCTGGCCTCTACCTATGTATACACATGTGAACACCACCCCCCCTGCACACATCACACTTACAAACAGAATATGTGCACACACCCCATGCACACATCACACTCATCAACAGAACAGAAAATAACCATTAGGAAGGTATAAACAAACTGGAGACTCTTGCATTGCTGTTGAGGATGTAAAATGGTGCAGTCTCTACAGAAACCAGTAAAGCAGCTACTCAAAATAATTACTATTACCAAAATTCAGCAGTAATTTAGTAATACATGCCCAGAAGAACAGAAAGCAAGGACTCAAACAAGGCATCTGTGTACCTGTGTGCTTAGTAGTATTACCCACAATGGTGAAAACGCAGAAGTTAGATAAGTGTTTGTTAACCGAGACCACAGATAAAGATATGGTGCTTGTTCACAGTGGAGTACTGTTCAGCCATCAAAATACTTAAATTCTGAAACACGTTAAAACATAAGTGAGAGCAGGGCGGTGGTGGCGCACGCCTTTAATCCCAGCACTCGGGAGGCAGAGCCAGGCGGATCTCTGTGAGTTCGAGGCCAGCCTGGACTACCAAGTGAGTTCCAGGAAAGGCACAAAGCTACACAGAGAAACCCTGTCTCAAAAAACCAAAAAAAAAAAAAAAAAAAAACCATAAGTGAGGCCGGGCGGTGGTGGCACACGCCTTTAATCCCAGCACTTGGGAGGCAGAGGCAGGCGGATCTCTGTGAGTTCGAGGCCAGCCTGGTCTACAGAGTGAGATCCAGGACAGGTTCCAAAGCTACATAGAGAAATCCTGTCTCGAAAAACCAAACCAAACAAAACAAAAAAAAACAAAAAACCAAAACCAAAACAAACCATAAGTGAGTTTGGAACCATAAGTCTAAATGAAAAAAAAGCAAACAACCCAGCCATAAAAGGGCGACTGTACAATACTAGGACAGTCCAATAGGTTAGGACTAAGTATGAAGGTGGGTCCCAGGGACTGGGAGGGGAAACGAAGTCACTGTTTAACCGTGCAGTTTCAGTTTCTCAAACGGAGAGCTCTGGAGTTGGATGGTGGTGACGGAACAGTGAGAATATGCTCAATGCCACAGAGCTAGGCACAAAACGATAAAGTGACAAATATTATTCATGTTTTGCCAGAGTGAAAATAAAAACATGCACCTGGAGAGATGGTTCAGTGGTTAAGAGCACTTGCTGCTCTTCCACAAGACCCAAGTACGGGCAGTACCCATGTCAGGAAGCTCACAACCTCTTGTAACCCCAGCCCTAGAGGACCTGGTGTCCTCCTCAGGACCCACAGGCACTCACACACACATGTAGCATACAGACACACACTCATAAATAAAATAAAAATAAGTCTTAAAAAGAAGAAAAGTAAGGGTTGAGGTGGCTCAGTGGGTAAGCACTTGCTTTACAAGTGTGAGGACCCGAGTCTGAATCCCCAGAACCCACATTAAAAAACAAAACAAAACCCCAGGCACATGGCATGCACTTGCAATATCGGCCATGCTGAGAGGAGGTGGAGCCAGTGCACCCTGGAGCTCACTGGCCCGCAAGCCTAGCCTACTTGGTGAATTTCCAGACCAATGTCTGAAACAAAAGGTGCCTGAGCAACAACACTTGAGGTTTGTCCTCTGACCTCCACACACATACACACAAGCATGCACACCTCCTCACACACATGCACACTCTCTTTCAATGTTTAAAAAGTACTTAGCCCTAGACTCAACACAGTTATTCCTAAGATCTCTTTAATGGTAATGCTTTATAAGACCCCATAATAACAAGAAGAAAAAGAGATGAGATTCTAGTGGAGAAATACCTCCTGACTCCCCATCTTCAGAATTGAGAGTGTAACTCTGCCTTTTAGTGATTATGCAGGGGCCAAAAAGCTTAAGCAACAGTAGCAAACTCCGAAGGGCCAGGCCAGAAGGGTGAGCAGGTGAAGCAGGGCAGCTGGGGTGTGGTGAGTCTGAGGCCACACGCCCTGTCTAACTGGAGCAGCTGCAGCTCCACCCTGATGATCTGTCCCCCTGAAGGAATGTGGGCATGGTGTTAGGAGGGTTTTCCATTCTTCAAGTGAAGTTGTACTTGAGATTTTTATGTGTAATGCTGGCATCTAATGTTTTAAAAGCATTTTAACACTGCGAGCCAAGGGAAGGTATCTGCAGGCCAAGGCATGCACAGTTGAACAGCCATGAGTTTGTGATGTCTTTCAGAATACAAATGAAGAAGGATGTGGGGGCACATGCTTTTAGTCCCAACACTCAGAAGGCAGAGGCAGGAGGATCTCTGTGTATTGGAGGCCAGCCTGGTCTACATAGGTAGAATCCCACGACTACCAAGGCCACAAAGAGAGATCCTGTCTAAGGGAAAAAAAAAAGAAAAGAAAAGAAGAGTTTCTTTGCACTAATTTTTAAGGTTTGCATACAGTTAAGGAACAAAATCATTCAAACCATTTGGAATGTACCAATAGGCACTGAAAACTACTTTAATTCAGTAGTACTTAACTATAATTACAGTACAACTCAAAGGTACTTAAGTACAGTACTAGTTGTTAGTGAGCTCTTAGAACATGAACTTCATGTCTCCATAAGGTTGGTACATAAGTCGTAACCATGGTTACATTCTTTTATTCTGAGACAGGGTCTCACTATCTTGCCTCAACTGGCCTTGAACTCCTGGGGTCAAAAGATCCTCTTACCTTAGTCTTAGTACTTGGGAGTATAGTTTCACATCACCATGCTAGTCAAGGATACATAGTAAGACCCTGCCTTTAAAAAAAAAAAAAAGAAAAAAAAAAGAAAAAGCAAAAAGCTCCTACATGATACAGAAAAGCTAAGGAAAAACAAATTTCTGTAGCCAATCTACAAAGCAAGTTCCAGGACAGCTGTTACACAGAGAAACCCTGTCTTGAAACCCACCCACCCTGCAAAAGAAAAGGAAAGGAAAGGAAAGAGAAAGACAGAAAGACAGAAAGACAGAAAGAAAGAAAGAAAGAAAGAAAGAAAGAAAGAAAGAAAGAAAGAAAGAAACAAAGAAAGAAACAAAGAAACAAAGAAAGAAAGAAAGCCGCTTACCTACATTGGGAGATATGGATATAATTACTGGCAAAATGAATAAGGGTCTTGCCCTCATAAATCTTATAATCTAATAAGGGAGACAGACATTAAACAGTGTCATTCAAATAAATACATTTTCAGGAATCATAGAAAATGATGAGATTATGAGAAAAAATACATGTGGGGAGGCTGGAGAGATGGCTCAAAGCTTAAGAGTTTGGTTCTAGAGGACATGAGTTTGGTTCCTACCACCCACATGGGTGGCTCATAACTGCCTGTAAGTCCAGTTCCAGGGGATCTGACACCCTCTTCTGGCTTGCAAGAGCTTGTGCACACATGCACACACAACATGAACATACACACTCACATAGCACATATTCACCCAGATACACAACACACATATAAATAAAAATAAATCTTTAAAAATATATATATGGATAGGACTGATAACATGACTCTAGGTAAAGACATTTCTACTAAGCCCAATGACCTGATTTTAATCCCCAGAATCCATATGTGATTCCCATACATGTACCATGGCATGCATGAGTATGATATGTACATCTACATGCACACACACACACACACACACACACACACACACACACACCCCATAAACATACAAACAAATAAATAAATGTAGAAAACTTTAAAACATATAGAATGGCCGGGTGTGTTGATTCATGTCTTTAATCTCAGCAGAGGTGGGCAGATCTCCAAATTCAAGGATAGCCTGGTCTTCTACAGAGAGGCCAGGACAGCTAGGACTACACAGAGAACCCTGTCTCGAGAAACCGTATGTCTTAGTTAAGAGTTTACTATTGCTGTGAAGAGACGTATGACCACGGGCAACACTTATCAAGAAAACATTTAATTGGAGTGGCTCACAGTTTCAGAGGTTCAGTCCATTATGATCATGGCAGGCAGCATGGCGGTGTGCAGGCAGATGTGGTGCTGGAGCTGAGAGTGCTGCATCTTGACTCAGAGGCAACAGGAAGTCTACTGACTGTCACACTGAGGGAAGCTTGAGAAAAAGAGACTTCCAAGCTGGCCCCCATAATGACACACATCCTCACATCCTCCAACAAGGCCACACCTCCAACAGCGCCACTCCCTTCGGGGGCCATTTTCTTTCAAACCAACACACACACACACACACACACACACACACACACACACACACACACACAGACACACACACACACAGGAATCGTGGAGGATACTCATTTAGAGGAGGAGGGTTGGCACAGGGAAGGCCCTTCAAGGAGCTGACCTTAAAGCCAGACCTAAAAGGATAAAGGAGGTTAACAACCCCAGGGTCTTGTGAACTGAGGGGGAGTAGTTGAGCAGGAGGAGCTGGTGACAAAGCATTCCAGGAATGTTTGTGTGACATGTGGGACAGACCCAAATAACTGAAACAGGAGCATTAAACAGGGAAGGCTGAGCTACTGGAGGCAGGAGGTGAAAATTTGAGGGGACAGACATTGCCAATGTTTTTTCCTAGAGAAAAATTTCTGAAGAAACGAAAGTGAAAAAGGAAACTGGGAAGTAAAGAAAAGGGGAACTAGCGGGCAGGAGCTCAGGAAGTTGTTTGCCTTCTGCATCTGTTGTCTCCCCTCATTCTGGGGAACCTAGGGGAGGGCCACCAGGGAAGAGCAGTTAAGCAGGGAAGTCAGGCCAGAGCCCTGGCTGAGTCTATCCAGCTACACCTCCCTCCAAGTCACCCAACATGACGGTGGGTATTTCAGAAAACTTAGCAGATTTTAAAACCATGTAATGAGATGCTGAAAAATCTCCGATTCCTAGAGTTTAAAGTCTAAAAGTGCGATTTTTGACAGGTCTCTGATTACAAGACAACAGACTCCATGAGAATAAGCATTTCTGCCTAAACAGTGTGATAAACAAATGTTTACAGATTGAATCCGCCAAGACCATGAAGACAAAGACTCAGTGAGCTCAGGAGGAAGTGAACACTGAGGGTGGGGGAAAGAAAAGGAAGGAAGGAAGGAAATTGGAGATGTAGAGAGACTGGAGATATCTATCTATCTATCTATCTATCTATCTATCTATCTATCTATCTATCTATCTAAAATCTTGAGACTGGGTCTCATGTAGCCCAGGCTAGCCTTGAACTTCTATCCTGCCTCTACTTCCTAAGAGGTAATTGGCAATAGTTTAGATCCTGGCATTCATTCATTTTCTTAAAAGACCTATTTTTATGTATGTGTGTCTGTGTGTGAGTTTGTACATGTGAGTGCAGCACCTGTGGAGGCTGGGGAGGAGGGTGTCAGGTCCTCCGGAGCTGGAGTCACACTGGTTGTGAGCCACCTGATATGGCTGCTAGGAGCTGAACCCAGGTCCTCTGGAAGGGCGCAATGCTCTTAACCTCTGAGCCATCTTCTCCCCAGCCCCTGGGACTCATTCTTACCTCTTTCTCACACACAATCACTCAGCATATCTTATCAAAACGTCTCCTTCCATAGCTCTCCAGATCCACAGTCATTCTGTTTCCTACCTGGTTTCTGCCTTCAGCCTTAGTTAACTGCCTGGCACTCTTTCCCACACTTGTCGGTGATAGGTTTCCATTAACTTCAGGAGAAAGCATGCATTTCTTTTTAGGACGCATGAAGCCCTCATAACTGGGTCACATGCATTCAGGAAGTCCAGCAGAGTGTTACAAACATGGCCTTTGTGAATATGAGTTGTGTTGCTTGGAAAGCTTTGTGGCCAGCCAGCAAGATGGTTCAGTGGCACTTGCCTGAAATGGAACCCTGGAATCTACACAAACGTGTAAGGAGACAACTGACTCCACAAAGTTTTCTTTTGATCTCCACCCAGCATACGCACGCACGCACGCACGCATGCACACAGACAGACAGACAGACAGACACACACACACACACACACACACACACACACACACACACGAGTACTACTACTAATGATTAGTTAAGTCTTAAAACCTTTGAGACATGTGCTTTTAATTCTCTGGCTTTCAGTTTCTTAACTGAAAAGGGGTAGGTCCTGACTCGTGTTTGCTTTGACGATTAACTGAATATATGTAAACAATTTCTTCTGGCTGACACACAATAAGCATTCAGCACTATTTCCTTTGAATCTGCAATGAAGGTTTTCTCTCACAGGTTAAGCCCCAGTTAGGATGAACTTTCTATCATTTTCCAAAGGAATTATTTCCTGTCCTCATGCTTTCAAAATTCTTATTTGCCAGGGCATCACCTAAGGTATAGAGAATCACACAGTGTTTGTCCTTTCGTGACCTGCTTAGTTCAGCAAGTCTAATCCTCAGGGTTTCCAGGGCTGAGGATGTAGCTCAAGTTGGCAGAGTGCTTGCCTAGCAGGCACAAGACCCTAGGTTTGATCCTCAGCACTGCTTAAAAACATGCATGGTGGTGCATGCCTGGGATCCCACCACTCAGGAGACAGAGGCAGAAGGATCATAAAGTCAAGGTCATCCTCAACTACCTACCAAATTCAAGGCCAGATGACCTATAAGAGACCTTTCTCAAAAAACAGCCAACAAAACCCAGGTTGAATAGTGACCCTAACTTAAAGAAAGAGATTAAAGGTGGGTTAACACTAGTCTCCGCCATTTTTTTAAAAGATAACTTTTTATTTTAATGTGTATATATGTGTGTGGTGGGGATATGTGCATACAGGGCAAGGTGCCTTTGGAGGCCAGACGCTTTGGATTGCAATGGAGCTGGAGTTACAGGCAGCTATGAGCTGCCTAACATGGGTGCTGATAATTGAACTCAGATCCTCTTCTAGAGTAACACTTGCTGTGCTCTTAACCACTGAGGCGCCTCTCAAGCAGCCCCTCAAAATAGCTTCTACTGATAGCACACCACTTTCACAGCATGGTAAAGTCAAAAGATCATCAAGTCCAACCATTACAAGGTAAGGATACAGTCAAGTTACTTATAAGTCAGATTAATGCTTTGCTGGTTTTAGGTTTTCAGAGCTAGAATTGAACCTAGGGCCTTGTGCAGGCCAGGCAAGTACTAGACCACTGAGCTACACCCCACCCCTTAATACTCTGCTTTTAAGCTGCTGAGATTCTTACCCAGTAAACACCAGGCATATTTTGAGGTCTTTCCATCTGACTGGAATGTCTGGCCTGCTGTTTCCTGGTGGTTCTTTAAACTCATAAAATGTACAAAGTTTGTAGCTTGAGATTCACATATCCCTGAACAACCTTTCTCAATGGTATTCTAGTCTACAAAGTCTTGGCCACCTCAGCCTCCCTAAGGCCCTGTACCTGTGTAACTCCAGAACACTGTCATGCTCTTTGCCTATCTCTCTCCTTACACTTTTACCAACTCTGTAATCCCAGCACTTGGGAGGTGGAGGCAAGAGGATTGGATGGAGTTCATGGTCATGTCTGGCTACATAGAAACTTTGAAGCCAGCCTGGGGTACTTGAGACCTCATCTCAACAAACAACAAAGGCTACTATAAATCACTCTGTCTCAAAACAAACAAATAAATAAATAAACAAATAAAAGAGAAATAAAGAAGAGGAAAGGAAATGCCAGGTGGTGACGGTGCAGGCCTTTAAGGATTTCTATGAGTTCAAGTCAGTCTGGTCAACTGTTTCTTGGGTCTCACAGTCACCACTGCCTGGTAAACAGTGTATGACAATAGTTGTTTCAGGTATTAATTGTGTCATGATGACAATTCTCTTGATAGATACTTCTTCACAGTAGATGTACCTACCGTTATTTTATCAACTGAAAATATGTCAAATATGTATTTCTGTTGGTAAAGAACAAAGCTCTTAGCAACATTCTTATTGAAAGAAACTGAACTAAAGCTCTTTGGGGCTGATACTCCCAAACAGAAGCAAAGATTAACTTCAAACGAATTTCAGTCTTTTCCAGGCTCAGAAAATTCAGATTAATCTCTCCACACTGAAAGAAATACCAAAGCAAGGAGATGAATTTTAAAGGTCTTTTACATTTGAATAGATCTTTCTGCTTCCAAAAGTCTAAAGTTGCCCAGATAGCAAGAGGCTTACTGTAGTGTTCATGAGATTATCTGAAACTCAGACACAGGAAAATTAGCATCATTCAGAACTCAGTCGTGCAGAAATGACATTGAATCTCTGTACTTGCTAAAAACTGGAAGAAAATGTTTCTTGCTGGAGGGTCAGCTCCCTAAGTTTCTACAGGTGGCTTTGTTTTAGAAATGCTGTGTTGGAACTCCAGCCTCCTTCACTACCTCCCAGAAGGTTAGCCTCTTCCTGCTAATGCTAAAATATGAACATGACGCTTTAAGGAAATTATCTGCAGAAGAACAGCATAATGCAGCTTGGCTGCATCGGGGCCGGCATCCAACTGGGGTAGGGGTTAATAAATCTTTTCCTTCCGAGCTCTGCCTCCAAGAGCGTTTGCTCATTCCGGAATAAAACCAGGAATTGACACACTCTGGAAGGTGTTCCAAAGTTTCCTGGAAGGAGCTGAGACAGAATTAAAAGTGTTTAAGCAAAGATTTTAGGCTCATCTAGACACAAACTTTGCAATTGGTCTTCAAGAAATAGGAAGCTGCATAGATGAAATGCCTAGAAGCGAGTGTCCAGCATGAAGTTTAGGTCTTGTTTATGGCCCAAGAGGATCAGAGGGAATTTGGGAGGCGCTTTCCTCTGCAGCTGGATGCAACACTGGCAGCTGCGATTAGAAAGATAAAGAAATCCACATCTGCTTAGAGTTCAAATGCTATACGAATCCCTTGTGAAAGTAAATAAATTCCTGAAGAGGCCCTACTTCTAAATCAGTAAAAAATAGGGTATTTGGGCTGTTTTCCATAGTTATGTCCATATGCCATATCACCAAAACCAATCCAAGGTTCTTCAGCATAACAGATCTTCAATGACCAAGAAAGGCTTAGCAAAGACAGGATCTGCTGAAGTACAGGCTTCACTTACACACAGAGTGTGGATGCTTATAGAGACCAGAGGGCTAGTTCATTTAAGGTGGAGTCCATCTTTCAATCTGTAAAGGGAAGGATGCTATTACCAGTATACTAGATACTTCTTACATGACAGGAGAACAGATCTGAGCAATCTCTAGGGGTTACATGTCAACGAAGCTGAATAGTGGAAAAGCACTGTGTGAGCACATCAAGTGAATGAATCCAGGTCCACTGCAGCTTGACAGGGGGCCACCTGTGTGACCCTCCTCCAAGTGACACAATTTCATCAGTTACAAAGTGGGCAAAATAATACCCATATTATCTGTTTGTTAGGACAGTTGAAATGATCTAATAAGATACTGGATCACTTTTTAAAATGGCCATACATAAAAGAAGCACAGAACTGCTCAGAAGAGCAGGGGGAGCTTATAAACTCAATGAAAACAGCTGAACACTGTGCCCATCCCACTCACTCTAACATGGTGAGCCACCGTGTGGGTGCTTGGCACTGAACTTGGGTCTTCTGCAAAAGCAACAAGTGCTCTTAGCCACTGAGTTAATTCTCGGCTTCCTCTCCCCCTCCTTTCCCCCACATGTGTTTTGATAGCATAGGCTATCCTTGAACTCACAATCCTTCTACATCAACCTTCTAAGGACTGGGATTACAGGTATGAGCTACCATGTCCAGCTCAACAGTTTTTCTTCCTATCATTTGAGTGGCATCCCAAAAACATTTTCTTCAAGGTGTTTCCTTTACACTCACAATTGGCTGGTTGATAGAAGAAGCCTTGTTTTTGGCTTCTCTTGGGTTTTGACATGCCTTCCTCCCTAAAATTAAGCATTTCTAGGTTCTGATTTCAAGTGATATAACTCAGTGATATAACTTTTTTCCCTTGCATTTAGAGGCCACTACAGGGTTAGTAATTGCCTAATCTCAATGTTCTGTTTTGGAGAACAGAGAGGCCCAAGGAGAGGGAGAGAGATGGGATATGGCTCACTGAACATTCAGAATATGTACAACACTTGAAGTATGAAGTCTAGTGTCTTACATAGGCATCAGTCATGGCCCTAAAACAAAACCACAGTGAGATCAAAGATCACTGAGCAAAACCACTACAAAATATGTAGTGATGATGAAAGAGTTAGACATACTGAGGGAATCACCAGAAAAAGAGAGAGAGAGAGAGAGAAAGAGAGAGAGAGAGAGAGAGAGAGAGAGAGAACAACACACTATTGTAGAAATGGTGCCTATATCCCTGCATGATAGGAACCTGCTGCAGAGCTTGAAACTGTAAAGAACACAAAGCTGCAAAATGCAGTAAGTGAAATGCTGTAAAATGCAGTAAGTGAAATGCTGTAAAATGCAGTATATAAAATGCAGTCTCTCTGTATTTACTTTGTTCTTTTTATTTATTACAGGACATCTAATATTCGCCAAGAGCAAGAGCTTTGGAGTCAGGTTGCAAGGGTATTAATCTTGGCCTGTCGTTTACTTTGTAATCTTCCAAATTACTTAGCTCTCTGGTTCTGTTTCATTATTTGGAAGATGCAGAGTAGAGTAGCCAGTAGAGAGGGCTGCTGTGAGGGTTAAGGAAGTTATTACACCTCATGTGTTCAGAACTACACTTGGTTCTTAATGGGCATCATTGTGATGATGGCTAATAAAATTTCTGACACAGCATAGTCATCTCCTCAAAATAAAGTATTCCAAAGCCTGCAGTTAAACCATATTTATAGGACCATAATCAAGACAGATGTGGGCTGACAATATGGATCAGAAGGTAAAAAGGCACATGCTACCAAGCCTGATGACCTGAGTTCAATCCCCAGAACCCACAAGGTAGAAGGAGAGAACCAACTCCTCAGAGTTATCTTCTGACCTCCAAATGTACAGTTACCTCCAGATGTGCATTCCAAAGACATTAAATAGGTCACTTTTGCAACCTACACACACACATAAACACATACCCAATACATAAATCTTATTTTTTTAAAAAGGAAAATGTTTGGAAATTGTAGAAAAGGGGAGGGTGGAAATGGGGGAGATAGAGTTAAGAAGACTTACCACCGTTTTTGCCTACAGTTCGGAAGCATCTCCAGAAGGCCCGTAGAAATGATGCTCTATTGTGAGGTGTGGCTTGGATAAAGCTGAATTCCCGAAAGAGAATGTGAGTTCCTTGGCATACACTGTTAAAACTGGAAAGAGAAAAATGAAGAATTCATCATTAGATGAACTTCAGAAAGCTGGAATCAGAATGAGAAGTGTAACACCAGGTAGAACCACTGATGAACAGGGGAGGGTGTCTGTGTTTTCCACTAGCAAAATGCTCAACTACTGATCAAGTCCTTCTCTAAAGGAACCTTGTACAACTATGCCCTTCTGGAAGGTCACATTCACCTCTTCTGTGTGCCTCCCAGGAAGTTTTAAGGTTACTAGAGCATCCTTGTCTTTACCAGGAGGAAACGGCTACTTTTTTCTTCTGGAGAATACTTCTCCTTCATCCCACCTGGACTGCAAAGGCCTTGAGCAGGCCTTGCTTCCCTAAAGGCATCCTTCCGTACAAGCCCAACCTGTCCTGGCTGCTACAAGGAGGACATGCTGAAGACAGACCTGGATTATCTGTCTGTTTTAGGGGTAGTACTGTACTGTGTCCACCCCAACAAGAACCACAGACACATCCCATGGGACAAAAGAGAGAAAGGTTCCAGAGGAACACTAGACACAAACTAGAACAAGGAAGACGTGGCCCCTCAATGAGAATGTGAAGCAAAGCCCCAGGGCCCATGTGAGTCATTGTTTAAACTGGGCCAGGGACAGAAGGAACAATGTACTCTGTTGCTTTTGGGTTTTCCTGCCAAAGAAAGAGAGGCTGTAGAGCCCAGTGTAATCTAAAAATGGAAACTGCATAGGAGACTAGGCAATTATCCGGTAATCACCACCAGCAAGGGCAGCCTGCAGACTCCAGGAACTCCTAAATTCCCTAACAGGAAAATGAAGAGTGTCACACATGTTCAGTTTTGTGGCCAGAGACCCTGACCCAAAGGTGGCAAGCAGCAAGGGGACATTAGTAATTCCAAACTCCAGTTTTCATCCGATGGCCATCTCAAAGGAGGCTGTGGATCACTGAACTGAACAAGAAAACATTTCAAGAGCCATCTAGTCCATTTCCCTTCTCACAGACGAGCTTCCCTCAGGGGAGACTGTCTACCATCTTTAACAGAATATGTTATCATTTAGGATAAAATCAGCCTTTCTAATATTAACAGCGCTGTGATGAAAAACCAGATTAAATACTCTTCTCATGGAAAACTACCACAGAAATCAACTTTTAACACACCACAAGTCAGCAGAGAGCATCCGGCAAGGCGTGGTACAGAAGAGAGGCCTTTAAAGTTATGAAAGGGTTAATCTACCCATGAAGTTTATGGCAATGCCATTGTCATCTTACATAAGGAAAATGAGAAATACAGAAAATGAGCCAGGAGAGAGAGATGGGGCAGACTGCATTTCCAGAAAATGGAGTCTAAAATGATAACATTGTATCCTAAATTTATGAAGCTATCGGGCAAAGAATAGCTTCCCAAAGTCCCAAAGCATGTTTTATACTCAGGGCAGAAAGTTGGTGTCTAGGTCATGATCTAAACTGCAAAGGAACTAAGGATGATGAAATCACATCCTTAGTACAGTTTTTTTTTTTTTTTTTTTTTTTTTTTGTTTTGTTTTTTTTTTTTGGTTTTTCGAGACAGGGTTTCTCTGTGTAGCTTTGCGCCTTCCCTGGAACTCACTTGGTAGTCCAGGCTGGCCTCGAACTCACAGAGATCCGCCTGGCTCTGCCTCCCGAGTGCTGGGATTAAAGGCGTGCGCCACCACCACCCGGCCAGTACAGTTTTTTTTTTTTAATTTTAAGTGTGTGTGTGTGTGTGTGTGTGTGTGTGTGTGTGTGTGTGTGTGTGTACATACACATACATAAGAATGCAGGTGCCCACAAAGGCCAAAGGTTTTCAATCCTTTTGGAGCTGCTGTTACAGACAGGTGGGAGTCACCTAATGTAAATGCTAGGGATTAAACTTGGGCCCTCTGCAAGTACATGCTCTTACCCACTGAGCCATCTCTCCAGGCCCTCAATGTAGTTTTAAATACTATCTTAGATGCAATATTCTCAAATGCAACAGACGTCTTGTGATTCTATCCCCGATGCAACACAGGCCCATCATATTTCACTTATGAGTCTCTAGTGATACAATATGCTTTATTTAAATGTTTTATTATTTATTTACTTACTTATTCATTTATTTGGGATGGCAGGAGATATGAGAGCCAAGGCATACATGTGGAGGTCAGAGGATAACTTGTGGGAGTCAGTTCTTCCTACCATGTGAATTCCAGGGATGAATTCAGGTCATACAATGCAATGTGAAGCTCTTCACCTTCAGAATGGCTGCGCTCACTGTATGTCATTCACTGAATGGGTAGACTTTGGTTCCGGTTAATTTCACTGCACAATTACCTTTTATTTGCAGGTTCTTTGTAATAAAGATTTTTTTTTGTTTTTTCTGTTTTTAAATTTTTTTTAATTTTTATTTTATGTGCATTGGTGTTTTGTTTGCATGTATGTCTGTGAAGGTGTCAGATCCCCTGGAACTGGAGTTACAGACAGTTGTGAGCTACCATGTGGATGCTGGGAATTGAACCGGGGTCCTCTGAAAAAGCAGCCAGTGCTCTCAACTGCTGAGCCATCTCTCCAGCCCTATTTTTGTTTTTTTGAGACAGGGTTTCTCTGTGTAGCTCTGGCTGTTCTGGAATTCACTCTGTAGACCAGGCTGGCCTCAAACTCACAGAGATCTGTCTGCCTCTGCCTCCCAAGTGCTGGGATTAAAGGCGTGCGCCAGCACAGCCAGGCGCAATACAATTTTAATAAAATAAAATGGAAAGATCAACATTAAAAATATCACTAATCAGCCAGGCGGTGGTGGCGCATGTCTTTAATCCCAGCATTCGGGAGGCAGAGGCAGGTGTATTCTGTGAGTTTGAGGCCAGCCTGGGCTACAGAGTGAGTTCCAGGACAGCCAGGGCTATTACATAGAAAAACTCTGCCTCAAAAAACAAAAAATAAAAATATATCACTAATCTTTGAGGAAATGCAAATCAAAATGGAGCACCACTTCATATCTATTAGATTATCTATGAGGAAGAAAGGAAAAAGAAAGAAAGAGAGAGGGGGGAGGGAGGGAGGGAGGGAGAGAGTTGCTGGTGAAGACTTGAAGAAACTGGGGCTGGGGCCCTCATATATTGTTGAGAAAATACATGGTAGCCTTCCGTAAAACAATGTTATGGTTTCTCAGTAATTTCAGTACTGCTTACATATCCCCAATGGAGAGTAGAGAAACTCTACTCTCATTTGTACATTAGAGTTGTAGCCACGTCTCTGCCATCCCAGTGCTCCTTGGGGGTGGGAGGTGGGGGGGCAGAAGATGGGTGGTGCGGAGACAGGAGAACGGCCAAAATATTGTTGGCTACATAGCCCAACTGTGCAGTAGACAACCAAACAAGACTCTGTCTCAAACAAGGTGGGAGGTGAGGACCAACACCCAAGGCTGTCATCTGACTTTCACACGCACTCTGTTGCACACGTGCCCATGTTCACACACACACAAATGCACACACACAAACACAGGAGAAGAAAATTCTCAAAACGAGGCTGTACCTAGAAACAGTTTAAGAGTCCCCACTTTAAAAATACACTTGCTTTTGTTTAATTTTGTGGTTTTACTTCCCAATTTTTGTTGTCTTCAGATCATTACTAATGCTTTCTTTGTCTCACGGAGGACCCTGGCCATGCTTACTATCTTGCGTACATCAGTTTTCCTTGTGTAGATGGTAATTTCAGTACACAGGCATATCTTGAGTGGGAGGTTTTTCCCTCTCACCAAGGAACAAACTCTAGCCTAGACCAGATCATACACTGGATGACTTTACACTCCATCTTGACATCATGATGATGTCACAGACACTGTCATTGAATTTCCGTGTAGCATAAACCCCTGAGTATTCAAATTTCACTATGAAAATTTTTTCATTCTTTCAATTGTTGGGGTTTTTCTAAAAGACTGGAGTTTTGTTCTTCAAAAAGTTGGCACACTCCAAAGCTACGTTCCTCTGTACAAATTGGTCCCTGATGTAACAATCCCCGGATTTGTTCTTTCCTTCCTTGTAAAGCTGAGATAAGGCCTAAAGCTCTTAAATGTTTTCTTTGCATTGCCTATCTGCTGCAGAGTTTGGCAATGGTAACTTGGTGAGAGAAGTCAGTGGAGCATGACCGCTCGGCCTGGGTTGCAGAACTCTGAAGTGGTTTACAGCACACTTGAACAGAAGTTGCCTCTACCCACTGTCTTCTACAGAGCTACAAAGACCTTTCTAGACATGAACTCAGCCGGTGTTTCTAACACCTTCTGCTTCACTGCCCTGTTACTATCTGCCGTTCTGTTAGTCTACTGTGCAGTGTGCCCACTGGGGGGTAGGGGAGTGATGATCCTGTGTGCAGGAGGATTTTGATAAAGGTGGTTTTTCAAATGTAGTACATGTAGAATGAGCTTCTATACGCAGATATGAATCAGGAAAACTGTTGGGTTTATTGACTGTACATTTTCTGAAGCAATAAAAAAGTGAGTCCAACTGGAATAAAACACAGAGACCAGGCCAGCTGGATGGTTCAGTAGGTAATGGCATCTGCCATCAAGACTGTCATTGACCTGAGTTCTATCCCTGGGACCCACATGGTATGTAGAGAGAACTGACTCTAGCTAGTTTTCCTCTGGTCTCCAAGTGCACTCCATGGCACTTGTGTATATGTACACACACACATACATACACACACACATACACACACACACACACACACACACACACACACACACACAGATACATGCACGCTCATACTCTAACTCAATCAGTAATGTGATTTAGAAAAAACCAACCCAAATGCAGAGCCTGCCACACTGCAGGTGACGACTGAGAACCTTTGTCTTCTCATTGCCAACATTAGTTATAAGCAGAATATCCAAGATCTTTGAATTCTAAAATAACCCCAAACTGGGCTAGAGAGATGGGTCAGCAGGTAAGAGCATTTGCCAGATGACCTGAAGTTGTCCTCCAGGCCAGGTATGGTAGTGCGCATCACCCTCTTTCTTTTAAGACAGGGCTTCTCTGTGTATCCCTGGCTGTCCTGGAACTCACTTTCTAGACCAGGCTGGCCTCGAACTCACAGAGATCCATCTGCCTCTGCCTCCTGAGTGCTGGGATTAAAGGCGTGGGCCACCACCACAGTAGTGCGCATCTTTAATCTCTACTTGGGAGGCACAGGTAGGCGGATCTTTGTGAGTTTGAGGCAAGCCTGGTCTATATAGTGAAGTCAAAGCTAGCTAGGGATACATAGATCTTGTCTCAAAAACAAAAAAGGAAAAAGAAAAAGTTAAAAAAAAAAGTGGTCTTTTTCTGATCCCCATGTATTGTCATTACAAATAAGTAATACGTAATGTAAAAAAAAAAAAAAAAAATTAGTCCCAAACTTTGGAAGAATTCAATAGGGACTAATCAATCCTCAATCACTACGTAGATGGACCAACCTGGGAAACAGAGCCGTCACTGTGGCAGATGCGATTGATAGCTTCTGAAACAGTGACAGACCCAGGCGAGCCTCTCAGGTCACTCTAGCCCTAGCTTAAAGCACTGGCATTTCAAACAGATCTGTCTTCTGCTGAAGTAACTATCTCAGCAGAGTTCATTTTCAGACTGCAGTGTTAGTGATATCTTTTCCTGCATTAGGAAGAGAAAAACTTATCCCACAGGCCTTAAGAGCTATGAAAAGTCTCTGCAGGGGAAAGATGAAGTGCTAGTTTCTTTCATTGGTCACTTCAAATGCAGCCACCAGATCCTAAAAGGAATCTCCCTAAAATAGAAGTGGAATAGAGCACTTGTCCCAAATAGGCCTGTTGCTAAGGCTGGAGGAGCGTTTCCATACAGGTCAACTCCCCAGAAAGGCTAGGCCAAGGGGCTTAGTTCTCACATGCTGCTTCTCTGAGAGTAAGCTCTCCCTGCAGGACCTTGGTTTACTAGTATTTTTATGTTGATTATTTTGTATGTGTGTGGGTGTGTGCATGCCACTGTGTCCCATGAGAACAACCTGTAAGAGTGGAGTCTTTCCTACCGTGTGGGTCTAAGGAATGGGACTCAGACTATCAGGCGTGGCAGCAGGTACCTGTATCCACTGAACCATCTCACCTGTCCAGGATCTTTGTTTGTAATAGTCAAATTCCTGCCAGAGCTTAATTTCTTCCTTTTTCATTGTGTGTGTGTGTGTGTGTGTGTGTGTATGTGTATGTGTGTGTATGAACATGAATGCAGGTGCCTTAGGCAGGAGGGCAGGCCTTGGATCCAGTGGGGTTAGAGTTATAGGTAGTTGTGAACTGCTCAATGTGGGTGCTAGGAGCCAAACCCAGATCCTTTGCAAGAGCAGTATGTGCTCTTAAGTGTTAAGCCATCTCTCCAGCCTCCCTTTTCTTTTTAAAGATAGAGTCTCACTACACAGGCCAGAATGTTCTCTCTCTCTCTTTTCATTTTTATTTATTATATGTGCGGGAACATGTGTGTACTATGTGTGTTTGAGTGTGAACACATGAGTGCCATGGCACACATTTGGAGATCAGAAGGCAACTTTCAGAAGTTGGGTTCTCTCCTTCCACCTTGCCAAAGCAGGGTCTCTTTTGTTATTTCTATTATGCTGAATATTCCAGGCCGGCTGGCCCACAAACCTCGGGGCAATTATCCTGTCTTAATGTTGGCTCTGAGGCTGAACTCAGGTCATAGAACTGCACACACACACTTTAACCCACTAAACCATCTTGCTGGCCCCATATGTTCTTGAATTCACAATGCTCCTGCCTCAATCTTCTAAGTGCTGGGATTACAAGTGTGTACCACACATCCACCTGCCAGAGTTTCAAACTCTCTCGTGAAGTCTTCAGGCTTCCAAACACATTTCTTCAAGCTTCTATGTCTCACTGCTGAACTACTGATTCAGCTCCTTTCCCGCTGAGCATCAGCAGAGAAGCAAGATGACAGCACTTGGAAGGCAGAGGCAGATGGATCTCTGAGTTCAAGGCCAGCCTGGTCTAATAGAGCAAGTTCCAGAAGAGTCAGGGTAAGCCCTGTCTCAAAAAACAAAAAACAAAAACAAGCAAACATAAAAATGCTTTTCACAAGCTATATTTACAATCAGGTTGCCATAAATGTCCTCTGTCTTCTTACAAGGTCTTTGATCCTTTCACCCAAGGCCTCTGATAGAGCTCTTGGTAACAGTGCTTCCAAGACTTTGCCTAATTTCACTTGAAATTCAAAGTAATTATGTTTTGTACTTTCCCTGGGGGAAACACCGCCTAGCTGTGCAGAAGGGCCCGGACAAAGGCTGTTTCTCCTTGGCACGTTCTCCAGGACCCTGCCGCTGCATCACGCTCTCTACTGCGTGGGTCTTGCTTCTTCTGTCCTTCACGCCTTCCAGCCATCTCTTCTCTTCACTGTCCACACACGCGCACACACACACACACACACACACACACACACGCGCGCACACACACACACACACACACACACACACACACACACACCCCTCTTTTGTCACCCAGCTCTCCTTGTCCATGTTTAGCGCTGCAGGTGAGAAGCTCCTCCTCAGACACCTGCAAAGCCTTCCTTCCCCTCTGATGGGATTCTCAGCTAGACCTCATGACAGCTTTTCTCTGTTTTCCTACCAGATCATCACCTACTTCACAGACATCTCATTTCTTTTTTCTCCTTTCTTCCTTCTTTCTTTCTTTCTTTCTTTCTTTCTTTCTTTCTTTCTTTCTTTCTTTCTTTCTTTCTTTCCTTTTTCCTTTCCTTTCCTTGTTCCTTCCCTCCCCTCCTCTCCCCTCCCTTCCCTTTTTCCTTTTTCCTTTTTCCTTTCCTTTCCTTTCCTTTCCTTTCCTTTTCCTTCCTTTCTTCCTTCCTTCCTTTCTCTCTTAAGCTTTTTCAAATCAGGATTAACATTTCTTGGTTTTGCCCTCAAACTAGACATTTGGCTATTTGGTCTCTGTCCTGCACTAAAACCCTTTTCTTCTCTTGGATGTGCTAGAGGTCAAGCAGAGCCTTGCACATGCCAGAGAAGCACTCTACCACTAAGCTGCATATTTGCCCCAAAAAACAATTGTTCTGAGACAGGATCTCGCTACAACACCCCAGGCAGACCTGAAACCTGAGATTCTATTGCTTCCGTTTCCTGAGAGCTGGGATTATTACAGTGCACCACCACACTTCCTAAGTATGTACGGTAAATTTCATCCTGTTTCTTTTGTGTCTGTAGCTATAACTTTTAGGTTATTTGATTTTTTTTGTTGTTGTTGTTCTTATTAGAATTCCCCAAAAGGTTTCCATTATTTCCATTACCATCATCTAAAAATTTCACTGAAAATCCAATACTATATTGATTTGTGTGTGTGTTTGTGTGTGTGTGTGTTCATGGCACAGTACACTTGTGAAAGTCAGGGGACAATTTGTTGGAGTCGTTTCTCTCCATCTACCATGTTGGTTCCAGGGCTTGAACTCAGCTCACCAGGCTTGGCAGCAGGCACCTTTACCCACAGAGCCATCTCGCGGGCCCTCCAATACCGTTTATCTGAGGCTCTTAGGGATTATAAAACCCCTTCCTCAGCAACACCCTGTTTAAAAACTAGAAGTATTAAATTGTCAGTACTCTTGGTTCAAAGTCTGCTCATTCTAAGCCATCACCTTTTGTTCTTATTCAAGATTACATGACTTTGTGTGGAAATAAGTCCTCAAAGGAGTATTCTGGTAATAGACTGAATCTTGTTAGACAGGACTCATCATTCACGATGGTGATAAAACTGAAGAGTGGGCTGCTGCTGATTCCATTCTCTTCTCCCCAGGGATCGTCTGAACCTGTATGGCTTTGCTACTGCTATTGCTAGAGTCATCTTCTTTCTGGTATTTATGCTTACTGACTCCAGAGTTGGTGTCACACAGGTTCTTCGGGGCCACATGTAGCTTGCAAGCACCCATTTTGTTTAAAGCTTCTTTGTGCGTGTTGTTTTACCTTTCCGAGATCAAGTCCACTGCACTCATTCAGTAAGAGTGCAATAATACAATTCTATAGTATTCGTCCTTTCTTTTTGAATGTAAAAACATTTTATGTACAACTGCAGGAGAAATAATATATAGATAGCTTGAACATAAAAACAGGTTATGAAATTGAAAAGTACAGGGTTATTTTAAACAGTAAAATATTTTCTTTGTAGAAAATAGTAAAAATAATAATATTTCCCAATAAGCCCTTTTAAGCCAAATGATAGCTGAATTATACACATAAATATTGATTAGATTCTGGGATATAGAAGAGACCTATCTTCATCTGTTCAGAGAGCTATGCTTTACTTAAGTTGTGTAAGTGAGATTCCTATTCATCTTCCCTTCACTGTTTGATTTACAACAGACATTTTTCTATACGCTAATGCACAATCTAAAAAGATTTTAGCCTCCCATCCTGAAAGTACAGCTAGCATTCTTATCCTAATACAATAATACAATAAGAGTGGTAAAGGCCCATGATTAAGTAGTTTATCTCAATGATTCAGTGTTGTACTACGAAAAAAATCAGTTTCTTTTGACTACCTTAAAAAAAAATCTTCAACTTTTTTTCTTACTAAATTTCAATTTCTTTCCTTTTTTTCTTTTTCTTTTCTTTTCTTTTCTTTCTTAAAGACAGGGTCTCACTATGTAGCTCTGGAACTCATGTAGACCAGTCTTGCCTCCAATTCACAGAGATCTGTCTGCCACTGACTCCCAAGTGTTAGGATTAAAGGCACATGCCCCCATTTCAATCTCACTTGCTTGTGCATTCTCTCTTTCTTTCTAACATTTATTTATTTATTTATGATTGTCTCTGTGAGTATACAGGTGTGGGTACCCGTGCATGTGTGTGCAAGTCTATTCTCTCTCCCACCACTCGGGTTCTGGGGATTGAACTCAGACTATCATGCTTGGAGGCAGATGCCTTTATCCACTGAGCCACAGTGCCAGCCTAGACATTTCTCAGTCCTGTGCTGTAAGGAATCTCACTTATACAACTTAAGTAAAAACCACACAGTGTTCAGGGAGTGCATGTAGAAGAAGGATGAGGCATGAAGTCACTCTTAGCTATTTAAGAAGCTCCAGACCAGCATGGGCTTGAGACCCTGTCTCAATAACAACACCAACACATATGGACAATAAACCTCGGGAAAAGCCATATTGACAGCTACTTTTCAGCACTGGAAATGAATAACAGCTCAGTGGTAGAGTACTTACCTAGCATATACAACGGCCAGAGTTTAGTTCACAGCACAGAAAAGCAAAAGAAAACCATTTTCCTGCCACCTTTCATAAAAAAAAAATTTACTTAAGTAAAGAGTTAAAAGATGGGCTGGAGAGATGGTTCAGTGGTTAAGAGCACTGGCTGCTCTTCCAGTGGTCCTGAGTTCAATTCCCAGTACCCACATAGTGGCTCACAACCATTTGTAATGAGATCTGGCACCCTCTTCTGTATATGTAATAAATAAATAAATCTTTAAAAAAAAAAAAAAAGATGGGCTGGAGAGATGGTTCGGTGGTGAAGAGCACTGGCTGCTCTTCCAGAGGACCTGGGTTCAATTCCCAGCACCCACATGGTGGCTCACAACCACCTGTAATGAGATCTGATGCCCTCTTCTGGCATGCATGGACACATGCAGGTAGAACACTGTATACATAATAAATAAGTAAATCTTAAAAAAAAAATTAAAAGCTAAGTGGCAAGAGAGACATGTAAATAGTAATAAATATAAACATGTCTTAGAAAGCAAAATATTATAGAATTATTGTGTATGTTAGCAGTTCCACTTGTGAGTACACAGTCAAAAGAAATGAAGTCAGAGACACAGGCCATATTTGTACATCCATGCTCAGAGCAGTATAATACACAACAGTCCAAAAGCAGATGCAACCCCAGAACCCCCTGACAGGAAATGGAAAAGCAAAATGTGAAACGTCCTTAAGCAGGAGATAGAGACCTGGGTCTCTTCTCTTGCTGCATCCAGGCCACAGGTGAGCACCTCCCTCCACTGCTCCTGCTACCTTGTGCTGCCTGGCCACCACCCAAAGGGGCCACTGAAACACGGACTGAAACTTCCAAACACTAAGCCCTCAAGAATCCTTCACTCTTTATGTATTTTACAGCAACAGAAAATGAAATATTTACAATACAGACGACCTGAAGACATTGTTCTAAATGAATTAAGTTGGTCACAAAGGGATAAATATTAATGAGTCCACTTACATGAGGTTCGTAGAATAGTCAAGCTGTAGACACAGGAGTAGCATGACAGTGGTTCAGAGTTAAAGGAAGCAGGAACTAAGGAGTTAGTGCTTAATGGGTGCTGAGTTCCTCCAGAAGATGAAAAGTTCTAGTGATCATACTCACAGGACACTCTAAATGCATATGATGCCATGGAATTGTACACTTAAAAGTGGTAAATTTTTGGTCATTTAAACAATTTTGGCTTTTGAGGCAGGGTTTCTCTGTGTGGCCCTGGCTATACTGGAACTTGCTGTGTAGACCAGGCTGGGCTTGAACTCAGAGATCCGCCTGCCTCTGCCTCTGGAGAGCTGGGATTAAAGGCGTGTGCCACTACTGCCTGACTAGGTCATGTATTTTTACCACAGTGAAAAAGAAGGGTAAGATATTGATGCCAAATACCTAGTATGCATAGTTGTAGAATTGCCTGATAAAATGAGATATGGAAGTTATAACCAAAACATTTTTGTATGTGTATGCTTAGTGCATGCATGCTCATGTACGTTCAGGTACATGTGCACATGTATGCTTGGAAAGGTCAAAGTTTGGTGTTGGGTGTCTTGCTCTATCATTCTCCACCTTTATTTTTTGAGACAGGGTCTCTGACTGAACCTGTAGCTCCATGATTCGGCTAGACTGGCTGGCCAGAAAGCCCCACAGGCTTCCTGGTTCCTGCCTTCCCAGGGCTAGGGATCAGGTGTGCACCATGATGACCCTATTTCTTTTCTCATTTTAAAAATAGGTGCAAGACCTCATACTCACACAGTAGGCACTTTACCAGCAGAGGCATCTCCTTAGCACCAACCAAAGTCTACTTTAGAGCAGATTTGGAATAAGACGACTCTGTCAGGCTGCGGATGTGGCTCAGTTGGTAGAGTGCTTGCTTAGCATGCAAAAACCTCCAGCACCACATGAAACAGAGAATGGTGGTTCTCGACTCTAACTCAGCACTCTGAATTCATGAGGTGGAAGTGGAGGGTCAGATGCTCACATTCACATGTCGGAGAGCAAGAGCCTGCGTCAAATCTTACCACTTCCTAGTCTGTATGACTTTAGGACAGATATGTGGTTTTGTGCCTCAATTACTTTTTTATCATTGTTTAACAAATCTTTTTCATAAAGTATATTTTGATCATACTTCTAGGCCCTCCTCACCTTCCCCCCAGCCAACTTCACTCTCTCTTTAAAAAGCAAACAGCTATGCCAGGTGGCGGTGGAGAATGCCTTTAATCCCAGGACTCGGGAGGCAGAGGCAAGTGGATCTCTGTGAGTTTGAGGCCAGCCTGGACTACTGAGTGAGTTGCAGGAAAGGCACCAAAACTACACAGAAAAACTCTGTCTCGGAAAACAAAACAAAACAAAACAAACAAACAAAAAAAAAAAAAAAACAAAAAAAAAACGCAAACAAACAAATTGAAAACAAACACACAAACACCCCCACACACAAGAACATGGAGTCTATTTGGTTTGGGCCAAGGCCTTCTGAGCACGGCCTGCCCTGGAGTGTCCCGATACCCCAGTGTCACTCCACTGTAGAAAACTAATCTGCCCTCTCCCTGCAGGAGTCAACTGGTTCTTGGTTATGGTAAAACTTTGTGCCCACTTCCTCTTCTCCATGCTGGGCTCCATTACTTTTTAATTAGTAGAATTGCATATTATTAGTTTGCTGTGCATCAAATCTATGAAAGTTTGACTTTTCTAAAAATATTAGTCTTAGGAAAGGAATATGTTCTAGGGGATCTGCATGGTATCTGGCTTTAGAGATAACTATAAGAATGGATACATGAGATAATAGTTTGGGCAAGGTATGAAGAAATGGAAATACTTTTCTTCAGAAGACCCAGTATAGAATAAGATGGAGATGTCCAATTCATCACAATGGGGTATTTTTTCTTGTTGGAGTATGGAAGAACTGCCACCTGGACACCTAGGCACCCACCTGGGTCCTGCCCCGAGGCTCCAGACAGTGGAGGCCACACAATGAACAAATATGTGATGCAGAGATGGGAAAGACAGAGAAAAGACATGGTAGACTGATGGGAGAGAAGGAGAAATGAGCAGTCCCTGGGCTGTGGAGAGAGGTGGGACTGGAGATGTGATGGCGGTGAGGAACAGGCCTTCAGAGGCCCAGGCTGACCAACTCAGCTACCATCCAGGGCCCTAATATTTACCCCATTTATGAGATGCTGGAGCGGGTGAAAGGGCTGGTCCTGGAGAACCACAGCCACAGGCTCTCCATGACTGCAATAGCAGGATATCTGAGAGGAGTCTTAATGAGTGTCCAGTACTGATGATGTAGCAGACCAACAATTCACTGCAATGAACATCTGCAAATAAAACGTTTGAGCAAAAGGGCATACTGTGTGACACACCACAGCTTCCCAGCCAGGACAATCAAATATGTGACGGAGAGGCGGGAAAGATGGAGGAACACTGGTACAGGTACGGTAGAGCTGGGGACACGGCAGTATGACTGGTGTGAGAGAAGGCGGCACTCCACAGAGGAGCAGGTCGGTGCCCAGAGTGGTCAGCAAGATGGTTTTTTTGTTTTTTAACTTTAATTTTTGTTTTTATTTTCTTTTGTGGGGGAGGTTACTAGGATGAAGGGCAGATATGGAGGGACTGGGAAATGAGTGGGACTGGAATGCATGATATGAAATTCTCAAAGAATCAATTAAAAATTACACTAAAAAAGTGTGGGAGAACTATCACTTACAAAGTAATATAAGTATTAATTATAAAATATGAAATGTATTTTTTTTATTTTTGAGACAGGGTCATATGGTGTTCCCCAGGCTGGCTTTGAACTCATAGTAATTCCTCTGCCTCTCCCTTCTATATGCAGAGATTACAGCTATGACCTGTAACACCTTGCTTTTGAAGTAGCTTGTATGAGATGGTAAAATATTCTTAAAATATTTTGTGGGGGGGGAAGGCTGTTGAGATAGCTCTGTAAGTAAAGGACTTGCTTGTCACCAAGCCCGATGACTGAGTTTGATTCCCAAGATCCACACTGGAGAGAGAACTGACTCCTGCAAGTGGTCTTCTGACCTCCACACGTCTATGCCCTCCTTCAAACAAATAAATGTAATAAAAACGTAAATATTTGGGGGACTAAATAGTGTACTTTTCATATATTTCAAATCTCTTCAAGGTATACTATTGTTCATCTGGAATGGTGTAAACGTTTTTAACAGCAGCTAACTTGTTGGCTAAGGGAGTTTGGATGCACCCAACAGTTACATTGACATTTAGTTACCATACAACACCATAAAGAGGTGGACAGTCAAGAAGATAATTAGGTCATGAGGGCTCTGCTCTCATGAATAGATTCAAACATTATCACTGAAGTTAGTTGGTAAAAAAATAGCAAGTTCAGCTTTTCCTCTCTGCTTCTGTCTCTAAAACTCTCAAGTTCTCAACAGTGTGAAGTCTTCCTTGTTATGATGCAGCAAAACGCCCCCAGTGTAAACGGCCCTAAATCCTGGACTTACCAGCCTCTAGAACAGTGGTTCTCAACCTTGGGTCATGACCCCTTTTAGGGTCAAATGACCTTTTCACAGGGGTTGCCTAAGACCATAGGAAAACACAGATATTTACACTGCAATTCATAACAGTAGCAAAATTCCAGTTATGAAATAGCAATAAAAATAATGTTATAGTTGGGGGTCACACAACAGGAGGAACTGTATTAAAGGGTCACAGCATTAGGAAGATTGAAAACCTCTGCTCTAGAACCAGAAGCCAAATAAACTCCTACTGTTTAGTTCTCATTTCCCCAGTCATCAGGATTCTGACGGGGCAGCAGAAACAGAGGAGGACAGAGAGGCCAAGGCAGGAGAAAAGGACTTACTGACGCCATGAAGTAACCAGAAAGGACAGAGGCACCCACGAGCTGCCTTCACCTACGCAGCTCATGAAGCTCAGAAGATGTCACTGAGTTCCTAACCTAGTTTCTCTGGCAGGAGATCTTTCCTCATCCCAGAAAAGACTTATGGAGACAGAGAGGATTAAAAAAAATAATATTGTTAAGAAGTGAGGTTGCTGGGCTTGCAAGTTTTCTAGCCGGGATCCCTTTATCTTTCCTGAGAGCCCCCCAGATCTCTTTTATTCTAGGTCAGTAATTTAACACTCGGCTCTCAATTCAAAGCCTGTAATGACCTTGCTGTGCTGAATTATTAGTCCAGGATATAGAAAAAGAAAGAGAGAGAGGGGAAAAACCCTCTAAAAACAACAGAGGCCTTTTGATCAGAGTACCAAACTGCAGCTCGCTGTAACTCAAGCTGTCCATTCTTATATGGCAGGAATTAAGGACTCCCCCTGCCAGGCAGGACCCTATTAAAAGACAATAGCTGTTTGAAAAGGGTAAGCAAGTTGATATGGATATAATAGGCCACATATGGGGGCCCCTTTCTAGTCTGAAATAAAGCTCCTTCTTACAGTTGGGAGCTGGGAAATCCAGGATTCAGTAAACAGGAGGAGGTAAAACAGAAGAGGGTGGGCAGCCGTGCAGAAATGCTTGAAGGTGCTTCAGAAAAAGAAAGGAACAAAGCAAAGAACAAAGAAAGAAAGAACCCAGAAGAGTTCTTTGGACGAGATGAGCATCCATCCATCACTGAGGATGGAGGCTTTCAGAACAGCCAGGTGCTGTTGGTTCACAAGAGCCTTTAGGGCCAATGATGACAAGAACTGGCCAGAATCAATATAGCAGTTAGTTTCTCTAATTGGTCAACAACAAAAAACCCCACCAACAAAGCAGTAATCTCCTAGCAGAAATGATGCAGCCTCCCAAGAGCAATCCTTAGCCCTGGCTAACCTAATGTGGCACCATACTGCATTACCACCTAATGCCGCTTGCTATTTCTTGGATGACATTTTTCATAGAAAACCTGCAAAACAAAGACAGCACACCCCACAGAGTTGCCTGTAAATCACACCCCTCCTAAGAGAGAGAGAGAGCGGTAACCACAGGACACAGAATGCCATACTCTGTTAGCTAGCCCATGTTTGCCTGTCTATTACCTCAAATACTCATCCCATTAGTGAGTGAAGCTTTTGAAGGATCTTTAATAAACATCAGAATTTCCCAACCACTGTTTTAGCTATCTCTAAAATTTTGTAAGCATGATACAAAACAAGAAATGATTTAAGAGTGATTGAAGGCATTTAAACACATTAATCTTGTTATTTATAACTAAAGCCTGAATCCTCAAATTCCTCCATGAAAATATCAGAGGGATATTTTTTCTTTCCTCCACTATATTTTGTCACATGCCAAATAAATGGTCTTCCAGTTCCCATCCATGGAATTAACGGGTTAGCTTGATGGGATTATAACTAAAGACAAATGCAGGATCTCCAGTGTTTGGTGATCGAATGTCCAAGAGAATACAAAGCTTATCTTTAGCAAATAAAGGTTTTGTCCATCAAAGAGAGGATCTGGATTTCTTTTTCATTTGGTTTTTTTGATTTATTGAGACACAGTTTCTCCGTGTAGTTTTGGAGCCTGTCCTGGATCTCTCTGTAGACCAGGCTGGCCTCGAACTCACAGAGATCCACTTGGTTCTGCCTCCCGAGTGCTGGGATTAAAGGTGTGCGCCACCACCACCCCGCAAGGATCTAGATTTCTAATGGGACTAAATGTGTCCATCCTAGACCCAGAAGAACAGGAGTTAAGCATCCTTTGTACTTTGAGTGTAGCAGCTTGAGTATACAGAAAGGGAAAGCAGCCTAGAACACTGGCTGCTGTATCCGTAAAATACAATCTGCCACAGCTGCCCTCTGACCACGATTTCCATTGCTCCTCAAGCAAAGCATAACTCCATCTCTCAATCTGACTGCATTCTGCATCAACCCCAACTCTGTGATCTTGTCAGGAACATCAAGCCCGGAACTGTGTTGGGAGAGGAAGGATGTGAAGGGATGTGGCAGAGGGAACACAGGAAGAGGGGAAAATAGGAGGGGAAAAGACAAATATCACGTGTTCTTTTTCACATGGGGACCCTAGGGGTGTGTGTGTGTGTGTGTGTGTGTGTGTGTGTGTGTGTGTGTGTGTGTGTAACATGAAACTAAAAAGAAAAGGATTTGGGAGAAGGAAGGGGAGAAATGGGCCAGAGGAGCAATATGAGCATAAGACAATATGCTATGAAAATGCTGTAAAGAAAGCTGTTATTTTGTATATTTACTTTAAAAAAACTAATAAAAAATAAAGTCCTGGTTTAGATGAAGTTCCTCTGTTGTAGTTTCTTGGTTTAGCTCCTCATTATGGTTCATATCATTCCATTGTAAATGATAGCAAAATAAAAGAGAGAAGCTGCTGGCCACCATATCTAACACGTATGATACTGGGAAAGGATAACTACAAAAGATTTCCACTCAAAAAAAAGGGAAAGACTCAGGACATAGCTTGGTGGGAGAGCATCTGTCTAGCATGTTAAAAAAAATTGTGTCTGTTGTATGTGCGCGCGCGCGCACACACACACGCGCGCACACGTGCACATATTTAAAGTCAAGTGTGTTGGCACAATCCTGGTATCTCAGCAGCTGGGAGGTGGGTAGGAAAATCAGTAGTTTAGGCTGTCTTAAACACGCAGTAAGTTTAGGCCAACCTGGGTTACATTTGATCCTCTTTCAAAAAATGGAAACAAACAAACAAATAAAAAACATCAAAGTAGTAACAACAAAAAAACCATGTTACGCAGAATTTAGGTATTCAAATACTGATTATAAAATAATCAAATGTGGCCATGAAGGACAGGCCAGTCTGATCAGCAGTGGAGTTCCTTCTCCTGGTCACTAACTGGTTGGACTTTGTGTATGTGACACAAGACAGCCCAATAAGTATCAATCCCAGGCCGATGTTGTTAGAGCTGCGAAGAAAGTCTCTTTTTCCATTATCATCCTATACTCAGAACGTAAGCCCCAAATTGCTAGTGGCCACCTGGAGGATAAAACAGGAAAATGGGAGAGAAGCAGATGCAGATTGAGAGGGATGCCACTTTACTGAGTTAGCTGAATTGAGCCTGTTGGGGTCAAGGCGGTGTCTACCCTGGGCTGTTTATCTTATCCCTTCTGCCTGAAATCAACTTACTTCCCTTGATGCTCAAAACAGCATGGGCAATTAAAAAATCAACATTTCTGCCAGGCATGGTGGCTAAGTCTTTAATCCCAGCACTTGGGAGCCAGAAGCAGAGGGATCTCTGTGAGTTCAAGGCCAGCCTGGTCTACAATGCAAGTTCCAGGGCAGCCAGGGCTACAGAGAAACTCTGTCTCAAAAGACCAAAAAAAAAAAAAAAAAAAAGTAAGAAAAGAAAAGAAATCCCCATTTCTAAATGCCCCTCTTCTGGTCTAAAGACTTACATTCCTGTCTTCCCTCCATCCATCTTTCTATCTGCCACCTCTTCTCTGCAATTCTTACCATCTGGTACAGTTCTCAGATTCATAAGAAAAATGCAATGAAATATTTGAGAGACTTACAGAAATAGTTATTTTGGGAAAAATTGTGGCTAATAAATGATTCAAATTTCTAAAATAAGCTTCAACTTCACTTCTGCTACCACTCAAGAATCAGTTTCATTATGTTCACTCTTCCTTTGTTGCAAATATCTCAATATTACATTATGAAGCATTGGGGGTTGTGTTTTTACCAACACTCTAGCAACCATTAAGCTGGTAGAATCCCATCCAGGGAAACTGATTAGATGCCATTTCCTGAAAACTTCTGATACTTAATAGTGTATCATTTTTGTTGGCAATTCTCAAAACTTTCCTAGGAATCACACGAAGCTTGAGAGAAGAAAGATTTTTACCAGGGAAGGCATTAGCCAGCAATCAAATTCCAAACATTTTATATATATAAGAGTAACACTTTGTGGTAGTTTGAATGTAATTGACCCCCATAAGCGTATAGGGAATGGTACTATTGGGAGGTGTGGCTTTGTTGGAGTAGGTTTGGCTTTGGAGGAAGTGTATCACTGTGGACGCAGGTTTCGAAGTCTCACATATGTTCAAACCACACCCAGTATCTCAGACCACTTCCTGTTGCCTGCAGATCAAGATGTATTAACTCTCAGCTCCTTCTCCAGCACCATGTCTGCTTGATACCACCATGTCCCACCATGATGATAATGGACTAAACTCTGAAACTGTAGGCCACTCCATTGAATGTCTTCCTTTATAAGAGTTTGCTGTGGAATGTTCTGTATGCTGTGAATATGTATTGCTCTGATTGGTTGATAAATAAAATGCTGACTGGCCAGTAGCCAGGCAGGAAGAACAGGCGGGATAAAAAACAAGGAGAATTTGGGGAAGAGGAAGGCTGAGCAGGAGATACCAGCCTGCCATCCAGGGAGCAGCATGAATGGCATACAGGTAAAGCCACGTGGTAACATATAGAGTGCTGGTAAAAATACAACCCCCAATGCTGGCTTTGAAATCACTATCCTCCTGCCTCAGATTCCTGAGTGGTAGAATTACAAACATGAGGCACCAGCCTGAGTGGAAATGACTGAACTAAAGAACTTAATACAGAATTAAGCTTGGGAGGTGGGCTGAATAGCATTTAGATACAAATGAGGAAAGAATTAATGAACTAGAAAATAAACTATGCAAAACAGAACCTAAAAGACAAAATTAAGGAAAATGCAGAAAAATACATGAGAGACAGAGGACATCATGAAGAGTTCTAACATTTGGGTAATTCGAATCCCCGAAGAAGCAGGATAGAGACAAAGGAAGTAATTCGAATAGCTCCTATTTGAAGATTCACCAATACTAAACAACCAAGCTGTGCCAACAAGAGGACTTAGGGAGCAAAGGCGCTTGCTGCCAGGCATGACGCCCCAGCTCAGTCCAGGAACTCCCACGGTGAAGGGAGAGAACGACTCCCTAAGTTGTCTTCTGACCGCTGCACATGCGTAGGGGAGCTCGTGACTGTGTGGGCATGCACACACATACACACAAAATAAATAAGTGAAAAAAAATAAAGTAAGACATCAAACTACAAAACACCAAATAGTTTAAATATATTTTAAAAAGCAATCCTATTCAGAGTCTATCAAAAGTGCCCAAACCCAAAGACTACAGCCGGAGATAAAGAAAAGGTCACACTCTAAGGAGCAAAATAAGGTGCAGCCCTCACCAGGAGAGTGAAAAACAAGACAACAGTTGATGGTACAAACCCTGCCAACCTATATTTCATCATAGGAAGAAACTGCCCTTCAAGCCTGAAGGTGAAAATCGCATGAGAACTACAGTTAGTGGTCGGCCTGGTGCTGGCGATCCAAGCCAGGGCAGTGCTCACACTAGGAAAGTGCACCACCCTGGATACAGCCAGAGCCTGAGCTTGCCGTTAGTACTGTTACTGATGCTGACAGTTCCATCCTGCTTACAGAAGATATATCAGTGATGGAGCAGAATAGAGGGAGGGGCTCCATAGTAGTTCGGCAAGGTCTTAGGATTCCAACATTATTATACACACGTAAAAAGGGACAGGGTCAAAACAATTTTCAGGGGCTAAAGATGGCTTAGTGGTTAAGAGTACTTGCTGCTCTTTCGAGGACGCAGGACCTGTTCCCAGCACCAACTTGGAGGCTCACAAGCATCCCTAACTCCAGTTCAGGGTTCCAATGCCCTCTTCTGACTCCTCAGGCACCAGGTATGTACATGGTTCACATACATGTATGCAGGCAAAACACGTATACATAAAATAAACCTAAAAAATTTTAAAACAACAATTTCAGAATAGAATTTCCATGAGGGTTGGGATTTCTCATCTGTTTTATTCACTGCTATATCCTCAGTCTCTAGAACACTGACGAAGGCACAAGACCCAGTCAATACTTGAGAATGTGTGTGTATGGACAGTAACTGACTACAGCTTGTCCACCACCCACTATGTCTCAGGCAGAGCACCAAGCACTTCACATTCATTACCTTATTTAATCCTTCCTTCTAACAATTTGGTAACAAACTTATTTTTATGTATGAATCTCATTATTTTATACCCGAAGATAAGCAACCTGCCCCAAGTCACACTGACAGGCCCTCAAACATTAAAGTCTTATACTCTTAACCACTATGCTACCTCGACTTCATGCCAAACTAAAAGTTCCCTTTTTTCCCTATCCAAATTCTATTTGTATTTCCCAATAAAGAAAGTGAGACAGTTGTTTAGCTTGAACTGTTTAGGGGGCCCCAGGCAGAGGGAATGGAACCCATCCCTGACGCATGAGTCGGCTTTTTGGAGCCCAGTGCCTATGGTGAGAAACTTTGCGTAGCCTTGGTGCAGGGAGGAGGGGCTTGGACCTGCCTCAACTGAACGTACCAGGCTCTTCTGACTGCCATGGGAGGCCTTGCCTTGGAGGAGGTGGGAATGAGGGGTGGATTGGGGGGGGGAGTGCTAGGAGGTGGGAGGAGGGAGGACAGGGAATTTGTGGTTAGTATGTAAAATGAATAGAAATCTCTTAATTTTAAAAAAAGGAGAAAAAATAAAAAAGAAAGGCTCCTCTATAGTGCCCTATTTAACTAAGAGCCATTCTGTCTCCTTGTTTTCAATTCTTAGCACACTAGTCTGCACAGTTTAATGCTACTGCAGAAGAGCTGATGTGTGCTACAGTTGTCTGTTCCTCTGTAAGCATTATCCTATGCCAGAGTACAGTTCTCCACAGGCCCATTCCCATTGATACAGAGCACACATGATGCTCTGTCACAGTCCTGACTATACGGTAAAGGAATAAAGAAAATGTTTAGTCAGAAAAACGTGCAAGAAACAGTGTTTGGGGATCAGACCTGTATGGTTTACAATTCTAAACATCACACTGGACTAAGAAAAACACTCTTAACAAGGCGGTTTTGACATCAAATTTCCCATAGTATCCCTTTCCTTATATCAAGTTAGCAGATGGATGTGCAGGGCAATCTGGACATAGTAGTACTTAGCTAAACCCTCTTGACAGGGCATGTGTATTACATATTAGGTGAAGTATGAGAGTGTGCAGATAAACAATTACTCACACACATGTAAACTGCAGCTTGTGTGGTGTAAATAGATTCCCCCTGTGTGGAACTGCCTGTAGAATGCTCTCTCTGGGCTCTGTGGTTTCTCGATACATTCCAACTGCTCAGAGGCTCGAGTGTGGTTGCCAGCATGAGGAGCAACGGCCTCAGTGGAGAAGGTCTGCTTTTCATTACCCTCAACACATCTCAGCTAGAGTAAAGAGGAGAAACCATACAAGCTGGGACTCAGGTCTCCCAGTACACCTTGACACTTCTTAGTCTTAAGAGGGAGAGGAAATTGGATGTAGACAGTGAAGAACGAGGAGGAAGAGAAGGAAGGAAAGAAAGGAGGAGGGGATGAGGGAGGGAGAGGAGGGAGGGAGGGAAGAAGGGAGGGAGGAGAGAACAGTCAGAGAGAGAAAAGAGAGAGAGAGGAGAGAAAAAAAGCAATCAAGCAAGCAAGAAGGGGCTGGAGAGATGGCTCAGTGGCTAGAGCACTGGCTGTTCTTCCAGAGGACCCAGGTTCAGTTCCCAGCATCCACATGGCAGCTCACAACTGTCTGTGATTCCAGTTCTAGGGGATCTGACACCTTCACACAGACACAACAACAATGCACAAGAAAGGTAAAATTAAGTAAATCATTTAAAGAGAGAGAGAAAGAAAGAAAAGCTTTGTTAGGCAATTATCTGAATGAACAATCAAATGGGTAACACTAAGTGGATAGTAGTCACATAGTAAATCATCAGCTGTTTGGATATCCCAAACGCTACACAAATGCAGGGTGAAGAAGAAGCATTATAAAAACAGGAGATAACGGTGTCCTCAATCTTGAGATCAATTCAGTTTTGATGCCATTTAAAGAGTGAGAAGAGGAAGATTATGACTTTCCAAGAAATAACAAAGCAGAAGAAGCAAATTGCAGCTAGGTCAGAAGGCACACACCAAAAGCTAACTGGATATGGCTAGATACTTCATGTGTTATTTGATTTGGCTATATCCCGTGAGACAGGTATTATCATTCCTGGTGATAATCTAGACCTGGAAAATCACACCAGAGACATTAACCAAGATATTTACTGTTGGTGGCACTTAATGACAAGGCAATGAAGCCAGGCATGATCATGAGGCACACCTGTAATCCCAGCACTTGGGAGGCAAAGGCAGGAAGCCTGCTGCAGTTCCAGGCTAGCCTGGTCTACATAGCAAGGTCCAGGCTAGCCAGGGCTACATAGTGAAACCCTACTTCAGGGGAAAAAAAAAAAGACTAAGGGAGGAAATCAAAGCTGTTTCTGTAACTTCTATAATCATGCAGGAAACAATGTTTTACCCAAACTGCTATCACTTCTACTGTCACAGCCCCAGAACTCAGCAATCTTGGAATCTACTCTTATAAAATAAATTCACAAGCTTTTTCTGATAAGACAGCATCCGCATCTGATGTTCAAAGAAAGGAATCACAGCTCCAGGCTCAGAGAGGAATAGGTGGACTCTGACTCTGACGGATCCTAGAAATAATTTGTTTGGGGTAGGTTCTTGGCTACAGAAGCACTTGCTGTGGGCTGGGAGCTGAGAAATGAGCAAACGCTCCAGTAACTCCGAGCAGCACAGGGAGGCTTCACTGCCTTTCATTTCCTTTTCTCAGGGAAGACATCCTAACTGCTCTTCCTTCTCCTGTCTCTGCCACCCCATCCCAGTTATTAAAGAGCTGCTTACAGGGTCAGACTGTCATTCTTTTCCCGTTCTTCTGCCAAGGCTGCCCCCCCCGCCCGCCCCCACCCCGCCCACCAAAGAGCTTTGAGAGTTCTGGGGAAATTATGGAGACAATTAAAAGC
This sequence comes from Peromyscus eremicus, assembly GCF_949786415.1. NCBI lineage: Eukaryota > Metazoa > Chordata > Mammalia > Rodentia > Cricetidae > Peromyscus > Peromyscus eremicus. Next base: position 67,210,324 of record NC_081419.1, read on the forward strand.
CCAGAAGAATTTAAATTGCTCTGTTGATAAAGTCACATTTGTTAACTTCTGATGGGCTATTTTATGTTATTAATAGTACAGCGGATTTGTTGGCTCATATTTGTGTGTGTCTACTTGATTACCAGAGGGTACTCTGGGAACCAGCAGAGTTGTGGTGGACAGGGAGTATGAGGGCTTGGACTAAGTGGGTCCTTTAAATTATTTATAGATTGCAAAAAATCACATTATTTCTCTACGGAGGAATATTTGAGTATGAAGAACTATACCTAGGTTTTATAGCAGCTATTTGCAAGAGCAGCTCCCACGAAAACAACCATTATTAGTGGTCTTAGGAGAACTTCACTTCCTCTTACTGGTTTCCTAGCAGTTGAGTTCCTGTTACCTTGGGAAAGGCAGAGGTGAGGAGGTAACAGGGTCTTTCTTGACAGGAAAATGGGACCAGTTACTACTGTAACCTTTGACTCTGACCTCTCAATGGTTAGGGGACCAGTGAGCTGTGAGATTGCTCCCTCAGTTAGCAGGTCAGGTGCTGCTTGCTCATGGCTTCCTGTACTGCTAACAAGAAGGGCTGAAGAAGGAGGGTGGGCTTCCCACAACAGGCAGTCCCTGGATCCTCCACGACTCGTCTGGATCTTTCTGTGGCAAACAGAAACTTGTGACACGTAACTCATTGGAGTGTTTCTGCTACAGCACACCTCTGCTAATCCAGAAAAGAACCAGAAGCCCCTGGAGTTCACAAATGGCACTTTAACAGAAGTGACTGGGCCAGTAACAGGACAGTATTGCTTTAACTGAAGACAAAATCTATTCCCAGCAATTCTGAGTCTCTGAGAATCCAGCTGCTGACAATGAGAAATGGGTAATTTTCAGTTACAATGTGTCAACTCTAGCTAAGAACTGAACTACGGAAAAAAGGCAGGAGGGGGCTGGCTCTTGGAAGAAGCACTACCCCTTTTGAAGAGGCCTATAATAGGATTAGTCACCATTACTTCACTACACCACATTTTGACTTAATTTAACAACAATAAGTGGAGAAATCATGGGGCAGAAATGGCCCAGAGACGTCTGAAGTCCATCCTGATTCAAAGCCATGAGCTGCAAGCCTCTGGTGTGTTTCTTGTTGCCCGGTCCTCTGCACCTCTGCTTCCACGGGCACAGGACAAATCAAAACAGCATCACTTACCTGGGAGATGCTGAGTAAGTCTGAAAAATCCAACAATTTTAGAAATGTAAGTTTTTGCCCTGGTTGTTCTAGGCTGTTCACAGGCCTTGGAGTACTTGTCTTCTAAAAGAATAATCCGTGTTTATGACGTCATGTGTATGGTGCCTGGCAGTGCCCACGGAGGCCCAAAGAAGGAGTTAGGTCCCATTGGACTGCTGTTACAGACAGTTGTGAGCTGCTATGTGGTGGCTGGGAACTGGGCCCAGGCCCTCAGCAAGAACAGGAAGTGCTCTCCAGCCCTTGCGTTCTGTACTTCTAACCATGGACTGTTTTTATTACAATGATATATTCAGGGATTTATGAATATGTACTACTGGGATTTTTTTTCCTCTATGAGTGAGTGAATTAATAAGATTCACATTTCATGGATTTATTCTAATCAAGACAATAAAAAAGGAATTTGATGCTGCAACTTTTATGACAGTAATCCAGAAAAGCATTCAACTTCCCAGTTGAATTCTGGTGCTTACTATGTCTTAGAATGAAATTGCTGTTCATGTCTTAAAACCTGATAAAGAAAATCTCCCATTTCCACATTTATACTACATGAAAGATAACACAAATAATTTCTCTGCCTGCTTTATTACTGATCAAATGTGAGTAAGGCACTGGGGAGGCTGCTGTGGATATCATTCTGTATAAATAAAACACTGATTGGCCAGTGGCCAGGCAGGAAGTATAGGCGGGACAAGGAGAGAGGAGAATTCTGGGAAGTGGAAGGCTGAGTGGGAGACACTGCCAGCTGCCGCCACCATGACAAGCAGCATGTGAAGATGCCGGTAAGCCATGAGCCATGTGGCAAGGTATAGATTTATAGAAATGGATTAATTTAAGATATAAGAACAGTTAGCCAGAAGCCTGCCACGGCCATACAGTTTGTAAGCAATATAAGTCTCTGTGTTTACTTGGTTGGGTCTGAGCGGCTGTGGGACTGGCAGGTGACAGAGATTTGTCCTGACTCTGGGCCAGGCAGGAAAACTCTAGCTACAGGAGGCCACTACCCTTCTTTAAGACAGCCAGTCCATTAGTGCATGGGCCTTGGCTTGTTCCCTGAAACAGCCATTGCCAAGAACACAGAAGCACAAAAGCTAAAATAAAATGATCTTTCCTGGCACAGGCAGAGCAGGTAATCAAGGCAGACAAAGAGAAGGGGAGTTACCCTGTGAAATATGTTACTGACTCTTATGAGATAGTTCTCAGTGTCTTCTCTTCCAAGAGTCTTCAAGGTATCCTATAAATCATACTACCCTGGTTACTTTTTTTGTTATTTATCTCATTATAGTTGTCAGCTGTATATCCTTCAGAATGTTACTTTTATGTATCTGAATTTCCAAATGTGTGAAATGAGAACAATAGTGATACCCTCCCCATAAGTATGTGGAAATTAAATGACAGTGTGTGAGCACACTGCTTAGCACACAGTGTTCACCAATTACAGCTCTTACCATCACCAGTTAAAACACGGTGTCCATAAAGTATACACCTTATCTTTTTCCTAATATATGCTATGATAGTTTGAATGTAATTTCCCCCATAATCTCATAGGGAGTGGCACTATTAGGAGGTGTGGCTTTGTTGGAGTGGGTATGGCCTTGTTGGAGGAAGTGTGTCACTGTAGAGGCAGGCTTTGAGGTCTCTTTTGCTCCAGCTTCGCTCAGTGTGACAGACAGTTTGACTTCCTGTTGCCTGCAAGAAGTAAGACTTTCAGCTACTCAGCACTACATCTGCCTGCATGCTGCCATGCTCCCTGGCTTGTTCCCTGAAACAGCCATTGCCAAGAACATACTCCCTGTCATGATGACAATGGACTGAACCTCTGAAACAGTAAGCGAGCCACCTCAATTAATTATTTTCTTTGTAAGAGTTGCTGTGGTCATGCTGTATTTTCACAGCAATAAAAACCCCAACTAAGAGAGAAGTTGGTACCAGGGACTGGAGTATTGCTGTGGTAGGTCTGGCCTTGCGACTGTTTGGAGGAATTTAGACTTTGGTACTTGGGGTTTGGAAAGCAGTGGAATGCTTTAAGCACTGCTTAATGGCCATACTAGTAGGAGCATGGAAGACAGTGTTGCTAAGAATGATTTGAACTGGGGCTGGAGAGATGGCTCAGCGGTTAAGAGCACAGGCTGTTCTTCCAGAGGTCATGAGTTCAATCCCCAGCAACCACATGGTGGCTCACAACCATCTGTAATGAGATCTGGCGCCCTCTTCTGGCATGCAGGCAGAACACTGTATACATAATAAATAAATAAATCTTTAAAAAAAAAAACAAAAACAAAAAACAAAAAAAAAAAAAGAATGATTTGAACTATGGGGGGGACTCATTCAAGATGTTACAGAGGAGAAGAATTTTAGTATGTTGCCTAGAGATCATTCTTGTGATATTTTGGTGAAGAACATGGCTGCCTTTTGTCCTTGTTCACAGAGTCTGCCTGAGGCTAAAATGAAGAATTTTGGATTAATTCTGTTGGCAGAAGAAATCTCAAAGCAGCCTAGTATAGACTCTGTCATGTGGTTTTTAGTGGTAACTCTAATGAAGATTTATAACGAAAAGGAGCAAGCTGAGCAGGGTAAACTACAAAATGAAAATTTTGAGGAGAAAAAGAGCACCAGAAAGTGGAATGGAGCTAAATTCAGTGTTCAAGGAGATAAACAGATTAAGAAATGGAATGAGCCAGGCGGTAGTGGCACAGGACTTTAATCCCAGCACTCAGAAGGCAGAGGCAAGCGGATCTCTGTCCTTAGGCAGTGAAGGACAGAAAGCTGGTGAAGATGTAATTGAACAAGGGGGCCATGTTCCAGCCCCAGCAAGCAGTAGAACTTGGCAGCTTCAGCCACGTGGTTCTGACTTTAGAGTTAAGGACAGAAGAAAGGAGTTATGGAATAAAGCTACTGAGGCCAGGCATGTGTCAGGGATGTCCCTGAATGGAGGCCTAGTAGAGAGGACATTACGTGAAGCTGTGAAGTTGAAGCTTGGATGGCCTTGGAGAACCCAAGATGTTAGAGATGACAGAGTTGTGGGATATCTGCCGAGGAGAGCTGCTAGCAGGGAATGGAACCAGCCCAAGAGAAAGAAATGTGTTGCAGTCAACAACGCTAAATGGAGTTGGAGATATGGAGAGTGTTTTGACATCAGACATGGAGATGCAGAGTTTGGAGTTTGCCTAGCTGGTTTTAGGGAAAAAATGAAATAAAATGGGTATTTAAGTAAACGCTGGCTTATGATTTTATCTTTAAGATAAACCTCTCTCAGGGCTGGGGAGAGGTTTATCTCCTGCAGTGGACCTGGGTTCTTCCAGTAGCAGCACCCACAAGGTGGTTCACAACCATCTACAACTCCTGTTTTAGGGAATCCAGTGTCCTCCTGTGACCTCTGCAGGCATCAGGCACACACACAGTATATACATACATGCAGACAAAACACTCATACATTTAAAAAATAAATCTAAAAAAATTAATAAACTATCAATGAAGGTAGTCTATGTACTTCTTGCCCTTGCAACCAAACCAATCCCCACCTAAACTTGATAAAAACTGAAAATGGCCATAATAACAAACAGAGCATAGTGAAACAAAAAGACCTTCTGGCCCAATGACCAAGACCACAGAGTGTTGCTCTTTTCTATATTAGGATGTGGAGGTCAGGCTCTCCAATGCCGCAGAGCTGTAACTATCAATTAACCGTGGAGGAATGGCCCCTAATCCTGATAGCAATTCTCAAATTTCAGTCTGTTTTTTTCTCTCCTCATTATTTTCCAATGTCTTAAAAAGTGACGGTTCTCATTTTATCCTTACCACAAGAACCTGGTCACACTCTGCTGCGGTCTCTAAGTCACAGCTACCTCATCTCATTTCCTTGGACACATGTCTTCAGAGAGCGTGACCCAGGGCTGACCTGGTCTATTCTTAGAGAAACACCTCTCAATGTGAATTCCTTTTGCCCTTCCTGTTTGGAGGACAACATCCAGAGGTAGACATTACATACAGCACAGAAGAAGACCCTCTGGGGTGTACCTTACTGCTTTCAAGCTCTCCAGGGCTCAGCCTTGGAGCCACAAGTGGTGCTGGGCAGCCACTGTTTTGCAGTTTATTAAGATTTGCTGGGATACCCACCCTAAGAATGTAATGTTAGAATCCAGCTGCTATTCAGGCCACAGTACACTCAGCAGCCCTTCCCTTCCACAGATTACCACAGGGCACCCTCAGACAAGGTCCTCTGAGTCCCTAAAAGACTTCAGGTGCCAAAATCTCACACCTGGGGAACTGAGTTTACATCAAAGGAAGTATTGGTTGTTACACATTCTGTTCCCCATCCATTTCCCTGCATCCTGCATGGGTATCAGAGAACCAGGTTACAGGCTTGTGCTGTAGAGCCAACCATCTTCAGAAAGGTGAAAGAACAGACTCCCACTTCTGCCATGTGGGCCCTGACCACCTCTCCTCAGAGCCCCTGCTATGCTCTCTGCTCTCTGACGGAGGAGTCTGGACTCTCCTCAGAGCCCCTGCTATGCTGTCTGTCTGTCTATGGAGTTAATAACTCTTTGGATAAACTCCATGTCCCCAACAATCTACTTCAGTGTCCCTCTTGAACCCCTCATTCAAGACCTTTCACTATGAACTTGTTCGAAAACATGATCTCTCAAGAGTGACATCACAGGCGAGAGGACAAACCAGTGGGAAGGCCTATGAGAAACACCTGTCACTCACCATGTGAACACACAGACTTGAGATGGAGTGCACACCTGTCACTCACCGTGTGAACACACAGACTTGAGATGGAGTGTACATCTGTCACTCACCGTGTGACAACACACAGACTTGAGATGGAGTGCACACCTGTCACTCACGGTGTGAACACACAGACTTGAGATGGAGTGTACAGTTCACATGCTTTTTAGAAAGTTGGCAAAAGTTGGCCAGGCAATGGTGGTGCATGTGTTTAGTCCCAGCACTCGGGAGACAAAAGCAGTCAGATCTCTGTGAGTTTGAGGCCAGCCGGGTCTACAGAGTAAGTTCCAGGACAGCCAGGGCTACACAGAGAAAGCCTGTCTTGAAAAACAGTAACAAAAAGTCATACTTACTGTTATTTAAAGACAGCTGTAATTGATCTCCTTGAATTCCAATGCTAAATACTTAAATTTCAAAGAAATGAGGTTACTAGAAAGGCTACAGGATAACCTTGGATGATGTAGTTCCCAGGAAGAATTTAGGAATTGTACAGACAATAAGAGACTTAAAAAACATAAATGATGAAGACTTCCTGTAACATTAGGCAGGAAAGTAGCTTGGAGGCAGTAGAGAACAGTAGACTTGGGAATATTGCAGACAATGCTGATTTCTTAACACTATGACGGTTATTAGCTTTTGAACTTGAAGCTTTTTTACCTTTAAATTGAGGAGCCCCCATCAATAAAATAGGGGTAACAATCACAGCTAGTTCAAAGACTTGTAACAGAGAAGGCACAGTGTAAGATTAAGAACTGCCCACAAGGTCATCATTATTAGTGGTAGTTAGTATGCAAAGCTTTGTTAAACTCATCTCAAATGAGACTATTTCAGCCTAGTGTCCAGAAATCTGCTTAGGTTAGCCAATAGAGAACAGCTTCTTGAGTGAGTGGTGCTCTTTTCTCAAGAATCACTGAATGAGAGCATTTTCTCTAGGTAAGTCACATTCACATAGTAAAGCCAGAAGCTTCCACCATTTGGGTCTACTTCCCATTCTGCCAGAGCTTTAAGTCCTTTTTCTCTCTTAAATGTCTTCATAGCTTTGATTCTGGTTCACTTTTCACATATCAAAATAACTTACCTTGAGCCAGAGTTGTAGGAGTGTCAGGTATGTGCTGTCCACATACCTGACAGAAATTGTAGTTTTCTGAGAATGAGAAAAAGCTCACTTGGCAACTAGATTTCTCTCAGTATTATTAAAAAAAATCTTGATTTCTTCAACAGTGTATTAGTAGATTAAATTTAGAAAAAAAAAAAAAACAACTTCAAAACCTATCAAGAATCAACAGCATTCGGGCCCTCTAGAGCTCAGGATCACTTACACAGGCCAGTGCAGTTTGCTTTTAAAGGACTAGACACACTGTGTATTTCTTGAAGGGAAGAATATAGAGCTTTACTCTCCAAAAAATAGTATAAGAGGATCAAGAATAAGAGTAGTAGACAAGTATGCCATAGCTAAGAATGTAGTTACTGATGCAAGACATGTTTACTAACACTTTTACCAACATCCTTACATGCTAGTGCGCACGACACCATGCTGGGAAAACAGAGATGGAAAGAAATGATACCCATCCACAAGAAGCCAGCAAAGCAGTGGGAAGACTCACAAAGGAGATGGGGCAGGTGGATGGAAGAAGGCTGGGAAGAGCATCCCACAAGAGTCGTATTTCACTTGGCAAAGAGCTGCCGAAGAGCTGATACAGATTAAATGGCCTAGAAACCGGACCCTTATCAGTTCTGTGAAGGCAAACATGGCTATGCAATCTCAGGCTTTATTCTCTGCCCATCTTGTTCTCATCAGTCCACAGCATGAGAACAAGCAAGTCCCCTGTCTCTACCTGGTCCTCTGTGGAAGACTGAGTGAAGAGACTAGCTCTCTTCCCAAGACACTTGTTTATCCCCCGAAACTTAAAAATCCCAATGGATAAAAACATCTAGATTTTAAGGCTGGGAAAGTGGTTCATTGGTTACATGCTTACTTAACATAAGTAAGACACCAGGTTCTAACCACAGTACCATACACAGAGAAAGGAAAGAAGGAAGGAAGGGAGGGAAGGAAGGAGGGAGGGAGAGGGGAGGGAGGGAGGGAGGGAGGGAGGGAGGGAGAGGGGAGGGAGGGAGGGAGGGAGGGAGGGAGGGAGGGAGGAAGAAAAAATGAAGAAGAAAAAGAAATCTACATTCCACCAATTTTATTTCTGAGAACTCTACCACAGCAGAAGAGCTAGGGAGAGTCAAATATTCCTTTAACTACAACCCGTGATGGTCAGGCTGTTAGGACAGCTGTCTGGTGTCCAAAGAGCCTCTGGAGAGCTGAGAGTGGAAAGACACTTTTGTATTCAAGGAAGATGGGACTTCAGTTCTGAATTGCCTTAGAAGGAAGCTGGCAGAGATTAACTCCCCCATTCTTGGAATGTTCCAAAAACACAGAAAAATTATATACAATAGTAAGGGTATACTTGTAACAATAATAATAAACATAAAATAACCAGTAAAAATAATACTGTTTTGTGTTTCTTTAGCATAACCTTTCATAAAGATTAAAATGTTTTAAAGTGATTAACTTAAAAACCATTCGATAATAGTCTCAAAATAGTAATCATGTAGACTTTCAAACACTCAATATACTTTACAATGAAGTATGACCTTTCAAAAATATATAACCATTAAGCAATTAGTGCAACATCCTGTGAAAAGAAAAGTGCACAGGCACACCATCCAAAGCAAGTCCCCGACAAAGAACAGCTATGAAAATGATCACCAAATAGACGAAATCAGAGGGAGTGTTGTGACTAACGGGGAAAGTTAAAATCATCAGAGGGATGGGACTGGAAAGTGGCTGGCAAGTGACTAAGAGCACTGGCCACTACTGCAGAGACCAGTTGATCCTAGCACCTACACGGTGATTCACAACCGTCGGTGTAATTCCAGTTCCAGGGAGTCAGACGCCTTCTTCTGGCCTCTGTGGGCACCAGGCATGCACATGGTACACAGATACACATGCAGACCAAACACTCATACACATAAAATTTAAAAATAAATTAACCTTTAAAGGGAAAACCGACAAAAAAAAGTCACAAGGAACCTAAAGAAACACACCTAACATCAAGAAATCACTATAGTCCTGACCATTCACTAGACACACCATCGAACAAAGTAGCTGCGCCAAAGCTGTTCTTGTTCCTACACACGTTGGGCAGCCTGCAACCTACCGACCCAGCCAAGAGTCACTGCTACTACGTCATCACCACCGGCCTAGGTATCCTCACTGATTCACGTATCCCGCCTGCTTCCAAGGACCTCCTTTGGGCCCGCCCAGGTAGCAAAGCCCCCTGTACTCACTATTCAGTGAAGAAGCGGGCAATGCCATACTGGCTAATGTCCTCCCTGTTCTCCAGAAGCTGGCACACTGCATCCTCCATGTACGTGAGGACATGCCGCTGAGCTGAAATAAGAAAAAAGAAAGGAAAATGGGAGAGATTAAAAAAACAGAGTTCTCCCAATCCCAATGAGAGGGCGGGTAAGTCAAGGCGTTATCTCCGTCCTGGGGGAGTGGAATAGAAGACAGAAGCGGCTTGCTGGCCATAACTGAACTATGATCCCAAAGGGTGAAAGACATGACCGGCTGTCAGCACCGGCCCCCATTCTTGTTTTCAATAACCAAGAGTGTCAGCCCCTCTTTCCTGCAGGCTCCTTCCTTCATCCTCTCCCATCTGTGCATGAACAAAAATATATTCCAGGAAATGGATGGTCTGATCCTAAAGAAAATTCAGATCTCTAATTTTAAAAACTTCACTGGAAAAGATTAAGGAACATGAAAATTTCAGTGCTGTTATAGATGTACATCATTTAACCTTGGGAAACAGCAAGAACTTATTAGGTACATCTGTTATTAGATATACTTAGAAATGTGTGAATTAATCACAAACTTGTCAATATAAGTTTGACATAGAAAGACAAGTATCAAAGGGGTTGTTAGGGACTGAGGAAAGGGTCAAAGGGGAGTGGGACACAGAGGGCAGAGAAGGGAGGGTGGATATGATCAATGCATGAGTTACATATGTATCTGGAAAGGTCACAGTAAAATCAATTAATTTGTATAATATTAACAATAATTGCCGGGCAGTGGTGGCACACGCCTTTAATCCTGGCACTTGGGAGGCAGAGCCAGGCAGATTTCCGTGAGTTTGAGGCCAGACCAGAGGGAGATCTAGGACAGGCACCACAACTACACAGAGAAACCCTGTCTTGAAAAACCAAAAAAACAAAACAACAACAAAAACCCCCCCACAAAACCAATAATGTACAATCATGTTAATAATTAAAATCTGTTTTTGTCAAAACACAATCTTGTAAAGATAGATAGATATAGGTAGACAGAGAGATAGAGAGGTAAAGAGACAGATTTATTTATTTATTTATTTATTTATTTATTTATTTATTTATTTATTTTTAAGATATGATCTCTGTATATAGCCTTGGCTGGTCTGGAATCACCATGCAGACTAGGCTGGCCTTGAACTCACAGAGATCTGCCTCCCTCTCAAGTGTTGGGAATAAGGGCTTGTGGTTCTGTGCCCAGTGTAATAGTATATTAAATTTAGAAAGACCTGGGTTTCAGTGACTGCCTTTTGTAGCTTAATTTTGAATAGTTACTTAATTTACACTTGTTTGGGGCTTTATCAAGTTTACAAAGCTATGTAACTTAATTCTATAGTAAAGACAAACAGAAAAAGGAATAAAAAAGAAGGAAAGTCTTAAGAATAAGGCCGCAAAATAATACATGTCAAATTCTAACCCTGTTCTCAATATTTTAATCATCATAATCAAGTATACTAAAGAGAGAGGAAAACCATGGCCAGACTGATATTCAACCACAGCCATGCTTTCACTGCTGTATCCCTCCTTTCTGCTACCCACTTAACACTGATCTTACAGAACCCTTCCTTCCTTGGGCTCTCTGGCTTTTGATGGCTTACCTGCACCTAAGGCTAGTACAAGAATTCAGTATGCCCTCCCCCTTTTGATAGTAGAAATGAAAGAACTTCTACTTAGAAGCAAATCCTGCTGCTTCTCCTCCCTAGCTCCAGGGACTAAAAGTCAGTGGGAGTGTTTTTATAGTAGTTAGAATCAAAGTATTTTCATCCTGGGGCAAAAAAGGAGATTTTTTTTTTAAATAGACTGGAGAGGGTGGGGTTGTACCTGTTTAACATTTATCATCCAGTCAGACAGTTAGTTTACTATATTACAAATAACACCTACATTTTTGAGCCTCTACCCAATTTACTGAACAATGTGCCAGATACTAACTGTTCTACTGCATTATTTTATCTAATACTGGCAACAATCTTATGATAAGTATTAGTGTTCTTCTATCTTACAGTTGGAATAGCTGAGACTTAGAGAATTAAAGCAACAGCTCAAGATCACACAGCTAGTAGTAAGGGAAGCTGAGATTCAGATCAAGGTTTGTCTTGTCCTAGCATCCATGCTCTTCACAAAATGCCTCATCATTAACACTTTACAATCAGCCACGAAAGTGAAAGTTATCTCCATGTTACCCAGAACATAAGACACGAGGGAAGCAAAATCATCTGAGGGGTGTGATCCAGTCCTGTCCATGTGAACTACGGGCACATATGTACTCACATGAGTGTCACGTGTGTGAGCACCTTTCTGTCCTGTCTCTGCCTGCACATGGACCAGCACCTGTGTGAAGTCAGGACTTGTCTCCAAATTTCCAAGAACCACTCACTCTACTACAAAGTATTCACCCCACCCCTTCGCAGGTCACAAAGTGGAACTAGAAAGCGCTGGTGTTTTCTTTAATCTGAGCTAAGGGGTAGGAATTAAAAAGAGCCACAGAGACAGGAGGGAAAGGCTCCTCTGTGGGAATTCCGACCAGCCTAGTGAGAACAAGCGTGAAGCTCTCTCTAATTGCTCTTCCTAATTTCCTCACCTGCAGCTCTTATCAAGTCTAGTGCTCTCTGTGGTTAGGTGTACCACCCAGCCCTGAAAATCCTTACAGTTGATCAAACTTCAATGAGACTTAGTAAGTCCAAGGCTCCTGCCCGGCAATAAACGTGGAGAGTGCTGCTTTGTAAATGCAAAGGAATAGCTTTAATTTATGTGAGTGATTAAAGAATTCAAACAGAACACCTGCAGCCCCGGAGGGAAAGATATCTGGGCACCTGAGCTGCCTTTCTGGAGAAGGAAAAGCATTTCAGACTGTCTTTTCCTCTTCTGTTTGCTGTGACTTCCACAACGCGATCAGGATTAAGTCTTCTAACACGTACCAATAACGCTTACTGTCCTGAAATCCCCATTAATGCCTACTTGCAAAAGTCATGATCAGATAGCGTTGTCTGAGGTAGACATTTATACCTTCATCATGCTCAAATGGAAAATCCAAGTAAAATGAAGTATAAGTAAACATTGCCTGATCCTTATGTGAACCAAGGGAGTGACGGAAACTGTGGATCAGAAACTTCGTGGTTCTGTTGACTTGGACTATATTGATCACTCTACCTCTTTATACCAAAGTGGCTCCTGCTTTAAAGTGATTGGGAGTAAAAATGTGTCTGATAAAAACCTACTTTAAGCCGGGCGGTGGTGGCGCACGCCTTTAATCCCAGCACTCGGGAGGCAGAGCCAGGCGGATCTCTGTGAGTTCGAGGCCAGCCTGGGCTACCAAGTGAGTTCCAGGAAAGGCGCAAAGCTACACAGAGAAACCCTGTCTCGAAAAACCAAAAAAAAAAAAAAACACAACCTACTTTAACACAGCACTTGGAAGAGGCAGGTGGATCTCTGTGAGTTCAAGGCCAGCCTGATCTACATTGTGAGTTCCAGGACAACCAGGACTATGTAGAGAGACTCTGTCTCAAAAAACAAACAACAAAAAGGGTTTTATATCTATAATAATTTACATAATCATATACCCATTTTAGCTATGGCTTTTAAACTTGTGGGAAGCATTCACTTATTAACTGCTAATTACTCAGAAGGCCCTAATTTACATGGGGAAAGTCCAAAATGGTTTCCTTTTACTCTCTTCCCAAACATAAATACCATCAAAGTGCTAGCTGTTTATTTCACAATTAAATGATAAGGGAGCCCATTTGGAAATTCTTGCTTGAGGGGTCTAGAATTTCCACCTACAACATTAGTTACACCATTTTCATTTTTAAATTATCATTTAAAACAGTCTCAACACTTGAATAAACAAGTCTTACCAGGACTATATTAATGAGTTACTAAACATGCTATCAATAAATACACGGGCCCAGCAGTGTAGGAAGAAGCAGAGTGTATGTGCACATATATTCTATCTTAAACCTGACTGCCTCCTCTCGTTCCAGAACTTTTTGGAAGCACACGTCATTCCTTGTGCTCTCAAGACTCAAATGCTGGGTAAGCACAAATAAATGTCTGTTAAACTAAATTCAAATTGTTCTTTAGGATGAGGAAACTAAGTCTGCTTAGCCACCAGCCTGTCATGTAAACTGCTTATATGTCTCAAGTTCAGTATCACTTATAAATTACTAACATCATCCTATATATGACCATGTAAAATACAAACAAATGGCTAAATGGATTTACAAGCTACAGACTTCTAAGTTTATTATTTTCATCTTCCGTCTTTCTTGGTATTATCTGGGTCCTAGAAAACAGTGTGTTCTGTTAAAACATTTTATCATCTGCAAGAACATCTTTGATCTTAGCCCACACTAAACCAATTGCCCTTGACCAAAGGGGCTGAGGAAATGAGAAAACGATCACATTTAATTCCCATACAGCTCAGTGAAGCAGGCAACAGTTTCTTTTGCAGCAAAGAGAGATCAGGGAGCCATCTGAAGTCCATGTGACTGGCAGAGCTAGGATTTGACCCCAAAGCGGAAGTTCTCCCACTCAACTTCACTACCTCTCAAAAGCACAGAGCAAGTTGGTTTACTCCTGTAATTCCAGCACTCTGGAGGCTGAGGCAAGAGTACTGTTAGAAGTTCAAGACTAACCAGGGCTGCACAGCAAAACTCTGTCTCAATGAAACAAGGGGGGAGGAGAAGAAAATAAAACCCCAAATCTTCCATGTGTCCCTTCTAACATGTACATTACCTTTTCACTGTTAACACTAGGAAAGGTGCTTATAGGGTAAATTAGACAGTTAAGTTATAAACTTTAATAAACACCTCTAGGCTTTTGTCTGTCGGCTTTCAAATTCTACACTCTAATTTGTTTACGGGCTCAGATGACACAGAGAAGATACAGACCAGTCAATGGGTGGCTGGTCTCCTCGGTTTAAGACGCAAACTTTCTTCATTGCTTTTCTAGTTTCCTTTGCTTCTTGAGACAGGGTCTCATGGAGTCCAGGCAGGCTTTTTTTAAACGTATTTAATATATTAAAAAGGAATATAGTATAAGTGCTGTGGTATAAAGAGGAGCCACATTTTTCACAGGATAAATTCTTAAAAATGATTTGCAGTGAGGGAGCATCAGGATCTTGAAACATGAAAGTTTTGTTAAACAAAATTTCAAAATTATAATCCTTGCAGTGAAACATTTTGCCATTTTATCTATGTATTAACATCATTGTTCCTCTAAAAAGAATTTTCATCAACACTGTCTTTTTATGTAAAAATATATATGTAGATATTTAACCTCCTGAGTGACTAGTCATACATCAGATATAATTTAATGAGAGAATTTTAAAGTTCTTAGAATGAACTAGTATAGATTTATAATGTGTGTTCAATTGTGATAAAAATTCAAGAGCATACCACAGAATTTGTACTTAAATTCTGAGTTAGAAAATATGATTTATCCCCAAGTAAAACCAATAAACTGTTTTAAATAAACAGTTAATAAAATGGATTACTGAGAAGTCCTATTTTCTCATTTATTAATAAAATGCAGATAGACTACCAACTTGGATGTTTCCTACTATATACACCAAAATGATTTCATTACCAAGAAATTACCTGCAACACAAAAGGGTGAGATAATTAAAATGTTTGCTTTATAATGAACCAATCTATACAATTCATCTTTCCTAGGCTGAAATGAGTGGAATGGTGGCCCATTCTCTTGTATAAAATCCTTCCTCTTCTGAAACCCCGAGGGAAGGTAACTGAAGTGACAAATGTGGAGCCATGGTTCCCAGTTCTCTATGAAACTGCTGCCGGGTTCAAAAAAATTTCTGTCAAACACAGGTGGAAAATTGTGGGGCTACTCTGTACAGTTTTTAGAAATACTTTCAGAACAACTTAATTAGAAGGGACTAAAATGGCCCTGTAAACAATGTCCTTGGAATGCTTGTTAGTGTCGAGATGAGGGCCATTTCCCACCTCTACTACTGTCCCTATGTTATCATAGTCATGGCTCCAGCCATTATGACTCCTGTCGTCAGAGTAGAAATCCTCTCGGCCTCCTCTGTAATGAGTCAGACCCATGGTCAGAGGAGCGCTGCTCATGGCTATAGTGTCTATCTCCTGGTTAGGGGTGAGAATTCTGTCTTTTACGCTGTAATGACAGTGCATCTTGGTGCCACTGGGAGCTGGAAGATTGGTTAAAGCTGTGAGCGTGTGATTCACCTGATGGCGAAGATCCTGACTGATCTGCATGTGGAGAACCAAATTTCCCAACACATGACATTTGTCTGAAAACATTGTTCACCAATGTGGTAATCTGGAGAAGAGAAGGACCTCTGGACCATCCATGCTGACAGAGTTGTTACCCATCTTCCTTTCATAGCTGTTAGGAGATGTGGAGGTAGAGCTTACATTTCCAACATGATGCTGGGGATATGACACACTGGCATCCTGAGAGGTGTGACTATTTCCTGATCTAAACTGAATTTTGATAGGCCTCCTGAAAAGTTTGATTCCATTGAGAAGATCCATGTCGTAAGGAACAGACACTTCGTGTTTGAAATCCACAAATGCGAACTGTTTCAGTTTTCCATCTTTATCTTTTGGGATTTTCACCTTATTACTGGTCCAGCCTGGTGGAACAGCTCAAGAGGAGCTCCTCCGTCACCTTGGTCTCCAGGTAGCCCACAGAGTGCAGTCGGCCTCAGTGGCCGCATCACTTCCAGTCTCCAGCTTAGTCTGACTGCTCAGGCAGGCCGACCGACCCTACTGCGCCCAGGCAGGCTTTGAACTCATGATGTAGGATGACCTTGGACTTCTGATCCTCCTGCCTCCACCTCCCAAGTGCTGGGCCTGAACGTACATACCATCGCAATCAGTTTTGTGGAACCCCTAACTTTGGACATATGAGGCAAGCATTCTACTAACTGAGATGCACTCCCACCCTAAGAAGAATGCTTTAAAAAATATAGAAATATGGGCTAGCAAAATGGCTCAGAGGTAGGGATACTTGCCACGGAGCCTGACTTTTTGAGTATAATCCTCAAAACCCATGTGGTGGAAGGAAAAACTGACTTCTAAAAGTTGTCTTCTGACCTCTAAACATGTTCACACCTCTGCCCCATATACACACAAAACAAACAAACAAATAAATGAATGAATAAAATTTTAAAAGCTTTCTTGTCTGTTTTTTTTTTTTGTTGTTGTTGTTGTTTTTTTTTTTTTTTTTAAGAGACAGGGTCTCTCTGTGTAGCCCTGGCTGTTCAGAAACTAGCTCTGTAGACCAGGCTGGCCTCAAACTCAGAGATCTGCCTCCTTTGCCTCTTAAGTGCTAGGATTAAAGGTGTATGCCACCACCGCCTGGCCTTAATAAAATACTTTTAAAATACCTAAAAATATACATTCTGGTTTTTATATAAATGACAAAAATATGAACACACCTTGTTTCTACCTGATGTCTGGTTAATTTTCATAAAACAATACAAAATCGGGCTGGAGAGATGGCTCAGAGGTTAAAAGCACTGGCTGTTCTTCCAGAGGTCCTGAGTTCAATTCCTAGCAACCACATGGTGGCTCACAACCATCTGTAATGAGATTTGGTGCCCTCTTCTGTCATTCAGGTATACATGCAGGCAGAATACTATACACATAATAATAAATAATTAAAAAAATACAAAATTAATTGACCCTTTGGGTATTTCCCAAAGGTACATAGTTCCCTACTGATATATATTTAAGTTATCTTCATGTTTTTTTCTGTAACAAACTGCACTATGTTCAACCCTTCCCACTCCCACTTAAAAGTGGGGATCAAAACCAGTGCTTTGTGCATGGTAGGCACAAACTGACTTACCTCTCCAGCCCCACTGAACATTCTTGCATATTTCCCTGCACACATGTACAAGTAGTCCTCTCAAAGTGAAACTGGCATTTTACAGGATGCCAGTTTTCACACATGCTGTCTTCACATCTACAGACACAAACAACGAAGCGGCTAGTCCAAGCTGGGCGTGGTGGTGCATGCCCATAACCCCAGTATTCTGCAGGGGAGGAGGGCAAGAGAGTCGGGGGTTCAAGGCAAGCTTCAGTTGCATAGTAAGCCGGAGGCCATGCCACAGCTGCCTGAGAACCCTCTCAAAAATCTAAAACGAACAACAAAAAAGTGGCGATTCCAATTTACACACTTCCTGGCCTCAGCAGGATTTACTTTTACTATCCTTCACCTAAAATTTACTAATTTTGCTAATTTAACAACACAAAATACCTTTTGTTACTTTTAGTTTTCTGATTTGTTTGCTTTGCAACAGGGTCTCACTATGCAGCCTTGGCTGGCCTGAAACTCCCTATGTAGACTAGGCTGATTTAAACTCACAGAGATCCTCCTGCCTCTGCCTCCCAAGTTCAGGAGCTAAAAGCACACACCACCACTCTCTGCAGCCTTTTAGTTTCATTGATTCCAACTAATGCTGTCACATTTCAATGGGAAGTTTGTTTTGTATTTCTTCTATTAACATTCTGTTCATATTTTTACTAACTGTAACAGAAAACATTAAAAGGCTACTCAGTTATGAAGACAGACTCTAAACTCAGGCCTTTTTGGTCTGGACTGCAAAACACAGCCACCCTTAAAGAGCTACACTAGTGCAATTGTGGGAGTACCCACTCACAATCCCAGCTACTGGAAAGGCTGAGGTAGAAGTTCCCTAGCCACCACTCCCCAAAAAAGCAATATTATATATACCAAATGGAGTATTCTGAGAACAAATGTACAAATTAAGAAACAATCCTTTACTTTAATAGTTGATTATCAAACAGACAAAACTCATGCATTGCCTCTATATAGCCAAAGCACAAGAAGGCATGCCAGAAGCAGGCAAAGCACAACACCCAAGCTAACATCACCTGTGACAACCAGAAAGCAAGAGTAACTAAAGATCTCTGGGTAGAGTAGAGGATAGAAACCCAAACTACTTCACTCAGCCCAAAGAGGCATTGTACCAGTTAACAGATGTACAGAACCGAGAGTCTCACCGGTCAAACAGTCTCTGGTCAACCATTAATCCTCCCCTCTCTCTTCTCCTTCCCTAAAACTGGTGACATATTTTGGGGATGCCAATTAAGGCTAAGTGCTTACATTCCATTGCCATAGCATTTCCAGACTAAATCTCATAACACAGAATTAGTAGGTTGGAGTCCAGCAATTCCAAATACCAGAAACTACAGAATCTCTTTTTTTTTTTTTTTTTTTTTTTTTTTTTTTTTTTTATTTATTTATTATGTATCCAGAATCTCTTTTTAAGGAGGCTTCCACGCAGATTCAGGCTTGGAGTGCTCAGTTAGCTGATCATACGAGAATGTACTTCCTGAACACCAGAGGACTCTAACGTGGTATTTATACTTCCCAGTGACAACTAAGGAACCCAAGAAGAACTAAGTAATGCCTGTTGTGACAAAAACTTCACAAAGACAGTGAGTGACCCACGGAGGAATGCAGTTATCAAGTCAACTTGCATAAATCTATTTTCCAGAGAGCATGATAGGTTTTAGGTTTCAAATCCCAACCCAACCCTGTAAATTGTCAATCCTGGGGTCAGGGACATGCCACTTAAAATGTTACATCAGGCAATGAATAGTAAAGCCACAGGGTGAAAATGAATTGTCCCATGTAGTTACCCAGGATTGTAGTTCTTGGAGGGCAATTTACAAATCATGATAAAATTCTCAGAACTTCTTACATTGGCAATCTGAGATTTAATTCAGGTTAATGATAACAGTCATAAGATACTAACGTAAAACTTTATAATTTACCTGGTATTTTCTGTTAAAGTATTGGTTGTTTTTTAAATAGCTGGCACTGTGATAACAGTAACAGCTTCTCACTTCCCCCACTTGGCAACTAGACAAGTCTCATCTAAGTTGACTAACGCTCATGGGCTTAGAACTCCTGCCCTTCTGCCTTGTGTGGAGAAGGCCTCTGTTAAAGATGGAGACTGTTTTCAAATGGCAGGCTCACCTGTCAAATCCCCACTGAGAGCTGTCCACAGCCTGCTCGTGGATATGACTCTAACAATGCTTGGTAAGCCTGGTCATTTCTATTTCTGTTACAAAAGCAAAGAAAGCCATTGTAGATATTTATAGACGCCCCAGAGGCCCAGCCCAAAGTGCACAAAACCCACACGGGATGAATGCCTGAACAGTACAGGCTAGATAGGGAGGTCCCAGGTTACTTTACTCACAAGACTCATGCTAACGTTTAGCATATCATCTACATTAATGGTATAAAGCACTACAAAACACCAAAAAAATATACTTCGGATCATTTTACCAAACCGATAATCTTTGACTCGTTACTTTTAGCAAGGTTGTACTAGCCAGTCCTGTACTTCCCACCAGGCCCAGTTCAAATCCAACCATCATCTTTGGGAAGTGTTCCCAAATTCTCTTCCAGCTACAAACAACCTTCTCATTTGCTGAACCCCCTAACGCCTATCCTGGATATGTCCCTGGCATCTTCTCCTGGACACAGGCTACTCCTGCTACCCATGTGCAAAATGTTCTGTCAGACCTCTTGTTCTTAAAAATGGACAGGTATCATGAGTCATTTATCTTTTATCCTCCTTAACATTGAGGGTCATTCAGCATCTTCCATCCAACAGTCATTCAAATGTTTACTGACTGACTACATAAACTGTGCACACTATTTGTAAACGGTGGTGCTAGTTTTTATTCAATGCAGGCACCACAGGCCTGTGCTTCCCAGGTGGGAAACACCCAAGACCAAAACACACTCTACTACAATATTAGGGTTCTTACAGGAAGCTACTTTTGTCCTCCTCTCAAGCACTCCTCATGTTGCCTTTTTCTGCCTTCTCTCCATTCCAATGAGAAAGCACTTGTTCCTTCTATTGTTACTAAGAGCCCATTATGTTCAAGGTAAAGTGAAAAACTGCATTCGATGCAATCACCAGTCCCTCACAAATTTGGGGGCTACTTGTCATTTGGACATCCAGGACTTGAATAAAAGAAAGTCTAAATTCTTTTCACTCCAAAAAACTATTTTCTTTTTCGAGAGAATGGAGTCCACAGCACAGCACAGGAAGCAGTGCTCAGTAAGCCACCGTTCATAAACAGCTTTGCCGAAAGCGTAACAAAGGTTCTGTTGTGCTCTTGCATGGCATGGCCAGTGAGCAGCAGGAGCAGATGAACTCTTTAAGAAGCAAGTGTTCTGTCTTCATGCAAATGTTTGCATTAATAAAAAATGAAGAAAAAGATATAGAAAACGCAGGCTAGCTGGATATAATAGGTCACTAAACGGGAGGTTTCTCACATTTTCCAGGCCGAGTCAGCAGGTCTTTTAAAAACTTTGTCATTCTGAACCTTTCACAGACATCACAAGAAAGACATGCAAATACCAGAAGCAAATCAAAGGACGTCCCGCTGCTCTGCTGGCGCCTCCCTCATCCATGCTGGTTTGTCATTTTCTGTTAACCCTAGTGCTGGCTGCTGTTTTGTTGAGGAATGGAGTCCCTAGCCCAAGTGGCAGTCCACGTCCAGCCAGCTGGCCCCAGCACTGATAACATTACAATGCAAGCCATGTCCTACCACTCAGGGACACGTGCTGCCAGGCAACAAGTGCAGCGTGTGATTTTTACACACTTGGTTTGCAAATCTGCATGGGAAAGAGCCTCTAACAAGCCACTTCAGAAGATGTGGTCTCCTCGAGTGTGCACATGCACATCACTAAGTAGTTCTCTGAAGGATTTGTGAGGCTCAGTCCTTCAAAGTGAAGTAGACAGTCAGGACTATAAAAAACAAAACCCTTTGGGGGAGGGGTAGCTACTATGTGCCAAAGCCACGCACTCTGTGCTTAGCCTGTGTTGTCTATTTAATTTTCACAACCACAAATTAAGGTAGATATATCCATCCCATCTTATAGCTGGGGAAACTGAGGCTTAAGGAGGTTATATAATTGTCCAAGGACACTTAGATCATAATGAAAGCCAAGGCTCAAAACCATATGCTGGCAAGTCTCCCACCACTCATATGTTTTATTACACACAATCACTTTTTTTGAGTGGATGGGGAATGGAGCAGAGCCTGCTCTAGGATAAGCAAGTGCCGTGATGCTGAGCTGAACTCCCAGCCCATGGATGCTGTTGTGGAACCAGTGGCATGGTCTTCCTTGTCCTCTTAACCATCTGGAGAACTTAGTGTCCATTTCTAAGAGTCAGTGGCTTTAGAGCTGGGTACAGTGGCTTGTACCCATAATCCCAGGATTCAGGAGCTGAGGCAGGAGAATCACCAAGAGCTTAGGCCAGCCTGGGCTACATAGTAAGCTCCAGGACAGTCAGCTACTGAGACTCTGTTCCCAAACACTACCCACCTCCCCCCTCAAAAAAGATGAGGTGGGCTTTTAGGTTGTGATAAAAATCCAATTTAAGATGCAGAGTTTTATCATAGAAAAGAGGATATATTTAATCCATACACAGTATCCAAGAATCTCCTAAAAGTCACTTATAGATCCTTGGGGGTTCACTACCTACATGAAAAAGAAAAGAAGAAAACAATGGCATAGAACACACATCGCTGTCCCTAGATACAGATGGTCTGTTTTCTTTTTATCTTTTTTCCTACCACTCTCCTCAAGTTCGGCAACAACATAATGACGGACCACTAAAACCCCCAACCTGCAAATTCCCTGTCCTCCAACACACTGCTCCTTTACCAGGAAATCAATTAAGCCTCGCCACAGACTCTGTCCCATTGGCCTCTGGATTGCACAGCACTCCTTCCATTCCCACAGCTTTGCTTTCCATGGTCTCCTCCGTTACTGCAGTCAGGAATATGGTAAGTACAGGGTTTGGTACTACATGAGGTCTGCAGATAAGGGAGAGCTGGATGCAACAGTCAGACACTCCATTACTGTTCCATCGCTGCTCCTGAATTACAAAAGCTTACGGGGCAGGACTCTGAGTTCACACTGTTCAACTCCCATCATTTTACTCGTAAATAAGCCAGGGTCCTACTTTCTGCTCCTCTTGATTCAGGATGCAGAATTCTTGGGCTTACTTAAATGTGAGTTTGAAGTTTTCTGCATTTCCATGTGTAATCATAATGCTGAAGTTTTTCTTTGAGCAAAGTAAACAAATCACGACAAAAACTGAACACTGTGATTCCTTGGAGACCAAAAAAGCTAAAGAAAAAGGAACTAAGAACACGTGCACACAGAGGGTTCAAACTGAGCCCAACTATTTACTTCTCCATTTTCTATGATTTTTTTCCTTTTTCATTTTTCTGCCTTTTAAAACTTTAGTTGGTACTATATTTCTCATAATTTTATTACATATTCTCTTATGAGATAATAAATATTTCTTTTCATAAATATTGATTGCCAGGTGGTGGTGGCACACGTCTTTAATCCCAACACTTGGGAGGCAGAGGCAGGTAGACCTCTGTGAGTTCGAGGCCAGCCTGGTCTATAGAGCTAGTTACAGGACAGCCAGGACTAAACAGAGAAACCTTGTCTCAAAAAACAAAAAACAAACAAATAAATAAATAAATATTGATTTTGTTTTCTGCTAGAAACCTTAAATTTTTATTTTGATCAAAATAATTTAATATTTCTCTATGAATATATATTCTCTTTTATTTCATCTCTTGTTCCTCAAATCTCCAGATACAAATTAGAATATGTATCTAAAGTTAAAGACATTGCTAGAGTTTTCAAATACCAGGCTCTACCACAGATTATGTAAATTTACAAGTATTTTTTCTTATTTTATTATTATTATTGATGACAGGGTTTTATTGCCCTGTCAGACACCATCCAGAAGACATGGCATCACAGACAAGCAAGCCTGGAACTTGCTATGTTGACCAGGCTGACCTCTGCCTCCCAAGTGCACATAAAGACATGTGCCATCATGCTTGGTGATGTTTTCTTTTATAAATCATTTTCCCTTCACAACACACACACACACACACACACACACACACACACACACACACACACAGGCAAACACAAATTCAGGTAAAGATCACATTTCTCAGCTTCTCTTGTAGCTGCTTTGGTCATATGATTAAATTATAAAATATAAGCAAAATCTTTTGAGTCTTCTAGAGAGTACTTAAATAGAACTAAGTATAATGAGTGATGTCCCTTATTTACCTGAAGAGATAAAAGTTTCTTCAGTCTCCAGAGATTCTGAGAAAAGGGACCAAATCCATAGCTAGGATAGACAGGATAATAGAAGCCCAAACCTTTTTCTGGTAGCTTGGAGTATAACACTCCACTCTGTCTATCCTCAAAAGAAAAATAACTTCCTTTCTGGCATTTATTTAAGGTGTTTCTCTTTCTTTCTTTTTTTTTGTTTTTGTTTTTTGTTTGTTTGTTTGTGTTTTTGTTTTTTGAGACAGGGTTTCTCTGTGTAGCTTTGCACCTTTCCTGGAACTCACTGTGTAGACCAGGCTGACCTCGAACTCACAGAGATCCGCCTGCCTCTGCCTCCCCAGTGCTGGGATTAAAGGCGTGCGCCATCACCACCCGGCTTAAGGTGTTTTTCTGAGACTTACTGTATTTTATGTATCTGTGTATGAATGCCCGAGTGTATCTGAGTGCACTCCATGTGTGTGCAGGAGCCAAGGAGAGCAGGAGAAGTCATAATATCCCCTGAAACTGGAATTACGGGTGAACTATGATGTAGGTTCCAATCCCTGAACCTGGGTCCTCTGAAAAAGCGGTAAACTCTCTTACCCCATTTTACATTTTGACAGCATCTTAGTCTGTTGTACAAGCTGCTCTAGAACTTATTCTGGAGTTTGTGGCAATCCTCCTGCCTCACTTCTTGAGTGCTTGGATTACAGATGTGAGCCACCATACACTGCTTCCTACTCTGTTTAAACCATATAATTTTTCTAGAAAGTATAAATGAAGGGATTGGATTAATCAGGCTAACAAGTATTCAACCAGAAAACCCATTAGCCTGTTGCTGTGTGTAGAAATGGAGGATACAATGGCACAAGTCCAGAAGACATGGCATGTCACACACCATCCAGAAACATGGCATGTCACACACCATCCAGAAGACATGGCATCACAGACACCATCCAGAAGACATGGCATCACAGACACCATCCAGAAGACACGGCATGTCAGACACCATCCAGAAGACACGGCATCACAGACACCATCCAGAAGACATGGCATGTCACACACCATCCAGAAGACATGGCATGTCACACACCATCCAGAAGACATGGCATCACAGACACCATCCAGAAGACATGGCATGTCACACACCATCCAGAAGACATGGCATCACAGACACCATCCAGAAGACATGGCATGTCAGACACCATCCAGAAGACATGGCATCACAGACACCATCTAGAAGACATGGCATCACAGACACCATCCAAAAGACATGGCATGTCACACACCATCCAGAAGACACGGCATCACAGACACCATCCAGAAGACATGGCATGTCACACACCATCCAGAAGACATGGCATCACAGACACCATCCAGAAGACATGGCATGTCACACACCATCCAGAAGACATGGCATCACAGACACCATCCAGAAGACATGGCATGTCACACACCATCCAGAAGACACGGCATCACAGACACCATCCAGAAGACATGGCATGTCACACACCATCCAGAAGACATGGCATGTCACACACCATCCAGAAGACATGGCATCACAGACACCATCCAGAAGACATGGCATGTCACACACCATCCAGAAGACATGGCATCACAGACACCATCCAGAAGACATGGCATGTCACACACCATCCAGAAGACACGGCATCACAGACACCATCCAGAAGACATGGCATGTCACACACCATCCAGAAGACACGGCATCACAGACACCATCCAGAAGACATGGCATCACAGACACCATCCAGAAGACATGGCATGTCACACACCATCCAGAAGACACGGCATCACAGACACCATCCAGAAGACACGGCATCACAGACACCATCCAGAAGACATGGCATGTCACACACCATCCAGAAGACATGGCATGTCACACACCATCCAGAAGACATGGCATGTCACACACCCTCCAGAAGACACGCACTCCTGTCCTCAGGGCTCACAGTCTAGTGAACGGGCTAACAACTTTCACAACTTAAACAGTAACATTTTAATTGCTCCTGAAAAGTTACTACCAGCCGGGTGGTGGTGGTGCATGCCTTTAATCCCAGGACTCGGGAGGCAGAGGCAGGCGGATCTTTGTGCGTTCGAAGCCAGCCTGGACTACAGAGTGAGTTCCAGGAAAGGCGCAAAACTACACAGAGAAACCCTGTCTCAAAAAAAAAAAAAGAAAGAAAAAAGAAAAAGAAAAGTTACTACCAAATACTCCCACATACATTATCTCTTTGAACCTCCTCACAATCAATCTAGGAGTCAGATTATCTCCATCTTATAAATGACACTGCCCAAGGTCACACAGTTTGTCAACCTCACAGTATAACTATTTCCACTGAATTACAGCATTAGGATAATGCACAAAGAAAGCTTAAGATGGTCATGACTAACACTAATTAATTGATAAAAACCTGACTATAACATAGATGACCATAAATCAACTTCTTAGAATTTCACACAACTTACATTAAGATGTTTTTAACTCATCTTCCATCGACTGGCCGGGAAACACTAACTTTAGGAATGATGGTGGCTCTATTTCCTTCTCAGATGCTGCATTCTGAACTAGAGCAGAAAATGAGCAAAGGGAGCAGCACATGAGCTGTGGGACAGCTAAAGCAGGCAGCTTCTCTCCAGCCCATGCCAGTGCTATCCAGAATAAAACACCTGCAAACTTCCAGAAATCTCTGTTCAGAAAACTGACTTTGCTTAAGTAGTCTACCTCATCTAGGATAGGTAAGTTTACCTTCAGTCCAAATTTTCAACAGTTCTACACTGCCATCCCACATCCAGGCAACCAGACTCAGCATCCATAGCAAGGAAGCCCCATTAATTTATACCTAGTTCCTACCTCAAACTACATATAAAAATTAACCCAAAATGGACCACAGGCCTAAATGTAAAGTCAGTACCATAAAACTCTCAGAATAAAAAAAATTATAAATCTCTATGAACTTGGTTTAGGCAATTAGTTTCATAA
Organism: Peromyscus eremicus; assembly: GCF_949786415.1. Lineage (NCBI taxonomy): Eukaryota > Metazoa > Chordata > Mammalia > Rodentia > Cricetidae > Peromyscus > Peromyscus eremicus. Next base: position 67,236,783 of record NC_081419.1, read on the forward strand.
TGTTCAAAAAGTAAAAATAATCCAAATTATCTATCCACTGACAAACAAGTACTCAAAATGTGTTAGACCATACAGTCAAATATTATTCAGCTATAACAGTGAATGAAGTCCTGAAAACATTCCACAACATGCATGAACATGAAAACATGCTCAGACTTCAAAAGAAATATCCAAAAGAGATAGAAAGTTAGATTAGTGGTCGCCAGGAGTTGGTTGGGGGTAAAACTTAGTATGAGGTTTTTTGGAGAGATGATAAAAGTTCTGGAATTAGGGACAGTAGGAAGATGGCTCAGTCAATAAAATGCTTTTTGTGCAAAAATGAGAACACAAGTTTAGATTTCCTGCACTCACATAAAAGCCAAGAGTGTTCATGCACACCTGTAACCATGGCACTGAGGTGAATGGAGAGACAGCGACGGGCATACACCCAGAGCTCACCTGCCAGACAGCTTAGCAAACTGTGTGCTCTGGGTCCAGGAAGAGACTCTGTCTCAAAAGATAAGGTAGATAAGGTAGTAATTGTTGTGGAATATTAGCTTAAGATGTGTTACATTCACGTTTATTCTGTGGAATATTTGTTCAATGATGCAAAAATGTGTTGCATTCTTTTATGTTGCATTTGTTTAACTCTGTAAAGCTGTGTTACTTTGCCTGTCTAAAACATCTGATTGGTCAAATAAAGACATGAGTGTCCAATAGCTAGGAGGAGAAAGGAATAGGCAGGGCTGGCAGGCAGGAGAAATCTAGGGAAGAACTGGGAGCGAGAAAAGTAGAAGGAGAGGATGCCAGGGGCTAGCCACACAGCCACAAAGCCACACAGCCACACAGTCACATAGCCAGCCACGGAGTAAGAAAGAAATAAAGATACACAGAATAAAGAAAGGTAAAAAGCCCAGAGGCAAAATGTAGTTAAAGATAAATGGGATAATTTAAGTTAGAAAAGCTTGTTTCTAGCCAAATACCTGAGCCCATGGAGGACATTTCTCACTCCAGCCACCCCACATACAAATAAAGGTGGAAGGAGAAAATCAATCCCACAAAGTTGTCCAGCCTTCACACATGTATGATAGCATGTGTGTATGTACATGCGCACACACATACACACACACAATAACACATCATTTTCAGCATACCAAAAGCTGAGTTATATTCTTATATATTTTACCAAAGAATCTAGGGAACATACAATATATTCTATGAAAAATAAATTGAAATTCTATATTTAAATCATTTTTTTTTAGATTATAACATAATTACATTTCCCCCTTCCCTTTCCTCCATCCAAACTCTCCCATACACTCTTCCCTGTTCTCTTTCAAATTCATGGCCTTGTTTTTCATTAGTTGTTATTGTATGCATATATGTACATACACACACACACACACACACACACACACACACACACACACACATATATACCTAAATATCACTTACTCAGTCTGATGACACTTAAATCTTTACTGGAAAAAAAAAAACCTTACTGAACTGAACAGAAAAAACTAAGTAGGAAAAAGCCTTTAGAAATAACAGAATTTGAAAGAAATCTAAGCACCTACCAATACTACTTTGGAGTCAGATAAATTTCTTTCTTTCTTTTTTTCTATGTTTATTTATTTATTTGCTTGTTTGTTTATTCAAGACGGGGTTTCTCTGTATAGCTTTGGCTGTCTAAGAACTCTGTAGACCAGGATGACCTCAAACTCAGGGATCTGCCTGCCTCTGCCTCCCAAGTGCTGGAGTTAGATACATTTCATTCAAACTTCAGCTCCACACATCTCACTCAGTGACCTTGGGCAAGTCACATGTCCTGAATCTATTTCTGCAAGTAAGATGAAAAGTAAGATGAACCTGCTGTGAAGACACAATGGCACTGCCATCATCTCCTCTATCTCCGATATCAGTCCCTCCAGTCAGCAAGGGCGCCGGTTTGGGCCCATTTTCACTTAACACACTGTTGCGGCTGCTGTACTGCTGAACCACCGTGCCTGCCTTAGAGTCTGTGTTTAAAAGAAGAAAAGAAGCTAAAGAAGTGGTTCGGTGGTTAGGAGCACCTGATGCTCTTGCAGAGGACCTAGGTTCAGTTCCTCACACCCACATGGTGGCTCACACCATCTATAACTCCAGTTCCAGGGTTCCAATGCCCTCTCCTTGCCTCCGTGGGTACCACATACAGACACCACACACACATAAATGCAGGCAAAACACATACTAAAATAAAAATAATTTTAAAATAAGATGCTGCTTCTTTAAAAATAAATAAATAATAAAAAGGCATGAATCTTGCCTCAGATTTAGAATTTAAATAAAATAGCCTTTCCCCTTAATATGTCATCTAATGAAAATAAGACCTCAGAAATGAAGTACCCAAATACTACTAACTATAATTGGAAATAAAAGATGAACTCTTGTAAAGGATCCTTAGGAGTCTTCTCAGGGATTGCTGCCCAAAATATTATGAAAATAACTACAAAAGTAGAAGAAGATATTTCAGTAATAATTCTGTCATTTAAAAATATAAATTGGGGACTGAGAGATGGCTTCAGGGTTAAGAGAGCTTCCTGCTTTTGCAAAGGTTCTGAGTTCAGTTCCAGCACCCACATCAGGTATATCACAAGTGTCTGTAACTCTAGATCCAGGAATCTGACGCCCCCTTCTGGCCTCAAATCAGTACTACACTAATGTGCACAAACCCACACACAGATATACATATATACATGTCATTTAAAAAATAAAATCAACAAGAAAAACAAATATAGATTGTTTCCTGGTAAGCCTCCTTATGTAAAACAAAAGCTGCTGTTATTAATTGGCTGAGCCTGAGAACTTTCAAGGTGGCGAGCCTGTTGTTAAATCTCTCAACCACAGTGATTTTCTCTCACCACACTAAGAGAAAGAAAAATTTCACAATGTAAGACCAATCAACTACTTCTTGTAATTTGTTGCTGCTTTAGAAATATGAGATTAAAAAAACAAATATCTATTAAAGAGCACAGGCCAAAACCTCCCAATGTCCGGACAAGGAAAAGATGAACAAGACTCCAGAGAATATTTGTAGTATAACCTTGAAGGGAAAAAAGCAGAGCCACTCTCCCTGAAGGTCTAGCTCATTTTCATTGACCTTTGTGATCACCATCCCCTGCATAAGGGCCAAGTCTTCGCCACATCTGTGAGACCTTACAAAGCAATCATGTGTCTAAACAGCAGGTCTGATGGTTTATAGACTATCTAGAAAGACAATTTAGGTCTCATTCAATGGTTCACTTTCAAGATTCCTGGCTTATATTAATTTATTTCTCTGCCTTTGTGAGGCAGCTCTTATCAACTCTATTTGTTGGGGAAAATTTGGTCAACAAAAACAAAAGCAGAATTTTATATTTACAAAACACCATCCCTATAAATTCCCCATGATTATCCTCTCGATCTCCCCACATTATTGTGAGGTAGGTGGCAACATTTCTTTTGGCATTTTCATCTTCACAGGTAAAATCCTATAGCTCAAAGAGCATAATAATTTATTCACACAGTAAACCCATATTTTCTACCTAAGCTGAACATACTGCTTGGGATTACGAGACCACAACCTCAAGTCTGAACTGTATATAATTCAAGGACATTGAACTTTCAGTGTTTGCTCTGGCCAACTTTCAATCCATCACATTCCCAGAAGACTAAGGTTGTGCATGTTGGTTAAGTGCATGTGTTCACTGTTTAAAGAGTATTGTTAACATTTTTTCTAAATTCGTCTCTTTAAGTTCGTCTGGATACTTAAAGGCTGAATGTTTTGTGCACTGTCTGTGCACCAGCATTGTAAATGACGTCATCAGGAATATTCAAAACCCGAAGACATAGCTGCAGGACTAATAAAAGCAGTTCACTTGGGGGAGAGTGCATTTCTTCTTTCCTTTTTTCTTTTTTCTTTTAAGTAGCTAACACACAAAGATGACTCATTAAGCCCCAAAGAGGTGACTATGGCATGTAAAGGCTTCTTATGCAGCCTTCCACAAAGAGACCTGAGTGGCAGCGCACGGCCTCCTCTTCTCTGCATTTTCCTCCAGGCAGAATGTGCATTTGTGTGGCTACATACACAATTATAATCTCCTCTGAAAGGCAGTTCCTTCCATATGACAGGCGGAACAGTGGCCTGAGTGCTAGCCTCATGTTGTCGGTGCGGTGAACATGCTGAAATACCAGACGCATTTAATCTCTCCTTTTTGGGAATCTAAGATGAGACAGAAGGAGCAAAGCTGGGAAGAACTCCACAGAGAGAAAAAGGAGGGCAGCCCAAGTGCCCAGACTCCCTTTCTCATGGGCTGCACTTCTTTGTGCTGTCATCTGCTTATCTGTCAACTTCAGGACTTTGGGGCATGAGAACCATGGCGCCCAGTGGTTCTGGCCACCGCCTCTTCATTTGACAAACAAAGCCAAAGACATGTGGCCTTTGGTACATTTCACATTCAAAAATGTTATTGTTTCAAACATGCCTATTTTAAAATACATAATTTTCCATTTAGAGCACACTGTACGTAAGTTGGCCACAGGAGGCATTCTGCCACAAGATTTTTTTCCCCTAAGGCAATGGGGAATGGAGCACCCCAGCATTTGGGAGGTGGAGATAGAAGGGATCAAGAAGGAGTTAACTGTCATCCTCAACTATGTATCCAATTCAAGGCCAACCTGGGCTACATGAGACACTTCCCAAAAACAAAACAAACAACAACAACAAAAAACCCAAAATGTGCACAGCCCTGTCTCTGCAGATGTCTGTGCCTGTTTACTGGGGCTTAGAGAGTCATCCCAGGTGAGGGAAGCCTGAATTTAATAGACACCTGGTGACATCCTGAGGCACAAGCAGATTTCTATTTGCGATTACAGAAGCTGAATCCGAATTATCAGGATCACCTGTAATCTCGGGCCAGATAATAGTATTAACAAGACCTTGAGCTACACAATAGGACAGCCAGGGAAAAGGCTCCTACTCTCTCCAAAGAAGTGAGCTTTTAAAAGCTAATTCAGTGAGGAAAAAGAACGAGCCCCAGAAAGTGCCTTTTTAAACAATACTTACTTTTAGTGGTCTTCTGCTAATCAAACAAAACTTATTCAAAAAGCTTGTTATGAAAAATATATTTGATGATTTCAGCAGTGATTGCTTCATTTAAGAAGACCACACTTAATGGGACCAGTAATTTGGTAAATTCAGATGTGTTTGGGAAAATCCCTCCTCTCTTTGATAAATCATTAAAATTCTGTTCAGATAAACGTGTTTTGACTTGAAATTCCAATCATAGAATGAGCTATTTCCTACAGCTGCTAGGGAAGTGGTACAAGGGGGACCTGAGCCAGAAGAGGACTGGATTACTTGACAAGCGTAATTCTCCTCAGTCAGAGCACAGCACTCGCACAGCTGAAGGACGGGATCTCCAGGAGATGGCCCCAAAACTGTACAACCCTTCTTTCCTTCTTAAAACATCAGCTTTAAAACACTGATTAAATCTTATGGTTGGGTAACCAAGGTGTAGAAACTGTTATCAACCAAGAAATTACGCTTAGGTATACTCAGAGTTTAAAGCCAAAAGCATCCGGGGCAGATTTTTATCACTCAGCCTTTTTTTTTTAATCCATCAAAAAGGGGTGGGGACATAGTGTCTCTTCATGTGGTAGGATTCAGTAACTGTTTGCTAAACTAGATTCCTCCCTCCATTTATTTTTAAACGTATTCTGCTGCTTGAAGCAAACCATTGATTCAACAACTGAGCACTTCACTTGGGCCAACCACTACACTAACATTAGGGATACCGAGAAAAGCCTGCCCTCATGGCTTACATTCTAACAAGAAACAGATGTTAACCAAGGATCCAAGAGGGAAACTGAGGTAACTGATGAGAACAGGAAGAGAGGCTCATGAATGTCTCTTCTGAACAGTAAGTACCTTTGAAAACGCCAGTTTCCTACTCAGCTTCCCTAGGCAAATATCATATGCATGCAAGAGAAAAAGAAAAAGAAAAATGGTTGCCAACTTTTGGACAGAGCTTGAAAGACTTTATTATTACTTGAATATATAAATGATATACTGGGTAAGAAATTTTTAAAGAACTCTTTCTGGAATAACAATGAAATCACTCTGCAACTTTTTTTTGGAGAAATGGAAGTGACCAAGGGTCAGAAACTACAAGCCCTGGAATTCATCTGCTCCTCCCACTCCCCTAACAATGAGCTACAGAGTCCTCAGGAAAGGTAGAAAAGAGGGCGTGGGCTGAATATTCAGGAACCACTTCCAAAGGGCACATTCCTGAACTAGTCCACCAAGGCAACTGCCTGCTGCCCCTGTCCTGAATGAGAAGCTGCTGACCAAATCGGGAAAAAGCCAAGAGAGCGGCTGGTTCCAGAACCACCCGGTGTACTCCACCATGGTGTCACGGTGTTCTGGTCACTTAAGAGTGTGTTCCATCTCCATGTATGCCGGGAGATACTTTACACTTGGACTGGCTTTAGACTACTCAGGAAGGGAAGGAGTGGACAGAAAGGGGAGGTGATGAAGACCAGCTCTGGAGCTAAAGTGACTTGTTTTATATCAATCTGGTTCCCAAAGATTTACAATCAGTGTAACACCTATATTTTATTCCACTTCATTTCTGAAACAACCTAAACACATAATGTAGTATTGGGTTTGAAGTCTCACTAATTATGTGTGAAACAAAAATAAATTTATCAGGATTCCTTCAAAAGCAAAAACTAACGTGTTTGGCAGCCAGACAAATAAATTTCATGTTATGGTATCAACAAATACAAAAAAAAAAAAATTAGAAACACTTAAAAGTCTTCCAAGTTGAATGAATTCCACATCAGAACCTTTGCCAAGACTTAGAGAAACTGCATCAACTTCATGGCTGGAGAAAGCTGTATCAATGGCTGTGATATCGTCTTAGTTCAGGGACTCTGAGGAACAGCTACCAAAACAGGAGCTAACATGAAGAGAGAGATGCTCCGGAGGAAACACTCGGACTGAAAACGAGAGGGGGTAGGGGAGCCTGGAAGGGCTTCTCAACCACGAAGCAAGCCTGTCATGAATAAAGGAGAGAGGCAGGGAGGCTGACCAGTCAAGTGGGAGTTCTCAACCAAAGTCACCCCCCAGAGAGACCCCTCCCATCCAAGTTGGTCTGTCTGGCCCAGTCAATGACTGAAGGGAACACACGGGGAGTGTGACTACCATGTGAGCAAGTGTCATTGGAGTTTTCTCCAGTCCTGCTCAGGCTCGCAGCCGCTCAGACCCAGGTAAACACACAGAGACTTTATATTACTTATAAACTATATGGCTGTGGCAGGCTTCTTGCTATCTAGTTCTTATATCTTAAATTAACCCATTTCTATTAATCTATAAGTTGCCACATGGCTTGTGGCTTACCAGTACTTTACATCTTGCTTCTCATGGTGGTGGCAGCTAGCAGCGTCTCCTAACTCAGCCTTCCACTTCCCAGAATTCTCCTTTCTTCTTATCCCACCTATACTATACTTCCTGCCTGGCTACTGGCCAATCAGCGTTTTATTTATCAATCAATCAGAGCAACACATTCACTGCATACAGAAAGATATCCCCAATAAGCAAGGTGTTGGATTCAGAGCTAAGGTGGGATGGGAATTAATCCTTCCCTCCCCACAGTAGGAAATCTGAAGGGCTCATTTTCATAGTTGCCATGGACATGGGCTCTATTTGTATAACACTGTAGTGAGAAAATCTGTTACTTACTCTGAACAGGTGCTCTGAAAGGATACGTTTCTCTTCTCCATATACCCTCCTCTCACAATGTAGACACAAATGTGGCACTAAATGTTTGTATGCCCCAGGCTGAGTTTTCTAGTAGCCCTGGCTGCCTCCAAAGGTAGTGCAGGCTACCCTCAAACGCCCACTCCTGCCTGTGCATGCAGAGTGCTGAGACCACAGGCATGCCCTACCACAACCAGCTCTACTATCCACATTTCACAGATGAAGAAAACCAGGACATAGAGAGTGCAGGCGAAGTCTTCACAGTCACACCAACTACCCCAAAGCACAATGATCCCTATTGGAAGAAATGAATTCTCTCAAATGGTTAGAAGTTGCCTTCTTCACTGTCTGTCCTCAAGGATGAGTCCAGTGACAAGAGAGACCTGGAATATTGGCATTTCTTGATCCATCCTGATTCCCAGGATGCCCCCTCATGGGCATAAATATTAAATGAAGCCTTTGGAGTCAAATGACTTCACACCAAGGATCCTTGTATGTGCCTCTGTAATAGTTGAGGACTCCACTTTTGGATGGAGTCCCTAACCGTATTTATAGCAGAATTTAACCATGTAGACATGAACTAGATTGCTCAAATATAATCCTCTTTCCACCACTTACTAACTAGCCACTTGGCATCAGTGTGTGTGTGTGTGTGTGTGTGTGTGTGTGTGTGTGTGTGTGTGTTTTCACATGCACCCACATAGGTGCATGCATGTCCAGGACCCACATGGTGAAAGGAGTAAACTGACTCCTAGAAGCTGGCCTCTGACCCTACATGTGCACACTGGCACACCTACCCACACCCATGCACCCACCTTCTTTACATACACACTAAAAAAGTAACAAAAATTTTAAATGACAGATTAAAGAAAAAAATTCTGTCATTCGTTGTAATTCTTCTAAATACATAAACCTCAAAGGAGGAGTGTGACCTCTGACTTCTGATTTCCTAGAGATAGCTATTATGTCACACATGACCAACCAGCTCTACAGAAACAGAAGAGCCAGCTTGAACCACAAGTGAAAGCAGGCACTTCCACAACTAGGTGGAGTAAGACAGGAACCTCACACACTCATACCCACTCTCAGGTCAGCACTTAGGTGGCTGTGTTAAGTCTGGGTCCAGAACAGACTCCCTTCAGCTCTAGAGTTCTCCACACCCAACAGATATAAAGACACACCTCAGCAGCTGGCATAGGCCTCTAACAAGTAGCTTTAATATGGCTAGGAATCTCTCAAGTCTACACAGAAGATTCTGTCCTTCTTCATCTCCTTACTGGCCCTCTCTTTGGCCCAGATGTCAACACAATTTCCATTGCTACACTGTCTGCCAGTGTGAAGACCTTTCCAGATGACCTTAGGACCCTAAGCCAGGCCAGGATTATAGGTTCCAAATTCACCAAGTCAATGTGGGAAAGAAATCAGTTTACCCAACACGAGGAAAAGTTGCTTTCTTCAGAAATAGTCAAAAACTCAAATACAATCCCTACTAGCAGGTGGAAAGGATGCCTAGAGGCATTCGCTTACAGGCGTCACTGTACCCCATACCATAATCCTAAAGAGAGGTTCTAATGTACCTCCCAGGGTAGTCAGCTCTAGTTCTTTATTTTTGTTTTTATTTTAGTGAATGCCACAGACTCTCCTCTCTATAATATTTTGAATATTTTGTTCTCTATGTGTATTTTCTTTTCTAGGCCTATACATGCAAGTGAATTTATAAATTGTAAAAGTCAGTCAAAATGAATTAAAAAAAAAACAAGTTTCACAATCTTAAATCAGGAAGTATGGTCTAACCTATAAAGAACAGCTTTTAAATTTTATTTATTCATTCATTGTAATAATCTTTGAGACAAGGATTCACTATGTAGCCCAGACTGATCTCAAATTCGGAATCCTCTGGCCCCAGCAGCCCCAGTGCTGGAATTATGGGCATGTCCCACCATGCCCAGCTTCTAGGGCATGGCTCTTAATGGTCATTATGTTGAGAGTGAATGCTTCAAAACAGCATGTCTCTAGGAGAGACCATGTTGTAATCCGCAGGGCTAGTTCTTAGGTAAAAATACATGTGTTTCAGCAGTTACCCAACTTGCTGAACCATGAGGAAGTCATGAGTAACACGACTTTGCTCAAGGAAGTATGAATGTCCTGATGCAAAATTGGACTTTTAACTACACAACAGAGCCAAAGGAACATTTGTCCAGGATTCCACGACAGTAGGTTGTTGAATTCCATGAACCCTGAAACTTTTCAAGTGCCCTGAGACAATGAATCTGCTCACCACTGTCAACACGGCCACTAAATCAGTCTTCCACTTATGTCACTTACAAAGAGACCAACTTCTGTTCCCAAAGCAGCAGTCTACCAATATGCCACGCCTCTGTGATATGTACTTTAAATAGCAAAAATCCAAGGAACTGACAAGGTACTAGGATGGTCAAATATTTCACACCTCATGGAGTAGTGGGTAAATGAGCAAAATACATAAAACCTTTAGCAAGAGTATATCTGTTAATATTGTTATGTGTTAGGTATAAAATTATCTGTGCTATAATTGTGCTGAGTAGTTTTATGTCAATTTGACACTAGCTAAATCATCTGAGGCGGGAACCTCAATTGAGAAAATGCCTTTATAAGCAGCTGTAGGCTATAGGTAAGCCTGCAGGGCATGTTGTTAATTAGTGATTGATGAGGGAAAGCTCAGCTCCATTGTGGGTGGTGCCATCCCTGGGCTGGTGGTCCTGGGGTCTGTATGAAAGCAGGCTGAGCAATCCAGGGGAACCAAGCCAGTTAGCAGCACTCCTCCATGGTCTCTGCATCAGTTCCTGCCTCCAGGTTCCTGCCCTACCTGAGTTCCTGTCCTCATCGCTTTTGATGATGAACTCTTATATGGAACTGTGAGCCAAATAAACCCTTTCCTCCCCAAGTTGCTTTCGTCATGGCGTTTCATCACAGCAATAGTAACCCTAACTAAGACAATAACTATAACATTTTGGCTGATAAATAAACATGTTTGTTTGTTTTCTGGGGGGCAGGGTCTCACTATGCAACCCTGGCTAGCCTGGAATTCTCTATGTAGAACAGACTGGCTTCAAACTCCCTGCCTCTGGCTTTAATCCTCCCGAGTGTAGGATTAAAGGTATGTGCCACCATGCTCAGCTCTAAACTGTTTCCGTAGTCAAAATTTATGTTCTTGGCCTTTCCTTCTTACCATGGACAGGGCCAAAAGAGACACACTGCTACTTTAACAGACTTAAAGAGAGCTCTAGGAATGGCCTTTTTGACCAAATCCAGCAACCAGATCCTCATACCTTTCTCAATAAAGTTGAGCAGCTGTCACTGAGTAAAAAGCCATGATCTAGTCACTCTTGATCACCTGGACCCCAACACACTTCCTGCTAGGATTTGGTTGTTTGGCTTTAATCTCAATTTCATCCAGCACAACTCCTTCCGCAGTCAGTGGTCACTACGTGCATCAGTATCAATTTTAATGTGAAGATGTTTTTATCACTTTTTTATTTTGCATGAACACAACTTCATGTATGGGGGAATGTAGTGTGTGTGTGTGTGTGTGTGTGTGTGTGTGTGTGTGTGTAGTCCAGAGGGGGGTCAACCTCTGGAGTCATTCCTCAGGAGCCATCCACCTTGTTGTTGTTTTTCATTATTTAGTTATTCAATTGTTACCCCCAGCCCTGCCTCCTCATGTGTGTGTCTGTACCTGTATCTGTGTGTCTCTGTGTATCAGTGTTTTTGTATATAAGAGTGCACACTGACACAGTATACATGTAGAGGTCCAAGAACAACTCATGGGAGTCAATTCTCACTTTCCACACATGGGTCGCAAGGATCAAACTCAGGTTGGCAGACTTGGCAGCAAGCACATTTACCCACTGAGCTTGATTTTCTTAAGATTTTATATTTTTATTTTAGAGTGTGTGTGTGTGTGTGTGTGTGTGCAGACCAAGCTGGCCTCCAATTCAGAGCTCACAGATCCACCTGCCTCTGCTTCCCCAGGGCTGGTATTAGAGGCATGCACCACCACACCTTGGCTTCTATTTAGCTTCTATTATTAATATCTTGTGTTAGCGTGATACATTTCTTGTGGTTGAATATTAGCTCACTGTGATTACCAAAAGCCTATGGTTTACATTGGGGTTCATTCTTTGTGTTGTACAGTTTTCGGGATTTTGACAAATTCATAGTACCATATAGTCACTATTAAGGTACAAAACAGAATCATTTCATTGTGCTAAAAATCCTCTGTGCTTCACCTAGTCATCTGTCTCCCTGCCCCCATCTCTTTCCACCACTAATCTTATGTATGTAGTCCAGGCTGGCCTTGAACTCAGAGAGATCCACCTGCCTCTGCCTCCCGAGTGCTGGAATCAAAGGCATGAATCACCACACCTGGCAGATGATTAAATTTTCTTAATCATACGAAAAGTTACTTCAAAATTATTTTTTAAATATAAAGACATTTATTTTGGGGGATGGAGAGATAGCTTAGCAGTTAAGAGCATGTGATACTTTCCAGAGGACCTGAGTTTGGATCCCACCACCCACAGCATGCAGCTTATAGTACCTGTAACTCCAGCTCCAGGGGATCTAGGGGCCTCTTCTGACCTCTGCAGGCACACACACACAGCAGATACATACATACAAACGGGAATTTTAAAAAAGAAGACATTTATAGTAAAAAGACACACAAAGCTTTTCCCCCAAGTCTGGCACGTTCCATAGAGGAAACTGCTGTTACTGGCTCTGTGTGCATCTTTCTGCAGATTATTCTGTACATAAAAGAACATAGAGCACGCCTGTAATCTCAGCATTCAGGAGGCAGAAGCAGGCAGGTCTCTGAGTTCAAGACCAGCCTGGTCTACAGAGCAAATTCCAGGACAGCCAGGGCTACACAGAGAAACCGTGTCTCAAAACCAATTTTGGTTTTTGAGACAGGGTTTCTCTGTGTAGCTTTGCGCCTTTCCTGGAGCTCACTTGGTAGACCAGGCTGGCCTCGAACTCACAGAGATCTGCCTGGCTCTGCCTCCCGAGTGCTGGGATTAAAGGCGTGCGCCATCACCGCCCGGCTGAATTTTTTTTAAAAAAAGGAGAATAAGCCGGGCATTGGTGGCGCACGCCTTTAATCCCAGCACTCGGGAGGCAGAGGCAGGCGGATCTCTGTGAGTTCGAGGCCAGCCTGGACTACAGAGTGAGTTCCAGGAAAGGCGCAAAGCTACACAGAGAAACCCTGTCTCGAAAAACCAAAAAAAAAAAAAGGAGAATAAGAAGCTAAGTAGAAGATATAGAGGATAAAAAGAACTCTCTACTATCGGTCCAATTTTCTATAAGCTTAAAATTCCTTTACATATTTAAGTCTGACTTTTTAAGTGGATATGTGTGCATATAAGCAAACACTTTACACACTCACTGCAAGGTGCTTAACAAAGTACAGTACTTACTACCACACAGCCTTAGCTCAAAAGCAAGGTCAAGAGTCAAGTTCTGCAGCGGGCCAATATGATCCTACCTCTATCTAACTGTGTGGTCTTATGCAAGTTGTCTCTTTAGCCTTAGTTTCTCCATTTGTAAAGTAGAAAACAGCAACCCCTTCTAAATCTGTTAATAAGATTCAAACAAAGAATGCTGTATGCAAAATGCTTACCACAGTGCCTAACGAAAGAGAAAAGCTCGAAATAACAGCGCACTATGAAGGCAAAATTATTATTCACAAAATGACTGGTGTCACCTCAGATGCCAAGTGTGCTCCATTACCAACCTATCAATAACAGCCCTGTTTGGGGCCTCTGATTCTTAACTGTGCTACTTCGAACGCAATTCTCATTGCCTGAGTGCTAGTCCATATAGTTCAGACATTCTTCACTCCATAAATGCAATTTTTCATCCTTGTTTGGCCCTACATTACAGGGTCAGGCCCTGGAGCCCTTTCTTTCTGTCCCTCCCCATTCCAACCAGACCCCGCTACCATTCAGGCTCCGCCCCTGTCTCCTCCCCACTCCTTCGCCTAACTCGTCACTTCTTTCCTTTCCCCAAGCTGAAAGAAGCCCCCTACCCAGATACTCGTAGTCCGGTAGAGCTAGGCGCTCAGGACTCAGCATCCTTTGACCGGATAGTTTCCACGCTCCAGCTGTCTGGCTTCCGGAATCCAGGTTACAGCCTGTCTCTGTTGCCATGGCACCCATGCGGCCAGAGGAGAAATAGAAGGCGGAGAGGGTGTCTCGTAAACAGTCTCCGGCTGGCAACTCGGAGCCCACTACACAAGTTCCGGGAGCAGTCACTTCGAGGTTTTTTGATTTTAACTCCCATTTTTAGGACCTGGTTTTAAAGCTCTGAAGTGAATCCTCCGAATGTGTCTTATTTCGTGATGCCGAAGAATTACTGTCAGGGGCTCATATCCACAAGTTCATAATTTCTCTTTATCCTAATGATAATTATTATGTATGACCTCGCACAACACTGAAATCTCTTTACCTATTATTAACCACTTTTAGTATTTACTTTCTTAAGTTGCTACAAAGTGCTCATTGTATCTTGGCAGCTTCTTGGGGTCAAGGATGTGCCTTGTAGCCCCTAACAGTGTTAGACACAAGAGGTACTCATTGAGGTCCGGTGAAATAGCTCAACACCTTTATTCACTGAGTACAATCCAAGGTACCCAGTATGGTGAAAAAAGTATACTAACTCCTGCAAGTTGTTCTCTGGCCTCCACGTGTCCCCCGCCGTGTGTGTGTGTGTGTGTGTGTGTGTGTGTGTGTGTGTGTGTGTGTGTGTGTGTGTAGAGGTTTGAGGATAAGCTCAGGTATTATTTATTACTCAGAAGGCACTATCCCATGATTCTCACCTGTTTTCTCTCTCTGTCTGTGTGTGTGTGTGTGTGTGTGTGTGTGTGTGTGTGTGTGTGTGTGTGTGTAGAGGTTTGAGGATAAGCTCGGGTATTATTTATTACTCAGGAGGCACTATCCCATGATTCTTACCCGTTTTCCGAGTTTGTTCCTTCAGCTACATCTAGATATTGTGAATTCTCTTCCAGGAATCCAGGTGATTTCTTTTTGCCTAAAAGATCAGATTTAGTTTCTGTTGCTTGTAACTAAGAATCTTGACTGTTACCATCATTATTAGTTGTTGTAGTAGTGGAATTTGTTGTTTTAGACAGAATCTCACTGAGTAACCCTTGACTGGCTTGGAACACATGGAGATCCAACTGCCTCTGCTTTCAAAGGGATTAAAGGCATGTATCACCATGTCTGTCACATTCATGACCCATATATATTTCATTTGGGTTGATTTTTCTCCCAGTCTCCCTCCTAAACTCACTGCTGCACTCTCCCAACTGTACCCTTCATCCATGACACTTTTTAAAGAGTTTATTAGTTAACGCATGAAACTGAATTCTCTTAAATGTTATGTAGGAACAACTTTCATTTCGTTTTGGAAAAGGAAAAAGGATGATTGAATTGTGTCTTGGTTAGTGTTTTTATTGCTGTGAAGAAACACCATGACCACAACAACTCTTGTTATATATATATATATATATATATATATATATATATATATATATATATATATATATAGAGAGAGAGAGAGAGAGAGAGAGAGAGAGAGAGAGAGAGAGAGAGCGCCTCATTGTATAGCCCTGGCTGGCTTGGAACTTGATTTAGAGCAGAATGGCCTTGAACTTACAGAGCTCTTCCTGCCTCCCACAGGGCTGTTTTTAAAAGGTGTGTGCCACCCCACCCAGTAAAATGTAATTTTTAAAACTACTCATTAAGTCCTCTGCAAGTTAATTGCCATTTCCTCTCAAATTCCTTTTCATCATTAAACTCTACTTCATTCTTATCCTTTATTATTGAGTACCTTGACCAAGTGGTGTTCCTTTTTCCTACAAAGACACTTCACAAAGGAAATGGATCCAAAACTAGAACACTTATTAGATGCTCCCCCTTCCCCAATTGTACCCTTTTAAAAGAAGAAAGACAGCTGGGCAGTGGTGGCTCACACCTTTAATCCCAGCACTTGACAGGCAGAGAGAGGCAGGTGGATCTCTGAGTTTGAGGCCAGCCTGGTCTACACTGTGAGTTCCAGGACAGCCAGGGCTACACAGAGAAACCCTGTCTCAAAAAGAAAAAAGAAAAAAAAGAAAAAAGAAAAAGAAAGAAAGAAAGACTATTCATTGGTTTTTAAAAAACCAAATATTTCTTTTTGTTCCTCCCTCTGCACAACAGGAAAAAGGTCTGTAGGAGTCGTCACAATCCAACAGTAGCAGGAAACGCTACTTGGTCCTCACTTTTTTTTTTTTTTTTTTTTTTTAGCAAATGCCCTCCCCCTTCAACAAGGGGAGTTTTGCAAGAGGAGAGGTTTTGTGACAAAGAAAGAAAACAAAATTTTCGCCATCAAAGGAGTGACTGGGAATCCCACAGACCACCTACGCTGGGAGAAATAAAGAGAAGGATCTTCTCTCATGTTCTGCGTGGTCTATTCTTAGCTTCCTCCAACAAGGAGCCTCTCAGACCTTGTAATTCTCCCTTTCCCTTAAATGTGTGTATGTCTCAATTCTAGGCTCCTGTGAGTCACTCTGAATTTGGATGTGGTAAGGAGAAAGGACAGAACCAAACTAGGAGCACTGTTTAGTGTTCTGAGGTAATGAATTCTCCAGGTTGGTATTTGATATGAAGTCTTACAAATTTGATTAAAAATAATTGCCTTCTCCTTCCTCCACCACGCCTCTATGCAGGTTGAGAGTATGGAAATTTAATGAATTTTGTACTTGGGCTTATTACTAAAATATAAAATAATAATAAATTTTTAAAAATTGAGATAGGGTCTAACATATCTCAGGCTTGCCTGTAACTCACTAGGTAGCCAAAGAAGACCTTGAACTTCTGATCACCCTGCCTCCATCTCTGGAGTGCTCTGTTTTATTTGGAGCTGGGATGGAGCACAGGGTCTTTCTTCTTCCATGCTAGACAAGCAATCAACTGAGCTACAACACCAATGCTAGGATGGCAATTTTATCTTACTCCCAAGCAACCTGAAGTTATTTGCAGATACTTTCATGTTTTGCTTCATGAAATTGTCTCATGAAAACTAAGACAATTCCCTTTTTCTAAGTAGGAAAACTGAGGCATGGGTCACAAAAGTGACTTGTCTGCTATCTATCTACTCAGTGGGAGGGCTGGAAGTGGATTTCAATTATATCAACATCCAGGCAAGTGGGTTGACCACTAAACCACACAATCTCTTTTTTTAGGGATTGTTGGGTTGGTGTTTATTTATTTACTTTTCTTTTTGTTCTGTCCTGCTAGCAACTGGGAGCTCCCAGATGAAAGCAGAAAGTTTTGAATCCAGGCTAGACCCTTGACATCCTCTTATTTGTGAAACATCATCCTGGGACTTGGAGGGTGCTGCTATCGGGGTCTGTGCGGTGAGGCTGGGAACCAACCCCAAGAATATAGCTTTGTTTGGGCATTAACCCATTTGTGGTTATAATAATGATAAGTTTCAGCACCAGTGGCGCCCGACTGTTAATGACTCAAAGAAAGCTAAATAAGAACAAGATGTCATCTCTGGAGCAATTTGTAGGCTTTCCCCACAGTTCCATTTCTTCTATTAAAGTCCCAAGGATCCTTATGCTTTTTGTTTTGTTTTGTTTTTGTTTTTTAGAAGATTGTTTTTTTAAGATTTATTTATTCAAGTATTTTATGTATATGAGTTACCTATTTGCACGTGTGCCTGCATGGCAGGAGAAGGTATCAGAGAGAAGAGGGCATAGATTCCATTACAGATGGTTGTGAGCCACCATGTGGTTGCTGGGAATTGAACTCAGGACCTCTGGAAAAGCAGCCAGTGCTCTTAACAACTGAGCCATCTCTCCAGCCCTTGTTTGTTTGTTTGTTTGTTTGTTTGAGACAGGATTTCTCTGTGTAACCCTGGCTGTCCTGGAACTCGCTCTGTAGACCAGGGTAGCCTCAAGCTCACAGAGGTCTGCCTGCCTCTGTGTTGTGGGATGGTCTGTATGTGCTCTGATTGGTCAATAAATAAAACACTGATTGGCCAGTGGCCAGCAGGAAGTATAGGCGGGACTAACAGAGAGGAGAATTGAGAGAACAGGAAGGAGGGGGGAGACACTGCCATCTGCCGCCATGACAAGCAGCATGTGAAGACGCCGGTAAGCCACAAGCCACGTGGCAAGGTATAGATTTATAGAAATGGATTAATTTAAGATATAAGAACAGTTAGCAAGAAGCCTGTCACAGCCATACAGTTTGTAAGCAATATAAGTCTCTGTGTTTACTTAGTTGGGTCTGAGCGGCTGTGGGACTGGTGGGTGACAGAGATTTGTCCTGACTGTGGGCCAGGCAGGAAAACTCTAGCTACACCTCTGTTTCCTGAGTGCTGGGATTAAAAGTGTGAGCCACCACTGCCCAGGAATCCTTACGCTTAAAGCTAGTCTTCCACTCTGAGTGTTCCAAACAGAGTATTGGTGAGGAAACCTAGAAAGGGCAAGAAGCTACTAGTCTAGAGCCTCAAATATTGAGGGTTTCATAGAAATAATATTGGCCCTACCTGGTGGTGGAATTTCTAACTATATTTCCTTTCTTTATGTTTTTTCTATATTCTTCAAATTATTCATGTATTATGAGCTGAAAACCAACAATGGCAAGTGTGATGACCTTCTAGATAATGTTTGTTTTTCCAAGAAGAAGCCACAGCTTTCTGGATTTCTCTTTGGTCACAAATTACATAATAGATTTTGGCAACACTTACATGATGGATGAAATTTTTCAGTGAAATATACACATTATTCTTAAGAACAGAAATGAGAGTGGGAGAGTAGTTCAGCGGTTAAGAGTATGTACTGCTCTTGCAGAGGCCCTGAGTTCAGTTCCCAGCACCCACATGAGGAGGCTCACAACCTCCTATAACTCTACCTCCACCTCCAAGGGATCCAGCACCCTCTTCTGGACTCTAAAGGCATCTGTGCTCATGTATATAAACACACACACACACACACACACACACACACACACACACACACACAATTAAAAATAAAAAATATATTAAAATTTTTTAAAGAATAAATATATAAGAATTCTAGCAGTATGTATTTTTGTGATCCTGCTGAATGTTAGTTAAAAAAATTATCAGCCCTCAATTTAAGTGGATTTTCTGATCCCTATGTTATCACAGCATAGTTCTAGAAATTTACCCAAACAAATAATCACTTAGACCATTGGTTCTCAACCTTCCTAATGCTGTGACCCTTTAACACAGTTCCTCATGTATTGTGATCCCCAAGCACAAAATTATTTTCGTTGCCACTTCGTCCTAATTTTGCTGTCGTTAATGTAAATACCTGTGTTTTCTGATGGTCTTAGGCGATCCCTATGAAAAGGTCATTTGACCCCCTAAAGGGGTCATGACCCACCGGTTGAGAACCACTAACTTAGACAAACCAGTCAACCAAAAGATAACTCCACACTCCTGAAAAATACAAGTGAGCGGGCTGGGGAAAAATCGGCTCAGTAAGCTATTGCTGAGAAAAAACAAGGACCTGAGTTCAGATCCCAGGCATCTGTGTAAAAAATTAAAATAAAAAAAAGAAAAGAAAAGGGGAGGGGGCATGGCTTCACATACTTGTAATCCTAGCACTGGGTAGGTAGAAGTGGAGATAAGAGGATCACTAGAACTTACTGACCACTAGCATAAATGAAGAACATTTATGCTTTTCAAGCTCCATGTTCAGTGAGAGATTCTGTCAAGGGAACAGGCGGAAGGGCGATAGAGGAGAAAACTTGACGTCCTCCTCTGGCCTCCAGAAACAGGGACTTCCACATGCAACACACATAGAGAAGAAGCTAGTGATGTGAGTGGACCAAACATGAAACAAACTGGAAGGTGCTGGGCAGGCTGCCTGGGAAGAAAGGACGTCAGTGGTCTTACCCAGTGGCAAACCCTGAAAGCTGCGATACCAACCTACCAGGCAAGATGTGTCCATTGCTGCAAAAGCAGCATGAAGAGTATGGGAACAACCAACTACTCACTGCCTGGATTTGAGACCTGTTCCATGGGAGAGAATTCATGTCCCATACGATGGCTTGGGAGGTCATAAACCTAGGAGCTGATCCTCCTACTCTTCTGCTAAATGGACATGTTGCCAAACTGCTTTCTAAAGAGGGAGCAGAGAGGATGTAAGCCAGAGGATGGAGAAGAATGCAGTGAAATAAGGTCTCCTAGACAGGACATGGCTGTGGCGCTCATGAGCTCACCCAACTACGGTTCCCTGCTCAGGGCCTATCAGCCAACAACATTGGTGAGACAAATCAATAATAAAAGAAGCCGTGAAGGTCAGAAGAGGACATACTGGGGATGTCTGAGGTGAGAATCCAGAGTGCAAGGAATCAAGAGGCATTGTATACATGTATGAAAAAATAAAAACAAGCAAACAATAGAATAGTCCTTCCTGTGGGATGGAATGAAGATAGCAAGCTAAGGGAGAAGCATCCATGTCGACACATGCTGATTTGTCAACTTACTTACTGCACATGATTTCTGATTGTGTAAAGAGAAAATGAATAGACATATTTGGTTCTGTAAATGACCTAGGAAAGTACTAACAAGGAAGAAAAGTGAAGACTACAAAAAGGTAAGCCATCTCTCCAGCTCCACGTTACTAATTCTGTTTGTTTGTTTGTTTGTTTGTTTGTTTTTCGAGATAGGGTTTCTCTGTGTAGTTTTGGTGTCTGTCCTGGATCTCCCTTTGTAGACCAGGCTGGCCTCAAACTCATAGAGATTCGCCTGGCTCTGCCTCCCGAGTGCTGGGATTTAAAGGCATGCGCCACCACCTTCTGGCACTAATTCTTAAATACCTAAGGGTTTAAGAACATTTCTTTCTTTTCCCCTTGTTTATTTTGAGACAGAGTCTCACTATGTAGCTCAGTGATCTGCCTGCCTCTGCCTTTCGAGTGCTGGTATTAAAGGCATGTGTTACTACTCCTGGCTTGAACATTTATTTTCATTTGAAAATTCCCCAGAACTCTGGTCTGTTGATTGGTGTGGCAATTCAAAATGATTAGATAGCATTTTAATGTAACATGTTCGTCTCGGGCAGCGGCATCATGCTTACCCTGACTTCGCTTTGTGCAAGCTGTCCTTTAAGAGGAACCCAGTGGCTCAGCACGCACTTCACGACCTGCATTTCTTAGTGGCTCTTTTGCCGTTAGCATCTTTCTGCCTGATGAGCTGAAAAAGAACGCATCCCAGTTTCTTGAACCTGTTTTATGGCACAATAATCCAACTTTCATTTCTTCTCTTCTTCTTCTTATGTATTTTCAAAGGCTGCAAAAAAAATTGATTAGTTATATGGTCAAATCTCTTGAAAGGGGAGGAATTTCAGATTCTCCTCTTTTTCTTCTTCCACCTTTTAGACAGAGCTTCATTGTGTAGCCCAGGCTGGCCTTGAACTCAGATTGTCCTAGCTTCAGTCCCAGACCTGGAATTACAGGTATATGCCACCTCACCTTTTAAAGTTATTGTTGTCATTCTTTAAAGTCTTCTGCTAGAATGTGCATCATTTAAAGGTCATACTGCCTTCATTCATCTCTAAAAGTCCAGGTCTGTGCACAGTGTCTGCCAGGAGGCAGGTGTACAATAAATGCCTATTAAATGCATTAGCTTTCCTATAGATTATAAGTCTGAAAAACCAAAGGTCATTCAATCCATTGAGTTATGGTTGCTTCATAGCAAACAGTTCATAAAACAAATTGATTTTTTAAAAAATGCCTCCCCCCCAAAAAAGGAAAGATACTGTGGCACATGCCTATAGTCCCAGCTACTTAGAAGCCTGAGGCCAGAGTAACCGTTGAGACCAAGAGTTCAAAACCAGCCTGGGCAACATAGTGAAATTCCATCTCTAAATAAATAGTAAAATTAAAAATGGAAAGCATCAAAACCAAATCAGGGGGCTGAGGATGTAGTCAATTGACTGAGTGCTTTGCCTAGTGTGTTCAGTGCCCTGGGTTCAATCCTCAGCACTTCACAAACCAGTGTGACAGGAAGGTGCATGCCTGTATATCCAATACTCAGAAGATGAAGGCAGGAGGATCAGAAGTAACAAAGTAACAAATAGGAACGATGCTGTATGAAGACATATTAAGAGAATTAGTTCAGAAAAAGGAGAGAACTTTTTTTTTTTTTTTTTTGGTTTTTTCGACACAGGGTTTCTCTGTGTAGCTTTGCGCCTTTCCTGGAACTCGCTTTGGAGACCAGGCTGGCCTCGAACTCACAGAGATCTGCCTGCCTCTGCCTCCCAAGTGCTGGGATTAAAGGCGTGCGCCACCACCGCCCGGCCTGAGAGAACATTCTAAATCATATTAAAGCAGATGTTGGGTAGGAACTGAAGGCTTCCAGCTTCCAAATCTTCAGACAAAAATCTGAACTCTCTGTTTATTTTGTTCCTCAAGCTTAGCCTTTGTGTTGTCATAAAAGTTACTGTTCCAAAATTCAAAGGGCTGGAGAGATGGCTCAGAGGTTAAGAACACTGGCTGCTCTTCCAGAGGTCCTGAGTTCAATTCCCAGCAACCACATAGTGGCACACAACCATCTGTAATGAGTTCCGGTGCCCTCTTCTGGCATGCAGGGACATATACAGGCAGAACATTTATTTATTAATAAATGAATAAATAAATCTTTTTTAAAGTGTATTTTGAGTCCACAAAGATGGCTCAGTGGATAAAACATGTTTGCTGCCAAGTCTGACATCCTGAGTGCAATCCCTGAAATCTACACGATGGAAGGAGAGAGCCCTTCCCAAAACTTCTCTGACCTCCACATGTACACCGTGGTCACACACACACACACACACACACACACACACACACACACACACAAAATAAATGGGAATAAATTTTAAGCGCTGCTCATTGACCATTACTAGGATGAAGCAAAACTCTTCAACATGCAGACGTACAGGTCCCTCCATAGTCTGGAACCAATCTTCTTTACAGACACTTCCTTTGCTAGTCACTCTTTACTGCATATTTAACAAACTAATCATACTTCCCATTCAATACCCCTAAACATACATAGCTCCTTCAGACCTCCTGCTCCGTCATAAACTCCCTACTCAGAATGTACCTCCCTCCGTTGCTCTCTCTCCAACATCAAGACTCCAACCTAAGGCTTATGAACGCTAGCCAGGTACCAAGTTACATCCCCACATCTCCTCCATGTTTCCTGGCTGTTAACTACACATCCTATTAGATCCAGGCTAAATGTCGCCGCTGCCAGATTCCTAGAGGTCAGTTACCACCTGTATTTCAGTGCTTAACGTAGTCTCTATGTATTTGTACCGCTCCTTGTTGACTGAATTAAGGGCAGCAAACGTATTTTATTTACTATTAAAACTGTCCCCTGCCCAGAAAGACAAAGCAGATATTCAGGATGAAAATGAATAAATTAAATTTGAATTTTGTAAATGTAAGACAAATTTAGTTAAAAAAAAATTTGTCTTACTCGGTGGTAAAGCACTTGTTAGCACGCACAAGGCCCTAGAATCTATCCCCAGCCCCCAGCCCCCAAATACATACACATGGATTGAGGAAGAGACAGAAAAATAGAAAGAGACTGACAGAGAGACAGAGGCAGACACATAGAGAGATAGCCACACATAGTGGATATCCATGAAGTCCCAACACCAGGGAAGGGAAAGCAGGGGATCAGGGGTTCAAGGTTATCCTGGAGTCTGGCCAAGAATACTTTCTAAAAATAATTTAGATTAGCCTATTAAGATTTTCGTAGAGGGAGGCTGGAGAGATGGCTCAGTGGTTAAGATCACTAGCTGCTCTTTCAGAGGATCTGTGTTCAATTCCCAGCACCCACATGGCAGCTAACAACTGTCTGTAACTCCAAGATCTGACACCCTCACACAAACATACATGCAGGCAAAACACTGATACACATAAAATAAAAAAAAATAAAATACAAGATTTTCATAGAGGAATAAAATTTTAGATGTCAGTTAAAGAAAGTCTATCATTAATCCACTACCTAGCTCTTCCCTGGGAGAATATCCTTTCTCGTTGTGTAGAATCAGAGGTATAAAAAAAAGGGGGGGGAGCTGAGTGTATGAGTGTAGTCCCAGCACGTGTATGTGTGTGTGTGTGGGGGGGTGGAGTTCAAGCAGAAGGATCACAAGTTCTAGGCCAACCTGGGCTATAGAGCACACACACACACACACACACACATCAGAAAAATGAATTTCAAAAATAAGAATTTTGAGCTGGAGAGATGGCTAGGGGTTAAGTGCAAGGGGTCCAGAGGACCAGAGTTTGATTCCAAGAATCTATATACCCATATGGCTGCTCTTAACCATCTGTAACTGCAGTTTCAGGGACCTGATGCCCTCTCCTCCAACACTGCATGCCCATGTCACCCCGACATTCATGCAGCTAAAACATCAATATACATTTTATATCTTAAAAAAGAAGACTTTCACTTTTTATTTTGCAAGAACTTCATAAATGTTCATTAAGCAAACAGGTAAAAATATGTAGGAGATATTTAATTCAGGAACAATTTTTAGCAATAGCTGATTAAGATCTCAGCTTTGGTTTTTCTATCCACAAAAGACTATCAATCATTCTTTGAACATGACAGCCGCTTTGGATTCGTTATGACTTTGTTTATGCCGTCTCTCACATCTGAATTACATCTCTTTCACCATCATCTCCTTTCTGTACCCAGCAGAAACATCCCCCATATTCAGTGTCCAGCTGCCTCACACTCACAGATCACCATCTCTCTGTTTTTACGGCCTTGTGTACATACTTTCACTACAAGACAACTGATTTACAGGTCTTCCTCTCCATTAGGTTCTGAGCATATTTGAAGTTAGGAATCCTATCTTACTCATCTCTGTCTTTTCCCATACTTGGCAGACTGTCTGGTTTTTTTGTTTTTGTTTTTTGTTTTTGGGTTTTTTGTTTTTGTTTTTGTTTTTTTTTTTTGGTTTTTCGAGACAGGGTTTTTCTCTGTGTAGCTTTGCACCTTTCCTGGGACTCACTCTGTAGCCCACGCTGGCCTCGAACTCACAGAGATCTGCGTGCCTCTGCCTCCCAAGTGCTGGGTACTAAAGGCATGCGCCACCACCGCCCGGCTGGTTTTCATTCATTTAACCAGAAAGAAGTATTGAGCCATATGAGGCAGGCCCAATTTTAAGGTATTGGAGAATCAAATAGATAAGATCCCAAAACCATTGAAGCTTATTATTCAGTGGCTTGGAAGGAGACAACAAACATGAAATAACAAACAAGCTTTATTTCAAAGAATGGTGAGTGCTGCAGAGGAAAGAGAGCAGGGTAAGGGTGGTGCATGAGTCCAAGACACGGCAGTGGCCACATGAGGCATCTCCGAGGTTGTGATGCTAAACTAAGACCAGCCAGAGGATGCAGACAGGGAAGCAGCACTTGAAGTGGAAGACACAGCCCGTGCAAAGGTTCTAAGAGAGCAATGATGGCCTGCTTCCGAGATGAAGGAACGGCACCATGGCCAGAACAGAACGAGGGAGAGGAAAGTACCGAAGCAGGCAGAGCTGGGAACCTCAAGGGCACGTGAAAAGTAAGGATTTTAGGACATGGCACGATGGGAGTTACCTTTTTAAAGACATCACTTTGGTTGCTTCATGGAGCACAAATTCTCAAGGTCCACACGTGAAAACAAAGACCATTTACGTGGATTTTGATTGGGTTTTGCTATTAAACAAACGCTTGCTTATCGGTCTAGTTGTCCACCACTCTAAATTTATCTTTGTTGCTACAATACGCAAGCTCTTTTCTGCAAAGGCTCTATTTATCTGTGTCAGGTGTGTGAATATCAAGCTCGCAGGAGATAAAAATGTTCTGCAAAGCCCCACCTCGCAGGGTGTGCCCCAAGTTAGTCCAGGGCATAAAATCAGCCATATGCCCCAGGTCCTGGCTCAAGTTTCACTGCTGAGCTAGGGGGAAAAAATGCAGGCACTGGAAATGGTGCCAGAAAGCACAGAAACCGAAATTGGACATGGTGGCACATGCCTGTAATCCCAGCACTCTTGGGAGGTGGACACAGGAGTCAGGAGTTCAAAGTCATCTTCGGTCCCATGATGAATTCAACTAGCAGGGGCTACATGAGACCTCTGTCCCCCCAAAACAAACTAACAAGTGGAGGCATGCAGAAATACTGTCCTCTGAAAAGGTCCACTGTTCCCAGACTCTAGTAGCTGCCTCTGTTAGTTTACTTCCTGTTGCTGAAATAAAACTCTAACCAAAACCTATTTGGGGACGAAAGAGTTTCTTTGGCTTACAGGTGACAGTCAATCGTTGAGGAAAGCCAAAGCAGGAACTTGGGGCGGACTCTAAAGCAGAGACCACGGAAGAAGAGAACACTGGCTAACTCAGTGTGCTTTCTCATATAACTCAGAACCACCTGTCCAGGGTGTCACTGCCCATAGAGGCCCTCCTCATCAATCATTAGTTAAAAAAAAAATCTCTCTTCCCAGGTGACTCTAGTTTGTGTCAAAAAAAACCAAACAAACCCAAAAAACAAAAACGACTAATATCTCCCCCAAACCTTGATAAAAGCTTAGCCATTACTGTTTATAACGCTTTTCATTTTTTTTCAAAAAGTATTTTTATTTTATGTATATGAGAGTTTTGCCTGTGTGTATGTCTATGCATCAAGTGTATGCCTGGTGCACACAGAAGCCAGAAAGGGCATTGGATCTCCTAGGACTGGAGTTGTAGATGGTTATGAGCTGTGGTCTAGGTGCTGGGAATTGAACCTAGGTCCTTTAGAAGAGCAGCCAGTGTTCTGAACCACTGAGCCATTTCTGAAGCCTGTGATACTTTTCCATAAAGTCTATGGCTTCTTCCCTGGCTCTGGGCCTTTGCACATACCATTCCCTCTGCCCTGGTAGACCATCCTGGCTACTGTTAACCTGATGAGTTTTTCTGTTGTCTTTTTCTCCATGTTGTGATCTAACCCAGAGCCCCATGCATGGTAGGCAAGTGCTCTACCACTGAGCTATATACTTGGCCTGTCTGATAACTCTTCAAGTGTCAGTACTTCAAGTGTCAATACTTCTCACAGGCCTTCCTTAAACTTCCAATCTAAACCAGGTCTCTCCTGTCAAAGAGCCCCACATTTTCCTTCCATCCTTCTATTATTTAACTTTAAACTCATTTACAGGATCATTCTTTTATTGCAAGCATGCAGCCCCCGGGACCATTAGATTATAAATTCCAGAGACCCGATATATCTGTTCACAACTGTCTTACCAGTACCTGGCACAAATCACCCTTAATAGATTACTAAGTGAATGAATACTAGAAATAGGCTTATGGTAGTTAGTTTTAGGACCAGCCTGTTAGATCTTTTAATTGTGTCTTTTTTTTTTTTCTTGATTTCTCTTGCAATAATTTTCCCCTTATCTTTCCGGGTTTGTTTGTTTGGTGGTGGTGGTGGTTTGTTTGTTTGAGTCAAGGTCTCTCTGTGTGGACTGGAACTTGCTCTCTAGACCAAACTCACTCTGACTCTGAAAGCTAGGATTAAAGGCATGTGCCACCACTGCCTGGCTTTCTTCTTTCTTTCTTTCTTTCTTTCTTTCTTTCTTTCTTTCTTTCTTTCTTTCTTTCTTTTGTATCTTTTTTTGAGACAGGATTTTTCACTGCAGTCCAGGCCTAGGAATTCACTATGTAACACAGATTGCCCATGAATTTACTCCAGTCCTCTTGAATCAGCTTCCCACGTGCTGGGATTACAAGCATAAGGCATCAGTCCTATCTAGTGTCCTTGGAAAGGTGAAGGACAGTCCCTCCGTTTGCATTGCTCTCAACAAGGTAGTGGGTTCACGGAGAGAATGGGGCTCATTTACACACTCGTGTCCCCGATCTTTTAAAGTAGTTTCTTGGGGCCGGAGAGACGGCTCAGCAGTTAAGAGCACTGGCTGCTCTTCCAGAGGACCTGGATTCAATTCCCAGCACCCGCATGGCAGCTCACAACTGTCTATAACTCCAGTTCCAGGGGATCTGACACACTCACAAAGAAAAAACACCAATGCACACACCAAAAAAATTAAATAAGGTAGTTTCTCAAGCTCAGCACCACTTACGAGTTGGGCTGGTAATACTTTCCTGTTGAGGAGTGTCCTGTTTATTACAGGATGTTCACCAATAAACTTGGCTTCACATAACCCACTATAAATCAATGGTGTCCACTTTCAAAATGCCTCCAGATACTACCCCATGCCTGCAAAGTCATTCCTGATCAAATGTCTTAAAATGTAAGCTTCAGGCCTTTATCACTTTAAAAAGAATTGTGGTTAGAAATTAAATTGCTGAGTGATGCCCGAGTTATAAGAATTCCACCACCACAATTGGATCAAAATCGTGCCCATTTCTTGCTTGTTTCTGTAGTGCTTCCCCCCCCCCCCGTATTTCCTTTGAAAAGGTCATTAGTGATGGTGTGATGCAAAGCAATATTGTGATCTTGGAAATTCAGCTCCCTGGATTGTCCTAGAAAGATGAAGGAAAGGGGATGGCGTTTCTGAGGAAACCAGCGCCTCTGAGACCCCTCGGGAATTGGCAGTTCCCTACAAATTTTCTAGGGGCATGTCCCGCAGGACAATAAAAGGGAGACAAACAGCCCATTCTGGCATGCTTTTCAGGATCTCTCACTCCAAACAAGAAAGTCTGAGAGGCCTGGTAAAAATAAATATGGCTTACTCCTCCTGGCATACGAACAGTTTCTGACAGCCAAGACTTAGCTCACCCTAGGGGGTGACCCAGGCAAGGACTTTGCACGAAGTTAGTTTTTACCCATTGATATTCCCAGTGTCTCACAGCAGCCAGGGATGGCTCTGCACACTAGTACTGTACTGAAGCATGGTGAAGGATTTGGGATGCACACTGGAAATGCAGTCTCACTCTCTGAGTGAGACAGGAACAGCTAGTCCCCCGCTTCCTCTCCAATCCCAGAAAACAACACAAATCATTCCTCTGGAAAGCGACCTGTCCTTTGCACACAGAATAGAAACTG
This sequence comes from Peromyscus eremicus, assembly GCF_949786415.1. NCBI lineage: Eukaryota > Metazoa > Chordata > Mammalia > Rodentia > Cricetidae > Peromyscus > Peromyscus eremicus. The sequence continues at coordinate 67,265,620 of NC_081419.1, forward strand.
TTTATACATTCTTAATCCCCTGACATTGAAAGTATGGGGAACGTCTGTTCTGGATTCCTTTGGGACAAATGTATTCATTATACCACATGTCCCTTGTTGTCATTTGGAACAAAATATGGTCTCGGGAATCACAAGGTCTTTCTCATCAGTTTTAAAAAGTGAGTTTTCCTAAGCAGCATGTATTGAAATCCTGAGAACAACCAAGAACTGAATTAGGAAGGTAGGGGCAGGCTGAGGAATCGGCCTTCCCTTTTCTCTCCTTTGACATCGGGCTAAAATGACAGATGGAGGGATGATAAGTAAGCCCAACAGATCCACGGTCTTTCCCAAGCACTAAAACCACATAAACCTTATCTGATTCTACTGCCCCCTTCAGTCTCCAAGAAGAATTACACAGCCAAAAAAAAAATCTAGACATTGGTTACCATGGTGATGCTAAGTTCAACCAAATTGAATCTAGGCGAAAATTTCGGGGGTAGGTGGTGTGACAGCATAAAGTACGGACTAAGAAAGAGTTAATATCACATTTTTCTGTTATTGTAGCTTTCACAAAGTATGCTTAATGTTAGCTTTGGTCAAAGATGGCAATTTAAAGTGAAAGCCTTGGAAAATGGAAAACAAGGATGAAATGTCAACCTACCCATTTGGAGAAAATGCCTAATATCCACTTTGCACTATACCAAATTACTTCCTTCTCAGCTAAATTCAGGCTAAGATGATTGAAAACCAGACGATGTTGGCATATCAGCTTGGAAGGGAAAGTGATAGCTCAGGCCCTAGAAAAGTTGGGGGTGTAGGCATAAAGCAACAAAACAACCTGGGAACAGGAGAGGCAGCAAAGTTAACGAATGCCTACTAGTATACATGGGGGAGCGGGATAGGCCACAGAGATAACATCGGAAATAGTTTACAAATGTATGCAGTAATCCAAAGGTTTCATATTGCTGGAAGGCCCTACAAACGGAAGCTGAAGCAAGGCCGAGGTCTTGGGGGAGTGCAACTCCTAGCACGGATTTATTTCCTTACCCCCACCCCCACCCCTTCCTGGCCAGGATCAGAAAGTCAAAGATGGTGAAGAGGCTAACAGCGCTGATTTACAGACAGTGAGGAGGAACTGAGTCTGTCTGGGCCAAATCTGGACGTCTGAACCGGGGCGACAGGACCCAGACAACCTTACCTCAGGAAATGAGTAAATGAAAAGGGGAGGTGGCCGAATTATTTAGCCCTAGAACAACACTGCCTAGACCGGGAGAGGGGCCGGGGTGCAAGAAGAGAAACTTCAGAATAGGAATTTTGACAGTGAGAACACTAGTTTAGACCAAGCACTGCAGGCCCCCTGATGTCCCTTGTTTGATGTCAATAAAGGCCGGGAGAATTAGCACTCGCAAGCCTTGCATATTTCTGAGACATTACAATAAAGTCTGGAGTTTGGGCTGGTAGGGGGGCCGGGGTCACGCCCAGGCGACTTGGGTCAGCACGGGTGCTCCTCCCTGATGTAGAACTAGAATTAACCCGGGCTGAGAGTTGCCACTAGGATAATTTTCTGTTTAAGTTGGGGACATTTGAGAAGCAGTAATGGAGACAGATAAGGGGCTCTCTCCGGAAGGCTAGGAATGTTGGGGCGGCCGGAGTAGGAGCCAGGGCTAGTGAAGGAGGCACAGGCGGGTGGGGTCCTGCGACTGGGGGGCGAGGGCAGAGGGCGGGAAGGGGCCGGGCCAGAGCCGGGGGCGGGACCAGGCGCGGTGGTGGCGGCGGGGGCTGAAGCGCGGGGGGCGGGGCGGCCGGGCTCGGGACACCCCCTCCCGGTCCCCTGGCGGGGCGGCTTCGGCTCCGGCAGCACTGGAGGCGGCAGCAGCCCGGAGGGCGACTTGCAGGGCGCGCCAGCCGCGCGGGACCCGGGACGCTTTCCACCCCAAGGGGACCCTCCGCTGATTCTCTCAGCCCCGGCGTCCCGTAGGAGCCCGCGGGACCCCCGGGCCGGCAGGGAGCGCCGGCGGCGGCCGCAGCACCATGAGGCGATGGTGGGGCGCGCTGCTGCTTGGCGCCCTGCTCTGCGCACACGGTAAGCTGCGTCGCAGCGCCCGCGCCGACCGGGCCACCGGGAAAGTTTGTCCCTGAGTCTGGCCGCTGCAGGACTCGCCTCCCGGGAGCGGGACGGCGCAGGCTGGGGCCTGAGATCCCAACCTTGAGCTCACTTCAAGCAGTAACCCTGGCAGAGCGTGCGGAGGAAAGCAAAGAGGAGCTCCCGCAGCTCTTCAAGCCCGAGAGGGGACAGTGGTGGAGGAACTCGTCCCCGCTGTGGTCTGGGCCGAGTAGCATACGATCCGATCCGAGACGCTCGCTCGGCTTCCATCGTTGCTCTTTAAAAAGCTAGGGGCTAGTTCCCTTTCAGGTTAAGGCAGGGCTTCTGTGTCCCTGGTGCGTGCGAATGAATGCGTGCAAAGAAAGGCAGGCGGGGAGGACGGTCGCTAAACCCATAAATTGTAAATAGTTCTCTTTCCAGGATCTGTGGGATCCCGGGTGGATTGCGGAGAGGGGCCCAGCAGAATCTGGGTTACTTGAACACCCGGGATTCATGGACTTGGGGAGCAATTCCTCGAACTCCACACCCGGTTATCTCCTAGGGTCTTTGGTCATATTTGCTTGCAACATCTCCCCTAAGTGGAGTTTTGGGTTCCCTCTCCTGGCTGCGGCCAATCAGCTTCCTGCCCCGGATCCTCCCCAAGGGAGGGGTGGGGAACCGTGATGGAAAAGAGGTTGGGGAGGAAATTTGGGAAGAAACTGCTGGAAGGCTCCGGCAGATCCGTCCTGGCCGGGGTAGAGGGCAGGGGGGTGCGTTCTTAGGGAACTTCCAAAGGCAGCCTCCCGGCCCATGCGATGGGGCCTTGGCCTCGGGGGAGCTGGGCGGATGGCAGCGGCACTGCTGCTTCATCTGCTCCTTATTAATAACGTGTTCGGTGCCCGGACGCAACTGTTGTGTCTACTTAGGACTCCAGCGGAATCTGCCTCTCTGCAGCCGCTTGGGAACATGGGTGCACCCTGTGATTTAGCAGCTGCCTCTGAGTTTGTGCCCAAAGATCAAAGATCGATCTTGGAACTCCAACCATATTCACCCGCCGGCTTTTCCACGTGGGGGAGATCCAGTTCTTCCGATTCTCCGGGCTGCTGGACGAGGGGGTGGGGTTCAGAAAGAGCGGTCTGCAGACCCTGGCGGTGCACGGGTTCTTTCTTTCCCTTGGAGGAGCTCGTGTGGAAAGTGCAGATTTCGGAACTTGCCTGGCAGGGTGTGGAGCTGTCTGGGCACTTGTTTTAAAGATTGTTTTAGCTCCCGAATCCAAAACAGAGTTCTGGTGTCTGTTATTTAAACTACGCGTGGGTTTTCAATGCCCTTTTCCATGTGGTATCTAGCGCTGATGGAGTCCTTTCTCTCCGAGGAGTGGTAGCCTGGCTGACCCACGTTCCTCTTCGCGCCTCGCTCTCCTCCTCCCGGGCTCTCTCCTCGAAGGTTATTTGTAGCCTCTTCGGCGTGTTGGGACAGCAGCCCTACTGGGGTAGGAATGTAACTGTTCTTCCCACCACATGGGCCCCTTAAAGGGACAGCTATGCTTTTGGGGGGTTTCCCCCCTTCGGGCTGCAAGGGAAGGGGATGGAACTTTCCTCTCGGCCCCCTGGAGGAAGTTTTGAAAAAGATCAAGGGAAATAGCTAGGCACTAGGAAAAGGGGGGGTGGGGTGGGGGCTAAAACGGATACCAACAAAGCCAAAGAGGAGATTGTCGCCTTCTGCCCCAGGGAAGGGGGAGCTGGAAGGTTCCGGACTGAGACTGGCCAAGAGGAATTCACTGCTCCAGAGCTGCTGTCAAAACTACATACATTACATCTGCATGGAGGATGGGGGTGAGAACAGGGGCAGAGAACCGTAGATTAGTAATGCTTTACAGAAAAAGCATTAGAGGGGTCTTGGTGGCTTGTTTAGGTTCATTTTTAGAGGAAAAGGTTTAACAGAAATTTCTAAGTTGGGAGACTTCCTGTGCACACGGAGTAGGCAGAGGTAGGAAAATTTGCACTTTGCGGGGCCTAATACGGAGCCGTCCTTGGAGACCCATAGAAGACAGATTTGCAGTGAGACCAAGAGCGGTCGCAGAGTCTGCAACCGCCACCCCACCCCCACCCCCAAATCCCACTAGGATCCCCAACATTAAGTCCAGGCCCGGAAGAGGTGCTCCTGAAAAGCTTTGCCCTGCATTGCTTACATAGACAACCTCAGCTAGGAGTGAATTCCACACTAGACCAAGAAGTTTGTTTATATTCTATTAGTCCTTGGGGGGTTTTCCTAGAGCCTCGCTGTCTGGTGTTGGCCTAGATCACAATCCGTTCTTCAACTTATAGAAGGATGTGGCTGGAGAGATGTCTCCGTGATTAAGAGCACTGGATGCTCTTCCAGAGGACCCCGGGTTCGTTCCCACCACCTACTTGGCAGCTCACAACTGTCTGTAACTTCAGTTCCAGGGAATCTGACACCCTCTTCTGGCCTCTTCCAGTACTTCACACATGTGGTGCACAGACACATATGCAAGGCAAAACCCTACCCCCACACATAAAAATAAAAAAATAACAAAACTTTTGAAAAAAGAGGAAAAACTAGGCATGGTGGCTTATCACTTGGGAGACGGAGGCAGGAGGATGGAAGCGAGGGTGAGGCCAGTCTGGGCCTCGCAGTTTGAGGTCATCCCAGACTGTATGTAGAGCAAGACCCTTCCCTCATAAGACAAAAAGCCTGTCTCCATGCCCAGTACTTGGTAGGTGGAAGCAACAGGATTGGGAGTTCAAGGTCATCCTCAGCTACCTTAGGAGTTCAAGGCTAGCTTGGGCTTCATAAGACTCTGTCTCAAAACTAAAGCTAACAACAATAAATGCTCTTGTTTTAAAATTTTAAGATTTTGAAAGGAAACTTAATGGCTAGTAATAGCCATGGGTATTTTCATCCTGTGAGTTACAACTGCAGTGTGTGTAAACCACCTTGGAAGTCTTTTCTAGGGAAGTGAACACTGACAGTTCTGCCCAGAAGTGCTTAGGTAGATTAAAAAAAAAAAAAAAAAAGTTTCTGAAGATGAGTTCAAAATAATTGAGCTTGAGGCTAGTCTTATTTACACGTGGTTATTGTCATGGCTATGGTTGTCATGGTACTCGAGTGACCTTGCCCTTGATCCCTTAGACTTGTGCAAGATGCTTGGCTTGTCACTTATTCTGGATTTCCTCCTCTGTCCCCTGTTGGATATCAGATGACATCTTTGCTACTGGCACCTCGTATTAAGAATAACAGGTGCAAGGGAATGAAGTCAGGCCACGTCTGACACAAAGCACGTTGGGCATGCTCATCCTCTGGGCCAGCAAAGGACACAGGAGGTCACAGAGGACAGGACGCTTTGTAGTTCTTTGCATAAGCATTCTACAGACTAACTGCTAGTCTTGATCCCAAGATGAAGGGTGATGGGATGTTGCTGCTTCTTAAATAGATAATCAATACAGGGCGGGGTTCTTGAATGAGAACAGAGTAATTTCAGAAACTAAAAAATGTATCTTGTCTTATTACTGGACATATCTCAAATCATAGGAGAGGTCCATGTCTTTGGTCAGCTGGGTCTGTTAGCCTGTTACCAGCTACCATCTCTACATCCTTTGGTATAGTGTAGCCAAATTTTGTCACAGATGCATGGATGGGGGAGGGGGGGATCATGTGAGTCCCGGCCTGTATCCTGGTAGCCATCTTCTCTCCAACAGTGAATGTCTTTCTCTCCTTAGCCTAGTGGGATTCAGTATCCCAAGAAAGACTAGGTGCTGAGGTTTAGTTGGCAGAGCCTGAGTTTGGCCCTAAAAATAGCACTGATGATTACCTACGCTTGTTGCTCTTCCTGAAGCCCAGAGCTGGTGTGGTCAGGCTCATTCTCCCCAGTACACCCAGGAGCACTGCCCAAGCTGAGCATTGCACACAGGCATTTGTTCATCCATTCAGCAGACATGCCTGTCAAACTCTGTGAGAAAGCACAGGCAGACTTGGCTTTGACACCTGGCTCTTCCTGAACTTTGGGGCTCTTATCTGCAAATGAGGACAGAGTGGGGGAGGGGAGTGGTAATACATTTTCACCCGTGAAAATTTCACGCTGTAAAAATTAAGAGATGATAGCATGTTCACATTATCCAGCCTGGAGCCGAACAACTGCTGTGTAGCTACAGGCCTGGATAAATGTCAACTGTTTGTTAGTAATTGTGCCTAAATGGATCAGAGATGATTCTGGGGTTTGGAATGTGGGAGCCAGATAAGTTACACTACAGTGTCTCATATGGTAAAGGAGGCTTGGCCCTTCATTCATTTCAACTGCTTTCCCCCAACCGACCTCTTTCTTCTTTATGAAACAACTTGTCCTTTCTTTTTTCTTTCTTTCTTTCTTTCTTTTTTAAACTTGTCCTTTCTTTTTCCTTCTTGAAAACTTGGTGAAACCTAAGAGTAGTTCACTTCTGTCCACACTTCCAGAAAAGAGGTTTATTACCCTATGAAGGGAAGTTTGGGGAGCCTGCTCCAGAGAGAGAGGAACTCCCTTGGGAACATCCATGTTGAGAGGTCAGAAGTGAGCCCTACAACTTCTCACCCTAAGACTGCTGTGACCCAGGGTGAGAGGGGTTACCTGAGGTCTCTTGTAGCTGGAACAGTTTAGAATTCCAACCTGTCCCTCCCACTGGCCTGCGGAAGGAGTCAGGGCCCAGAGCTCTAGAGGTAGTAATTGCCCCACTTTGGGGGCTGGGCTGTTGGGAGCATGCTTCTTCACGGCCACAGTCTTCAGTCAGCAGTCCTATCAGTGCCTGAGATAATTGATGTCGGTCTGCAGCCCCAGACTCACCCCTCAACCCCCAGCTCCTCCACCCCAAAGTTTGACCCCGTTGTCTCTTTGTTTCTTCCTTTTAAGTTGGTGCCAGTGTTGTGATGCTTCTGGGAACTGCAGAAAGTTGTCTGTAACCCAGAGCAGCCGTTAAGAAAAGCCGATTCTTTTAGCTTCCTGGCCGTCTATTTTCTGTTGTGCCTTTGATTTAGCAAGAAGCAAACATCCCAGGTGCCCCTGGGCACCTCTTCCGCCCATCCGTGCAGCCTTCATTCTTTCTGTGCACGTAGGCATTCCCATCTGGGTTCCGCAGATGAGTGGATGGACTGTCAGCTATTTCTGACGCCTGCTCCCCCCCCCCCCCCATTCAGGTGAGCCTGAGGAGGGAGGGGCGCTGCCTGAGCCCCAGCTGGAGAAAGCCTGGCTAGGACTCACAGCAAGCCCTGACTTGGCCTATGGGAGCTCCCCCTCACCTCTGTGCAGAGCTAGGGATCCGAGCTTTGAGCCAAGCCGGAAACAAAAGACTGGGGGCAAACCTCCCATCTGGCTGAGAGGCAGCCACACAAAGGTGCTGCCGCGTAATTTATCACCGGAGATTTTCTGCAGCCAGGGAGCTCCAGGTTCCAGGCAGTGCCTTTGGGGGACCGGGAGGGATCCTCTCCCCATTTCTAGGTGTAAGGCCAGGCAGGTAGAAAGTAAGGTATTAGGAGAGACACCTGATTAGCACGTGGAGTAAAGCTGCTTCTGAGGTTGTCAGTGTCTCTGGGGATCACAGCCCTGCAGCTCCACTTCCTGTCAGGCCTGCGGAGGGCGCAGGGGGGAGTGAGTGAGTGCGTGCATGCGTGCCTGAGTGTGTGTGTGTGTGTGTGTGTGTGTGTGTGTGTGGTGTGTGTACGTACCAGAGCATGGGTGGAAGCTATGAGACAACTTGAGGAAGTTGGTTTTCTCTTTCCACCATGTGTGTCCTCGGGATCAAACTCCATCTGTCCACTTAGCACTTAAAAGTGCATAACCCCGTACCTGGCTTTTACGTGGGTGCTAGGGTCCAAACTCATGCTTGGGTAGCAAGTGCTTAACCCATTTGTCATCTCCCTATCCCCAGTCTGGCCCCGCATCCCCAGCCTGGCCCTGGCATCCTGGACTCAAGGGATCTTGCAGCCTCTGTTTCCTGAGTAGCTGTGGTTATGGGGGCATGCCACTGCACCTGGCTTGTTTTGATTATTTATTTATGTGGGGACTAGGGATTAAACCCAGGGCCTTGAGTGTGCTAAGTGTTCACTCTATCACTCACTCTGACCTATGTACCTCAGCCTCCAGATCTATCATTTATTGACACTTAGCTCGTACCAGAGTGTGGTGGTGTACCCCTATAATCTTAGCATTTGGGAGGCTGAGGCAGGGGGATCACAAATTTAAGACCCTGTCTTAAAGACAGAAATAAAAAGGTGAATAGTATGTAGCAGGCATTATGCCGAGTACCTCTCAGAAATGAAGTATTTTTAAAAAACGTCTCTATGTGGTAGGAGTTCTTTTGTTCTGTTTTTCCTGAGGAAAACCTAAGATAAAAGATAAGAAGATGAACTGCTCAGGAACGAGAAGGAACAGGATTGTACTCTGGGAAGTATTGTTCCCAGGGTCTTAACATTGTACGTTTCTGCCTCATAACTTTGGCTGCTGAATATTAAAATTGTATTTTCTGGGCTGGAGACATGGCTCAGAGATTAAGAGCAGAAGACCTAGGTTGGATTCCCAGCACCCATATGGCAGCTCACAACAGTTAGAAACTCTAGTTCCAAAAGATCTAATGCCGTTTTCTGGCCTTCTGGGTGTACACGCAGGATTCGCGCGCGCGCGCACTAAACAAACAAACAAACAAATAAATAAATAAATAGCATTTTTAGGGTCTTTTAAAAATGGATTTATTTATTTATTTATTTATTTATTTATATTTCATGTACATTGGTGTTTTATCTGTATGTATGTCTGTGTGAAGGTGTCAGATCCTCTGGAATTGGAGTTACAGACAGTTGTGAGCTGCCATGTGGGTGCTGAGAATTGAACCAGGTCCTTTGGAAAAGCAGTCAGTGCTCTCAACCACTGAGCCATCTCCTCAGCCCCAATAAATAAATATTTTAAATAAGAATTTTTTTTTTTTTTTTGGTTTTTCGAGACAGGGTTTCTCTGTGTAGCTTTGCGCCTTTTCCTGGAACTCACTTGGTAGCCCAGGCTGGCCTCGAACTCACAGAGATCCGCCTGGCTCGGCCTCCCGAGTGCTGGGAATAAAGGCGTCCGCCGCCGCCGCCACCACCACCGCCCGGCTTAAATAAGAATTTATTTTCTATTTTTAAAAGTAGAAGAGGGAAAAAAAAAAAGATGCCCGAACTTTCTGGAACCTGTAATCACATATCTAGTGTGTCTCTTTTGAGAGGGTCACCAAGGAATCAGCCAGGTCAGGCTGGCTGTAAGACGGAAATGAGTTTAGTTACGGTATGTCAGTGTCACAGTCTGAGAATACATCGAAAGGAGCTCCCGAGGGAGAGAACTTCACCTGAACAGAACCAGGAAACTGCCTGCGGAGAGAGAGGCCTAAGTTCTCCTGAGCACCAGTTAGAGAGGAATTGGCTGTTCTCCTGAGTACCGGTTAGAGAGGAACTGGCTACTTTTAGGCTGACCATTCAGGGCCTCTCTCCTACTTTGACTCCTCCTCTCACAAGACTCCAGCATGCATTACTCATGCACTTAACAAACTTGTACTGCTCATCCGATACATCCAGCACCGAACATGCGCTGTGAATATGAGTAAGAGCTGTCTGGCACACACTTTCAACAGCCAAGAAGCTTAGGTCTAGTAAGTGGGCAACACAAAGGGACACAGGGCAGGGACTTCCAGCTCAGCCTGGGCCAAATAGGTCCAAGCAGGGCAGTGTTAGGAAAGCTATTGTCAACTGCCTGCTGCTTAGCTCTGTGATGATGATGGTGATGATGGTGATGATGGTGATGATGGTGATGATGGTGGTAGGATGGTGGTGGTGATGGTGATGATGGTGGTGGTGATGGTGGTGATGATGGTGGTGGTGATGATGGTGATGATGGTGATGATGATGGTGGGATGGTGGTGGTGATGGTGATGATGATGGTGATGGTGATGATAATGGTGATGATAATGGTGATGATGATGGTGGTGGCGATGGTGGTGATGATGATGATGGTGATGATGGTGATAATGGTGATGATGATGATGGGATGGTGGTGGTGATGGTGATGATGATGGTGATGACTGTGATGATGATGATGGTGATAATGGTGATGATGATGGTGATGGTGATGATGATGGTGATGATGATGGTGATAATGGTGATGGTGGGGGTGATGGTGATGATGATGGTGATGACGGTGATGATGATGATGATGATGGTGGTGGTGATGATGATGATGACTGCTACTACTACTACTATTGATGTTTGCTAGGCAAGCTATACTCTCCTAGCAAACTCTGGTAGATGGGGTTTATGGGTCCATTTCTATGCGGCTCCTTGTTGTTGTCCCTTTCAACATAGACTGGTTTGCCACATGGATGTCCCCTCAAGTATGCTGCCTCAGGAGCTGAGTCAGGTTGCCTCTTGGTCTGGATGTAGTTATAGACTCTCAGATAACTTATTCTCATTAAATAAGGTTTGTAGCTCATCGTTCCTGCCAGTGAAACAGGAAAAGAAGGCTCTGACATCTTCCAGAATGAGCAGGCCTAAGAGCTGTGACTCAGCAGTAGAGTGTATATTTAGCATGTTGGAAGCCTTGGGTTCATTCCTTGTCACTCCAAAAAAAAAAAAAAGAAAAGGAGGGCACCAGGGACCGGGGATGCAGTTCAGTTGATAGACTGCTTGCTAACATGCATGAAGCCCTGGGTTCAATCTCTAGCACCTCATACATCACGCATAGGGGTGTACATCTGTAATCCCAGCACTTGGGAAGTAGAAGCAGGAGGACCATTTCCAGACTCCTTGGTGTAGAATTGCTTTCATCCCCATTTTATGGATGAGCAAACAGAGACTTTTGATTAACTAACTTCTCAAAAATGTGGACTCTCTTGCTGTCTATGATGTTATAGAGGGTCTGACTGGTACCCCTGGTGAGCATTTGCCTTCTCCCTTTCCAAAGAAAGCACTGGTAAGTATGGCTGAGATAGCTGGATTGAGGGAGCTGAGATGTAAATGGTGAGATTTTTGGTTAACCTGTCAAGAAGATTCTCTGAAGCCAGATGTGGAGGCGCACGCCTTTAATACTAGCACTTGTGAGGCAGAGGCAGGCAGAGCTCTGAGTTTGAGGCCAGCTGGTCTACACAGCGAATTCCAAGTCAAATAGAGCTGTCTCAAAAAAAGACCCTGTCTCAAAAATAAAAAGAAGCTTCTGTAAGCGTCTTAGCACAGGTCCCAAGAGTGATGCCTTATGAGCGATCATGAACACCTGAGGCAGAGTGCGGGAGGTGGAAGGAAGGGCTATAGCCTGAGCCCCTGGGAGCCAGGAGAGCTGCCGACTCCACCCTCCGCCATTTGCTTCCCTTCCTTTGCTCTCCATTCTTTTATGCAAAAAGGGTTAAAAGCTGCCCTTTATGGTCATGGCCAAGACGTGAGTGAGAAGACAGAATTCCATCCCTGGGGATTCCAGAGGGGAAGCAGTTGTCCAGAAGCCTGCCTTTTGGAGTATAATGTGTCTGCTTCCTGTATGAATGCCCAAGTCAAGAGTTTGTCTGACCGGTGGCTGCCTGAACGTCGCCACAGCTCTGACTTCAGCCATTTCTCTGACATGCAGGAAGTTGTGTGTCTTTAGCTACCTGCAGCTCGATGGCCGACTGATGGAACACTGTGTTCATGCACCAGGACATCAGAACTCATGCTATCGTTCAGCCAAATGTGGGGGCCGGGGAAAGGTTGATGGCTTCTCTTTGCCTTCTTGTACTCTCTTTTTTAAAAAATATTTATTTTCATTTTATGTGTATGAATATTTTGCCTGTCTGTGCACCCTGTGTGCAGTGCCCAAGGAGGTCAGGAGTGGCACCAGATCCCCTGGAACTGGGGCTGCATACAGGTGTGAGCCACGTGGGTGCTGGGAATCGAACCCAGACTTCTGGAAGAGCAGCGGTGTTTTTAACTGTTGAGCATCTCTTCAGCCCTCTGTAGTTGTTTCCCTCGCCTGGTTACCAGGAAACTGCTCATCTTGCTCTCCCATCCCTGGTATTCAACAATTCCCCAGTCAAGGCCTTTTGGGGAAATGTGGTCCCCATCTGCATACCTCCAATCTCCCGTGTCTGCTTAGTGATCATTTTCAATGTGCCATGGCTTAAACTTCGTTTATTCCACATGGATTTTTATGTCTAATTCTGGCTTTTATTTTATCTTTCTCTCTTCTGTACCATATTAAGACACGAAGCTAAGCCTGGCAGTGCAGCCTGTTGATCCCAGCTACTTGGGATGCCCAAGCAGAAGGCTTTCAAGTTTAAGGCCTGTCTGGCCTACAGAATAAATTCCAGGCCAGCAACTTAATGAAACCCCGAACCTTGTATCAAAATAAAAAGTAAAAAGAGGTCTGGGATGTGACTTAGTGGGTTTGATCCCAGTACTACTTAAGAGGAGGGGGAGGGGGAATTGCACAATGTTATGCACCTGATTGGTGGAATCCAAGGTTTGCTTGTCTGCTCCAAATCTCACATTTTTCCTGTTTTGTGTCCCTCCATTTTGTCCCTTCTTCCTCTTTGTCCTTCTTTCTCGATCTCCCTCCAGGTCTGTCTCTGTTACTGTATGACTCTACAATGTTTCTCCACCTCTGTTGACTTGCGGTCCAGTTAGTGGGGACAGGGAGCATCCTGTGCACTGCTGGGATGCTTAACTGCATCCCTGGCTTCTACTCCCCAGCTGCCTGGTGGACCACTAGTCTACTGAAGGGCAAATCTATTCCTCTACTCCTGTTGACACCTACTAATGAAGCTTTATGTTCTTCCTGCAGCTTCTCCACGAAGGGGAGTTGTGTGCCTGGGATATCCTTGCATGGAATATCCCATGCTGCTGAATCTAGCCAGGATTCCCTAAAGGAGGGCTTATACTGTGCTGAGCCACTGTTCCTCAGGCTCAGTTGCCTAAGGTCTTAGTGAGCAATGCCCTTACTCCTTAGTTCTCTAGGAATGGAAAGGAGCAGGCTAGAGCCCTGAGCAATTGGATTTTTTGAGTTTCTCTGGGGAAGATCCCTCTGGACTGGGGTGTTGGGCTTCTAGTGAGGCCTTCTCATGAGGTATGCAAAGCTGTTAACCCTCCTGAAAGGACCCCACTTGTCTTCTGCAGGGAATTCTGCATCTTCCCTGGGGTAGTTAGATCCCTTACAGTAGACAGTCGAGGGAAGGCCAGGCCTCAGCTGAGAACCTGGTAGGAGTCTGAGGTCCCTCACTCCAGAAATATACATTTTGCCTATAGCTCGAGAGGCTCACAGATGCCAAAGGCTGATTGGCCATCCATGTACATGTTCATCCATCCATTGCAGGCTAGGAAGCTCTGCCTCAGCCTCACACCTTCGGGAGAGAAGTGGGAAGACTGGGGGCGCAGCGGTGAAGAGTACAGGAACAGGAGTGGGGATGGAAAGCTGACTCCTTCCCTGCTCCAGCCCAGCCCGAAGGCTGGACCCAGCTAATGGGAGGAAGAGAAGAGAGCTAGAAAAGGGATGAGCAACAAGGCCAGCCCCCTCCTTCCAGCTGCAGCAGCCCAGCGGCTTAGATGAATAATCTGAGGGGGGAGAGTGACCCTGGAAGAACCCTTTGTTCCAGCTGAGGCTGGAGCAGGGGCACTGAGCCATTCACACGCCATCCCAGGGCATCCTGCTGGGTACTCTGGGGAGGGGGCACAGCAGCCAGTCATGAGACTTGGCCAGGCAGATAGCTTGATGCTCAATAGGGAAAGCCCAGCTGCATGCTGCTGAGGTTGGGGGAGGGGCCGACAGCCTTCCTCCAGGCTGTGGTCTGTCTCACAGACAGGAAGGCACTGACGGGGCCCAGTTGGCTCTGTCCTGAGGTGGCTTGATCTGGTCACCCTCCTCAAAAGCAAAATCTGACGGTAGGGCTCACAAACTTCTTCTTACCTCCCCATGTGGATTCCTTGACGTTAAGAGGCTCCAGGGTTCTGGTGTCATTATTATCACTTGCCCTCAGTGCTTGGGGTTCAAGATGGGGGCAGATGTATCCATTTCGGAAGGAAGCCTACTGTAGAGGCATCTTAGTAGCAGTCATCTGTCCCCTGCTTCCTTTCTAAGCACAGCACCCCTTGGTGGCTTTGTCTCCTGGCCTTCAGAGATGTTGTATAAAGAACTGGGCTGTCTATGAACCCAAAGTCTCGAGGTATCTTTGGAACCATGTCTGCCCTGGCAGAAAGCACAATTACATTTTCCTCACATCTCCTTTACACTGTCCCTGTGGCTCTCTGAGTGACAATGCCCACGGACTAGGCTCCTATAGGCATTGGGAGGACGGGAGTTGAGGCCCTCTACTTCCTCTTCTTTCTGCCCAGGCCTAGCCAGCAACCTGGAGTGTGCATGTGGTCGGAGCCACTTCACGTGTGCAGTGAGTGCCCTCGGCGAGTGTACCTGCATCCCGGCCCAATGGCAGTGTGACGGGGACAATGACTGCGGGGACCACAGCGATGAGGATGGGTGTAGTAAGTAGCAACCCGGGGCTACTGGAGGCGGTGAAAGACCGGCCAAGGAGTGCTCTATGTCCACCGGTGTCCAACTTAAGGTTGGGGTCTTGCAAGTGTGACAGATGTGGAGAGAAACATGGCTCCTTCACATGCACACCTTTAACCATCTGTTTTTCTATTGGGTGGTTCATGCCTATAATCCCAGTAAAATACACTTTGAAAAATTGGTAAAGGGATGTGCACTGTGGCTTACGCCTTTAATCCTAGTACTTGGGAGGCAGAGGTAGGCAAATCTCTGAGTTTGAGACCATCTTGGTCTACAAAGTGAGTTTCTGGACAGCCAGGGCTATACATAGAAACCCTATCTCAAAAAAAAAAGAAAAAAGAAAAAAAAAGAAAAAGAAAGAAAGAAAGAAAGAAAAAGAAAAATGTTGGAAAAGGTATAAAAGAAAATACTCTTGAAGCCACAAAGAGTCTTTAAATAACTCTCCTTGTATTTGTGAATTCTGTATGTATGCTGCATGCATACATTTAAATTTTTATATGGTATACATACATGCAGATTATTTTCTTGTTTCTTATTTCAGTGTTCTGTATAATCACAAATGTTAAATAAGATAAGCCTTATAAGAAATTTTATCTTTGGGGGTAGTGGTGAGATTGCTTAGCAGGTAAGGGTGCTTGCCACCGAGCCTGATGACTAGGTTTGGTTTCTAGGACTCACATGGTAGACAGAGAAAACCAACTCTAGAAAGTTATTCCTTGATCTCTCGTGAGCACTGTGTGGCTCCCGAGCCCTCTCCCCACAATAATAATAAACTTCAAAAATAGGGTAGAGAGCTCTTGAAGAAGACCCCTGATGTTGACACACATGCATATATCTGCCTGAATGAGTATATATGTACCATAGGCACATAAATGACTGGCTGAGGCTGTGGACCAACAGCGGAGCTACCTGCCTTGCATGCGTGAGGTTCTAGATTCAACCCTCTCCTCACACTGGGAAAGAAAAAGCCTTGCATTCTATTTAAATTTGCTGTTCTTCCAGCATAGTCACGGACAGACAATGGGCCAGGATGTCCTGTCTTGGATATATATAAATCTCACTGTTAAGCCAGTTGTCTGGGTTTAGGGGTACATGTCTGGCCCGTAGCATCTACGTCTGATGGTGACTAATTAGTCTAATGGAACGAAGCTACAACCTGGACCTCATTAACCCTAACCAGCTCAGCTAATTGTGATAATGATAAATGCTTCCCTTTCATGTATCACTTTCATACACATTATCTCAAAAGACCTCTGTGAGTTGAGTGCAATTATCCCCTTGGATAGTCAGAGGAAACCCTGCTCAGAGAATGCAGGTGACTTACTCATCATAATGACTTCTAGAAGTGGGACCCAGATGTGTCAATCATCCTCTAATAAGAGGAAAGGAGGGGAAAGTGCCCCGCCTGGTATCTTCTGAGGCAGGGTCTCATGTAGTTCAGGCTGGTCTCACACTTGATATGTAGCTGAGGACCTTGAGCTTCTGATCCTCCTGCCTCTACCTCCCAAGTGTTGGAATTACATGCGTTCGCCTCCACCCCTAGCCTTATGAGGGGCTGATGATCAAACCCAGGGCTTCATGCATGTTAGGCCGCACTCTACCGACTGTTACAACCACGCCCTGCTTTTCTCTCTTGCCCGAGTTTTTTATACTGCTTACGTGTGTTAGCGGACAGGTTTTCTGCTGCCCTCCCATTCTCTTCTGCTGCTCTGCTGGGGGCAGGGGTAGGAGGGAGGGAGGACAGGGGGATTTGGAGTCAGGCTGCTGGGCAAGGATTTCCGGCTGGTGTAGCCTGCCTGCCTGACTCACCTTTGCCTTCCCTTGGACCCAGTGCTGCCAACCTGTTCCCCTCTGGACTTCCACTGTGACAACGGCAAGTGTATCCGCCGCTCCTGGGTGTGCGACGGGGACAATGACTGTGAAGATGACTCTGACGAGCAGGACTGTCGTGAGTGTTGGAGGGGCACAGGCGAACTCCATGGGCTCTGTTGGGAAAGGATTTTCTGTCAGGATACGATGCCCCCGGCCCACATGAGCCCCTGGGTCTTCAGCTTTTGTTCTGACCTTCTCCCGCCTCTCTTGGTCAGCTAAGCCCACCCGACGGCGATGGGGTCACCTCCCCTGGGGGCAGCACTGGGACCGTTGACGGCCACAGAAGGCTTCACTGAGGGGCTGGCAGGCACTGTGCTCTCTGTCCACAGCAGCCTGATTCATCTGTGCCCACAGCCCCCCGGGAGTGTGAGGAGGATGAGTTCCCCTGCCAGAACGGCTACTGCATCCGGAGTCTGTGGCACTGTGATGGAGACAACGACTGTGGTGACAACAGTGACGAGCAGTGTGGTGAGCGGTGCTCTGGGAGCAGGACGGGGTCCAGGGTGGGAGTGGCTACGGGCTCACCTGAAGCTGCTCCAGGGGTTTGGCGCCGCCCCCAGAAGGAGGTGGCAGGAGGGCAGAGCAGTCTATACTGTCAGGAATATGGACGGCTCCTAACCACCAAGGGAGGATGGTAAGAGGAGAGTCTAGGGGACTCCTGTCTCATTGCATCCCTAGACATGCGCAAGTGCTCAGACAAGGAATTCCGCTGCAGTGATGGGAGCTGCATTGCTGAGCATTGGTACTGCGACGGAGACACGGACTGCAAAGACGGCTCTGACGAGGAGGGCTGCCGTGAGTGGTCCTCCACCTGAGGTTGCTGGGCTGGGACGATGAGTGAGGGCCCCGGCTCCTGGACGAGGGCCGGCTGAGAGGGTTGCGTGCGGCAAGGGAGCGTGTGTCCTAAAGGAGCGATGCTGGGGTGTTGGGGGTGTGGCTTATACAGGTGCTTGCTTGGCCTGCGCGAAGCCCTGGGTTCTGTCCTCAGCACTGCGCAAACCAGGAAGGCATAGTAGTACACGACTGTACGTAATCCTAACAGGCAGGAGGCCGAGGCAGAAGGATCGAGATTTCAAGGTTGTATTTGTTTGAGACCAGCCTGAGATCCATGAGCCCTGAGCTAGGGCAGCAGCAGTGATGGAGGGTTGACTCCCTCTGGTCCACCAGCATGTGGACGTCTGTAGGACCATCACAAATGGAGCCCACTTGCAAACCATTTAAGGAAGACACCTTGCCTGTGCCGCTTGTCCCTGTGAAAAGTCAGGCCCCTGTCCCCAGGCACCGGGACCTGAGGGCTGCTCTCCTCCCTTCCAGCCTCAGCAGTTCCCTCTCCTCCTTGCAACCTGGAGGAGTTCCAGTGTGCCTATGGCCGCTGCATCCTCGACATCTACCACTGTGACGGAGATGACGACTGCGGAGACTGGTCGGACGAGTCTGACTGCTGTGAGTGCTCTGGCCGGCCGGGAGGAGGGGCGGGCAGCCTGGAGGAGCTCCTCCGATGGATGGCCGGGCACAGGTGCCAGCTGGGGCAGGCGCTGAGGGGAGGAGTGTCCGGATTCCAAGGTCTCTCTGGGGAGGAGCTGGAGTGTTGGGAGGGGCAGGAGATGGGACTTTCTGCTCTACCGTGAGGCACTGTGTGCACAGGCTGCTTAGAGACAGAAGATCTTTGTTTCCCCAGCTTCCCACCAGCCCTGCCGCGCTGGGGAATTCATGTGTGACAGTGGCCTGTGCATCAACGCAGGCTGGCGCTGTGATGGAGACGCAGACTGTGATGACCAGTCTGACGAGCGCAACTGCAGTGAGTTGAGGGCGGCATCCAAGGCGGTGGGGAACGGAGGAGAGGGGTTTGGGGGCCAACCGAGCCAGGACGTGTTAAACAGCTGGACAGCTGTGTAGATTGTACACTGCACAGAGGCAATCTCTTCAAAGGGGTACCAGTCGCCTTGTAGTCTGTGGATTTATAGACACATCATGGCAGTTTTCCAGCAGGTGACAGGAAGGCGCTCTGAGCAAGGGCCACCTGATTCATAAGAATATAACCTGTGAGCCGGGCGGTGGTGGCGCACACCTTTAATCCCAGCACTCGGGAGGCAGAGGCAGGCGGATCTCTGTGAGTTCGAGGCCAGCCTGGTCTACAGAGCGAGATCCAGGAAAGGTGCAAAGCTACACAGAGAAACCCTGTCTCGAAAAACCAAAAAAAAGAATATAACCTGTGACATCACTGTCAAGAAGGGGGGCTGTGTGCTTAGGGCGGCAGAGTAGCGTTTCAGCCTGAGGTGGGGCCAGCCTTTCATTAGACTTTTGCTTTGTCCAGCCACCTCCATGTGCACAGCCGAACAGTTTCGCTGTCGGTCAGGCCGCTGTGTCCGTCTGTCCTGGCGCTGTGATGGGGAGGATGACTGTGCAGACAACAGTGATGAGGAAAACTGTGAGAACACAGGTAGAGTCTCCCAGGGGTGCCCCAGGCCCCTCTCCTGATGTTGGGAGTGGGAGGCCGAGGGAAAAGAGAGCATGGCCACTGCTTCTCAGCTGGCCAGAAATCGTGTTTCATTCCCTCTCCAACGGCCTGGACGTTCCCTGCCGTGCCCCGTGAGCAGGCTCAGATGCAGGAGCAGGGGCGGGGGAGGCAGCTCAGTGAGTCAAAGCACTTGCTGCACAAGCACGAGAACCCAAGTTCAAATCCCTAGTACCCACGTGAAAAGTTGGACGTGGCTGTGAGTGCCCGTGACACCAATACTGGGAGACAGAGAGAGTCAGATTCTAGAAGCTCACTAGCCAGCCAGCCTAGCCAAAGTGACCAGCTTCTGATTCACCGAGAAACTTTGTCTCAAGGCAGTAAGGTGGAAGTTATCAGGTGTCTTCCTCTGGCCTCTGCTTGCACCTATATGGGCATGCATGCACCGCAAACACATACACACACATGCACCCGTGCACCACAAACAAACGTGTACACACAGCACATCGCACACATGCACACACATGCACACGTACAGTCCAGGTGCACTGTTGACCCGTGCCCACGTTCTGAAACACAAAGGCAGGGCTGTGAGTCTTAGCAGCTGCTCCGGTTCTCACTCTCCCGCTGCCCTTGGGAGGAAGGGCCGCTCTCCGGCCAGCAGCCCTTGCGTTCGCTTCCCCTCTGCGGGAAGGCCTGGCAGTCTCTGTGTCTACGCCCTCAACCCACTAAACCTGGTTCTGCGTATGACGGTACACTCTCTCACTCTGTCCCTGTCACTCGCCCACTGTGGAATCTCAGGGAGAAAACGACACTCAAGCAGCCTTGTCTGAGCTGTTTCCTGCCTTGGACCCCAGCCCTCCCACCTGCCTCTCATCTGACTCCTGTTTACCCTGGAAAATGACAGGCTCCCGTCCCTGGCGGACCCAAGCCGTGCCCTCCTGCGACCTGACTCTCCCGTCCTCCCTCTCTTTCTAGGAAGCCCCCAGTGTGCCTCCGACCAGTTCCTGTGTTGGAACGGGCGTTGCATTGGGCAGAGGAAGCTGTGCAACGGGGTCAATGACTGCGGTGACAACAGTGACGAAAACCCACAGCAGAACTGTCGTGAGTGTCTCTAGTGTACGGGCCTGGCCCGTGGTTTGTGGCCGAACCCCACCCGTAGGGTTCAAAGGGAGGACTCCCTTGTGACTCTCGCAGTTTTCGGGAGCTGTTCTTCGTGGTCCAGGTGGCATGCCAAATTGACTGGACGGGGGTGGATTCTGGGCTCAACTCCCAACTCTGGCTTGGCTGGCACAGGGCCCCGGACGGGTGAGGAGAACTGCAATGTTAACAACGGTGGCTGTGCCCAGAAGTGCCAGACGGTGCGAGGGGCAGTGCAGTGTACCTGCCACACAGGCTACCGGCTCACAGAGGATGGGAGAACATGCCAGGGTGAGCTGAGGCCTGCGCTGGGGGAGAGTCAGGATGCTGAGTGGGAGCAGCCTATAGGAAGCGGTGGGACATACCCGCTGTGACGTCATTCCATCATTGCACTAACTCCGGAAAGTGGGGATCGTTTCTCCCATTTTGCAGCTAGGGGAAACTGAAGGGCAGAGAGTGTGAGTAACTTACCCAAGGCCACGCAGCTAGTAAGCAGCAGAAGTGGGATTTGAAATCAGGTCTGCCTGACCTCAAAGCCCCGAATTGCTTGTTACACAGTTTCCCACCAGGCTGAGGCAGTAGATGGGGATACGGGGATGGGACTGAGGAGTGAATCGGAGTGGGGGGATGGCCGTAGGCAGGCCTCCTGACCCCGCCTGGTGTCCACAGATGTGAACGAATGTGCTGAGGAGGGCTACTGCAGCCAGGGCTGCACAAACAGCGAGGGGGCTTTCCAGTGCTGGTGTGAAGCAGGTTATGAGCTACGGCCTGACCGGCGCAGCTGCAAGGCTCTGGGTAAGGAGAGCTGGCACTTGGCTGGGTGGGCTAGGACCAAAGAGAGGAATGCCAGGTGCTCTAGAGCTGAGGGACTTCCTAAGAAGTACAGAGATTTATGTCTGCAAGTTGCAATCCGGGGCCCCAAGCAAAAGGCGATTGGGTTGGGGTTGGAGAGGATTCTACTTTTCTAGTTCAGATGCCCACAGCTTGAGACATACTCTAGAGGGCAAAGGGTCCATCCCCAGCTGTCAGCTGAGGGCCTGAGGGTGCATGCTGTTGGGTATCTGGTAGCTCTGAAGCCCAGTGGGCTTTTATTTCTATGCTGTGTCCAGGGCCAGAACCTGTGCTACTCTTTGCCAATCGTATCGACATCCGGCAGGTGCTCCCGCACCGCTCTGAATACACACTGCTACTCAACAACCTGGAGAACGCCATTGCCCTTGACTTTCATCACCGGCGGGAGCTGGTCTTCTGGTCTGATGTCACCCTGGATCGCATCCTCCGTGCCAACCTTAATGGCAGCAATGTGGAGGAGGTTGTGTCTACTGGGCTAGAGAGCCCAGGTAGGAAAACAAGGCCCTGAGTGGAAAGCCAGGGAGCCAATGTGTAAAAAAGCAGTGGAGCCGGGTGGCGGTGGCACACACCTTTAGTCCCAGCACTCGGGAGGCAGAGCCAGGCGGATCTCTGTGAGTTTGAGGCCAGCCTGGTCTACAGAGTGAGATCCAGGACAAGCACCAAACTACATAGAGAAACCCTGTCTGAAAAAAAAAAAAAAACAACAACAACAACAAAAAAAAAAAAACCAGTGGAAAGGAAGGAACAGGCCGTGTTTACAAACTGCACGGTGCAGAATGTCTCTTCCAGTGAAATCTGGGTGGAACTCTGACACAGAAAACAACTGTAGAGCTGACGATGTTGTTTAGGTGATGGAGCGCTTGCCTAGCATGAATACGTAATGCCCTGGGTTTGATCCCCCAGCACTGCATAAACCAGACCTGTTGATGCCTGTGATCCTAACACTGAAGAGGTAGAAACAGAAAGATCAGAAGTCAAGGTCATTCCTAACTGTGTCCAGGTTGAGGAGAGGCCAGGATACATGAAACCCTCCCCTCCCCCAGCTCAACAAACAAAAGGCAACAGCTAATTTGGTGACCTCAGACCTACAAGCAGGTTAAGTGACTTGGAAGTTGGTATGCAGGGCTGGAGTTAAGAAAGGCACTGAATTCTATCCCCAGCACCAGCCACAATAAAAGGGAGGGGGAAAAGAGACAGGGAGGGAGGATGGATCAGGTACCTAGGATCTGTTGTCCAACCAGGCTTTGATGGCGCACTCCTGAGGTAAAGGCAGGGGGATCAGGAGTTCAAGGTCATCCTCAGCCATGTGAGGAAGAAATTCATGACCTCAGTCAGTTGCTTGAGTTCTCCATTTCCATTTTGTGGAGACTGTATTACCTAGCTCACAGACCTGTGATGGTTAAATGAACTGACGCATGTAAAATAGTTACCACAAGGTCCTGGCCCCGGAAATGGCTTCTTGGAAGAGTTTGCTCTTGTCTCTAGGACCCAGAACTGCCTAGGGTGAATCCCTGACACATTCCCACTGTCTCTTCTCACTAGGGGGCCTGGCTGTGGATTGGGTCCATGACAAGCTCTACTGGACTGACTCTGGGACATCGAGGATTGAGGTGGCTAACCTGGATGGGGGCCATCGGAAGGTGCTGCTGTGGCAGAACCTGGAGAAGCCCAGGGCCATTGCCCTGCACCCCATGGAGGGGTGAGTAGGTGTCTTGAGTTTCCAAGTCCCTCCTGCAACAGTAGGGATTTCTCTAAGGCCTCCCGGGCCAGATTTTGTGGGTCATCCTCAGGGATGCTGATGACTGGGCGCTGTCCTCAGATGTGCCTATGTCTCGGCTCTGTAGTAAGTGGCTGTGTAGCCTCGGGTGAGTCAATCTCTTCATGCTCCCTTCATTTATTTCTTTCTTTTTTTTTTTTTTTAAAAAGATTTATTTATTTATTATATATCCGAAAGAGGGTGCCAGATCTCATTACAGATGGTTGTGAGCCACCATGTGGGTGCTGGGAATTGAACTCAGGACCTCTGGAAGAGCAGTTGGTGCTCTTAACCTCTGAGCCATCTTTCCAGCCCATCTTCATTTATTTCTTAATCAGCAAATATAAAACAAACCAGCTCTATAAGTATATATATATATATATATATATATATATATATATATATATATATATATTTGGGAAGTGACAGCAGAAGGATCAGGAATTCAAGGTCACCTTCAGCTACACAGTTGGAGATCAGCCTGGGCTATGTGAAACTCTGATCTAAATAAATAAACAAACAAACGTAACTGCTTTTATAGATGTTCTAAGGCTAAATAATGAAGCACTGTAAATGAAATAAAATATACAAATTAGGTAAGTTTGAACTGTTTAGTGTTTTTTATTAGCCCATAGAGCGGAGCTAATTAAAAATTATTAATTTAAAGCAGTTAGTAGTTGGGCTAATTAATATCATTAGTTTGAAATAATTTTAAAAATTAATAGACAAGTCTCCTGCATTGAAGTCTCTTGCAATGGAAATTCTTAGCCTCTGGCTTGTATACATTCCATGCCACCAATTGAAGGGATGACTTGTAAGATCCTGCAATTATATGTCAATTGTTTGAGAAGTAAGGTGTGGGGGAGGGGGCATAAAATACACAAGGCAGCGAAGAAAGTGCGAGAACGCAGAGCATGTCTGTCTTCACTTAGACGTGGCACTCTAGTGTCGATTTCACAAGCCCTGGGATTGTCATCTGTTTTATTGACTGCTCTGTTTCTAGTGCTCACTGTGCCCTCTCCGTAACAGACACTCAAAAAAAAAAAAAAAAGAAAAAAGAAAAGAAAAGAAAAAGAAAGAAAGAAAGTCTGATGAATAAACACCCTGTCTCAAGACATTTAAATCCAAATATTTAAAAAATTGTTCTGTAGAGCTGGTGATAGAGCTCGGTGGTAGGACAGTTGCCCAGCATTCGGCGCTGGGTTTAATTCTCTGGGTTCAGTCTTCAAACACGGGGAGGAGTGAGAGGAAATCATTTTAAATAGATGGATACATAGATAGACAGACAGATAGATAGACAAAAGCACCTTTCAAAGCTGAGCATGGTGGCGTACGCCTTTAATCCCAGGACTCAGTGAAGCAGGTGGATCTCTGAATTGAGGCCAGCTTGGTCTCTATAGTGAGTGTCAGGCCAGCCAAAGCTGTACAGTGAGACCAAGTAAACAAGCAAATAAGTAAAATGCCTTTCAGGTAAGCTGGTGGAACCCAATGTGTAAAACTCTCTGGTTATCAGCCTAGTTAACGCGCATCTGTTCTCTACTGCCCACCTCTTAATGTCCTTCCTTCCTAGAACCATTTATTGGACAGATTGGGGCAACACTCCCCGCATTGAGGCCTCCAGCATGGATGGCTCTGCACGCCGTATCATTGCTGACACTCATCTCTTCTGGCCCAATGGCCTCACCATCGACTATGCTGGACGCCGTATGTACTGGGTGGATGCTAAACACCACGTCATCGAGAGGGCCAATCTAGATGGGAGTCACCGCAAGGCTGTCATTAGCCAGGGTGAGGTCTTTGATCTGCTCTCTTTCATCTCTCTACTCCTTCTCCAATCCTGCCCCCAGGAGCCTTGGCAGAGGGAGAGATTTGTGTAGCTGCCAGGTCTGGGCTCAGGGGCCATGGCAGGCCATGTCTGGACTAAGGTCTTTTTGGACTGTCTCCAGGCCTCCCACATCCCTTTGCCATCACAGTTTTTGAAGACAGCTTGTATTGGACAGACTGGCACACCAAGAGCATCAATAGTGCCAACAAGTTTACTGGGAAGAACCAGGAGATCATTCGTAACAAGCTGCACTTCCCCATGGATATTCATACCTTACACCCTCAGCGCCAGCCTGCAGGTAAAAAAAAAAAAAAAAAAAAAAAATCTCATTAAGTGAGCTAGATTTGTCACCAGTGATGTGGTTGCTGGTGCCTCTTGAGAATCTTCTTTTCACTTGTCATAGATACTATTAATTCTGGGCAGTGAAGTCCAGAACTGGCATTAATTCTGGGCAGTGAAGTCCAGAACTGGCATTTCATGGACTAGTTGCTCCCTCTGCTGGACATTTCGGGTAGTACACCATCAGGGCTTTACTGTTTCCATATAACGCAAACATTTATAGGGCAGGTACTAATCGTGCTTGCCTCCGTGAGAGATGTCAAAATTAACCAGACAAGAGTTCTTTTTTGTAGAGAGCTCAGCCCTCCACCCCTTGCTTGCCTCCGTGAGAGATGTCAAAATTAACCAGACAAGAGTTCTTCTTTGTAGAGAGCTCAGCCCTCCACCCCTTGGCCTGGGGTCTGCCTTCGTAAACCTTTAATCTCCCTGACCATCTCGCTCTGGGCTCTTCGGGCAGGGAGAAACCGTTGTGGGGACAATAACGGAGGCTGCACTCACCTGTGTCTGCCCAGCGGCCAGAATTACACCTGCGCCTGCCCCACTGGCTTCCGCAAGATCAACAGCCACGCCTGTGCCCAGAGTAAGTGGGTTTGGGGTGCCAGCCTCAGGGGAGGTGCGCTGTGGGGACAGTTAGGAGGAACCGTGACAGGAGCCGGACTCCTCGAGGAGCCCATGACAGCCTTTAGAGACTGAGAGCTCCTGTATCCAGGAGGACCAGGAACCGGGCAGTAGTATGTGAAGGCTTAGCGACACCGCTCAGTGTAAGAACACCCGCAACCGGGCTTGCCTTTCACGGCACCAGGCAGGATGCCTTCTGTCCAGGCAGAAAGAAGGTCCAGTTCTCCTAGGAAGCAGGACAGTGGTTTCCAACCTCTCCACCTTCTATAGCCTGACCCATAGAAGACTGTGTCGTTAGGACAGAGAAACAGGATTGGGATCCCAAATGATGTTCTGTGACCAACAAGTAAAAGATGATAGGATTCCCTGATTTCTCCCAGAATCTCTCCTTTGGGTTCCTTTGAGCTCCGGCAAGGTAATTACCCTGCAACGTCAACCCTAGAAACCTCAGCACACAGTCCAGAGAGGAGTTGATCAGGCAGGCATACGGCACGACCATCAAGGGACCAGGGACAATTCCTTTTGTATCATTACGGCTGTGTGATCCACTGGCTTTCTTAAATCTCTAAAATCAAATAGTTGGAGTTGGGGAGATGGCTCAGTTGGTGAAATACCTGCCATGTAAGCATGAGGTCCTGAGTTCAAATCCCAAGCACCCATGTAAAAGCCAGGTGTGGTGGTGTGTGTAACCCCAGAGCTGGGGGTCAGGGGGAGATAGGCAGATCCCTGAAGCTCACATGCCACCAAGTCTAGCCAATTGGTAAGGTTTGGGTTCAATGAGAGACCTGTCTCAAAAGAAATAAATAATAAGGTGAAGAGCTGTAAAACGGCATGCCCAACTTCCACATGTATGCATGTTCACACATGTCCATATACAATTTCACACACATACAGACATACACACAGGCAAAAATCAGATTCTCGGGACCCTTTCCAGAGAGTGATTAGGGAAAACATTCAGAGGTTTCATTCAAATACATACTGGAAACTAGTTTCATACATCGTGTTTTCCCTGTATATTCGTTTTGTTTCTTCTTCTTCTTCTTCTTCTTCTTCTTCTTCTTCTTCTTCTTCTTCTTCTTCTTCTTTGGTGGTTTTATTTTGTTTTGTTGTTTTTTTGAGACAGGCTTTCTCCATGTAGTCCTGGCTGTCCTAGAACTCACTCTAAACCAGGCTGGCCTCACAGAGGTCCGCCTGCCTCTGCTCCCGAGTGCTGGGATTAAAGGTGTGCACCACCACCATCTGCTTTCCCATATCTTCTTTTGGGCCCGGCTGCTCCTGTTATTTTAGTGAGATGCAAGATGCTTCCAGGCACTTCTTCCCGAAGATTTACCAAAGCTTGGAAGAGGGATTTGGTGAAGTTAGGCAAAAAGTGCCTTTCTGAGTAGAGAAATACATAGTTAGATTTTCATGTCTGTGGATTTAGCCAACGGTGGATGGAAATTCTAAAACTCTGTACTGAAGATGTACCACCATTTATTTATGTTTATGTCCATGTTCTGGTGTGCGCATGAGGTCAGAGGACAACTTGTGAGTTAGGTCTCTTCTACTGTGTGGGGCGCAGGGATGGAACTCAGATCGTTAGGTGTGGTGGCAAGTGAGCCATCCTGTTGGCCCTATATCAACTGGCTTGGTCATTATTCTCTAAAGAATACACTGTAGGAGCTGGAGAGACAATTAAGATCACTGGCTGCTCTTTCGGAGGACCCAGGTTCAGTTCCCAGCACCCATGGTAGCTCACAGCTGCCTGTAACTATGGTTCCAGGGGATCTGATGACATTCTCTGGCCTCCAAGGGCACTAGGCACATACATGGCACACATATAGGCATGCAGGCAAAACACTCCTACATATAAAATAAAACTTAAATTTAATAAAAGGCTTACACACATTTCTAAAAAGGAAGGATACAGTATAACAACTATGTAAATGGGAGTTACATTGCATATTGAACCCCCAGTATCAAACAAACAAATATATTGCATTAGATATATAGATATAGATTACAAGTAATCCAGAGATTATTTAGATTATATAGGATGTGCACAGGATGTTATATGAAAATACTACTCTATTTTAGATAAGGGCCTGAAGTTTGTGTGAATTGAGTATCTGCAGGGGTCTTAGAATCAATTCCCTGCACATACCAAAGGCTAATTGTACTGGTAAAGTATAAGCCAGAAGAGGCCCAGAGGATGGAAAAGCTGCTGTGTAGAGCAGTGGCCAAAGCTCCCTCTGTGGACCAGGCTGGTACAGAACTGAGTCCCCGTTCTGGTACACAGCCATTGGACACTGGGCATGTTCCCTGATCTCTATTAGCCTCAGATGCTCACCTGAACACCGGAGCGAGAATAACGTGTGCCACAGAGCACTGGTGTGAGGCACTGAGCTTGTCTCTTTCTTTCTTATTAGCATACAAAGAATTAGGTTTTATTATGGTATTTAGCAAACAAAATTGGTTTTGCTGTTTCTCCTTCCCTCTTCTCCCCCATGCTCCTGTCCGCACATGTTCGTGTGATCACACACACACACACACACACACACACACACACCCTATACTTCTCCTGGTCTCCTTTCTGCTCTGGGGTCATAGGCCCTTTTGTCTTCCTTCTTTTCTCAACATCATTTTTCCCCCTTCTTGTGATCTATCTAATTACATAGACTATACCCACTTTCACACCCACCTATACATACATATAAACATTAACAGTTAGGATCCACGTATGGGCGAGAATCATTTTGAGTATGGGTCACTTCACTTAATAATGTAATACTTTCCAGGTCCATCCATTTTACTGCAAGGTTCATAATTTTATTTTTCTTTATGGCCGAGTAAAATTGCACTGTGCCTCTCCGAGGCATTCAGCTTTTCTAAGCACAAAGCTCAGTGCCTGGCAAGGAAGGAACTTAGTGAGCAGTCATCATTGGCTACAACTGTGAAGGGACAGCAAATGGAAGAATCATTCCAGACAGTACAATAAAAGCGGACACTCTGGCCAGGTAGCATGTCTATAATTCCAGCACGCAGGAGGCTGAGGCAGGAGGATTGAGACTTTGAGAAAAGCCTAGGCTATAGAGTAAGACCCTGACTCAAGGAAACAAAAAAGCAGAAGACCTGAAATAGAATGAAAGTCTCAGAAGTAGGCTGGGAGTTGGCAGTGGCCCAGCCATGCACTGGAAATGGTCAAGAGAAGTCAGAGGAGAGAATGATTCCAACGAAGCTGGTGGACACCTAAGCAGTGGGTAGGATCTGTTCCCATTGGACTCTAAAGTCTGATTCCACCAGGATGAGCTGTGCTGTGCTTCAGGGCAACCTGCAGTGTGAAGAGTAGGGGGCAAAGGGCAGCAGGTCCCAGGAAGTGTGATTGAACCAGGTGTCACACAGGTGAGCATCTGTGTCTGTCACTGTTACTGGATTTAGAGCATTAAAAGGAGACCCCTCTCGGCCTTTGATCAGGTCTTGACAAGTTCCTGCTTTTTGCCCGAAGGATGGACATCCGTCGGATCAGCTTCGACACAGAGGACCTGTCCGACGATGTCATCCCACTGGCTGACGTGCGCAGTGCTGTGGCCCTGGACTGGGACTCCCGGGATGACCACGTGTACTGGACCGATGTCAGCACTGATACCATCAGCAGAGCCAAGTGGGATGGAACAGGACAGGAGGTAGGGCCCAGCGTGGATCCAATCCCTCCGGGAGGGGACGTGTTTCCTGTTCCTTGCAGTTGGTGGAGTTTGGGTTCCTGAGCTGGTGTAGGAGTGCAGTGGGTGATACAGCTTTGCTTCCTGCCCAGGTGGTAGTGGATACCAGTTTGGAAAGCCCTGCTGGCCTGGCAATTGATTGGGTCACGAACAAGCTGTACTGGACAGACGCAGGTATGTACAGGGAACATGGCTGTCTGGCATCTTCTGAGTGTACATATGAGTCTTTAGCACTTATTATCCAAATTGCAACTTCTTCTGTGCTGAGGCATTTTGGATGATGAGCTTATGACCTGTGGTTTTTCCATTAATGTCTGGACAAAACAGGCATTTTTCTATGAATCTTGGTGGGGGTAGGGACTTGGAGACAAAATGAATACCTTTAAACCAGTGCTTCTCAAAATGTGGTTTCTGGAAGAAGAGCATCAGCATGTTCTAGGAAGTTGTGAGAAATTCAGATCCTGGACCCCAGACTTACTCAGAATCTTGATGAATTCATTGCAAGAATCTTTAAAGATTTATTTCTTTATGTGTATGTGTGTGCCTGAGTGTATGCATATATATCATATGTGTACAGGTGCCCATGGAGGCCAGAAGAGGGTGTCAGATCCCCTGGAACTGGAGTTACAGGCAGTTGTGAGCCACCCAATGTGGGTGCTGGGAACTGAACCTGGGTCCTCTGCAAGAGCAACAGGCACTCTTAACCCCCTGAGACATCACTCCAGCCTCAGGAATCGGTATTTTAACAAGCTCTTCTCATTCTTATGTGCACTGAGATTTGAGAATCCTTGCCTTGAATCATGAGACAGACTGGGTTTCCTAGGTTTAGAAAGTTGTGCTAGTCCAAGGAGAGAAACTAATCACTTCCTTGAATTTCTTAATTTCCGTCACTAAATATCCACTGCATATTCACCACAAAATCTTTGCTGAGCACTTACTACATACAAAGCTCTATGCTAGGCAGGGGTTGGGGAGAAGGCATGAACAAGGCTGGAAATCTTTTTTTCCCCCTTATTCCTTGGTAGGTACAGACCGAATTGAAGTGGCGAACACAGACGGCAGCATGAGGACAGTGCTCATCTGGGAGAACCTTGATCGTCCTCGGGACATCGTGGTAGAGCCCATGGGCGGGTACGGACTGTCCCTTTTAAGCCCTGACTCCCCCCAAGAACTGGGTATGAGAGGGGAGTTTGGAGCCAGGCGGTGGTGGCACATGCCTTTAATCCCAGCACTCGGGAGGCAGAGCCAGGCGGATCTCTGTGAGTTCGGGGCCAGCCTGGTCTACAGAGTGAGTTCCAGGACAGCCAGGACTGTTTCACAGAGAAACTCTGTCTCAAAAAAACTAAATAAATAAATAAATAAATAATAAATAATAAATAACAATAATAATAATAGTAATAAAAAAGAGGGGAGTCTGTAGATTAGGGAAAGGGGCCAGGTCTGTGGATGTGCTAAGGGCAGAGGAGGAAGTGAGATCCCTGCCTCTACTCTGGCAAGGAAGCCTTTTAAATTTCAAATTTTCTTTAAAAAGTTTTTTGTTGTTGTTGTTTGCTTATAAAAGTAATTTCATTATTAAAGAGTATTAAATTTGTAGAGAGTGAAATTCTTACCTCCCAGCACAATCATTGTGAACAGTTTAGGGTATGTCTTTCCAAAATATATTTTGCTCTAAATGCCTACAAATGGTGGTGGTGGTGGCAGACTTGATTTTATAAAATGACATACTGTTTTGGAGCCAGGTAAGCCCCTGTCATGCCAGCATTTGGGAGGTAGAAGCAAGAGGATCAGGAACACAAGGTCACCCTGGGCCACTTAGCAACTTCAAGACCAGCCTGGGCTGTATGAGATCTTGTCTTAAAAACCAAACCAAACAAAACCCCCACCAAAAGTAAATCTTCTTTGGAGTGGTTTCTTTCTTTGGTTTTGCTATATACCTTGTATATACTCCTCATTTGAGTGTATAGTCCTGCCTTGCTCTTCATAGTTACATAGAATTTCATTAAACTTAGGTGCCATAATCATTTAATACATGCAGTCAAGAAAACTTTTTTGCTGGGTGTGGTGGCATATTCGGAGTTCAGTCTCGGTCCCCTCTTTCGTCACTCCCAAGGTGGCCTCCTCTGTTATATACTCTTTAAGCCTTGGCCTCCCCTCTATCCAGACTCTCCAGTACCTTTTGAAAGTGATTGGAGATCTAAGGCCTTCAGGGACAGCTGAGTCCAGGCTTGAGCTGGACAATAAACAGGAAGCTGGGATAACTATGGGAGGCAGAACTCCTAAAACTCTTTGGGGACTCTACATCCTCATTGGTATTTGTTTCCAAGCTGTGAACTGAAATGCTAAGAAGCAGTCTACCAGTAAAACACACAGAAGCCGAAGCCGCCCCCCCCAGCCCCCCCCCCCCCCCCACCGACTGGAAGTCTAAGAACCCTCTTGCTTACATCCAGGTACATGTATTGGACTGACTGGGGTGCGAGTCCCAAGATTGAACGAGCTGGCATGGATGCCTCCAGACGCCAAGTCATCATCTCCTCTAACCTGACGTGGCCTAACGGATTAGCTATTGACTACGGGTCCCAGCGGCTGTACTGGGCTGATGCCGGCATGAAGACTATTGAATTTGCTGGGCTGGATGGCAGCCAGAGGAAGGTAAAGGTAGCACTAGAGCATCTTCTCACGCTCTGGACACCTCCAGGACAGCATTCTCTGGCTGCCAGCTGACAGGAGCTGGGGGACCCAGAGGTGATAGGACCAGCATGGGATAGATGCTGTTTCTCTAAGGCTGTAACTACAGGGGACACAGGGCTGCTGGTTGATTATTCAAGCAAACTAGGAATTAGAGTGGATTGTGGCTGGGTACACACACACACACACACACACACACACACACACACACACTCCCTATTATCCTTTGCAACTAACAATAATCAACCATGCTGGACCGCTGACTAAAGCTGCCTCTCCTTTGCCATTGTTTATTTTGTTATAATTTCTAACTTTCAGAAAAAATGGCAAGACTATAAGGAATAATATTTTGCCACATTTCCTGTACCATTCTCATTCTCCCTCTCTCCCTTCCTCCTTCCCTCCTTTCTCTCCACACACATACACAAATGTAAACACATACACACAATTATTTTTCTGAATCATCTGAGATTAAATTTGGAGACATTTTGCCATAATTCCAAAATATTCCAGTGCGTATGTCTTAAGAACAAGAACCTCATGTGGTGAAACTGAGATTGGAGATGACACAGTAGGGAAAAGCATGGGCCATATAAGTATGAGGACCTGAGTTCAAATCCTGGTGCCCACATAAAAAAACGTACAGAGTAACACGAGTATCTGTTCTCCTGGGGCTTCCACAGCGAGACGGGAGGCAGAGACGAGAACCCCAGAAGCTTGTAGACCAGCTCTCTTGGCATCTACAGCAGAAGAATAACAAAGAGACCCTGGTGGAAGACAAAGACACACACATGAGGTTGTCCTCTGATTTCACACTGGCACTGTGGAGTGAACCCATAGATATCATACACACACACATTTATTTATAATAATAAATAAATTACATTAAAATAATTTGGCATATTACTGTATATAGATATGTACCCATATAGATATCATACACACACATATTCATTTATAATAATAAATAATCAAATAAATTTAATTAAATTAAAATAATTTGGCATATTACTATATAATCTACACTGTTTAATTTCATTACCACTTTCTTCAGTAATGTCTTTTAATAATTTTAAGTTTTCATTTTTTACTCCAATATCTAATCCAGAATAACCCATTGCATATAGTGACTCCCCCTGCCTCCCTCTCTCTGAGGGTCTTGCTCTGTAGCCTCAAACTTGGGCGGTCTTCCTGCCTCATCCTCCTCAGTTCTGGGACTGCAGGCCGGTCTCAACATGCCCAGCTGTGTCTCTTTACCCTCTAATCTGGCTGCCTCCTCTGACTTTCTTAACCTTTCTGTTTAAAATAAAACCATTTCTTTAGTGTGTGTGTGTGTGTGTGTGTGTGTGTGTGTGTGTGCGCGCGCGCGCGCATTGGTAGTGCATTGTGGGGTCAGATGACAGTTTACAGGGTTCTCTCCCACCATGTGGATTCCAGAGACTGAACTCAGGTCACCACGTTGGTGGCAAGCCCCTTTACCCACTGAGCCATCTTGCCAACCAGTCTTTCCATTTCCAAAAAGGAAAAAAATCCCTTTCTTTTGTAAGATGTTATGATATCTATTTTGCTTGCTCGGTCAAGATGGTGTCCATTGTAAAGTTGCTAATTTTCCTTTTGTGATTTGAGCCAAGACACGTTGGCAATAGGTAAGTGATACTACAGTAATCACACAGCGCTCAGGTAGGCGCTCACACGCGCTGGTAGACACGAGCTGAGAGAGACAAGCTCTAGGTCAAGGTCACCCAGGAAGTTGCTGTGGCAGAGCTTCCCAGCATGTTTCTGAGCTCTTGCTTGCCCCCGGTACTGTTGTGTGATACCACTGTTGGGGCCTGACAGGTGCTGATTGGAAGTCAGCTCCCCCACCCTTTTGGGCTGACTCTGTATGGACAGCGCATCTATTGGACCGACTGGCAGACCAAAAGTATACAAAGCGCTGACCGGCTGACCGGGTTAGACCGGGAGACTCTACAGGAGAACCTAGAAAATCTCATGGACATCCATGTCTTCCACCGCCAGAGGCCTCCAGGTGAGCGGCCATCAGCAGCTGCTAGCATCTCCCTCAGCCTTCTTATGCCCCGGGCTGCCCCGTTGACAGTCCCCCCCCCCCCTACAGTGATAACGCCATGTGCTGTGGAGAATGGTGGCTGCAGCCATTTGTGTCTCCGGTCCCCAAATCCTAGCGGCTTCAGCTGTACCTGCCCCACAGGCATCAACCTGCTGATTGATGGCAAGACGTGTTCACCAGGTGAGTCGAAGCATCACCTGTTTGGGTGGAGATAGGGCTGTCCCTCCTCTGCAGGAGTCCTCCAACGTGATCTGAGAATCTGTGAGTGTCGCTTCATGCCATGCGAGCATGAAGACCTCAGTGTGAGAAGAGAGAGTGGGAGCTTAGAAAAGGATGGAGACCAGGTTCCATTGTTCCTTACGGTCTTCTTGCTCGTGAGGAAGACTGTCCTGTCTCAAGAGTTTGAGCTGTTGCAAAATTACAATCTGATGATTTGTTTAGAAGAAGATTCTTCACTTTCTGCACAGACTTGGTAAAAGATGTGCCACTTTTGTGAGCACAGGACCTATGTGTCATTCTTATGGGAGTGTCCCAGGAGTAGGGCCTGGCTACTCAGACGTTAGGGGTCAAGGTTTCTCCTAGGAGATACTGTACGGTAGACTGCATTTGAACTCTAACCTCCTAAAGAATGCCTCTTAGCTTGTGAATGAAGCTTTCTGGGCCCTTTTTCTACTTTTCTTAAGCTTCGTGTGATTAAAAAGGTCTTTCAAAGAGGGCTGCCGCTACACTCTCGCTTAATGTTGCGTGTATGTACGTGGAAACCAGAGGATAATCTTGAGATAGTCTGTTTTCTCCTTCCACCATATGGGTCCTAGGGACTGAACTCAGGTCGTCGGGCCTGGTGGCAAGCACCTTCACCCACTAAGTCATCTTGCCAGCCCTCCTTCCATAGTATAAACGAAGAGGTGATAAACACCTATAATCAGGAGAATCAGGAGTTGAAGACCCTCCTCATCTACACAATGAGGCCAAGGCCAACCTAGGCCATATGACACCCCTTTTCAAGCTCTCCTACCCCAAAAAGGGAAGTACCATTTATGCATATGAATGAAGCCTAGTGCTCAGTGCTTTATGTATGTACATTATTTCTTTTAATTCTCATAGTCATCCTGTTGTTATCTCCATTATACAGAACAGAAAACTGAGGCTTAAGTAATTTCAGTAATTGGCCTAAGATCACACAGCCAGACCAATAGTGTCAGACTCTGGGCTTCAGTTTGCCTGCCTCCAAATCCTCTCAGTAGCTCTCCTAAAGTGACTGTCCTCCCTCTCCTCTCTCCACCTGGGCAGGCATGAACAGCTTCCTCATCTTCGCCAGGAGGATCGATGTGCGCATGGTCTCCTTGGATATCCCGTATTTTGCTGATGTGGTGGTCCCAATCAACATGACCATGAAGAACACCATTGCCATTGGAGTGGACCCTCTGGAAGGTCTGTGTGACTCTTCGTCTCACCTGTATTTCTGTGGCCGATCGAAAGCTGTCGTTGACCTTTCTTTCTCTTGCCTGTACCGTCTGCTCTTTCTGTCTTTGCCAAGAGCTGTCCTGCTATGACCTTCCTCCCATTGATTTCTCCTGTTTGGGACGATAGGGGTCTTTGCTATGTCCTCATGTCTCGGGCTGTGGATCAGGTGCGGGTGCCACTGTGGGCAGGCAGGGCCTGGGTTGAGTCAAGCGTTCCCTCTCAGGAAAAGTGTACTGGTCTGACAGCACGCTGCACAGGATCAGCCGAGCCAGCCTGGACGGCTCACAGCATGAGGACATCATCACCACAGGTGAGCTTTCCCCTCCACCCAAGGGCCACCTGTCTGGCTAACGAGCAGCGGACTATCCCGTCTGCCTTAAGGCAGGGGTCAGTGTGTTCTTCTGACATCCTATAGGTCTGCAGACCACAGATGGACTTGCGGTGGATGCCATCGGCCGGAAAGTATACTGGACGGACACGGGGACCAATCGGATTGAAGTTGGCAACCTGGATGGGTCTATGCGAAAAGTGTTGGTGTGGCAGAACCTTGACAGTCCCCGGGCCATTGTACTATACCACGAAATGGGGTGAGAGCTGGCTTTATCACCCTGGAGAGCTGAGTGGACCATGCTTAGCTGGGACCACAGATAGGTCAAGGTGCACAGTGGAAAACGCGTTGCAGGAGCACTGTGAACCCTGGAGGTCACTGTAGGCTGACCTCTGACCCAGGATTGTTCCACTCCCTTGCAGCTGCTTTATTGTGTCAGCGTAGTGTACAGCTTTAAAGCATGATCCTTGCCATCAGAAGACAGGAGTCAAGGGCTGGGGAGATGCGGCAGGTAGGAAAGTGCTCGCCACGCGAGCATGAAGACCTCAGTGTGGAATCCCAGTACCCACATAAAAAGTCAGGTACAGTGATATGTGCCTATGATCCCAGTACTGGGGAGGCAGACAGGAGGACCCCCAGAGCTTGCTGGCCAGCCAGTCTTGCTAAACCAGTGAGCTCCAGTCCAGGTTCAGTGAAAGATCTCATCTCAAAAAAAAAAAAAAAGGTAGAAATTGACTGAGGATCGTCCACCTCCAGCCTCGAGCCTCACATGCACACACATGTGCATGCACCGGCATACACAGGTGCACATGTACAAAGACCAAGATTTAGATTCTTTCGTGTGTGTATTAGCTTCCTCACTGGGGATCTAATGTTTGAACTTTCTGATCCTTATCCGCTTTCTCCCTTGTCAAGCAAGGGTGACAATAAAAATGCATAGCTTGTCACCCACCCTTGCAACGTGAGCTAATGCATGGGAAGTGTCTGGCGTTTTGCAGGAACTCACCGTATGTTGGACGTGCTGCAGGTGTTCACAGCATCCAGGAGCTGTTAGAATAACCAGCTGCTTTACTTCCTCAATCAGGTTCATGTACTGGACAGACTGGGGAGAGAATGCCAAGTTAGAGCGGTCTGGAATGGATGGTTCAGATCGCACTGTGCTCATCAGCAACAACCTAGGATGGCCCAATGGGCTGACTGTGGACAAGGCCAGCTCCCAACTGCTGTGGGCTGATGCCCACACTGAGGTGAGAGCCCTGCACTGCTTCCCGGGAGCCTGGGAAGATGGAAGAGATCTGTCCAGGCTCTTCAGCGAAGGCTCCCGGTGGACTAATAGCCACCTCTCCACAATCTCCTCCACAGAGAATTGAGGCAGCCGACCTGAATGGTGCCAATCGGCATACACTGGTGTCACCAGTACAGCACCCATATGGCCTCACTCTGCTTGACTCCTATATCTACTGGACTGATTGGCAGACCCGTAGCATCCACCGGGCCGACAAGAATACAGGCAGCAATGTCATCTTGGTGAGGTCCAACCTGCCAGGCCTCATGGACATCCAAGCTATTGACCGGGCACAGCCACTGGGTGAGAAGACCCCTGGGGCTCTGAGTCAGAGCCTCTGGATTTCTGGGGCTATGGCAAAGCAGGATATAGCCAGGGCACAGAATTACTTCCAATCAGAGGGACTTCCTAAGTTCCACTTCCAGGATAAGTCTTTTTTCCCTCTAGGTTTGACTGGTACCACAGGTCTATGATGCTGCTACCTCCAGAATTCTCAGAGATACTTGCTCTACCTCACACCTCTATCTAACACTGAATCTTGTCACTAAAAGTGGCAAACAGTCAGTCGTAAGAAACTAGGTCCTTTATGATAGACTACCCACCTCCCAGGCTGGGCATGAAAGCATGATGCTCCTCTCTCCCCAGGTTTTACTAAGTGTGGTTCAAGAAATGGTGGCTGTTCCCACCTCTGTTTACCTCGGCCTTCTGGTTTCTCCTGCGCCTGCCCCACTGGCATCCAGCTGAAGGGGGACGGGAAGACCTGTGACCCCTCTCCAGAGACCTACCTGCTCTTCTCTAGCAGAGGCTCCATTCGCCGTATCTCACTGGACACCGATGACCACACAGATGTGCATGTTCCTGTTCCTGGGCTCAACAATGTCATCTCCCTAGACTATGACAGTGTGGATGGAAAGGTCTACTACACAGATGTGTTCCTGGATGTTATCAGGTATGAGCGTCACTGAAACCGGCAGGGGACACAAACCTGCTTCTGAGTAGTCAGGTGTGAGGTTATGTTCTCTGTTGACAACTAACTAGACTGGATGCCTTGGCAGTTTAGACACAGAGTTATAGTCCTGACTACTTCACAGCACACCACACTTCTTTTTTCTTTCTTTTTTTTTTGTTTTTTTTGTTTTTTGTTTTTCAAGATAGGGTTTCTCTGTAGCTTTTGGTGCCTGTTCTGGAACTTGCTCTGTAGACAAGACTGGCCTTGAACTCACAGCGATCCCCCTGCCTCTGCCTCCCGAGTGCTGGGATTAAAGGCGTGCACCACCACCGCTCAGCTTATACCATACTTCTGTTGCTTGTTTGCTGGTCTAACGATTGTAAAGCTACTCAGGAGGCTGAGATTGGAAGATCACTAGTTTGAGGCCAACATGGGCAAGGTCCAGTCTCCAAAAATAAAAACAGAGCTGATTATGGTGGTTCTCCACCTCTAATTTCAGCACTCTGGAGGCTCAGGCAGGAGGACAGTGAGTTTAAGATCAGCCAGGACAATACGGTAATCTCCTGTCTCAAAAACATAGTAAACAGGATGTAGCTCAATTTATAGAGTGCTTGTCTAGCATGCTCAAAGCTATGGGTTTGGTTCTCAGCATCGCCTAAAGTAGGCACTAGAGAGGTAGAGGCAGAAGGAGCAGACATCCAAGGCCATCTTTGGCTATATGATGAGCTAGTTTGAGGCCTGGGTTACATGAGCCCCCTCATTTTATATATATAATGGAAACCTTGTATATTAAATAAGTAATTGTAATGCCAAGTTGGGAACCTGAATCATCCACACTTAGTGCCAGGCCGTGGAGAAACTCTAAGAATCCCCTAAGGCAGATGAAAAGTTGGAATCCATATTGCAGTATAGTATAGGAACCTTAGTCCAATGATAAGTTTTCTATTGCTTTACACAGTTGTTTTGAGTGGTTTTTTTTTTTTTTTTTTGCTATTATTTTTATTATTCTTTACTTTTCTTATTTCAACACAACTCAAGAATATGATGTCATACCAATACAAGTGATTTACCATGGCAAAAATTCTTAGACCGGATATAGAGATCTTGGTCTTTGTTCTCCTGAGGGTGTATTAGGATCTCATGTGGTGTGTAGAGTTTAGAGAAATCCCCCAGGTGACTGGGACATGATCCCTATCCATGGTGTATGGGTCTCTGTGTAAAAGCACAATTTGCTTTTGGCAAACCTTTCCTTTCTATCTTTTTTTTTTCCCCTGAGACAGGGTTTCTCTATGCAGCTTTGGAGCCTGTCCAAACTCACCCTGTAGACTAGGCTGGCCTCGAACTCACAGAAATCCGCCTGGCTCTGCCTCCCAAGTGCTGGGATTAAAGGCGTGTGCCACCACCGCCCGGCTCCTTTCTATCTTTACTCTGCTTTGTGCTAAAGACTGAACCCAAGACCAGTGCTCTGCCACTGAACTACACTCCCAGCCCCAATCTGCCTTCTCAGAATCACCCCCAGGTAGCAATCCTTGTGTCCTCACAAAGATACATTCACAAATGAATGTATTATTTATTTGTCTTATGGTAAAACATGCGTTCAAACCCTTTACTACTTCCAGTTTGAAGGAAACACTCTAAGAATTCACTCTCTCATTCATTCTCCATGCTGGGTGCCGAGGAACATTATTTTATCCCTGTCTGTGGAGCTTACAAGGAGTTCCAGGGTATTATTTCTGGTTAGTCTGGTTACTCACACAATCCTGTATTGTCCCCAAGGCGAGCGGACCTGAATGGCAGCAACATGGAGACTGTTATTGGGCACGGGCTGAAGACCACTGATGGCCTGGCAGTGGACTGGGTTGCCAGAAACCTGTATTGGACAGATACAGGCCGAAATACCATCGAAGCATCTCGTCTAGACGGTTCCTGTCGCAAAGTGCTGATCAACAACAGTCTAGACGAGCCCCGGGCCATTGCTGTTTTCCCCAGAAAGGGGTAAGTTCATGCCTAGCAGGAAAGAGATCCAGGCTGGAAGGGCCTGGTAGAAGAGAAGCTCCTAGATGGTGCT
This sequence comes from Peromyscus eremicus, assembly GCF_949786415.1. Lineage (NCBI taxonomy): Eukaryota > Metazoa > Chordata > Mammalia > Rodentia > Cricetidae > Peromyscus > Peromyscus eremicus. Next base: position 67,305,610 of record NC_081419.1, read on the forward strand.
TACCAATTAATGGATTGGTGTGTCCGCTCTGTTCTGTCAACCTCTCGGCACCATCTCCCCATGCTCTGTGACAATGGCACTATTGTGTCTTAGGTACCTCTTCTGGACAGACTGGGGCCACATTGCCAAGATCGAACGGGCAAACCTGGATGGTTCTGAGCGGAAGGTCCTCATCAACACAGACCTAGGCTGGCCCAATGGCCTTACCTTGGACTATGATACCCGCAGGTGAGAACCCTGGCCCCAGATAGCCACCTGGAAATGTCATGGGTCAAGAAGAGGACAGAGAGTGACATGGGGAAAAGAAAAGATGGAAAGCTCCTTAGTAGACAGGGAAGAGGAAACCATGAGGAGGATGAGACAATACAGCCTTAGCTCAGGAGTTGTTGAATCCAGCCCTGGGCCCTCTGCGGGGTTTGGTCTCCTCGATTTACAAGTGTTTGAGGACCTTGATTTATAAGTGTTAGTAGACAGAGTGTGTCCTATTTTCCACATCCATTTAGGGGCTGGTTCTTAGATTTGTTTCTTACCCGAGGAAGCAACAGGCTCTGGAACTGGCACCTCCTCCTCTGGATTAAAAAACACAACAACAAAAACAAAAACAAATGTGAAAATGTGAAGGGCAGAGGGAGGTGGCTTCTCCTTCCTGCCCAAAGAGGAAAAGAACTAAGGTCACCTGGGGAGTTGGTAGGGCACCCTCTTCTTTTAACCTTGCTTAGGAGCACATGGCCGGAGCTTTCTTTCTGAAGACCATTTGTGAAAAATTGGGCTTAGATTTCTGGATAGGATCCGAAGGGTGATCAGATTGCCAGAGGAAAGGCTGAGGGTGGTTCCTCTAAGATGCCTGGAGTCTCCATGTCTCTGCCGAGCAGCTCCAGCCTCCCAGCTTATGAGTTACACCTCCTTCAGCTGGGACTCACGGGGAAGGGATGTTTCCTGACTCTGCGTAGCACCTGTCAGTCCAGCTCAGGAAGGAACAGAGAGCCCCTTATGACCCCTGCATGCATCTGCTACCCTTGTCTTTTTCTTTGCAGGATCTACTGGGTAGATGCCCATCTGGATCGGATCGAGAGTGCTGACCTCAGTGGGAAGCTGCGGCAGGTCTTGGTCAGCCATGTGTCCCACCCCTTTGCCCTCACACAGGTACTGGCTCAGGAGAGAGGTAACTAACCCTCCCTGACTAAGGTGTTTCCTGGGGAACTCTGCTATTCTGGCCCAGCCCTTCCAAGTTCTATCATGGCTCTCAGAGGTGCACAGAATCAGCTGTGGAGCTGTTTAATACAAGTTCCAGGGCTCTGGCTTTATGATGACTGGGCCCAGGAATATGTCAGTTTTATACATTCCCCTGTTGATCCTACTGCTGTGCTCTTAGCTCACTTAAAGTTGGTTAAAATGGCTAAAGGCCAGAGATAATTTTAGACATTTATTTGGTAAATGTTTGAGTACCTTTACATTGAGCCTGATGTCTACCTGAGTAAATAACTGCATAACTTTGAACAAGACACAGAACCTCTGTAGGCTGCAGTCGCCTACAAAACAAAGTTTAATTGTTTTAGTTTAATCATAACACTCTCTGAAAGTGTGCAGCAGGTGTGCACAGGACCCAGCACACAGTAAACACTAAATGCATTCTATTAGTCACTTCGTGATCACTGCGACAAGTCACCTGGCAAGGGAAGGAAGGAAAGGTTCATTTCAGCTCACAGTCCACGGGGTCATCCGATCAGAGGAGCCCTGGTGGCAGGAGCGGTAGGCAGCTACCTGGTCACTGTGTCTACAGTCAGGAGACGGACGCTGACGGATGCTGCGCCCAGCTACCTGTCTCCTTTTTATTCGGGCTAGGACTCCAGCCCACTCACGTTTAGACTGAGTCTTCCCACCTTAATTAACTTTACTAGAAAGCTCAGGGACAGGCCCTGAAGTTTGTTTCCATGGTGATTCTAAATCCCCTCAACTTGACAATCAAGAATTTACCATCAAGTCAGGTGAGGTGGCTTACAGGGGCAGATGGATCTCTGTGAGTTCAAGGCCATGCTAGAAGGGGAAAAATAATAAGATCCCGTCTCAAAAAAAGAGATTAACCATCGCATGTAACCATTTCAATTATTCTTAGTCGTCATTTTGGGGAAGTTCAACACAGTAGGTTAACCTGAGGGAACTATGTGGTGGCATATGGTTGTAATTCCCCAGCTATTAGGAGGTGGAGGCAGGGGGATTAGGAGTTCAAGGTCATCCTCAGCTACATAGCTAGTTCGAGGCTAGTCTGGGCTATGTGAGACTCTGTCTCAAAAAAAGGGGAAAAAGATAATTTGGGATAGGATAAGGAAGACTGAGTCTGAACAGATTCTTAGACACTTACATTTTATCTACTTGACAAACATCATCCACTCTGTATTCATTCATTCTTTCTTTCTTTCCTTTTTTTAAAGATTTGTGTATGTGTGCAATGTTCTTCCTGCATATGTCCTTGCAGGCCAGAAGAGGGCACCAGATCCACCATGAGCCACCATGTGGTTGCTGGGAATTGAACTCAGGACCTCTGAGAGAGCAGCCTGTGCTCTTAACCTCTGAGCCATCTTTCCAGCCCCACATTGGCATTGTTTCTTTTTAATGCCAGAGATTGAACCTGTAGCACTCTGCCACAGAGCTACATGCCTAGCCCTGTATTGTGTATCATCAGGTCTACCTGATGATAGGCTAATACTGAATATATTTTCTCAATCTACAAGTGTCCTCCAGAATCTCTAGCATTCTACCACGAAGGAGAAAGAGAATAATACTTTCATTTCCCCTTTCACCCTTGGCTGAGAATCTTACCACCAATGCATGGTCAGGAAACTGTCCACAGAAATAAGCAGATTGGAGTCAGGGCTCTGAACAAAAAGACCAAAACAGCCAAGGCTGAAAAGAACCTGGATTCCTGTTTGCTGGGTAGTGAGCTCTTCATTCATTTGACTGAGGACTGAGCATAGGTGCTACACACTCAGATGACCCAAGCACATTCTTGTCCTTGAAGAAATGAATTGGACTGGGCCTGAGGTATAGGCTCTAACTCTAGCACTTGGGAGGAAGTGGCAAGAGGTTCTTTGTTTGTTTGTTCATTTGTTTGCTTGCTTGTTTTTCGAGACAAGGTTTCTCTGTGTAGCTCTGGCTGTCCTGGAACTCACTCTGTAGACCAGGCTGGCCTCTATCTGCTTGCCTCTGCCTCCCGAGTGCTGGGATTAAAGGTGTGCGCTTCTGCCACCACATGGCAGCAAGAGGTTCTGCAGTATGAGGCCTGCCTGAGCCACAAAATGAGTTCCAGGCTAACCTGGGCTCAGTCTCAAAAAAACAAAACATAGCTAGGCATGGTGGGGTGTGCCTATCATTCCAGCACTTGGGAGGTGGAGGCAGGAAGATTAGGAGTTCAAAGCCATTCTCAACTACATAGCAAGTTTGAGACCAATCTGGGCTACATGAGCCCCTGCCTCAATAAACAAAAACAAAGCAGATAAACAATCAATCAAACAAATAAACTGATTGTGTGGAGCAGACAGAAACACAAACAATTTACTGCTGAGTGTCCAAACTCCGTGTGGAAGTAGCTGCATGGTGCAGAGCAGCAGAGGGGAGAATGCACTCATGAATTTGGAGTGACTTCCTGAATGTCTGCGAGTCCACAGAATCGATCTGGTGTCAGAGACAGAAGGCATTTCAGCAGAGGTAGAGCACACATTGACACACAGAAGTGGCACTGGGGTCCGATTTCTGAATACTTCTTCCTTTGGGTTCTTTTTTTGAGTAGCAGGACAGGTGGATCTACTGGACAGACTGGCAGACCAAGTCCATCCAGCGTGTCGACAAGTACTCAGGTCGCAACAAGGAGACAGTGCTGGCCAATGTGGAGGGACTCATGGACATCATCGTGGTGTCCCCTCAGCGGCAGACAGGTGGGGCCCTGGGAACTGAGCCCCTTCCCTCACGATCTGCGGGACTGGCTCTGGTCATCCCAAGGACTGTTAGTGGCCAACAGAATCAGAGCCACAAGCAAACCTTGTGATTATACCCTTCCTGCTCTATTGTCCTGGGCGTGGGAGAGCCCTGGATTTCCTCCCTTTTGAGAAGTGTGAGACTGGGAGACCCTATTCTGTCTCAGACCAGACACGTATGTTTTGCCTCCAGGGACCAATGCCTGTGGTGTGAACAATGGTGGCTGTACCCACCTCTGCTTTGCCAGAGCCTCTGACTTTGTGTGTGCCTGTCCTGATGAGCCTGACAGTCAGCCCTGCTCCCTTGGTGAGTCCCTAGAGTAGCTTCTTAGAACAGCAGGGCCCTTGGAAAGGGAGGGGATGGCAGCCTCGACTCTGTGCTTTTAGGTAGCATCGTAGTGGTATAATGTAAATGAGCTGGATACTTGGGCTTTGTAATGCTCATGCCTGGCTTTGTCTGGCCTCGGGCACTTATTAGAACGAAACTCTGGACTCCTGATGTCTTGTTAGAGATCATCAGATCATCTCTATTCCTAATCTTTGTGAGCCAGTGATTTTATCTAGAATCGCTAATACTAAATCCAAGTCCTTTTTTTTTTTTTTAATTTATAGAAATAAATGAGAGTACCTAAGGTTAGGGAATTAAAAGATTCTGTCATGGCGTCTAGCTGCTACTCTTGAACCATATTTGATTTCTAGCAGCACATTCCAATCTTCTTTTCTCTCCAGTCCCTGGCCTAGTGCCTCCCGCTCCCAGAGCTACCAGCATGAGTGAAAAGAGCCCAGTGCTACCCAACACATTGCCCACCACCCTGCGTTCTTCTACCACCAGGACCCGCACAGCTCTGGAGGGGACAGTAGGAAGGTAAGTAGGGTCAGGTCAATACAAGACTGGGAGTCTGGATTCAGATCACTGTGCCCTACTGGTAGAAGAGCATTGTCGCAGTTTTACATACACAGACACACCTTTATCAAAGAAGCAAATAGAGCCATATACTGTGTTCAAATCGAGCATAAAATATATTTTATTAAATTTAATGTGCTAACAACAATAGCTTAAAAGGTAAATGACCTGACTTCAGTTTTGAAAGAAGAAACAATAGCTCCAAAATAAGTACTCTAAACTCAGTGTCTCCAAAGTCTAAGATCTGTATATAGTCAGGGGCTAAAGAGATGGCTCAGTGGTTAAGAGCACTGGCTACCTTTCCAGAGGCCCTGAATTCAATTTCCAGCAACCACATGGTGACACACCACCATCTGTAATGAGATCTGGTGCCCTCTTCTGGCCCGCAGGCATACATGCAGACAGAATACTGTATACATAATAAATAAATAAATCTTTAGAAATAAAAAGATTTGTATATAGTCAGATGCAAATGCTGTCTGCCCTATTCTCTGTGTTTTGTGTAGTTTGTAAAGAAAACAAACACCCAACTGTGAACATGTGCCTTTCTGACTAACTTTGAAATGTTATCCATCATCTTTAATCGTAAGTTTTCTTTAGAATCTTTCTGTTGTTTTCACAGTGCTGGAGAGTGAACTTCACACATGCTAGGCAGGTGCTCTACTGCTGAGCTACACTCCTAGTGCCTGGGTTTATTTGGGAAACATCTGGACCTTCCTCAGACTTTCCCCCCCTGTGTGTACACATACATGTTCCTATGTGCATGTGGAGGCCAGAGGTCAATGTGGAGTGTCTTCCTCAGTTGCTTCCCATCTTGTTTTTTGAGACATGGCCTCTCCCTTACCTTAGAACTCACCAACTGTCTAGGCCAGCAAGCTCCAGGGCTCCTCCACCTGTCCAGCACAGGGGTTACAGGTGTTTGCTGCTGCAACCAGCTTTTTATGTGGGTGCTGGCACTCCAAACTCAGGCCTGGCAAGAACTTTATCCATGGAATCATCTCCTTGGGCCTTCTGTTTTTGTTTTGTTTTGTTTGCTTTTTCAATGCTCATACAATTCAGCCCCTTGTTACTTTTTTTTTTTTTTTTTTTTTCCCAACTCGAGACAGGGTTTTTTGGCTGTCCTGGAACTCTATTTGTAGACCAGGCTGGCCTCGAACTCACAGAGATCCACCGCCCAGCCTCCCTTGTTATTTCTTTATAGCCTATGGTAATAAAGTTTTGATTGTTTAAGTGTGTTAGCTGGAATATAACTTTAAAGAAAAACCCCTTCCCACATAACTAAGCAGAACAGAGGTGCTAGAGAAAACAGTCTCCTCTATGTTTTTTCTAGTTAATAAGCTCTTTTTATGTGTGTGTCCCACAATTGAAGAAACAATAATAGCAATCATAACTAGTATTTCTTTCATTTTCTTTTACTTATTTTTTAACAATTTCATACATGTATACCTTGATCCTATGCACCCCACCTCTCCTTCCACCTGAACTTTTATTCTAGACAGGGACACCATGTAGCTTAGGCTGTCCTCACACTTGGGATCCTCCAAGTGCTGGGATTACAGCTGCTCACCATGTCACTTCCTCAGGCCTTTCTCAGTGGAGTTCCAGTTGAAGATTCATTGTGTCTTGGCTTCAGATGCTCTTGTACTGTCTGTAGGGCTTTTTTTCAAGGCTGTTGGGAGGTGCCTCCATTCGCTTGCCATAATACGCCAGAGTTACCTCTTGAGCGTTGCAAGTGCACCAGCGGGACACTCCCTCTGGATGTTTTGCTTATTCCCTTGTGAAAGAATGAAGGCAAGAAAAACAATTTTTTTAACCTTGTGCTAACCAATCAGATTTGCTTGGTTAGCAGCTGTTTCCCATTCATTCTTGTAGTATAAGAAAGATTTGAATTTTCTAAGGTGTCCTTAGAACTCTGTCTAGCTCACTCTAGAACTGCTACTTTTAAAGGCATATAATTGAAAACATATTTAAACATGGCATAGCAGCTGGAAAACATTTCTCTCTCTCTCTCTCTCTCTCTCTCTCTCTCTCTCTCTCTCTCTCTCTGTGTGTGTGTGTGTGTGTGTGTGTGTGTGTGTGTGTGTGTGTGTGTGTGTGTGTGTGTGGTTTGAGACAGGGTCTCATTATGTAACTCTGGCTACCCTGGAACTCACTATGTAGACCAGGCTGGCCTCAAACTCACAGAGATTCACCTACTTCTGCCTCCTAAGTGCTGGGATTAAAGGCATGCACCACTATGCCTGGCTTAATACATTGTGTTTTTATTTCATTTGGGGGGCGCATATCCCAACACATGTGGAGGTCAGAGGACAAGTTGTAGAAGTTGGTTCTCTTCTTCTACCATGTGGATCCCAGGGATCAAACTCAGGTCATCAGGCTTGGCAGCAAGTGTCTTTATCTGCTGAGTCGTCTCCCTGACTCCCTGGTAGATTCTGAGGCCTGGAAGCCCTATTCATAGCCCTTCCCTCCTTTCCTGGAAGAGGGTGAGGATCTCTTTGAGTACAAGAAACCTTCATGTCTTTTTTTTTTTTTTTTTATGCCCCACAGATGCTCTGAAAGGGATGCCCAGCTGGGCCTCTGTGTACATTCCAATGAGGCTGTACCTGCTGCTCCAGGTAGGTCCTGGAAAAGAGTCTTCTGTTTATCTGTTTTGAAACAGACTATTTATTAGCATTTAGGCCATGCTGGCCTCAATCTCTGAATCTTCCTGCCTCTTGTCTCCCAAGTGCTGAGAATATGGTGTGGGTATACCATCACACCTAACTTTATAGACTTAAGTCTCCACTCATTTCTTTCCTAGCTTTTGTGAGGGGTCTTACAGGGTTGATGAACTCTTTTCATTGACTAAATCCACAGAAATAATAATCCTGAGTCACCACTTAGAGTGTACCTGCCAGGCATTTGATAAGTATCATATGCCATGTATGTGTGTGTGAGTACTACAGTGTCCTGTCTTAGTTAGGGTTTCTATTGCTGTGACAGAGACCACGACCAAAAGCAACATGGGGAGGAAAGGGTTTATTTCATCTTGTAATTCTCAGGTCACACTCCATCACTGAAGGAAGTCAGAGCAGGAGCTGAAGAAGAAGCCATGGAGGAGTACTGCTTACTGGTGTGCTTCTCGTGGCTTTGCTCAGCCTGCTTTCTATATAAATAAATCCTGTCTTAGGACTGCCTGCCCAGGGGTGGAGCTACCCTCCCCATGGAATAGGCTCACCCACATCAATCTCTAATCAAGAACATGCCCCCACAGGCTAACTGGGGGCTTTTTCTCAATTGAGGTTCCTTCTTCTCAAATGACTCTATCTAGCCTATGTCCAGTTGAAAAAAAAAACAAGTAATCAGCACATCCTCCTTATCCATGAAAGATCCATTCTAAACTCACCAACGAACCCTGAAACCTCAGAGTACTGAATCCTATTACACTATGTTTTTCATATATATACATACACACACAATATTTATGGTATGGTAAAGTTTACTTTTTAAATTAGGTCAAGTAAGATATTAGCAACAGTGATTAATAATGCAATAAAACAATTATAACAATCTACTGTAATAAAGTTATATGACTATCATTGCTCTTTTCTCTCCAAATATTTTAATTTCTCATTGTAATATAATAATATTTTCAGGCTGTCATTGATAATGGGTAACTGAGAGAAAGAGAAAATACAAATTGGAAGGGCTGGTATATATGTATAGTGTGTGCTGTCATTTAATTTCCACTAGAGGGGCTGGTATATATGTATAGTGTGCGCGGTCATTTAATTTCCACTAGAGGGGCTGGTATATATGTATAGTGTGTGCTGTCATTTAATTTCCACTAGAGGGGCTGGTATATATGTATAGTGTGCCGGTCATTTAATTTCCACTAGAGGGGCTGGTATATATGTATAGTGTGCGCGGTCATTTAACTTCCACTAGAGGGGCTGGTATATATGTATAGTGTGCGCGGTCATTTAACTTCCACTAGAGGGGCTATAGTGTGCGCTGTCATTTAATTTCCACTAGTGACAATGAACTAATGAGAAACATACACTTAGAAGTTAAGCATCTTGCCTCACGTCACATAGGAAGTAAGTGGTCAGACTGGGATTGGAGGTGCTTCCCACCCATCTCCTGTGCCTCACTTCTGTGACCTTCACCCTCCTCAGACAATGTGCAACCCCACACAGATAAAAGGCACCCTCACACCAGCAACAGCTAGAGGGTGGTCAACTGTTCTTGCCTCGTATCTCCTGTTCTCCTAGGTGAAGGACTTCACATCAGCTACGCCATCGGTGGGCTCCTCAGTATTCTGCTGATTTTGATGGTGATCGCAGCTTTGGTGCTATACAGGTAAGCTCAGCTTTGCTGTATGGACGACATGTTCTTTGGTGCCTGTTAGCCTGTCTAGGTTCTCGTGAAGCTCCGCAGTTGGCTGAACACCCCTCCACACAGCCCAGTTTCACCAGTGGGCTCCAGATTAGAGTAGCAGAAGGAGAGAGCGTAAACCTAATTGCTCTTCTTCGGTCACAACCTCAGCAGTTTCCTCACTGGGTGGCTGACTTTCTGTACTCCTCTCTACCGCAAACCATTGGAATTGCAAACTCTCTTCCCTTCACACAAGCACAACCTTTCACCGCGACACGGTTGACACAGCATTGCTCGATAGAAATCACATTGAGAAGACACGATGTGTCCTTTTCAATTCAGGATCTTTTCCTGTGCCTTTTTCTTTACATTTTCTTCCCAATGCTCTCAACATGGCAAACAACAAAACTATCTGAATTTCGCAGCCATTGCTGAAAATAATAATCTAATAATGCAGCTGCCACTGAAAATAATAATCTGATAATACCACTTGCCTTTTAATGGTTCAGTATCCATGTCCTAACCTGGTAATCTTAGCATTTCTGTTGCTGTAAGGAAACATTGTGACCAAAAACTTGGGGAGGAAAGGATTTATTTTGGTTCCACATCATTGTTCTCATCAAAGGCAGTCAGGGCAGGACCCAGGGGCAGGAGCTGATGCAGAGGCCATGGAGGGGTGCTGCTTACTGGATTGCGCCTCCCGGCTTGCTCAGTCTGCTTTCTTTTTGGTTTGTTTTATTTTTATTTTTATTTTTTTGAGACAGGGTTTCTCTGTGTAGCCCTGCTGTCCTGGAACTCGCTCTGTAGACCCTGTTGGCCTCAAAGTCCGGGATCCACTTGTCTCTGCTTCCAGAGTGCTAGGATTAAGGGGGTGCACCGCCACACCCGGCTTCCAGCATGCTTTCTTATAGAACCTAGACCACAAGCCTAGGGGTGTCCCCACCCACAATGGGCTGGGCCCACCCACATCAATCAGTAATTAAGAAAATGCCCTACAGGCTTGCCTGCTTGCATACCAATCCTATAGACCAGTGGTTCTCAACCTTCCTAATGTTGTGACCCTTTAATACAGTTCTTCATGTTGTGGTGACCCCCAGCCATATATTATTTTTGTTCTTCTTCATAACTAATTTTGCTAATATCGTGAATCATAATGTAAATATTTTTGGAGCTAGAGGTTTGTTGAGGGGTCACAACCCACAGGTTGAGAACCACTGCTATCGACTCATTTTTCTCAGTTGAGGTTGCCTCCTCTCAGATGACTACAGCTTGTGCATGAGCCTAGCCAGCACACCTGGTAACAGAGGTGCTACTCCTCACTTTACAGACAAGGATCTGAGCTTCAGAGCGATTAGATTATGTCTACCCATATTCCAGCTAGTAGATCACAGAGGTGGGATTAGAACAAAGATCCATCTCTGCATAGCAAGTAACCCCAAAAGGCACTGAGTTAACATGATACCCATTCATGGCCTCACAGTTCGTGTGGATCAGAAATCTGGATGCAGCTTCACCGTGTGCTCTGCTTCTAGGTCCCTCACAGGTTGTAATCTGGGTAACAGCCAGAGTTATGACCTCATCTCAAGGCTTGACTGAAAAAAAATCCTTCCACATCTACTCAAATCATTGTTGGCAGGATGTAGTTCTTTACTGGCTGTTGGCTGGAGAGCTCCCTCGCCTGCTGCTTGCTTGTGGACCTATCTATAAAACAACTTACAACATGGCAGTTTCTTTAAAGAATGAGAGGGAGGGAGAGAGGAAGGGAGGATGCGTGTTCAAGATGGAGGCTAATCTAGTATTTAGTGCTTTTACATAATGGGTTCACTAGAAGTGAGTCACCAGCTCCAGCCCACACTCGAGGGTGTGAGTGCCAGGAGGCAGGGTCACCGGGACCTGCAGAGAGGCCGCTTCCCACATAGGTTACAGCTTCCCCCAGTATCGTTCCTATAAAGATCTCCACTAATTTCTGCGTAATTTTTCCTCTTGAAGACACAGAAAATCTAAACTCACGGACCCTGGGATGGGAAACCTGACCTACAGCAACCCCTCCTACCGAACTTCCACCCAGGAAGTGAAAATCGAAGCAGTTCCCAAACCAGCCATGTATAATCAACTGTGCTATAACAAAGAGGTAACGGTGGAAACATCTATTTAGGTTTTTCTGGGGCTTGGGGAGCAGGAGAGAGGAATTACGACTGAATTGCCTAAGTGGATGAGTAAGGACTGTGCGCAGTCTGATCTACCACGTTGAAAATTATAGCGAACAGAAAACTGAGTGTTATTTGGATTTCTGCAGAGATCTAGAATCTTTGGGGGACCATAGTAAAAGGCTAGAAGACTTAGATCTGAAAGCAGTGGCAGTGAGTATCCTATCTCCCTGAAGGAGATTTTCCAGGTTTATGGATGCCTCCCTCACTGGGGTGGTCATTCCTGTGTGCTGAGGGAGATTTTCCAGGTTTATGGATGCCTCCCTCACTGGGGTGGTTGTTCCTCTATGCTGAGGGAGGTTTTCCAGGTTTATGGATGCCTCTGTCACTGGGGTGGTCCTTCCTCTATGCTGAGGCTATACCCTTCGAAAGCAAGGGGGCTTTTTCAGACAACACTCCCCAAACCCCGGAGCTCCTGGACTCCTTATTTGTCTAATCTCTGATCGGAGTACCTGTTGTTGGGGAGGACTAGTTTCTTCTTATCCTTGCTCTTAAAGTTTTTAAGAGATTTTTCTTAAAAATCTTTCTTAGAAATCTGAAGATTTTACGTGTTTTTTTTTTTTGAATGTTTTGTTAAGTTATTGCAAAATTATTTACTGATTTAGGAATGAAAACTAGTCCTTTTTCTGCAGGGGACCTGAGGTCTGAGATGTCAGATTTTCCTAATCTGGTAGAACTTGATTTCTTCTAAAATCCTATAACCTTCATCAAGTTATTCCCTAAGAAGACCCTTAGGAGTCTGCTCTGATGTGTTTAGCAGTCAACCCTGCAGGACCCTCATTGTACACCGTAATCCTACACTTTCTGGATTCAGGGATTCCTGTATGTAAAAAGCTGCTACTGTAGTTCACAAGACTGCCTGCAGTTCTGGGGATGGGAAAGCTCTCCTCTATTTCTGAGAAAGACTCCTGGGGATTCTTGAGTTCCTAAATGTGGGATGTCCCAGAAAAGAATCACAATGAAGGCTATCAGTTAGACCTGAAAAATGGGTCTGAATGTGTAACTCAGCAGTGCAGCACAGGCTAGCCCATGCAAAGCCCTAGCCTCCATCCCCACTGCCACAAACAGAGGAACACTGTGTGACCTCTCTCTTTTGTTGTCTGCTTCTTCCTCAGCAGCTCTTTCACCCCTCCGATAGCCTTTCACCCTTCCTCTTCTGATTTCCTCTTGGTTTCAGGTACCTGTTGCTCTCTGTGTGTAAAGGAAATGCTGTTTCCAGAACTACCCCTGCTATGTACCCCACCTCCCCGACTTACCCAGTGCATTTCTGTGATGAGGACTTTCAGTGGGCCTGCATGTTATCTCACACTAAGTTCAGCTCAGAGGGTGTGCTGGGTGGAGGGGAGTTTCTGTGTGTGCTTGCAAACTACCTCTGTCTCTCTCCGTGATTGAGAGGGACCCCTATGGGCAGAGCTTCTCATCAAGCCCTAGCATAGTCTCTGCCTTAGTAACACCCGTGGAACTGAACTGTCACTAACAGAAAGCAATGGTTGGAGACTGTGGATACTACTCCAGGGACAGAACCCAAGCTACGATGGCCCTTTTGCTCCTAGGAGTGGTAGGATAATAATTAGAATCCCCCACAAGTCAGGATGGGGCTGCCCTTGAAGAGGACATAAAGAAGGAACTTGAGCAGAAGTCAAAGCTATCCTTAGAGTGATGTGGGTTGCTTGGGAATGCTCCCATGGCTTGTAGAAGCAGATCCAGAGGATCCTCCCCAAGAGTTATAGGTTACCGGATCTCAAGGATGGACATTACGAACACAAATACAAGGATTTTCTAAATCCCACTCCCCAAATCTTACCTCCTAAATGTTCCTACCACAATTAAAAAGATCATTCAAAGTAACTAGTACATAAAAATCCTTAATACATGCGTGCTGGATTGCTTTTGCCAATTGTTTTTGATTACTTATGTCAGCATGATGTCCCATTAATAACCCATGGTGGCAATACAGCAACAACTAACGTGCTTTAGTGTACCCTGTGTCCAGTGCTCTAACAGCTGCATCCCATGAAATGCCTCATTTAACCCTCACCACAGTTGGTGTGACTTGTAGCTGCTGTTATTCCCCTACGCTGCAGATGTGAAGACTGGCTTCTAGAAATGTTAAGTAATTTGCTCAAGATAACATCGCTAATAAATGGCTGGTGGAGGACCAGAAGCCATGGTTGTCCCCTCCCGACCAGTCTGTGGGGCTTGTGTCCTCCATAGCCACTTCAGTTCAGCTCTGCTTCCCTTCTCAGCTTACCGTGAAATCATTCGTAGAATGCCAACTGACTATGTGTCTCATCTCCACCCCAGGGTGGACCTGACCACAACTACACCAAGGAGAAGATCAAGATTGTAGAGGGAATTTGCCTACTCTCTGGAGATGATGCTGAATGGGATGACCTCAAGCAACTGCGAAGCTCCCGGGGGGGCCTTCTACGGGATCATGTGTGCATGAAGACAGACACAGTGTCCATCCAGGCCAGCTCTGGCTCCCTAGATGACACGGAGACAGAGCAGCTGCTGCAGGAAGAGCAGTCTGAGTGCAGCAGTGTCCACACTGCGGCCACGCCCGAAAGACGGGGCTCTCTGCCAGACACGGGCTGGAAACATGAACGCAAGCTATCCTCGGAGAGTCAGGTCTAAGTGGCCACGTTCTCTTCCCCGCCTGCCCGCTCCTTCTCCTCTGTGGACCTCTGATCCTTGTGCTCACATAACAGCAGGCCCCTTTCCCATGTGCTCATCTTCCTCCTCCCACCCCAAACTGCTTCCAAGCCCCCATAGAACCTGTTACTCACCCGAGTCCACAACTTACCTGGGGACAAGAAATGAGGGCACATCTCAAGAATTTAGACCTGTTTACCATGAACCTCACCTCTTGTGCTCTATCCTGGGCCCCCTGAAACTGGGCTCAGCATGATTCCTGGTCAGCATAGAGCTTCATCTCTCTTTCCCCTGGCACCTTCTGTGCCCTGCCCCAGAGTACCGATGCAATTGATGATGTAAGACTCTTCCCCATCACAGCCGACATGATGGTTTCTCTGTGAACTGGCCTACTAGGGGCTGGGACTGGAGGTCACAGGTAAAGGGTAATGGATAGAGGTTGAGAGAAGGGAAAATCATCCCAGCTGGTCTGGGTGTTTGGGAAACCTCCAGCCTCATATGTTGGTAAAGATGAAAAGTCTGGGAGGGGTACTTGAGCCCTGGTGTCTTGTCCATTGCTGGCAGTGGACATTCTTCTCACCCAGGAGTCACAGCTTTGTCAGCTGTGATACAGGTGAAGTGTGAGTATGGCTTAAGCTGTTCTTCCTGCTGGAATGTCTGGGGCCATTTCTACCTTGGATAACTGGAGGCCCCTGTCATGGTAACTCACTAATAGGAACTCCCTCCTGGTGCTGCTACTGGCCAGTACTCTTCCTAAGCCTTTAACTATGCCGTGAGCTTGAGTGAACAGCAGGTGGGCCTTGGAGACCGGACCTCTAAGACTTTTAAGAAGCTCTGCATAGATTAAGCACAGTATCCTATGGGCTTCACTATTCTTTCTCTCTCCCATTCTCCGGGGTTCTAAGAGAAGCACTTCTCTAACAGTCTCTCAGAGAATGACTAGACATTTTCCTAAATGGTCAGGAAGAACACCTACAGAGAGAGAGACAAGATACCTAGGGGCCCTGGAGAAGTATTATGAGGTTCATTCTCAAGTGCTCAGGGACACAAGTTCATGGACACAACCTGTGGCTTTAGGGTGGAAAAGCTCACATGCCAACTCTTCCCAGCCACTGTCCACACTAAACTGCCACCACTTGCGTCATGTTCCTTTAGACAAGGGCTTCTCTCAGCAGAGCTGAGACCTTTTTGTCTTGCCCTAAAATGTCTTCCCGGCTCTTCACTTCTGAGAGAGGGGAGTCTAGGTTTGCTTTTTCTACTCTATCCTTACGTCACCATCAGTCTCAAAGGTCCAGTGATGAAGAGGGCCAATGACGATGCAAAGTGGTGAGCCAGGAGAAGAAAGGCAGTAAGAACTAGTCCAGAGCAAGCCCAGGCACTTCTCTCTAGAAACTGAGGCCACAGGAGAGATTGACAGGAGCTGAGAATGGAGGGGAGAACTTTTAGGGGAATTTTCCTGATTTAAAACATCTCTCATGGTTATTGCTATTCAGAGATCAGCAGCAAAGCATATGCATGAAAAACAGGACAAGATCAAATCTTCTCTGGTTAGCTACAGGAGTAGGAGACAGATGTCAAAGCATTAGTCTTGTTCTCAGGCCTTTTCCAGTGCACCAATTAAAAAAGTACAGTGCCACTCCTAAGAGGAAGTAGGGACATTTCACGCTGAATGAGGCAGCATTTGAGTCTTTAAATTCATAGTTGGAGAGGAGGGAAAAAAAAAACAAACAAGAAGAGTAGCATCCTCCTGAGTGGAAAGGGGCAAGGTTCTTATTGCACTTGGGCTGTTCGGAATGTAGAAAGGACATATTTGAGGAAATATCTATTTGAGCACTGATTTACTCTGTACAAAGGGCAAAATCTCTCTGTCCTAAACTAATGGAATTGATTTTCCCATGCTCATGTGTAATGATTTTAACATTACTTACTGGAGAGATTGGACTTTCTGGAGTTATTTAACCACTATGTTCAGTGTTTTAGGGCTTTATGATAATTTAATATAAATTTAGCTTTTCTTAATTACTTTGGCTGGCTTGGAGTCATGACTAATCTTACACTTACACTATCTGGCAGACTCATGCTGTGGAAACCCTGCTTGGGGACATCACCTCTTACATCTTCAGAGATGTGTGAACCATGAAGGGATAAAAAGGTGTAGGGTTTGTGTTGGAGTTTCAGCTCATCTTGAGAACACAGGTCAAGATGAGAGAGTTCACTGACATGTCGCCCTGATTTCCTCTAGAGGAAGGATGGCAGAGAGGTTTCGTCTTGAATGCAGTTCATTGGGTTGACAGAAGCTGCCTGAGATCCTGTCCAGACAGGATCACAATCGTGATCATTAGTGACATCTCCAGGCTCCAGAAACTCTGTCATGGCATGTATACCATGAATCTTCTGTTTTCATTCACTGAGGTCTCCCATGTCACAGAACTTGACTTTGCCTTGCAATGATGGTGACCGGCAAAACTGTCCAACACCGTGGGAAAAATCCCAGAACAGGACTGGTTATACTTCCAGCACCACACACGCACAGACTCCAGTTTTTAAAAAGCTACATTCTGCTGGGCATGGTGATGCACACCTTTGATCCCAGCACTCGGAGGCAGAGGCAGGTGGATCACTGTGAGTTCAATTCTAGCCTGGTCTACAGAGCTAGTGCCAGGACAGCCAGAGCTACACAGAGAAACCTTGTCTTGAAAAACAAAACAAAACCAACCAAAAACCTATTCTCCTAATTTGGCTGCTGTATGTCGAGGCTGGAATAAGACACTGAGGAGCCCATCAGGTTCTCTGGGTATGTTATTCCAGTAAAAGTAGAAAACTTTTTAGTCCTAGTGCTATGTACTTGTAGAATTTGATTTCAGGTTTCAATGGCTGATTTTCTAAAGCCTAAACGGTTGCTAGAATAATGTTCCCACTCAAGGGACCACCCATACCTAAACAATACAGTCTCAGTTCGGAGTCGAGCAGCAGCACCCTCGCCATCCCCTACTCGCCCAAAAGAACAAGTGGAAGAAAAATAAGTAAGAAAGTTGTTTTTGATTGACAAGAGATCTGGGTCTAAACCACAATGTCTAGTTTGGCCCGTTTGGGCAGTGGGGAGGTGTACCAGAAACAAAACTCAATGAAATAGTTCAAGGACAACTAAACCCATTCTCCTCCAGGATTCTTGAAAAAGAAAACAAAACCGCAGAACAAGAACAGAAGCTTAGACTCTTGAGGCTGAGAGGAGGGTTGGGAATCCTTGTCTGGATCTCCAGATACAAAGCCTGAACCCTATACCGGCAGAAGATGCGTCAGAGTCTAACCAACTGGGACTAGGGAGATAGCTCAGTCAGTAAAGGCCTTGCTTTTCTGTGGGGCATGGTGGGCATGGTGGGCATGGTGGCAGATGTGGTAGACCAGCCTGTTCTAGTGAGTTCAAGGCTAGTCAGGGCTACATAATGAGACCCTGTCTAGGAAAAAAAAAAAAAAAAAAAAAAGGCAAGAATGATGGCATGCATTTGAAATCCCAGCATTGGAGAGGTGATCCCTAGGCTTACTGGCCAGCCAGCCTAGCCTAGTTGGTGAGCTGCAGGACAGTGAGAACCTCTATTTCAGTGTGTGTGAGGGAGTGTTGTCTGGATGGCTCATGAAGGGTGACACCCAAGGTTTTCTTTTGGCCTCCATGTATACACACAAATACACACCCATCACAGAATTCTAATAAACTACACTAGTGCCTGTAATCCCAGCATTCTGGAGGCTGAGACAGGAACATTCTGAGTTTGAGGCCAGCCTGGGCTAGTGAAATTTGTCTTCAAAAATGAACAAAACAAGCTGGAGATGTCTCTGCCATTAAGGGCACTTGCTGTTCTTGTAGAGGACCTAGGTTCAATTCCCAATACCCACATTGTGACTCACAACCACCTGTAACTCCAGTTCCCAGGGGATCTGACACCCTCTTCTGGTTTCCATGGGTGCCGGGCAGACAAAACACTCATGCATATAAAATAAAAGTAAATTTTTTTTTTTTTTTGGTTTTTTGAGACAGGGTTTCTCTGTGTAGCTTTGCGCCTTTCCTGGATCTCGCTCTGTAGACCAGGCTGGCCTCGAACTCACAAAGATCCACCTGCCTCTGCCTCCCGAGTGCTGGGATTAAAGGCCACCACCGCCCAGCTAAATATATTTTTTTAAAACACCAAAATGGGTTGAAGAAATAGCTTGGCAGTTAAGAGTGCTTTCTCCTCTTGCCGAAGACTCAGGTTTGATTCCCAGCACCCACACGGCAGCTCACAACCACCTGTAATTCCTGTTCCAAGGAATCTGACTTTGGCCTCTTTGGGCACTGAAAGCATAGAGTGCACATACAGGTACATACACATTTTTTAAAAATCAACAAAACAAACCTTAACCATATTTTTACAAATTACATTCAAAATGAGGTCACTGCCTTTCAGTATTATAAGAACAAAGGGTGGAACCTAAGATGAAAAGGTCTGTGGCCCATAGGACACTCTAATTAGGATGGTCTAGTGAAGAGAATTTTTATATTGATTGTATGTGTGTGTGTGTGTGTGTGTGTGTGTGTGTGTGTGTGCACATGACATTGCACTCATGTACAAGGCAAGTCAGAGGAGAAACTGGGAATCAGTTCTGTGACTTATGAACCCAGGCTGTCAGTCCTGGCAGCAAGCAGCTTTACCCGTTGAGCATCTCAGACCCTGGTAGGAAGTTCTTTGTGACATGAGTTGACACTTATCAGAACCTAGGCCTACAGGAAACCGAAAGGCAGCGATGACGAGCAGTTTAGCAGCGTTCGCCAGAGCTGAGGGTGGAAAGTGTACTAACATTTGAAGAGTTCTCGGATTTCTATTTACGGGCATAGTTACAAAGGAAATGTGGTCGAGGATCTGGGGATGTAGCTTACTGATAGACCTCTTGCCTAGCGTGGGCACAGAGGCCCGAACTGTTCCCTCGGCACTGCCGCCACACAAAAGGGAAGAACAATTGAGTCTCTTTTGTGTTTTTTCAGACTCTGTGGCTTTTCCTCACTCAGAAAGATGACTCAAGTGTTCAGCCAGTTTCTGTTTCCAAACATTCCCTTGCTTGCCTATTTATTTGTCTTCTAGATCATTCTCCTGCTCCACACAGAGGAACAGTTTTGTTTCCAGTTAAGACTCCAGCTCCAAACTTTGAATTCCTTAGCGTAGTGCTGAAACAGACTCAGACAGCCTAAGATTCTGAGTTTAAACCCAAGGTTAAGTTAGTTACTAAGCTACCTAACCTACTTGTTTCACTTTGTTGGACATGAAGAGCCAAGAATTCACATAGCCTGTCTTTCCCTGTGGTTTAAGAGCCATTGTTGATGGCTAATGAGGCTTCTGTCTTTCCCTCTGCCTCCTTCCTCTTTTATGAGGCTGATGTTTCTGTGGTCAAAGTTCCCTGGAATAGTCTGCATTTTGGGAGCTGGAAAAACGGGCTCTAAGGAAAGGAAAGACATTGTTTAAAAGGTTATTTTTTCCTTCATTTAACCGGCACCTATTAACTGTGACAGGGTGCATGCTAGGAAAGGCTTCATGATCTCGGAGACTAGTTAAAGCACAAATCCTGTAGCCACTTGAGATGTGTATTGGTGTCACCATCATCTCCAGAGGATTATTCAGGAGCATGTCGACCGAAGGCAGAAGGACTTCAATCATTGAAGCTGTTCCTCATAGGCTGGAAATAAGGAGCTACATCCCAGGGTTGGGATGCGGTTTGTGATTATAAACCGAAAGAGCACCTGCTCCAACCCTAATGGACTTTTTGGAAATGCCTAACAGTTACTCAGCAGCCACAGTACTTGACATGAATTTCCTGTTTCTCGTTCCAAGAATACAGTGTTCGCTTTGATCCCTGCTATGTACTGTGCTATGCTACGCTTGTGTAGAACCATTGGGAAGCCCCTGGGATGAAGTCACAAATAACTCTAATAAGTGCACAGATAAGTGCTGTTTAATGATAATCCTGGGCTGCCACAGGTGATTTGGGCCAAACACTTCCTGAGCACCTGCTACTGACAAGACACTATGTAGCCTTCTGCAAGACCTCAAGCAGTCCCGCCACTCCCTCTCCTCCACTATCTATCAGATTCATCTCCCTCCACTTCCTATTCATCTGCTCCAGCTACACTGGCCTCCCTGTTTCCCAAACCTGTCAGGAATGCTTCAAACATAGGCCTGACTCTTTTCCATATAATCATGACTAACTCCTTCATCTTCAAATTGGCTCTAATATTATCTCAACAAAATCCAAACTGACTACTCCTTTAAAAATTACTGTCCTAGGCAGGCTGTAGTGGTGTGCACCTTTAATCCCAGCACCCAGGAGGCAATGGCAGGCAGATCTCTGTGAATTCAAGGCCAGCCTGGTCTACAGAGCAAGCTCCAGGCTAGCCATGGCTGCATGGTCTTGAAGGGGAGCTGGGGAGATGGCTCGCCAGTAGAGTGTTTGCCTTGCAGCAGGAGGATCCTGAGTTCAACCATTAGTACCAACACCTACATAAAAAGCTGGCTATGGTATGCTTGCAATCCTAGTGCTGGAGACTTGGAGACAGAAGGAGTCCTGGGGCTTGCAAGCCATCCGGTCTAGCCAAATTGGTGGGCTCCAGGTTCAGTAAGAGAGCTTGTATAAAAAAAAAAAAAAAAAAAAAAAAAAAAAAAAAAAAAGGCGGGTGGTAGTGGAGAGCAATTGAAGAAGACACTAGATGTCTACTTCTGGCTTCTACAAGCACACACATATACAGGTATATAAAATTACAGTCTCAGAACATACTGCATAATTTATTTGTGTTGATTATGTCTCCTCACTATAACATGAGCTCCTTGAGTGAAGGGAATTTTTGTGTGTGTCTGTTTTGTTCACTGACTATTCCAAATGCCTACAACAATCCCTCTCCATACTAGGAATTCAATAAATATTTGTCAAGTGAATAAGGGAATGGATTCAGACATCTTAGATGCACACCTTTAACATAAGGTTGAAGACAAAAAGATTTTGCCATTCTGCTCTAAAATTCTTCAGAACTCATACTACACATATCCTTTGAGCAAATATGAGGTAACCATCAACCTCTCCTCCTTTATGTGTATTCTTCAGATTATGTCTGATAATATTTAAATAAACTATATATGTTTATGTATATAAACCAATGGCCAATGCCTGGAGAAGCCTGTTTCTGTATAGTCCTATCTATTCTCCAAAGGTTACTGTTTGCTTTGACTAGTCCCTCTCCTTCCTCACATGTAGTTCTGTTCCTACCAACCATCTATTACTCATTCCACTCTCTTCCTCCTGTAGCCTCATCCACTCTAGAGAAAGCAATTCCCAAATCAATACCACTTAAGACTTGATCTAGTCTCCCAGCTTCCATTTGGTTATTATTTCCTAAGCCTGCTTAGATGATTCCATTTGAATGTCTCATTGGTACCTGAGAGTAAACAATCATAGAACTAAACCCTCCTCCTTTCCCTTGAGGCAGGCCTCTCCTGACTTCCCACTTCCATTTGGGCAACAACAGCCCTCCCCAGCTCTGGGCTCTAATCCTAGCACTTTCTTTGGCTCATTTTTTCTAAATAGGATCCACCCTTGCCTTTGCACCAAATCTAATTGGTTGCCAAACCTCTCACTCTTCTTGAATCTATGCTCATCCTTTTCACTGACGTTATTATATTAGACTCCAAACCGGGATGCCAACCCTTACTCAGAAACTAACTTTCTTAAAATACACACCTGACTTTTGTCACTCTCTTATTCAGAAACTTTCAATAGTTCCCTAAAACTTGCTTAATAACATACTCCTTAGCCTGGTTTTCAAACCCTCCATGAATTGTTCCTAATTTTCTTAGTCTATCTTGTGTTCCATTACTTCCCAACATAAATCTTTTCTTGTAAATCAAATCCCCGGGCTCAGAGCTTAAGAGCACTTGCTCCTCTCACAGAGAACCTGGGTTCAATTCTTAGTACTCACATGGTGAGTCACAACCATCCATAACTCTAGTTCCAGGAGATCTAAAGCCCTCTTCTGACTTCCTTGGTCGCCATATATATACATGCAGGCAAAACACTCATACACATAAAAGAAATAAATCTACCAAGTAGTGGTGGCGGCAGTCCACGGCTTTAATTCCAGGCAGAGGCAGGTAGATCTCTGAGTTCAAGGCCAGCCTGGTCTACAAAGTGAGTTCCAGAACAGCCAGGACAACACAGAGAAACCCTGTCTTGAAAAACACAAAAAAACAAAAACAAAAACAAAAGAAAGAAATCTAAAATTTTAAAAACAAACAAACAAAAACCTCAAATTCCTAAGTTCAATCCCATATATACTATGCACTTTCTTGTCTCTATGCCTGCTAATTTACATGCTCCTTGCCCCTTACCCCATCCATATCACTGGTAAAGTACTAATTTCCCTCTTTCTATGTCCACTTATATTAAGCTTCTTATGATTCCATACTATAAACATCTTCAGGCATATACATACTCACACATATACACTGATAGCCATATGTAAAAAACAAAAACAAACAAACAAAAAACTTCATACAACTTTCCTTAAATTTGCATTTTTTAAATTAATAATAAAAATTCTTCTTTTCTACTCCAACAAATATAGTCACATTCTTTTCTGTGAGCATACATGTGTGTCTACCATATGCATGTGTGTGCACCTGTGAGTGTAATTGTTCCTATGTGCCCATGTGGAGGTCAGAGATCAATGTCTGGTGTCTTCCTCCTTGCTCTTTGCCAGTGGCCATGTCATAGGACCAGGAGGTGTCAATTGAAGTTCAAGGCTGCCTCAAATTCCTTTAATCTTAATGCTGAAAGATGAAGTCACAAGTTTCGGTGTGTATCATTAACTGAAACAAAGCCTTATAATAACTTCAGGTTAGAGCAGATGTTTTGACAATAGTTTTAAGATGAAAAACCCCAACCCTAGAAAACAATCTGAAGTTCACTAGCACACATAGCTGAAGTAAAAAAATACAAAGCAGCCCAACTGTTACTAGCTGACGTATTTTCTTGCTAGGATTGGTTGATGATCAAGGCTGATGATTAATTCCTTGTACCCATTTCTGCCCTCAGTCTCCTGGCATAAAAAACTATTGATGAATGGGTATGCACCCTCCTAAGATCTAAAGTACAGCTGACTGTTTTTTTATGTATAAAAGTTTAGGTTTGTGATTCCTTATAAGATTAACTTTCAAGATAAATAGTAAAATGACCGATCCTTTCTTTGTAAGCACAATATACAGCCTGCTAACAAAAGAGTTGGCTGTGGAAAAAATACAAGTTTTTACCTGTACTCTGTAGGAATTTAGCAGAATCTCTGTGTAGGATAAGTATTAGAATGAAGAGCTGTTTTTCAGAAGGACTTTGACCTTGAAGAATCCTTACGGAAAACAGTGATTGTTTGGCTGAAGGGGCTTTGCAGCCATCCATGACTTTGGTCCCAACACGCCTCAGGCACACCCAAGGCTCTTGCATTATTGTGTATTGCACATGATACACATTAAAGGACTAGAGTCATGGAGGCATGTGATGCTCTTCTTTAGTAAGACGTGTAAATTTAGATTAGGGACCTTGGTATGAGAAGATACTTTGTGGAACAATCAATAATACGCCTTTGTACGGCTGTTCAGAGTCCAGCCCAGTCCGGTCCAATTTGGTTCATCAGAAGAGGCTGGCCCTTCCTGCTGCCATATAAGCCTTAGAATTTTATCTTGGAGTGCCTTTTTTCTTCAACCAACAAAGGAAGAACACAGAACAAAGAAGAATCGAGAAAGAAATCATCAAGAGAGAATGTATCTTTTTCCGTAACCCCCTCAGAAAAAAAAGTCTAGTATGTGGTGTCGTTGTGACCCTTTGAGTCCTGAGCTGCTGGAGGCTGGCCCTGTAGGCAGCGTTAGCTCTTCACCCTTTCTTCTTCTTCTTCTTCTTCTTCTTCTTCTTCTTCTTCTTCTTCTTCTTCTTCTTTTGTTTAGATTTATTTTATTATTGGATGTATATGAGTGTTTCACCTGCATGTGTACCTAGTACTCAGAAGAGGACATTGGAACTCCTGGAACTAGAGTTACAGATGGTTTTGAGCTGCCACATAGGTGCTGGGAATCCAAAGTAGCAAGTGCTTTTACCACTGAGCCAACTCTCCAGGCCTCCGCCCTATTTTGAGGCAGGCTCTCTTGGTGCTCACTGTTTAGTCTGGAGTGGTTGGCCAGTGAGCTCCCAGGGTCCACATGCCCCTGCCCCCAGGGCTGGGGTTACAGCCTCACACTAGCACACCTGGCTCTGACCCAGGTGATAAGGATCCCAACTGAGGGCCTCGGCCTCGTTCTTCACTTACTGAGCTGGCCTCCCCAGCCCGATCCACCCTGTTCTTTTTCAACAACTGCACAGTGTTCTCCTGACATTTCCATAATTGATGTAAAAGGTTTCATTTTGACAGCCATGTGATTTTCAGATTGTTTTTTCTAACTTCCCAGTGACTCAGTAACATTCTTACACATTTTTCTCTGCATAAGTGCATAAAACTGTAAAATAAATGACCCTTAATAGCATTACTGGGTCAGAGAATCTGTCAATCTCAAAAGTGTCCTCCCAAAAATTTGCACCCAAATTTAACAGTGAAGTTGAACATTTACTTCTCCAAACATTCTTTGTTCTGAGACAGTCTCCTGCAAGCCTGGCTGGCTCCCAACTCCCTACATACCTGAGGCTTGCCTTGAATTCCACACTTGTCTCAGTCCCCAGAGTGCCGAGAACCACCATACTCACATCTGTCTTCTCCAACTTTTTTTTTTTTTTGAGACAAGGTTTCCCTGTGTAGCCCTGGTTGTCTTGGAACTCTCTTTGTAGACTAGGCTGGTCTTGAACTCAGAGATCTGCCTGCCTCTGTCTTGTTATAATAAATCCCTAAATTAAATTTGTAAGGAAAACATCATTATTATATTGTAACTTAATATCCATAGGATGTCGGATATTGATTCAAGAAAGAATTTTAGCTAGGTATGGTGTTGCACGTGCCTGTAATCCCAATACTTAGAAGGTGGAGGTGGAGTGATGTCCCAAATTTGGGGCAGCCTGGTCTATAGTGCCAGTTCCAAGCTAGCCTGGACTACAGAGCAAGCGAGACCCTGTCTCAAAAAACAAAACAGAGCAGCCGAGACGCCTCAATGGGTAGAGGTGTTTGCCGCCAAGTCTTGCGGACTGAATTTGAGCTCCAGAAACTATGGTGGAAGGAGAGAACCAACTCCCACCCAGTTGCCCTCTGACTTCCATGCACCACTACCCCTCTATAAGACAAATAAATTGTAATAAAATCGAATTTTGACGATCATACTTCATAGAATGAAAGCCTCGTGTTCATAAAAAGTATCTACAGAAGGTATTGCAGTTCATAAAGGCCATTCCTCAGCTTGTTGTATTAAATCCTCACATTAAATTTGTAAGGAAAACAATTATTGCGTCTTCTACAGGAGGAAAACTGAGGTCCAGGTTAACTGAGACGACTATAATTTAGCATCCTGTCTCCGTTCGAGGCTCCTTCCACCACATCCCAGTGGCCTCTTGTTTCCCTCAGCATCATCAATATTGGCGAATGCAAGCTCTCAAAGAAGAAAAAAAAAAAAGGCAGACATGTGGGCCGTAGTTTAAACGTCTGTAGTTAGATAAAGGCAACACGATGATGGCTGGGAACGCATAGATTTCCACACACCTAGCGCTCCTCGTTCTGAAGCTGCCGGTAGCCATTGGCTGCCGTCCTGCCGTACAGCCCACGGGAACGCAGCTGCGCGCTGCCCCTTTAAGGCCGCAGGCGGCGCGTGCCCACCGTCCTTTCAAACGGACCAATGAAAGGGCGAGAGGCGGTCTCCCGCGGACCAATAAACAACGAGGACACTGCGGGGTGTGCGGCGTCCCAAGCGGTTTTAAACGGCTTAGAGCAGGCCCCTCGGTTCTGACCCGGCGGAGGTGAGTGGGCGGTGGGCCTCACCTCTCAGCCCGGACCCCGGAGGACCCGGCGTCGCGCGCGCTCGGGGACCCACGTCCGCGGGCGGGGCCCCCGGCGGACGCGCGCGGCCGGCCGCGGTCTCGCGAACCCCGGCAGGTCTGAGGCGGCGAAGCGGGGCGGAGGCCGGGGAGCCCGCGGCTGGCAGGGCGGGGGGCGTGGGCGCTCGCCTGCGTTGGAGACCCCGGCTGGGAGGCAGGTGAGCCGAGCGCGCGGCGGGGCGCTCCTGGCGGCGCCTGAGGTTGGCGGGCGGCGCCGGGCCGCGCCTGGAGGCTTGTGGTGTCCGAGACTGGGGCGGGGGCCCTGCGAGCAAGGCCCTCCGGGGAGTGCGCCTCGCGGAATTGTCAAATGAATGAACGAGAGCCCGGGAGGGCTGTGGTGGGTGTGAAGGGCCTAGTCGCCTCCGAGCCGGACCAGAGCGTGGTGCCCGGGCCCGTCTCCGTACCTGCGTCCCCTACCTGCGATGATTTTTTTTTTTCCCTTAACGATTCTGACCATTCACCGCCCCGCCCTTGGTTTTCTCCCTCAAAGTGTCAGCAGAGTTCAGGTATTTGGCAGCTGGGAAGGTTTCGGGGACCAGCACAATAGGCAGCAGTGTGGGTTAGCCAGGCCTTGCCACTTGAACGCTAGGTGAATGCGATTCTCACTTTTTAGCGCTTAGCAAATCGTTGTTGTTGTTGCGGGAGCTGCCCGAAGTCTCGGTAATTGCCAGGCAAGATTGAATGCATCCCATTTTGTTTCTTGCGTAGGAAATGATGAGAGAGATGTTCCCAGAGTGGCTGCTGTGTGTTAGAGAATGTATTCGTGTTGGTGAATCTTCACAATGAGTTTCTGATTCAGCATCAATAGAGGTTTTGCAGAACTTGCCCCAAATTTATGCACGACTCTAATTCTCCTAGGAACCAAGGCATTAAATCTTGGCCCAGATAGGATGCTTGTCTTACATTATGCATAATTATAGAACTGAAAACTCATTTTTAGAAAGGTGAAATCCTTTTTTTCTCCATTTTTCATCACCCTGAAAAGTCCTTCTGTGACCTAAAGAACAAGAATATAAGTCAGTCATTTGAGACTTCTAAAGGGACTGGACAAACTGTAAGGTTTAGTATGAAGAAAATCAAATCAATTTAGTTGCCAACATCAATTAAATCAAGATAGTAAACTTGTAATGAAAAAATTATACACACCGTTTTTAATTTTTTTTTTTTTTTTTTTAACATGGGGCTGGAGAGAGGGCTCAGTACTTAGGGACACTGCTCTTCCAGAGGACCTGGGTCTAGTCCCAGCACCCACATGATGGCTCCCAGCCATCTGTAAACTCCAGTTCCAGGGAGGCCGACGCCCTCTTCTGGTGTCCATGGGCACTGCATACATGTGGTACACAGACATGTACACAGGTAAAACACCTATACACATAAATTTTTTAAAGATCTTTTACATTTATTTTGTGTGTGGGAGGCTGGGTGTGTCCATAACCAGATGTCAGACAACTTTCTGGAGTTTGTTCTCTCCTTCCATCATGTAGGTTCTGGGGATCAAACGTCAGTTGTTCAGCTTAGCAGAAAACACCCTTTAAGCTGCCTCCCTGATCCCAAAATTTTACACAAGTAGTTTTTAATACTGTTCACTTAAGGAGGTGTCAAGCAAAGGTATTCCATAGCAATATGCCATATAATTTTCTCTATTATTTTTAAAGTTTGGATCATCAACATTGAATTATGAAGAGTAGTGTGTGGTAATTCAGTTTTAGTGATGAATAGATGAATACCTCAGTATTATGAACACTTGAATTTGGAGAAAGCAATTAAAAATAATTAACTTCTGGGCTGGGGAGATGGCTCAGTGGTTAAGAGCACTGAGTGCTCTTCCAGGGGATCCAGGTTCAATTCCCAGCATGCACAATGGCAGCTCACAACTGTCTGTAGCTCCAGGATCCAACACCTAATACAGAAATACATGCAGGCAAAAGACCAATGCACACAAAATAAAATAAATTATATATATATATATAAAATATATATGGACAGTGTTAAAATCTTTTTTAAAAAGATTAATTTGGGCTGGAGAGATGGCTTAGCGGTTAAGAGCACTGACTGCTCTCCTAGAGGTCCTAAGTTCAATTCCCAGCAACCACATGGTGGCTCACAACCACCTATAACGAGATCTGGTGCCCTCTTCTGGTCTGCAGGGACACATGCAGGCAGAATACTGTATACATAATAAATAAATTAATTAAAAAAAAGATTAATTTATGTTTATGGGTGTTCTGTCTATATGTGTGTATGTGCCTGCCCCACAGACTTCAGAGGAAGGTATTGGATCCCCTGGAACTGGAGTTACAGATGCTTATAAGTAGACATGTGGGTGCTGGGAACCAAACTTGGGTCCTCTGCAAGAGCAACAAGTGCACTTAACTCTGAGCTCTTTCTCCAGCTCCTAGTGGTAAAAATCTTGACTATGAAGATTTGCTGGGCATGGTGGTTCATGCCTTAACTCCAGTATGTGGAAGGCTAAAGCAGGATTGCTATGAGCATGAGAGCAGCCTGGGCTACGTAGTGAACTTCAGGCCAAACTGGGTTACAGAGTGAGACTGTCTCAAAAAACAGCAGCAAAGTCCCAAGAAGAACAAATGAAAACTTTATATTCTAGTAAAGCCAGGTTGTCTTGTTCTCTACTGAGATTGATGTCTGCTGGATATTAAACATTATTCTAGATTCAAAGAACACATTTGTGAGCCAGGAAAAAAAGCACTCAAGGGAGTTTAACAGATTTATCTTCCAGACAATTCACTATAGCAAATTATAGTTTCTATAATCCCTCTAGCTCAGCCCTGGGCCTTGAACAAAGTAAATTCTAAGTACATTTACTAGCAGTAGCTAATATTTAATGGATGATTTCTGTGTGTCATGTTTTATCTTTTTTAACTGTCAGAATTTTACCCCTGAGGGAACTGTGAAAAATTATGCAACTTGCTTAGGGTCATATGACTTACAGAACCTAAATTTGAATCCAACTTAGTAGCTAGGGTCTATGTTCTTATGGTCCTTCTATATAAAGTAATGACTTTTTAAAAAAATTCAGGGCTGGAGAGATGGCTCACAAGGTTAAAAGCATTGACTGTTCTTCCAGAGGTCCTGAGTTCAATTCCCAGCAACCACATGGTGGCTGAAAACCATCTGTAATGAGATCTGGTTCCCTCATTGGGCCTGCAGGGATACATGCAGGTAGAACACTGTATACATAGTAAATAAATAAATCTTTAAGTAAGTAAGTAAATAAATAAATAAGTAAATAAATTCGAGAGCAGATTTAAAATAGAGCCCTCTGTCCTCTTTGGTTTATCTACCGGAGATATGAAATATGGATGACAGGAATGGTAATATTTTAGGGAGTCAGTTGAAAATACAGTGTTTACCTTATGGGCAGCTGTGAGTAGTAGGACAAGGATGAGGTAAAAATGGCAGTTGTGTATTGTTTTAAGATAGCATCTTGCTATGTATCCTTGGGTGGCCTGAAACCCACTAAGTAGATTAGGATGACCTTGAATTTGTGGTAAACCTCCTGCCTTTGCCACCTCCATGGTGGTATTTACAGACCTGCATCACCACAGCAGCTTTAAAATTGAGATATTGAGATGTTAATCTGATTGTGATTGTTTCTTGGTGGTCAGTGTTGAAGAGGTTTGCAGTTTTAGATGATTGTCATTCTTACATCTTGAGCTCAAAGATGTTACTTAGGTTCTTTTTTTTTTAATTTTTAGATTTATTTATTTTATTTGTGTGTGTTGCCTGCATGTATGTATGTGTACCACCTGCATGTCTGGTGCCCACAGAAATCAGAAGATGGTGTTGGGCCCCCTGGAACTGAACTTTCAGGTGATTGTGAGCCACCATGTAGATGCTGGGAATAGAACTCGGGTCCTATGCAAGAGCATTTAAGTGAGCCATCTCTCAACCCTAGTTAGGTTATTCTTATCAGTGCACTTGTCCTGCCTACCTAATAAACTCTCCTTTTGGCCTTCACTTTTCCTGTTCTCTGCCTAGAACCTCCCACCCCACTCTGTCTTTATTATCTCAAGCCTGTGTTAACAGGCTTAATCCACATCTCAACTCATATGCCAACTCCTTAAAGAAGCATTTTTCTAAGTTCTCAATTAGAATAGCTGTCTTGGTGCTTTTCACCTTATTTTCCTCATTTTCGTTTATTGTTATTTGATATGTTGGTTTTTGTTTGTGCCAGAATTCCTCACAGAAATGAAGTATATTAGTATCTCATACAGTGCCTGGAACAAAGTAGGTCAGTTAGGCATGGTGGAGTACACCTGCCAGTGCTTAGGTGGTAGAGGCAGGAGGAGAAGGAGCTCAAGTTTGGCTGTTTAGCAAGTTTGAAGACAGTCTGGGCTAGATGCCCCTTGTCTAAGAATAACAAGGGCAGAGTGGTTAGACGGCTCAGTGGGTTAAGGTGCTTGCCACCAAGACTTAGGACCTTTGTTCTATATCCTCAGGACTCCTATGGTAGGAAAACCAACTTTCACATCTGATCTCCACATGCATGCTGTACTGGTGCACTTGTATATATACACATACACTAAATAAATGGTTTTTGGTGTGTTGTTCTGTGTGCGTTCTGTAGTTTTGGATGTGAACAGTATCTCAACAGATTAGCTCAGAAGTCTTCTACTAAGAAAACTAGAAAATTGTAGATTTATGTTTGTGTGACTTGTGTAGACGTGCCTAGGCCCTCATAATAAAGGCCTTTAGCACTGTGAGACAGAAGGACTGGTATGATCCCGGACTGCTGTCTGCATGGGGCCTGTGTTCTCTTGTGCTGTTAGACACTTGTTTTACAAGTTAAAAAACAACAACAACAAAAATAGTAAAGTATAGTTTTACTCATCATTTCACGATTTGTTCCTTTCTCATACTGTGGCAGCCATTTTACTGTCTTTGTGCTTTTCCTCTTCCAGAATGTCATGTATAATTAGAATCATTATACCTTATGTACTGTTCAGACTGATTTCTTTAACTTCGTTATAGGATTTAGGCTCATATAGATTTTTTGTTTATTATTCCAGACTCTTGTAATCTAGGCTGGCACTGAACTTACTGTGTAGATAAAACTCCTGATGCTCCTGCCTCTACCTCTGAAGTGCTAAGATTATAGGTGTTCAACATCACACTGGCACTTAGGAGCTTATATATCTTTTCAAAGCTTGATAGCTAATTTATTTTCATTTATGAATGAACCACATTTACTCACCTTTGGAAGAATATCGTAGTCACTTCTGGTTTTTAGCAATTATGAACAAAGCTGTTAATAAACATTTTCAGGACTATGTATGGACCTAGTTTTTACTTCGTTTGGGTAAGACTGTGTTTAGGTTTTGTAAGAAACTGTCAAACTGTCTTTAAAAGTGGCTGTACTGCTTTGCAGTCACATCAACAATGAATAGGGTTTCCTATTGCTCCACATTCTTGACTGTACTTAGTTTTAACAGTTTCTTTCGTTTATTTATTTATTAGCCATTCTAGTAGTAATGTAGTGCTCCTATCTTTAAAAATGTTGTTTTGCCAGGCTGTGGTGGCACCAGCCAGCACTCGGGAGGCAGAGGTAGGTGGATCTATGTGAGGCCAGCCTGGTCTACAGAGTGAGTTCCAGGAGAGCCAGGACTGTTATACAGAGAAACAATGTCTTGAAAAACCAAAAAAAAAAAGTTTTGTTTTTCATGATATTGATGTTTTGAGAGTGATAATTATATTAAAAGGAAACTTTTAAAAATTAATTTTTTATTTTAGATTTAAGCAAAAATTTATTGCAAAACTGATGCATAGAATTAAGTTCCTCTTATCTACATTCTTGTTAACATCTTACATGGTACAATTGTCAAGGTAAGAAACCAACAATATATTTTATTATTTATTTTTGTTTTTGTTTTTTGAGACAGGGTCTTCACATAGTTCTGGCTATCATGGAACTTACTATGTAGACAGACTTACAGATCTGCTTGTCTCTGCCTTCCTAATGCTAAGTTTAAAGGCATGTGTCACCATGCCCTGCTATTTTTATTTTATTTCATGGGTATAGGTTTCTTTATGTCAGCACTTCTCAACCTATGGGTCATAACCCCTTTGGGGGTTGAATGACCCTTTCACAGGGGTCACATGTCAGATATCCTGCATATCAGATTACATTATGATTCATAACAGTAGAAAAATTACAGAGTAGCAATGAAATAATTTTATGGTTGGGGCCACCACAACGAGGAATTTTAAAGGGTTGAAGCATTAGGAAGGTTGAGAACCACTGGTCTTTGTGTTTAGGAGTACATACCACAATGTGTGAGTGGAAGTCAGAGGACAATCTTCAGAGTTGGTTCTCTTTCTACCAGGATGATAACTGGGATTGAATTTGGGTCATCAGGTGTGGTGTCAGATGCCTTCACCTACTGAGCCATCTCTGAATTTCAGCTGGGTGGTGGTGGTGGTGGTGGTGGTGCTGCTGCTGCTGCTGCTGCTGCTGCTGCTGCTGCTGCACACCTTTAATCCCAGCACTTCAGAGGCAGAGGCCAGGTGACTGAATCTCTTGAGTTCCAGCCTGGTTTACAGAGTGAGTTCCAGGGATACACAATGAAACCCTGTCTTGAAAAACAAAAAACAAACAAACAAAAAAACCCCACTGAATTTCATTTGGATTTCAACAGATGTTCTATTCATACCCTAGTTGTGTTTCAGGATCCAGTCCAGGGCAACACATTACATCTAGTGGTCTTCTGTCCTTGCCTCCTCTGCTCTTGGGCAGTTTCTCAGTCTTCCCTTGTCTTCAGGACCTTGATTTTAAGGAAACTGCTGTGGGATGGTCTGTATGTCAAGTGTGTTGCTGATTGGTTGGTAAATAAATCACTGATTGGCCAGTGGCTAGGCAGGAAGTATAGGCGGGACTAACAGAGAGGAGAATTGAGAGAACAGGAAGCTGGATGAGAGAGACACTGCCAGCTGCCATGATGACAAACAGCATAAGAAGATGTCGGTAAGCCATGAGCCATATGGCAAGGTATAGATTAATGGAAATGGATTAATTTAAGATATAAGAACAGTTAACAAGAAGCCTGCCACGGCCATACAGTTTATAACTAATATAAGTCTCTGTATTTACTTGATTGGGTCTGAATGGCTATGGGACTGGCGGATGAGAAAGATTTGCCCTGACCGTGGGCCAGGCAGGAAAACTCCAGCTATAGGAAACTTTTTAAAAGATCATTTGACAATGTCTTTTATTTTTTATAAATTTATTTATTATGTGTACAGTGTTCTGCCTGCATGTTTGCCTGCATGCCAGAAGAGGGCACCAGATCTTATTATTATAGATGGTTGTGAGCTGCCATATGGTTGCTGGGAATTGAACTCAGGACCTCTGGAAGAGCAGCCAGTGCTCTTAACCTCCGAGACATCTCTACAGCCCCAAGGAAACGTTTTAAAAGTGACTTTGTAGAATGCTACTTCCTCTGTGTTTGATGTTTTTCTTATGGTTAGATTAGGGTTATGTGTATTTTTTTTTTTTTTTTGAAAGAATACCATCATATCAGGGGTATGTGATATCCACGTGTTGTTACCAGTCAACTAACTGTGGATTCTTTTGTCTCTACTTGAATATACAGCATGGGTGAGTAAGGAGAAACTCTTAAAGCTCTGACAGTTTTCTTATCTCTAGGTGTTTGACAGCAGCAGAAGACAGCAGTAGACAAGAGTACAGTAGGTAGTATGGACTGGCCTTAATTATTAGGACCCTTACTATGAAGTTTACCAAGGCTTTAATAGCAAAAAAATCTGGTAGAAACTGTTTGAAATGTTCCTAGTTAGCGTTGAATCTTCAGGGGTTAGAGAAACAGCTGTTGATTATCATGTTTCTTCAAAATGTGTTCATGCCTCCCAGAGTGCTAGGATTAAAGGTGTATGTTACCACCAGCAGCCTGGATTAATTTTTCTTATTTTTATTAAGTGGAGGCACATGAATGAAGATGCTCAAAGAAGCCAGAAAAGTTAGCTCCCCCTAGGGTTGGAGTTCCAGCAAGTTTTTTGGATTGTTGCTTTTCTATAAAGCTAAAATAAAGCAAACCACCATTCCTTCATGATAATTTAATCAAGGATAGAAAGTGGACTGTGATTTTTGCCAGTGCTACAGTTTTGGTTTTTTGTTTGTTTTTACTGAGAAACTTGACATTGAAAACACCTTGTTTATTGTATGTAAATAACTGTTGTCAAGTACCATTTCATAGTATTTTAGAGGTCAATACAAACATGTACATAGTTTTATACATGAGAATACTAAAGTCTCAAAGATTAGTTGACTTCTCTGAAGTGTGATAGTTAATGATAGGGAAGTAGTTGTGGAATATTCTCAATATCTCTTTCTCCCTCCCTCCCTCTCTTCCTCCCTTGCTTCCTCCCTCTCCTCCCTCCCATTATGCCTTTCAGGTTAAAAAAAGTTTACTTTACACTTGTGCTTAAACACTGCAGACTATGTTTTTATATTATAAGATCCTTTTAGTTGGAAGCAAAGTCTCTCTCCTATTAAATCTCCACGGTGTCTTATATATTAAAAATAATTATGCTATCATTTTAAAAAGAAACAAGCGCCTGTTTCCTATCCTCAGCTAAAGAACTAAATCATTACCAATAGACAGGCAAATCTCCTTTCTTGTATTCTTGATTATATTCCCTGCCCTTCTTTGTAATTTTTATTTACGTATATGAGTGCCTGTGTGTATGTATATGTACCACATGCATTCAATCTTTGAAGAGGCCAGAAGATTCTAGGAACTGGAGTTATAGGCAGTTGCTAGCCACCATCTAGGTGCTAGGAATCAAACCTGGGCCCTCTGGAAGAGCATCCAGTGCTCTAAAAAAAAAAAAAAAAAAAAAAAAAAAAAAAGATGTTGGGTTTTTTGTTGTTGTTGTTTGTTTTTTAAATGGGTATAGTTGCATGGCTTTAATTCCAGCACTTGAGAGGCAGAGGCAGGCAGATCTTTGTGAGTTTGAGGCTAACATGGTCTACCTGGTGAGTCTCAGGATAGCCAGGGCTATATAGAGACCCTGTTTGAAAACAAACAAAATTATTATTTATTTGTATGGGTGATTTGCCTGAATGTGTGTGTCTGCACCATGTGAGTATATGCTGCCCATGGAGGACAGAATAGAGTGTCAGATCCCCTGGAACTGGAGCTACAGAAAGTGATGAGCTGCAATGTGGATGCTGGGAACTGGACCTGGGTCCTGTGCAAGAGCAAGTGCTTTTAACTGCTGAGCCATTTTTCCAGTCCCTTCCTTGCCTCTTCCATGCTGAGCTTCCAGCATAGCCTCTCCTTAGTTTTTTTTATTTAACTACAGATGATTGTGCCTCTAGATACATTGTTTGGGCTTGTATTGCTGTACAATATATTAAGTAATTAATGTTCCCCACCGTGGACTGTTAGATTCATCTGTGTAGCTATTAATAGCTATTTTCTGGCTGTAGAGTATCTCTTCAGTGAGTATGCAATGGCTTTTTAAAAATTGTCTCTTGTTAATATATATAAATTATACACTCTTAAAGTATATAATTACTGTACCATGGAACTTATTTTGTAGCTTCTAACATTCACAAAACATGTTAACTGTCACTATCTAATTCCAAAATGTTTCTGTCACTCCATCAGAAGAAAATTCTGTACCTTTTATCAGTCGCTTCCCATTCCCCCTCATTCCCTAGCAACCACTTTATAATACTTCATAACAGTGGAATCATACAACACATGTCCTTTTGTATCTGACATCTTTCTCCTTGAATAATGTTTGAGATTCATACATGTTGTAGCATGTATCATTACTCTATTCCTTTTGGTTTTGTTTTTTGAGAAAGGATTTCTCTGTATCCCTGACTGTCCTGGAACTAGCTCTGTAGACCAGGCTGGCCTCAAACTTACAGAGATCTGCCTGCTTCTGTCTCCTGAGTGCGGGATTAAAGGTGTGCACCACCACTCTACTCCTTTTTATGACTGTACGATACTCCATTATATAGCTATACCACATTTGTTTGCCTTATTTATAAGTTGATGAGTATTTGTCAATTTTGAGTCTGTTATAAGTCCTGCTGTCAGCATTTATATGTCATTTTGTGTTCTCTTTTCAATTCTATTGGAAATGGTTGTTAATATTTAATGTTTTTCATATATATGTGTGTATGTGTGTGTATACAGTTTACATGATTACCAAGATATACAAAAGTTCTAGACCTGTCTATTTTTTTTAAGGTTTTTAATACATTTATTAGTGTGTGTGCAGGTCAGAGTACAACTTGTAGGAACCAGATCTTTCCTTTCCTTCTACCTTGTGGGTACTGTAAATTGAACTTGGTCAGTGAGGCTTGGCAGCAAGCACTTTTACTCACTGAGCTGTCTCGCTGGCCTCCAGACTCTTTTTCTTAAAGCTTTTAGTATTTGTTTGTTTGTAACATGGGGCATATTATTTATGTTCCTTAAATTTTATTAATAGTTTCTTTTTGTCTTCTAGAAAATTACACTTTTGAAAATAAAGATGTTTAATGTGACTTGCTATATGAAGACATTATTTTAAAATTGTATTTAATCCATAGAAAAGCCCATCTGAATATTGAAAAACCAGTTTGGCAGCTGGAGAGTTGGTCCTGAGATTAAGAGCACTTTTTGCTCCTTGAGGACCTGAGTTCACGTTGTGTGGCAAGACTTTTCCTGGGGAGATTCATACACATGCCTATTCACCCTACATAATGAGACCATGACAGACCAAAGTATGGATAATACCAAAGTTCAGCTTGGTGAATCAGTGAGTTTTATTGGGGTTACTTACAGGAATATGGGGGAGGGGTCACTTACAGGAGCAGAAATGACTGAAGAACAGCTGCATCATCAAAGCCCACTCCAGCACAGATGACAACTCTACAAGACTGGGAACCTTGGGTACAGGATTGGAGAGTATCCTTTCCCCACTGACACTTGGTTTAAACCTCTTCAAGGCAGCCTGGCTGGTCTTAAAGTCTTCTTTGCAGCTTGTCTTGTGTGAAAGTGACTCTCAACAAACTTTTCTCATGTGGTCTTGGGGAGAGAGGGACCTAGTCAATCTGGTCAGTTTTATGGACTTCCCTGAAGCTATTTTGAGTTGTTTACCTTTTGTGTTAAGGAAGTTCCCTGGGAAATGGAGTGTTTCTGTCTTGAGGAAATTGCTACTTCCAGTCATCTACATCAAGTGGCTCATGGTTGCCTGTATGTAACTCCAGCTTCAGGGGATCTGGCATCCTCTAATGGCCTCCCTGGGCACCTGCATGCGTGTTCACATACCCAGCACAGACACACACAAATACTTAGACATAATTCAAAATAATAATTCGCTGGGCAGTGTTGGAGCATGCCTTTTAATCCCAACACTTGAGAGGCAGAGCCAGGCGGATCTCTGTGAGTTCAAGGCCAGCCTGGTCTACAGAGCAAGATCCAGGACAGGCACCAAAACTACACAGAGAAACCCTGTCTCAAAAAACCTAAAAATAAAAATAATAATTCTTTTTAAAGCAAAGAAAACTCTGACTAATGTATTTAAGGGTACATTTTTGGGTTCTAACAGTACTTTTGTTGATCCATATAGATCATTGGTATAGAAAAAAAATAACTTGATTTGACTACTCACAGATGCAATTTGAAAGAGTAGTTTTCATTGGTATTTACTTTTGAAACTGCTATAAAATGACATCTATGGCTAGGTGGTGGTGGCCCTTTCCTTTATTCCCAGCACTTGGGAAGCAGAGGCAAGTGAATCTCTGAGTTAGAAACCCTGTCTCAAAAACAAAACAAAACAAAAACAAAAGACAAAAAAAAAAAAAAAAAAAAAAACAACAACTGTGATTCATACTAAATGATGAATGATGACTGGTTGATTTTTTTTTTTTTTTTTTTTTTTTTTTAAAGAACATGTTACAAATCGTTAACAATTGCATAGAGAATTGGCTCCATTTCTTAGGTATAGAACCCAGGAAGTCAGACATGATGAGCAAGGGTCTGCCATTGAGCCACAACCTCAGCCCTTTATCTCAGTTGTATTATACTAACTTAAAGAAACTAGACTCAAAAGACAACACACGGGGTTGAGAATTTAGCTCAGTGGTAGAGCGCTTGCCTAGCAAGCACAAGGCCCTGGGTTTAGTCCTCAGCTCCGGAAAAAAAAAATAAAAATAAAAAGACAACATACTATATGATGTTGTTTATATAACACTGTTGGAAAAGCCAAAGTATAGGAACTGATTGGTGGTTGCCTAGGAGTGAGGAAAGGCATTAACTATAAAGGTTACAAGGGAAGTTTTTGGACTGTTGGTGTTCTTGTTTGTGGAAATGGATATGTAGTTCTCTGTGTTTTTCAGAACTGTATGCTATATGGAATAAATTTTACTGTATATGAATTATATTTCATTAAGCCTGACTTTAAATAAAAGATCTTATCTCAGGGAGTAGTCTCTCCTGGCATTTCTGTACAAGTCACAAATGTGGTGTATACAAGCTCACACAGATATACACATATACACATAAGTAGTAAAAATAAATCTTTTTAAGAATCTGGTGAGGAAGACTAATCTACAAACCCTTAGACCAATGTTAACTTCATGGGTATATAATGAAAGAGGGTCTTGATTACTTAATTCAGGAATGTCAGTAAATGTACTGTAGAAACATCTTGACTCTTCAGTCAGTTTCTCTTCAATTCTCTAAGACCTTCAGATTAAGGATATCCTGAGTCTACGCTCAGTCTTCATGCTTGTCCTCTGAACCTAAATTCCTACTTGAACCCCTGTTCACATTCGAGATGTTAATTTATAAATAGATATTGATTCTCATACTAATTTGATGGCTTTAGTAGGGTGTGTTTTTTCATTTAAATTATATTGTGGAACTGAGCCTGGTGTGCAGTTCTGTAATCCAGCTATTGGGAGACTGAACCAGGAGAATCACAAGTTCAAGACCTGCCTAGACTATACAAAGAATTCATAGGACACCTGAGCGAGTTAGTGAAACATTGTTTCAAAATATAAAGTAAGTTTTTAAGAAGGCAAAGGACAGAGCTCTAAGGAGTGGTCTTACCTAACATGTACAAGACCCTTTGTTCAAGCCCTAGTGCTGCAAAATTAAAATAATTCAATGGAGGAATGTCTTTTTCTCATTCAGTGTGAAGAAAATTGATATGCAAGAATAATCTTAGAAGATCTCAAAGACTATGCTTTTACTCCCTGAGGTTTTTTATTTTAATTGTGTGCATTGAGGGTGGGGTGCATGTGCCATGGTATTGTGTGGAAGTAGGAGGACTTTGTAGAGTTCTCTCCTTCCATCTCTATGTAGATTCTAGAGATTGAACTCAGTTTGCTATGCTTGTTCAGTAGATACACTTACCTGCTGAGCCATCACTCCGGCTTAGTCCCTGAGATACAATGCAGTTTCCCTACAAATTTATCAAGAGCTTCCTCTTAAATTAAATGACTGTATATCCCAATTGTATTTGTATGCAATATTCCTTTGTTTACATAGACTTGTAAATTCTTGGTGAATTTTTGGAAAGCTATCTTTTATTCACAAAAGGGGGAAAGTTGTTTTACACTTTTGCCTCCTATTAACCTTCCTACCTAACTGATATCATTACTTGGGAGCCTTCCCTTTGCTGTTAAGGAAGTCTGTGAAAGGGCAAGAGGAAGCATTGGAAAGCTTTTGGAATTTCTTTCTGTGTCTTTGTGCTGCAGTTTGAAGAGAGGTTAATGAAAAAAGCAGCTTCCATGATGACATCTGGATATTTACTCTAATAGTTTGACTGTTGTCTGCAATAATTTTTTTTAACACTCTTCAAAGACTTAGAATTGTGATATTGGAAACTAGTCATCTCCTTCATTTCTGTGACATTACCTGTATTACTACCAAACCAGAGATCCACTTCCAAGTTGTTACGTCATTTATATCCTGCTTTGGAAAACCTTTGAGCTGGAGGCAGTATCCTGGGAATGCCGACCTCTGGGTCATGATCGCTGCGGCCCCTTTAAGCGATCTGTGGGCGTGCAGAGGGGCATTGAGGGTGGGGCGGGCACTCTGACAGCAGTGCTTCTGTCCCCGCCCCCCGGAGGAGGCGGTTCCCAGCAGCTGACTTGCCAATGCGGCTGCCTCCCGCCTGCTATGCCTGCTACCGGGTATTCCTGCTGATCATGCACGGACATTAGGGCCCGACCTCTCCCTGCTAGGGTAGCGTAAGTGTCAGACTACCGAAAGGGGTCAAGCATCCCGTCCTGGTCCAGAAGCCCTGGTGGACAGTTCAGGGGTCTTAACAGGCCTTTCAGAGTCTAAGTCCGGGAAGGAGCGAAAACAATGCCTGCTGCAGTGTGTTAAAGCCAGGGCATCAGCTGTACCTCGGTGGTGCCAGCAGCCTTAGAGTGTTTGGATGTGTTGTGTTTAAGTCCTGTCCATGACCTGGCTTTCCCCGGCCTAGTTCCTGCTTGGGATGAAGACAGGATTGATTTTTACCAGAGTTGAACCTGGTGGGGCAGAATGGGTGGAGCCGAGTCTAGTGCTCTGGGGCCTTGGGTTCTTAGCTTGGGATTTAGAGACCTGGCTAGCCTCCTGCATGAGTAAGCTTTAGGTTTTCAGTCACCTTGGTAGTGTTGAGCAGTAATTGTCAAAGTTGACCTAATTCTCAGCGGCTTTAGCTTTCCATCTCCCCAGAGGCCTGTGTTGGTATCCAGTACCCCTTTTGGAAACATTGACAGTGATCATCTATTAGGGAGAATCCAGCTAACCCTCTTTCCTGCTGATAGGATAGCACAATGTAAATGATACAGTTCTTTACCTCAGTTTCTGAGGGAATATGTGGGAGGTCATGATCCCAGAACAAAGAAAGCAACCATGGCTGAAGTTAGGTGAGAAAACTTGCTAGAGAAGCAGTTCAAATTTCTACCTCCGATAATGCAGAGTACACAAGTATGATGATTCACGCTTGTTCTTGTTATTGGAGACATCTGAAGGCAGTGAAGGTGTGTGTGTTTGTTAGAAGGAAAGTGTTAACATTTTTGTTACTTCCACATAGATGAGATTCTTTTGGGCCTTGGACAAGTAATAATAATCTCAAATATTCTGTGACAGTTACATAATTTTTTACTCTTTTTTAGTCCATATGCCCTTCCTAAATGTGGTTTGAGTAAAGCTCTCTAAATATTCTCTAAAATATTATTTTGTTTCATAATTACTGCCTTTTAAAAAAAGAGTATCATTGTATGTCAGTGATCATTTAAAAGGTTTAATTTTTTTAATTTTTAGAGCATTTATGTATTTAGGGTTGTGAACATGTGCATGTCACAGTCTGTATGTGGATACCAGAGGACAGCTTGCAGGAGTTGGCTCTTTCCTTACATCATGTGGATCCCAGAGATTGAACTCAGGTCATCATGCTGACAACAAGTACTTTTGCACAGTGAGCCACCTTGCTGATCTGGTTTATTATTCATTTATTCATGTATTTATTTATGAGATTGGTGATATTGGTATGATACCCAGGCTGGCTCCCAAACCTTTGGAATCAAGGTATCCTCTTGCTTTAACCTCTAAATAGCTGGAACTATAGGCATAAAGGTTAGGGGTTGTGTTTTGAGTGGGCAGACTCTTCCCTCAAGCTTCTCAGACTCTTACTGTGATTCTGCAGTAGCATTTTCTTAGTCGGAGTGAGAGTCCAGGAATGGTAATCAAATTCAGAGCTCTTGTATTGTGATAGTGAAGAGCTTTGTAGGTCAAGAGCTTGGACATTTGCCATAGAAGAGTTGAACTGCCAACAATTCTTTCCAAGTAAAATGCAAAACCACACTATTTACTAGCTCTCTGGTTATTATAGACTGTCAGAACATAGGAATTTAAAATAAAAAGATACCACATTTGAGCATTTGAGTATTTGGGGAAGAGTAATAGATGTACTGTAAAGTAGGAGACAAGTTCTAATTCCAGCTCTAACATTATTTATCACATAATCTCTCTGTGCCTTATTTTTGGTATTTGAAGAATAAGAATACTAGATTGCTGGGGTCTATGTTTTATGACGAGATTTTATGCTCAGACATGCAAGTATGTCATGTAAAATCCCATCATAAAACATGTATATATAATAGAAAATTTGTTATTTAAACACTACGCTGAAAATGGGACAGTTTGAAATTTATTCTAAGTTCTACCTTTATGTATAAAAATGGGACAGTTTGAAAAATTATTCTAAGTTCTGCCTTTATGTATAAACATGTAGAAACTTAAACATTTCTTAACCTCTAAAAATAAGCAATTATGTGTAAACTTTTACTAGTAACAGTACAGACTATGTCATATTTGAAGTCTTTGGAGACATTAGATATATCAGTATTATGAGTAATTCTTTGGTAGAACAAAATTCTTTTCATTGACCTCTTTGTCTTTGCCTCAGTTATAGGTAGTGGTAAAATCTCCTAGGAACATTGAGCCACCTGAAATTCCTGAATATTTTTATAGGGACTAGACTGTAGGAGTCACCGCAAGTATCATGTATCTTTTTTTTTTTTTTTAAGGTTTATTTATTATGTATATAGTGTCCTGCTTGCAGGCCAGAAGAGGGCACCAGATCCCATTATAGATGGCTGTGAGCCATCATGTGGTTGCTCGGAATTGAACTCAGGACCTCTGGAAGAGCAGTCAGTGTTCTTAACCTCTGAGCCATCCCTCCAGCCCAAGTATCATGTATCTTTCAGAAGAGTTTTGTTAGCATTTAAAACAAAACATCAGACTGTTAATAAACATCTTTGTGGTTTTTGTATATAAAACCCAGAGCCCTCTGTTCACCCCTGGTGTTACATTTTTAGCCACTTGAATGTGCTCCCCACATATCCCCCCTCGAAGGACATTTCTCTAGTCTAAAACCAGACTCATACTTCTAGCTTCTCTTCCATTCCTCCAAAGACAAATAACTCAAAACTCTCATATTTTTCTCTCAAGGGTACCATTTTCCACCTTTGCTCTTAGTCTGGAGCCTCCCCCTTCACATTAGACTTTCCGCTTAGCTCTCACTTTAGCTGCAACAACTTGCTGATTCTTTCTCTTTAATATACTCCTTTCAGTATCCCTGCCCACTCTTTCTATTCCTATTGATAAGACCTTCATTTCTGGCTCCTGGAGGAGGAGTATTGTAATCATTTCCTATCAAAACTCTGCTTTCATCATGTATGGAGATACAGCCTGTAATCCCTCCACTTAGGAGGTATAGAGAGAGACAAGAGAGTTGGGAATTGAAAACCAGACTGAGATACATGTCTCAAACAAAAAATGAACCACCCTCTAAATGAAACCTACTTTCTCTACTTTCTAAATTGTTCTATTAAGTGTCTTTTTTGTCTGTTTTGTTTTGTTTTTTGAGACAGGGTATCTCTGTGTAGTTTTGGTGCCTGTCCTGGATCTTACTCTGTAAACCAGGCTGGCCTCGAACTCACGGAGATCCGCCAGGCTCTGCCTCCCGAGTGCCACTGTTGCCTGTCTTAAGTGTCTTTTAAGTGATTTTTATTATTAATCATTACCTCCATGCTCTGACCTTAACCTCTCTGATTTTAAACTTAGGAGTGTCTGTAAATATGATTAATACCTTCCTGTCTCCAAAGCTTTGCCTTTAATGTTTCCTAAATGTAAAATT
Source organism: Peromyscus eremicus (assembly GCF_949786415.1). Lineage (NCBI taxonomy): Eukaryota > Metazoa > Chordata > Mammalia > Rodentia > Cricetidae > Peromyscus > Peromyscus eremicus. The sequence goes on from NC_081419.1 coordinate 67,349,442, forward strand.
ATTTCTTTTCTACCTGTTCCTCCCCTTTCTTGAGACAGAATCTTACAACGTAGCCCATGCTGGCCTCAAACTCACAATCCTCTTTTTGCCTCAGTTTCCCAAATGTTGAAATCACAGGTATTTACCACCATTCCCTGTTAATACACATTTTAAAAAATTTTATCTACCTTTCAGATGCCATGAGGTTGTCACTCACAGTCTCTCCCACTCTGAACTTCTGTAAGCCATATTTGCCCCTTGTTTATGACACATTCCACATATGGTGTATTTTATTTTATATTATAGCTATTTGTTTATGTATCTTACTTATGCTATTCTAAACTTCTTAAGGATATCGTGGTTTATCTTCTCAGGGCTTTGTTAGTAAACTTGGTTAGTTTTTGTGTAGCTATCACCACAATTTAAAAACATTTCCATTACTTCCAAAAGAGGCCAAGGGATTTAACTCAGTGGTAGAGTGCTTGCCTAATATGTTCAACCAACCCTCCTCCCTCCCCTGTACCAACCAAGAAAAGCAAAAAATACCTTGAGAATTTCTATTCTCCCCAAAAGAAACTCTTACACCCTTTCCCCCTAATACTTTCAAATATTTAAGTCCTAAGCATTTGCTAATCTTACTTTTTTTTAAAACCTGTTTTGGACATTTTATAAAAATGGAATCATACCATATAGAATCCTGTGATTTAGCATAATGTTGTCAAGGGTCATTCATGCTATAAACTTTATCTGTATTTTGTTTCTTTGTATTCCTAATATTTCACTGTATTAGGTCACCACATTTTAGTCATCCATTTGTCAGTTGATTATATATTTACATTTTTTCTTTCTAGTTATTAATGTTTATTTGGTTTTAATTTGTGCTATATATTGTAAAGTATTTCATTTCTCTAAGGAGAGATTACCAGGCCTTTAACCTGTGACCTTTTGTGAAACCAAAGTTTTGTTTTACAAGTATACCATATTACACAGATTGTGTTTCTTCATTACTTTCCTGGATAAATTCTGAACATCAGAGCATGGTCTTTCTTTATGATAATTGTTAGTTAATATTTGCACAGGGAGACAAAGTATGGCTTTCCAGTAATCACTTTAATGGCAAATAAATAACAGCTAGGTGTAGTGGCCCATACCTATAATCCTAGTAAATGGGAAGCCGAGTCAGCAGAATTGTAAATTTGGAGGCTAGCTTGAGCTACCTAGTGAGACTGTCTAAAAAGGAGGCATATGGCACTGGTTTAATTTCTATACTTGGCCAATGCACCAATAAAAGTAAAGAAGGCAGCCGGGTAGTGATGACATACACCTTTAATCCCAGAACTCGGGAGGAAGAGGCAGGCGAATCTCTTGTGGAGGTCAAGCCTGTCTATAGAGCTAGTTCCAGAACAGCCAGGGCCACAAGAAAGTGGGGGAGGGGGGAGAACGACGACTATAAAACTATTAAGGGGTCTATGTATTATTATGTTTAGTATATTTTATTTTTCAGATGTTCAGTTTGATTTATTGATTAAAGTATCAGAAGCAAGTTTTTTTAGAACTGAATTCACTTTGAATGTTTGAATTCTGTAAAATTGTAAATTAAAGTCAAATTTTGGAGTGAATGAAATAAATGCTCTCAAATTGGGAATGGCAGATGATAACAAATTGTGTTTTTGAGCCCTTGAGCCCTTACTAGATGCTAAGTATCTGGTCTCCAGGAATTTTTATGTAAACTAACTCATACAATCCACACAATGGTAGAGTATTATTGTTCTTACTTTTCTACATATGTTTCTAACTCAGCATGTTATCTAAGAAACTTATCCCTGACCTCTTTTCAAGTTTATAGTGGTTCTGAAAATAACAGAATAGTTTAAAAAATTTAGATTCCAAGATAAAATAGAAGATCATAAAATTTTTCTCAAGAACAAAAACTGAAATTTGATGAATTACTGCTTTTGAAATGATTGCATATTTTTTTCTTTCCTTGGCTAGTGTTTGGTGGTTGTGTGTGTGCTAGGCAACACTGTATATGATGAACTGCAGGGCTTGTTTTTTGCATTTTGTTGCTGTTGGAACTGGAATGTTGTTCTTTTTGTTGTTGTTGTTGTTGTTGTTGTTAAAATAGGGTCTTGTAGCCTCAAACTTAAATGTTCCTGCTCCTGCTTCCTGAGTCCTGAGAGTATAGGCATGCAATACCACTCAAGTCCAGCCTGTTCTGTTCACTCCTAATTTAAACTATCCTTGGTCTCTCCACTGTGTCCTCTCTCTGTGTGTTGTCATTCACTGCCTTGGTTTTAGTTACATATGTCTTTGACACTCCTACTTTTGAATCTCCAGGTCATATATCTTCTTGGTGCTTCAGGCTTGAATCCCCAACTGCTGCCTACATCTCCACTTGTCTAATATACATCTTGTTTTGTTTTGTTTTTCAAGACTTGGTTTCTCTGTATAACAGCTCTGGCTGTCCTGGAACTCACAGAGATCCACCTGCCTCGGCCTCCCAAGTTCAGGGATTAAAGGCGAGTGCCACCACTGCCTGGCCATCTTAACTTGGCTTGTCTAAAATTCCTTTTCCATCCTGTAAAGGGAACTCAGTAAAGGAATGTTTAGGTACTTAGAACATGACTCTTACCTTATGTCCAGACTACCATCATCTTTCATTTAAACTCTTTGCGGCCTTCTGACTGCTTTTCTTCTCTTTTTATGGTTTTTCAGTTTATTCTTTGCATTGATTTGCATTTACATTATATGATCTTTGATTGTTTTTGTTTTTGAGATGGGTTCATGTATCCTAAGACTTTGTGTGTACTCTGCAAGTTCTCTACCAACCAAGTCACATCTCCAGCCCCTCTATGAAAAATACAGGTTTGACTGGGGCTGTAGCTCAGTGGAACACTGACCTAGAATGCATAAGGCTCCAAATTTAATCCCTAGCATTTCAATCAGTAATCAGTCAGTTACTCAATCAATAAATTAAAAAACAAGTCACTGCTGAGGAAAAGAAATATACAAATTTGATAGCGAATATAGTTTTACTATCAGTCCTTCAAAGTCTTCCTTTCACTGTTCTACTGGTGTCTAATTGTATAACATTTGCTTAGAAGGCCATTCAAGGTCTGACCTTGATTACTTCACAGACTCACTCTACATTCTTTTGCTTTGTTTGTTTAATTTACACTTGTCTTAGTTAGGGTTTCCTATTGCTGTGAAGAGACACCATGACCACAACAGCTCTTACCAAGGAAACGTTTTAATTGTGGTGGCTGATTGCAGTTCAGAGGTTCAGTCCATCATGGCGGGGAGCATGGCGGCGTGCAGGCAGAGGTGGTACTGGAGCTAAGACTGCTACATCTTGGAGGCAACAGGAAATTAACTGACTCAACTGGGAAGTATCCTGAGTATATGAAACCTCAAAGCCTGCTCCCACAATGACACACTTCCTCCAACAAGGCCACATTTCCTAATAGTGCCACTCCCTATGAGATTGTAGGATTATGGGGGCCAATTACATTCAAACTACCACAACACTTAAACCTTGCTAAATAAACCCACTACAGTAAAAGAAGTTAGAACTGATGCTACACAAGTTCCTAAATGTTTATTTCCATGTCTGCTTATCTCTGAAAGTACAGTTTGTAGACAAGCACGTGACTCTGAACTACACTTCGTTTTCAGGGCTGGGAAAGAACACAGGGCTCAAACATGCTAGACAAGCACTCCAATACTGAACTATACCCAACCTTTGAATCACAGTTTGACTAATGTATATAAATTTTACAAACAAAATGGTGAGTGAAATAGCAGCTCATAGAAAAGTACACTCGATGTGATAACTTTTATTCAGATGAGTATAGTCGGAGTTTGTTACATAGAATATGATTGAGCCAGGGCATAATCCCAGCACTTGTGAAACAGAGGCAAGAGGATCTTTTGTGAGTTTGAGGCCAGCCTGTTCTACATCCAAGTTTCAGGCCATCCAGAACTGCATGATTTATGAGACCCTGTCTCAAAAAAAGAAAAAGTGATTAAGATATAGATTTAAACGGGATGTGGTGGTGCATGCCTTTAATCTAAGCACTGTACATAGTGAGTTCCAGGACATCCTATGTAGAAAGATCCTGTCTCAAACAACTAAAAGACAGATTGAACATTCTTTAAGGAAGTGCTTTTGTGCACAAAAGGAGAGGGTGGAAAAACATACAGATGCAATAATGCCTGTAGTATTACAATTTGTTGATTGGATGGTAGGTTAACATGTCAGTTTCTGTTTATTTGCTTGCTTTTTTTGAGGGTCTTGACAGAGCTGAGGTTAGCCTGTAACTCACTACGTGCTATGTGGCCCAAGGTGGCCTCAAACTGGCATGTCTTAGCTTCCCAAATGCTGGAGTTTCAGAAGTATACCACCATGCATAGCTAACATACCAAGTTTTTTGTTGATGTTGTTCTTAGATTTATTTAACCTATGAAAATTTGTGCATCGAAAGTATTTATCCCTTGGAATGGGTAGTTATAAACCACCATATGGGTGCTAGAAGCATAACTCAGATCCTTTGGAAGAGGCAGCAAGTGCTCTTAACTGCAGAGCCATCTCTCTAGCCTGCAACCTGCCAATTTTATTGTGAGGCTTCATAACTCATACACATAGCGATGTGGTTTTTGTTTCTATGTGTCAGAAATTCTAGAACTTGAGTTTTGTTATGCCTGTAATAATCACTCAGGAGGCTAAAGCAGAAGAAATCATGAGTTCAAACCGTTCCTTGGCTATTAAGCACAGCAAGTCCCTGTTTCAGAAAAAGGAATGAACTAAACAAGGACTCACAGGATTGCCCAGTGGTTAAAGGCTCTTGGCACATACCACATCTCCAATGACCTGGAGTTTGATTCTTAAGGTATCGGGAAAGAACTAGCTCTGCAAACAACAAAAAATAGGGAAACTTAAAAATTTTTAGGTTAAAAGTATTGGAAAAAGGGATTGGAGAGGTGGCTCAGAGGTTAAGAGCACTGGCTGCTCTTCCGGACCTTTTTTTCATGTTTCTTAAAGAAGAGCAGGACTAACGGGAAGAAAAGAACAAGGAATGAAATCACAGATTATGAAATTATTATTAACATTCTCTTAGAGAATGTTTTCAAGACTTTTTTTTTTTTTTTTTTTTTTTTTTTTTTGAGACAGGGTTTCTCTGTGCAGCTCTGGCTGTCCTGGAACTCACTCTGTAGACCAGGCTGGCCTCGAACTCACAGAGATCCACCTGCCTCTGCCTCCCAAGTGCTGTTTTTAAAGGTGTGAGTCACCAACACCTGGCTGTGCTTAGCATTTTTATGATCTACCAAAGTTAGACCAAGATCCATAGCAGTTAGACCATCTTGCACTCACCTAGAGAACTTGAATGTAGAGCTCTAATATTTACAAGCATATTAGCATATAATTAATGAGGAGAGAGAGGGTCTTCCCTATAGAATTTGAAGAGTACTACATAATTCATTTGTTTTCAATTGCTATTTAGTATTTTATTTTCAATACACCACTATTCACTGTCCTTTTGATAAACAACTCTGACTATGTCAAACTTCCTGTGAACATTCTTATGTCGATCTTATTCAGTTAGCATCAATTTTAGTATATATGGGTGGTTGAGTATATGCAGGTAAAGCAGTATGGTTTCCCAGACTATTACCCTAGTTCACTGTTGCTGAATTTGAGTTTCTGCAAATTCTCTATTAAGATTTGACTTCTGCTCTAAAATACTGCTGTTATTTCCCAGGCATGGAGATTTGGGAGAGAAGTCTTAAGTAGAGCTGTGCTTACTGTAGTAAACTGTTACAACTTAGTCTTTGTTTTTAAGCATTTTTTTTTTTTTCTGGGATGTTTCCTTCTGTTTTATGGGAAGGAATAAAATGTAAAGAAAAAGACTTTGAGTGTAGTCTCACTGTATACCAGTTTTGTTGTTTTGGCAAGTTACCTCATCTTTGTGAATTTATATGTAAAAGGGGAAGAAGTTTTTTCCCTCACACAGTTAATGTAAACACAGATGGATTAATACGCTTTAAGGACTTTGAGAGGCAGCAGAGGTGGCTCAGTAGTTAAAAGCTCAGTAAGATTGCTGATTGTGTTACTTTCACAGAATGAAGTGCTGTGTGGGTGTTGAGTTATATAATATTCTCAAAAACATGAAAATATTTGTAGTTGCAAAAAATGCCTTACCTAGGCATAGTTGCTTGTACCTAAAATGTCAGCATTTGAGAGGTGGAGACTGAAGGATCAGAATTTTAAGATAAACCTCAGCTACATAGTGAGTTTAAGGGCAACCTAGGCCAAAAACAGAGCACAAAGGATTAAAAGAGTAGTAGCCTTGTCTTTTTTTTTTCTTTTGTTTTTGTTTTTGTTTTGTTTTTTGTTTGTTTTTTTGAGACAGGGTTTCTCTGTGTAGTTTTGGTGACTGGATCTCACTCTGTAGCCCAGGCTGGCCTCAAACTCAAAGAGATCCACCTGGCTCTGCCTCCTGAGTGCTGGGATTAAAGGTATGAGTCACCACCACCTGTCTTTCATGTGATTTATGTACTATGCTCATTTTAATTACTAACTGGTAGTAAATTTTCATTTAATACTTTTCTTTATATATTTTGTATAGTAAATGGTAAAGTTTCTTCAGTAACATATTTTCACAATCAGAAGGAAAAGTGTTTCCTAATGGAAAGCATAAAGTTGTTAAAGGTATATTGACTATAAGCCTTGCTAAAAATTGCTTAAATATGAGGCCAGAGAGATGTTTAGGTGCTACTGCTCTTCCAGAGGATCTGATTTCAGCTCCCAGCACCCATGTCAGGCAGTTCATAACTGGCTGTAACTCCAGCTCTAGGGAATCTGACACCTTCTGATCTCCACAGGGATACCCCACCCTAGTACACACACATAAATAGAAATAAATATTTTGAAAATGGTTTAAGCTGGGCATGGTGGCTCACACTTTTAATCCCAGCACTTGTGAGATGGAAGGCAACTGAATCTTCGGGAGTTCTAGGCCAGCCTGTCTATGTAGCAATCAAGCTCTGTGCTAGCCAAGGCTACATAGTGAAACTGTCTCAAAAACAACAGCAAAAAAGGTTTAAATATGCAGACTATTTACAAAGGAACAAATTGTTTATGGATTTAATCATTTACTAGTTTGTATAAGCATGGGTTAGATTCATATTTACCAGGACTATGTAGAAAGCTAGGTAGTATTGAGATTTATCTGTAATGATATTCCTCCTCTCTATAAGTCTCAGTCTAGTAGAGTGTGGCTTCAAACTCACTCTGTAACCCAACCTGGCCTTCATCTTTCAATAATTCTCCTACCTTAGCATCATGGGTGATAGGATTACAGGCTTGAGCCACCATATCCAGCTTCTGTTCTAGTCTGTTGTGTATTATTTTAAGACAAGGTTTCATGCCTCAGCTTCCTGAGGACAAGGATTGCAAGCTTGTATCACCATGCCTGGCTCATATAAATTATTTTCTATAAGAAATTTTAGGTGCTGGGTGGTAATGGTGCACACCTTTATTTATTTATTTTTAAAATTTATTTAACTTTATTTTATGTGCATTGGCGTGAAGATGTCAGATTGTCAGATCCCAGGGAACTGGAGTTACAGATAGTTGTTAGCTGCCATGTGGTTGCTGGGAATTGAACCTGGGTCCTCTGGAAGAGCAGCCAGTGCTCTTAACCACTGAGCCATCTCTCCAGCCTCCGATGCACACCTTTAAACCCAACACTCAGAAGGCAGAGGCAGGCGATAATCTGAGTTAAAGGCCAGCCTGGTCTATAGAGTAAGTTCCAGGACAGCCAGGGCTACACAGAGAAACTGTATCTCAAAAAAAAAAAAAAAAAAAAAAAAAAAAGGAATTTTAGGTATGATTATCTGAAAAAAACATTTTCTTGCTGGGCTGTGGTGGCAACTCCTTTAATCCCAGCACTGGGGAGGCAGAGGCAGGCTGATTTCCAAGTTTGAGGCCAACCTGGTTTACAAAGTGAGTTCTAGGACAGCCACGGCTACTCAAAGAAACTCTATCTTGAAAAACCAGAAGAAAAAAAGAGAAAGAGAAAATGTCTATGTTCTCTGAAGGTTGGATAAATAAGTGCATGAAACCAATAGTAGAGGAATTCACAGTAAGGAATATGCATTTCTTAAATACATACAGGGGAGATGATTGAAGTTTTTATAGTTTTCTAAGTTATAGAAAGGAATAGAGACTTGACATTTTTAGAGAGGAGGAATGCATAGTAAATAAAAGTTTGCTTGATTACACAAAGTGAGATAACCTGTCCTTTGAAGAATAGATGACATCTGTAACAATCTCTGTGACCCAAATATGGAGTCTAGTCTCCTCTATGAGAAAATCCAGTATCCTGATTTGGGGCAGAGAAGGGGACCTCCAAAGATGAAGAAATTCCTCTGTTTGTTAATGAAGGCTTCCTCTGTGGATGGAGATTTCTTTTATAAAAAGACGGCTTTTCAGAGCTATTCATGTGTCTGAATTTTTTTTTTGTAACCAAATAGAAATATACCAAAGAAGTTGATATGGGGGTATGATATTTTTGTCTCCCACATTCTTTCAAGGGCCAAGTAGCTCCTTCCTTCCTTTCTTTTTTTCAGTTCTTTGTCATAGATCATATTTCTCATTTGAAAAAAATAAAATGTTGGGATTTTTTTTTTTTTGAGACATGTCTCATGTAACCCAGGCTGCCCTCAAACTCACCAGATTTAGCTGAGACTGATCTTGAACTATTGATCTCTTTGCATCTACTTTCCGTTTTTTTCTCATAAAGAAAATGTTCTAAGCCAGTCAGTGGCGGTGCATGCCTTTAATCCCAGCACTCAGGAGGCAAGGTAGACAGATCTCTGAGTTTGAGGCCAGCCCACTCTATAGATCGAGTTCCAAGACAGCCAGGCCTACACAGAGAAATCCTGTCTCAAAACAAAAACAAAGACAGAGAGAGAGAGGGAGAGAGAGAGAGAGACAGAGACAGAGAGAGAGACAGAGAGAGAGACAGAGAGAGAGAGAAAATGTTCTATTAGCCAGGTGTGGTGGCAAATGCCTTTAATTCTAGCTAGCAGGAGGCAGAGGCAGGTGGATCTCTGAATTTGAGGACAGCCAGACATAGTGAGACCCTGTTTTGAAAAACAAAAAACAAACAAACAAAAACAAAAAAAGGAAGAAAGAAAAATGTTCTATTAATGGAATTAAGTAGTAGGCATCTGATCAAAGAATGGACTTTTAACTCTTATTTATACATACATGTTAATAATGGAAGAAAAATCATTTTTGTTGTAAAAGACTACTTGTTGTTAGAGTTAACGAGTATCTACTGTCTACTTTTATCTGACTAGGAACTACTTTTAACTCCAAGAAAAAACTAGAAGCACAATGGGAGATGACAGTGAGTGGTTGAAACTGCCAGTTGATCAGAAATGTGAACATAAGGTAAGACTTCTAGAACTTAAATTTTATTGTCATTAACTTGTTTTGTCAGCAGTTAAACTATTACGTTACTTAGAATGTAGAACATTGATAACATGTTATTTTATGTCATTAGAAATAATTCAAATTCTCCACAGGTGCCTGCCCTGAGGAGATTTCTACCAGTGTCCAGAACAGAAACTACAAGTGGCTAGAATACTGAGCTGAGGGATAATAAATGAATCTAAACACACTGAGTTCTTTAGTCCATTCACTTTATTCTTCTATGTCAAATTCTATCTACACAGCTTCTTTTTTGTTCTCATACTTAGCTCCTCTCTGTCCCTTTTTCTGCTCTCTCATTATTCTACCTAGTTCCTTCCATTTTTGCCCTCATCTTTGTTCTTCTAAATCAATTCCTCAAGTGCTGTGGGGAAACCGGTATGTATACACAAGCAGTAATTCTTTGGCAATGCAGTGTAAGGCTTGAAGTTTTTCTGGGTCTCAGAGAGAGGTGATAAGGATCCACACATAAAGCAGTAATTGTCAGCTTCCAATTACAACCCAAAAGGGGAGTGACTAAAGGGGAGTTCTCTGGTAGGGTCAACTAAAGACTAAGATCAATTAGGGAATTCTAAAAAGTAATTTATGTGCTCAAACTATGATCTAGAAGTGGTTAGGTAAAATGTTAGGAGTCTATATATGTCAGTATAAGTCACTAGTAAAGTAAAATTGTCTTTTACTCTTAGGCTCCTCCCCTCTGGGGGTAGGGGACATGCGCGGTTGCTAAGCAACCTATGTCAGAGCATGTAGCATTTGGTTAGTAAAAGCTTGAAGTTATTGCTAAGAAGGAAATCTAGGAATAGCGCCTGGCTGAGGAGGATTAAAACTTAATTTGCACAAGAAACGAAGCTTGACACCTATCATCTGCCTGGCCTTGTCAGAAATCTCCTTTGGTCAGTGGGAAATAACTACCTTAACTCAGTAATTCGCAAGTGGCTAAAACATCATCCCAGGAATGTGAGTGGTAAATCTCTTAAATTAGGGTCTTGTGTAAATAACTGGGGTGAAGATAAGGAGTTGAGGATTTAATTGCTAGTGGTTATTTTCTCTATTTGTGGGTGAGATGAGCTAATGTTTATCTATCTGCATTTGTCCTTGGATAAAAAGGTATCTTTGCTGAAATACTTTCGTCCAGAGAATGGCCCTGGTCAGATGTACGTTAACAAAAAATAAACACAGCTGGGGAAAGTTATCCAATTACCCTGAATGTATAGAGAAAGTTGTGCCCATAAGATTGAGTTGCAGTCATGAGATCACATGTACACATAATATGGAAATGCACGGTAAATGGGGAGACTCATAGCTGTTATTGCACAAGAAGTTTACAACAAGAGAGCCAATTCATTCAAAAGGCAGTAATTCCATAACGCCTTTCGTCATGGTTTCCTCTAACAGAACTCTTAGTTCTGATAGGTTGACCTTCTGAACTAGATACTCCCGTGGTCTTTTGCTAACAGCAGTTCTCAATAGAAATAGGAGTCTCCTACCTAAGTACTTGAGAGTTTGAGGCTGGAGAATGAGGAGTTTAAGGGCAGTCTTGGTTGGTTACATAGCAAATTCTAGGCCAGCCTTGGCTATATGACCCTATCTTAGAAAAACAGGGAGATGGTTCAGTAAATAAAAACACTTGGTATTCCAGCCTGATGACCTAAGTTCTAAACCCAAAATCCATGCAAAAGGCTGGGTGCAGTGACTTGCATTTGTAATTCCAGCACCTGACCGTTAGATGGAAGATGGAGAGAGAGAAATCTTCCAGGAGCTCTCAGGCCAGTTAGCCTGGAATATGCACTGCAAAAACAAGAGAGACTCTGCTTCACAAACAGGGTAGAAGGAAAGAAACTACTCCTACAAGTTGTCTTGTGATCTTCACACATACACCCTGGCACATGTGTACTCTTACTTGCACAAGCACCCCGTATACCACACGTATACACACACCCCACAAACACAAAATAGGTGTCTCTAGCTTGATAAAAAAAATTTCCCTTTAATCCCAGCACTAGGAAGCAGAGGCATTCAGATCTGAGTTCAGGGCCAGTATGGTCTACAGAGTAAGTTCCAGGGCAACCAGGGATACACAGAGAAACCCTGTCATTGGAAAAAAAAAAAAAAATTGGGGAGGAGTGATGGGTCTTTGGAAACAGTTCAAAAAAGGAAAGAAAGAAAAGTGTATTATTAGTGAAGAGGGAAAAAAGTGTATCTTTAAAAAGTGGCAAGTTATGCTGGGTGGTGGTGGCACACACCTTAAATTCCAGCACTCGGCAGGCAGAGGCAAGTGAATCTCAGAGTTTGAGTTCAGCTTGGTCCATAGAGTGAGCTCTAGGATAGCCAAGGCTACAAGGAGAAACCCTGTCTTAGAAGAAAAAAACAAGTGGTAAGTTGGGTAGCTTTTTCATTAGCATAGTTTATTTTATGGAAACTGCTTTTTGCATTTGCAGTCTGGTTTGGCCCTGGATGTTTAGCATTTTTTAGATTCTCTGGTTTATATAATGTATATTCCAGTATCTATCCTCTGAGGCTAGCCATCTTTTAATTATGGATAATTTTAAGCTTCAGTAGATAATTTCTGATTCATATCATTAGCAGTTATCTTTTTCAGTTATTTCATTTTCCCTAACTATACCTGTGGTTTCTTTTATTTATATTTACATTTATTTATTTAATTTAGAGATAAGATTTGGCTATAGCTGAGACAGCCTTCCTGCCTCAGTTTTCTGAATTCTTGAATTATAAGTATGATTCACCATGCCTGTCTACCAGTTCATAGAGAATTCCATTTTCTTTCTTACTAATTTCTACTTAAAATGAACAGGTTAGTTGTTTTCCCTTTTTTTTTTTTTTTTTTTAATTCAATTTTTCTACATAGCCCTTTCTGTCTGGAACTGACTGACTGTATAGACCAGGCTGGCCTCGAACTCACAGAGATACACCTGCCTCTACCTCCTGAGTGCTGGGACTAAAGGCATGTACTACTATGCCTGGCTATTTTACTTTTTTAACAGTTCTTTTAATTAAAGTTTAGGGTTTTACTTTTGTTTTTAGATGCTTAAAAACAGAGTTAGAGAGATGGCTTGGTGGTTAAAAGAGCTTGCTGATTTCAGAAGTCCTGAGTCTGGTTTTTTTTTTTTTTGGGGTTTTTTTTTTTTTGTTTTTTTTTTTTTTTTTGTTTTTTTTGCTGGTCTTGAACTCACAGAGATCTGCCTGGCTCTGCCTCCCAAGTGCTGGGATTAAAGGCGTGCACCACCACCGCCCGGCACCTGAGTTTGGTTCTTAACACCTATATCAGGTGGCTCTCAATCACTGTAACTCCAGCTCCATGGAATCTGATGCCATCTTCTGGCCTCCACGACACCTGCATACACATGTGCCTATATACTCAAGACAGACAGACAGACACACACACACACAAACAAATAATAAAAGTAAAAATCTTTAAAAATAACTAAATACTTAAAAGCATCTTGTAATAGGTTAAGTAATTTTCTGTCCTTAGGAGAGTTCTTTTCTGAGGGCTGGAAAGATGGCTCAGCAGTTAAGAACACTGACTGCTCTTCCAGAGGTCCTGAGTTCAGTTCCCAGCAACCACATGGTGGCTCATAATTATTCGTAGTGAGATCTGATGGCCTCTTCTGGCATAAAGTTGTACATGCAGATAGAGCACTCATATGCATAAAATAAATAAATCTTTAAAAAGAAAAGTTCTTTTCTATGAACATAACACCTGTTTCAAAATACATTTAAGCAAATATATATCTTCTGTTTTCCAATCATATATTGTATCATTTCTCTCTCTGATCTAATGTAGTATTGAGGAGAAATACCTAATTGATTATTAGTGTCTAAAATGCAAATTTGGTTGTCCCACAGTCTAACTTGTTGCTTATATTCTCCCAAATCATTTCTGTTATTGTTCTGAGAATAAGCAGAATCTTTCATTTGATCTCATCAGTCCTGTATGAGCTGGCCCTTTCAAATCCTTACTAACTCATTTTATACTATGTTCCTTTTTTCTTTCTTTCTTTCTGTGTCTCTCTCTCTCTTTCCCTTCTTCTTAAGATAGATCTCACGTAGCCTAGAATTGCCTCATACTCTGTATGTAGTTGAAAACAACCTTGAGTTTTTGATCCTCCTTGCCTGGTATTAGAGGCATGCTCCAGTGCTCCAGGTTTTATGTGGTGCTGGGGATTGAATCCAGGGCTTTGTGCGTGCCAGGGAAGCACTGTACCAACTTAGCTACATTCCTAGCCCTAGGAATAATGCTGAACATGCTTATATAATCCCAGCACTTGAAAAGTAGTGGCAATAGCTGCACGTGGTGACTCAGACCTTTAACCTCATCAGAGGCAAATGGATCTCTGTGAGTTCAAGGCTAGCCTGGTGTCGATAGTGAGATCTAGGCCGTCCAGCGTTGAATGGTAAGACCCTGTCTCAAAAAAAGAAAAAAGAAAGAAAAGGTAGCAGCAAGAAGTTTGTCAGTTCAAGGATAGCCTTGGCTATGTAGGGAAACCTTGTCTAAATTTTGTTTTGTTTTTGTTTTTTGAGACAGAGTTTCTCTGTGTAGCCCTGGCTGTTTTAGATGTTGCTCTGTAGACCAGGCTGGCCTCAAACTCAGAGATTTACCTGCCTCTGCCTCCCGAGTACTGGAATTAAAGGCATACACCAACCACTGCCTAGCCCTGGATAAACTTTTTAATGCCAAGACAAAATGAGGCTTTTATTCTATACATTTTCATATTGCCATGTCCCTTCTTGTAGAACTTAACAGTGTTAATTTTAAGTTTATTTGTGTGATTGTGTATTACTTGTAAAGGACTCCAGCACTTGAGAGAACAACCTAAAGAACTTATTTTTAAAGGAATCAATCTGTGGTTCCTGGCCCCATTCAATTAGGCAGAGCATGATGGCAGTAGGAACATAGAGTAGAGGAGCTTCTCAGCTCATAGCAGTTAGAAAGCAGAAAATGAGAGTATTCAAAGGGGCCAGGTCAAGGCATAGCACTCCCAGAATAAACTTGCAGTGACACTTCCTCCAGCTAGGCCCTACCTACTAAAGTTTCCATAACCTCCCAAAATAGTTCTATTATCTGGAGTCCTAGTAGTCAACACACAAGCCTGGGAGAGACATTCCAGTCAAACCATAACAAATTGTTGTTTTCTTTCTCTACTGCTGGAGTGTAAACCCCACATAGGTTGAGGTTGTATTAGCTTTTATGTATTAAAATACCTAGTAAGTAAATTAATAGTAATATAAATTCTCAATAGAGGTGTCTGAAATTCAGTAACTAAATAATAGCAAGTTACTGATTACAATTTGATAGTATAAAGCTAACTAATCATTATACAAATAAGACCTCATATATTGGAAAGTGGGCAGTTCCATTATGGTGATTTATGATCTTTCAGTTATCATATCTTTCTATTAGTAATAATACTTGAATATAAATTGGGAAATATTGGTAATAACTTGAGAGTTGTATTTTATTTTATTTTTTTTATTTGGTTTTTCAAGACAAGGTTTCTCTGTGTAACAAACAGTCTTGGCTGTCCTGGAACTCACTTTGTAGACCAGGCTGGCCTTGAATTCACAGGGATCCTCCTGCCTCTGCCGATTGCTGAGATTAAAGGCATGCACCACCACCACCGCCCAGCTGTATTTTATTTTTAAATTAAAAAATATATATATGTGTGTGTCTGTACCACATATATGGAAGTCGGGACAACTTTGAGAAAGTTCTCTCAGATGAACACAGAAATTAAACTAAGGTCATCAGACTTGCACAGCAAGTATCCTTACTCACTGAGCCACTTCTTTGGCCCTGCTGTGGATTTTTAGATAGTCTTGGCAAAACATTCTAAAGTTTATTGAAGCTGGGCATGGTGGCACACGCCTTTGATCCCATCGCTAGGGAGACAGAGACAAGTGCATCTCTGCGAGTTCAGGGACAGCCTGGTTGGTCTACAAAGTGAGTTCCAGAGAGAGACCATGTTTCAAAAAAAAGGGAAAAAAAAATCGTTTATTGACTACTCTTTTTTTTTGAAAATTGTGTGAATTTCTTAAACTCCTTTCTTTTTTTTCCTGTTATGAGGTATTTTGTTCAAAATTTTCTAGCATGGAATATTCTTTTACTTCTCCAGATTATTATTGAATAATATCATTAACCTAGTTTTAAAATGCTAATTTTCTTTTAGCTGTGGAAAGCAAGATTAAGTGGGTATGAAGAGGCCCTGAAGATCTTCCAGAAAATAAAGGATGAAAAAAACCCAGAATGGTCCAAATACTTAGGATTAATAAAAAAATTTGTCACTGATTCCAATGCAGTGGTTCAGTTGAAAGGACTGGAAGCCGCACTTGTCTATGTTGAAAATGCCCATGTTGCAGGGAAGTAAGTACATTCTTTTCTAATATTCTGTAAACATCTCTGTTTAGTGCTATATAGATAAATGTATGCATATTTATAGAGCCTCTAGTATAGTTTTAAAATATACTGGTAGTCTTTCATTGTCTTTAATTAGTCTGAATGGTACATGAAACCTCTGAAGTAGAATAAAGGTTTATCTCCATGTGTTTGGGTACATGTGGGAATCAGAGGAAACTTATGGGAGTCAGTTCTTTCTCTATATAAGTCCCAAAGATTGAACTGATGTCTGCAGGTTTGGCAACAGATGTCGTTACATGCTGAGCCATCTAGCTGGCCCTGTTTGTCCTCTTGAGCTTTTTAGGTGAAAATTATTCAAAACTAAAGTAACCTTAGTAACTTTTAAAAGTAGTTACTGTGAGGTAATCGCAAAGGAAGTGTCAGAGCTTCACTGAAGACAACTGGGCATTATGAAAAACTTCTCTTAAAACTTAGAATCACTGGGCTAGAGAGATGCCTCAGTGATTAAGAGCATTGACTGTTCTTCCAGAGGACCCAAGTTCAATTCCCAGCACCCAAATGGCAGCTCACAAACTCCAAGATCTGACACCCTCACACAGATGTACATGCAGGCAAAACACCAATGCACATAAAATAAAAATAAATATAAAAAAAATTTTTAAAAAACCCCAAACTTATAATTACCATTTTTTTTTTTTTTTCCTCCAAGGTCTTCTGTCTCTTGGGGTAGTGAATTCTAATTTTTATTTCCTGGCCTAATTGTCTTCAGCTATGGATGATGGAAGTTTCCATTTACTCACTTTCCTGTACTTTATTAACTTGATTTTTCTAAGTCTAGTCTTTGTCATCTGTTTGAAAGAACTTCCATATACAAATAGTTGAGACCTCTAATTATACAAGAAAGATATGTTTACTTCAAAGACTATGCTAGTGTACATCATCAGTTTGACAGTTTGGTTAACTAACCAATCTTAATAAAATGGTTGCATTTTTCTTTTCATATTAGAAACTGCTTTTTTGACATGCTCCTTATAGCCCTAACCTATTTGGTTCCTCTTGCTCCCAGAATTACAGGTTTTATTTAATTTACAAGGTGCTCAGTGCAGTAAAGTTACTACTAAAAAGTTGAGGAGTCTTTCCTTATTAAAGATAAATCCTCCCCCCATCATACGAATAAATTTTCTTGTCCTAAAAATGTCTAAAATAACTTAAATATTTGAAAAAGCATTCTCTAATCCTGCTTTATAAAGTGTATGTTTGTATACCCACATATAAGACAGGCACACATTACTCTAAAGAAGGTCAGCAAGGATAGATGTAGTTTCCTCTGCATCATAAGATTGCAAGGAATGGCTGGCAGTCTTGGCTCACACTTTTTTTTGTTTGTTTGTTTTTTTGAGACAGGGTTTCTCTGTGTAGCTTTGGAGCTTTTCCTGGTAGAACTCACTCTGTAGCCCAGGCTGGCCTTGAACTCACAGAGATCCGCCTGCCTCTACCTTCCAAGTGCTGGGACTAAAGGAGTGCGCCACCACTGCCTGGCTGTGGCTCACACTCTTAATGCCATCATTCAGGAGGCAGAGGTAAGTGGATCTCTGTGAGTTTGAGGACAGCAAGAGTTGTTACACAGAGAAACCCTGTCTCAAAAAATAAAAATAAAACAAAACAAAAGATTGCAAGGAATATTTAGGGAAAATTTCCTATTTGAATTTTCTATACTTATAAAATGAAATTATAGTGAAGCATGTGTTTTGTGGATTGTTTAGGGTTTATCTCTTTTTACTTAAACATCCTTGTGTGTGGCATTTACAGAACCACGGGAGAAGTTGTATCAGGTGTTGTAAGTAAAGTCTTCAACCAACCTAAAGCCAAAGCCAAGGAGTTGGGCATAGAGATTTGCCTCATGTACATAGAGATTGAAAAAGGAGAGTCTGTACAAGAAGAGCTCTTAAAGGGTCTGGATAATAAGAACCCCAAGATCATAGTGGCCTGTACAGAGACACTGAGGAAAGCCTTAAGGTAAGACTTTTGTGTTTCAGTTCTTGAAGTATGCTGACTGAATTTGAGTTCCAGGTTTAAACAGTAATGGAGATTGTTGAACTTGTAATTTCAGCCTTCAAGCATGTTGTTTGGTTATTTTCTTTAAATTCCTTCCTACTGAAGGTGAGCAGAGAACATTTCTTTTCTATCTGAGAATTGGCTTTTTTGTAGAAAAGCATTCCTAAGCCAGGCGGTGGTGGCTCACACCTTTAATCCCAGCACTCAGGAGGCAGAGGCGGGCGGATCTCTGTGAGTTTGAGGCCAGCCTGGGCTACAGAGTAAGTTCCAGGAAAGGCACAAAGCTATACAGAGAAACCCTGTCTCGTAAAACCATTGAAAAAAAAAAAAAGAAAAGAAAAGAAAAGCATTCCTAATATATGTAAGCAGTTTTCTTTTGCTAGCTTCAACAATAGACTTATGTTAGCTATAAAGACATAGTTGTTTGGCTGGAGCAAACCTTTGTTTGAGGCCTTTTTGGTATCTGCTGTGTTCAGTCCTAGAATTCTTACTCAACACTGAAGTTCTTTATACATGCACTGCCCTTTCAGAGACAAGTGGCTAAGATTTAGTGGAAGCTCTGACTTTGGTAAATCAGTAATTCTGATTAAGTAAACTCTGGGTCATCCTCTTCAGTGGGAGCGCAGACATTCTGCCACTTAGTAACATCCCAAATCCAAGCAGTTCTTCAGTCAGCTCTGTCTCCCATTCGTGTCCAGTGTTAGCTACAGAACACAGCAGCACTAACGAAATCTTAGGATGAAGATCATTCCTTTGCAACTCTTGTAATTTGATTTATGACTCACATCTTGGAGACAGTGTTGCCTTAACATGTTTATTTTATGTGAAAGTGTCGGCATTCTTGAATTTTGTTAAGCTATCCTTGATTTATGTTCTCTTTTTGCCTAATTTCTAATATTCTTTTACAAAATTTTACTTTTATCTAGATTTTTGTGTGATAAAAAAGTTTCCTTTTTTAAATTAAATTTTATTTATTACTGCATGTGTATATGATGCATGACCAGGAGTGCCGTGCTCGAGTGCCAGGGGACAACTTTAGGAGTCAGTTCTCAGGTCAGGCAAGTGCTTTACACCCACTGATCCACCTTGCTGTCCCAGTCAATGTTTCTTTATTTCTACTCTTTTATGGTATAGTAGGCGTGTGGAGTTTTTCCCTTGGGTTTGTTTTATCTTTGAGACAGGGTCTCAAAAACCCTGTAGCCCAAGCTGGCTTTGACTCATGGCATTTCTTCTACCTCTGTCTTTGAAGTGCCAAGATAACAAGCATAAGCCACCATACCTGGCATCTTGTGTCTTTATAGATAGTAAATAATTGTCTCAATTTTGCCATTTTAGAAATTTATCAAATTAGGCCACAAGCACTACTCTAGATATTACCAGCCTGCCCTCAATTGTGTGCTCAATAAAATGTTCTTTCTTTCAAAAAAAAAAAAGATAGAGAGATAGATAGAAAAAGAAATTTAATGAATTTACAGACTCTGTTTGTACCAGTAGATGTATTATTCTAATTTTTTATGTGTTTTGTCTGCATGTATGTATGTATACTATGTATATCATACTGCAATTTTCTGCCTTTAAATTAAGAAATTCTTTATAGTCTATTATATACTATATTAATTTTATCTTTAAACTGACTAGGAGAATAAAGATAGGAAAGAATATATTACATTTATCATCTTTATAAAGTCATTATCTGTGTTGTCTGTATAGTGATTATTATTTTCAGTGTCTAGGGAAAAAAATCTGGGAACTCCCATATCCTAGAAAAGCATACCCCTAGCATTGTCCTTATTGATGTGATCTGTAGTCTACATTTATAATTGTCTTCTTCCTAAGGCATTTCAGAATGTGAGGGTAGCTCTTTAGAACTTGGAGGCTAAACTGAATTCTAGGTGCCATAGCCTCCTAAAAGATATCATTAGTGACAGCTTTAGGAGGCAAAAAACATTCTGTCATTCCTACAACAGACTTATAGAGGCTTTTTTTAACTTTTAAACTTCCATCCATTCATTCATTCATTCGTTTTTTAGTGTTTTGATCAAGGACTCAGGTAGCTCCTGCTTGCCTGAAACTTACTATGTAGCTGAGGATAACCATGAACTCCTGATCCTCCTCCTACTACCTCTCAAGTTCTAAAATTACAGGTGTGTGCTAAGATACCTAACTTTTTTCTATAATGTTTACTATCAAAATTAGATTTTTGTTTTGTTCATGTATCTATTTTCCATGTGGACTTGCTTCATCTCTTTTATTCTATCTTTTAAAAATAAGTGGTGATAGAGACACAAAGAAGTATTAAATGAACCCATTATGGTGTATTTCTTTTGTTTGTTTGTTTCCCAGTGGTACTGAGAATTGCACCCAGGACTTCACATATTAGACAAGTATTTTACCACTGCAATACATTCCCATCCCAAAAGTAGTAATGTAAGGAAGCATCTACCTACCATTGTCTGTCCTATAGGAATACATCAGATATCCTGAGTATTAGGTTCTTCAGGCACCAAGTTAAATAATTCTCAAACAAAATGATTTAAGAGCACTATAATTTCTCATTTGTCCTTTAGTCTTGTAGGTCAGCTAAACCAAGATAAAAATGTCCTTTTCTAATAATATAAAATGGCTGTGTGTGTTTGTTTGTTTGTGGGTTTGGGGCTGGAGAAATGGCTCAATGGTGAAAAGAACTTGGTCCTCTTGCAGAAGACAGGTTCAGTGCACCCACATGGTGTCTGACAGCTATCCATAATTCCAGTTCTAGGGAATCTGATCCTCTTTTGTGACATCTTCAGGCACTAGACACTCACATGGTACAAATTTTACATGCAGACAAAACACTCATACACATAAAAATAAAATAAATCTGAAAGAATGATTTTGTTTGTTTTGTTCTCCATTTTGAAACTGGCCTAGGAATTTCTATATAGCCCAAACTGGCCTCAGATTCTTGATCTTCCTGTTAACATATGATTACAGGTATAAGCCACCACACTTGGTATATAAAGTCCATTTTAGAGGAAATCTGAGAGATTTAGTTTATTTTCATGTTATAATAGCTACATAATGTACCCAGATGCCTTGTTGAAAATCACTTTCTGGGAGAAGAATTTCGCAATTCAATCTGTAGTATGCTGTATTAGCTATGGTTGAGCAATTTTGTTACATTTGTGCAAGTGAGATAAATTACACACATGAGTTAATAGTATATTTTAACTAGTTATAGTAAGTACTATCATGTGAAGTTCTAGCACTCAGGATACTGCAACAGAAGAATCACCAAAAGTGCCATGGGCTTTCGAGAGACCCTTTCTTAAAAACTAAAAGAATGAAAGGCCCCAAATATATTTGAATCCTACTACTCATTCTGAAATTCAGTATTTTATAACTTCATCTATAACTGAATCCTTCCTGTTCCCAAATTTGCTATTCATGAATGTTAAAAATAAGATCAGGGGCCGGGCAGTGGTGGCGCACGCCTTTAATCCCAGCACTCGGGAGGCAGAGCCAGGCGGATCTCTGTGAGTTCAAGGCCAGCCTGGGCTACCAAGTGAGTTCCAGGAAAGGCGCAAAGCTACACAGAGAAACCCTGTCTCGAAAAACCAAAAAAAAAAAAAAAAAAAAAATAAGATCAGGCCGGGTGGTGGTAGTGGCATACGCCTTTAATCCCAGCGCTTGGGAAGCAGAGGCAGGCAGATCTCTGTGAGTTCAGGGCCAGCCTGGTCTACAGATAAGTTCCAGAACAGCCAGGGCTACACAGAGAAACCCTGTTTTCAAAACAAAACAAGACAAAAACCCAGAAAGCTAATACTAGAACTGAGTATGTTGGTATATGTCTCTGATCATCGATCATGCGTTTGAGGCTAGCCTGGGCTATATAGCAACACTCAATCTCAACACTAATATTGGTCAATTAGGAGCTTACAGTAGGTTAAATATGCTATCTTACAAAATAAAGTCACAATGCAGAGGTTTTCCCATTGGGGGGAAAATTGAATTAAAGAGTTAAATTGAAAAGAGGTTGTCTTAGTTACTTTGCTTTTTTGAAGAGACACCCTACTAAGTCAACTTCTAAAAGAAAACATTAAATGGGGGCTTACTTATAGTGTTATATATATTTATATGGTGAGTCCATTGTCATCATGGTGGGGAGCAAGGCAAGCATGGAGAAAGATTTGGGGGAGGGGGCCCCCAGTGACACACTTTCTGTAGAGCCATTCTCATTCAAACCACCACAGAGGTACATTATGGTAGTTGAAAAATCAAGAATGAAATATTTGTTGCCATAACTCAATCTGTCGAGTTGAGTAAATTTTTCTTTGGTTATTAGAAAATTCATTTTAAAATGTTAATATTATTTTGGGCTCTAGACACTAGAATGATAGCTAAATATGTGTGTATATGTGGATATGGATAGATAGAGAGAGAGATAGATGGTTGTGAATCCCATTTGTTTAGGAAATTTAACCTATTAATATATGATTGATTTGGTTTTTTTAAGACAGGATCTCTTTATATAGCCCTGGCTGTCTTTGAACTCATTATATAGACCAGGTTGGCCTTAAACTCACAGAGATCCTCCTTTTTCTGCCTCCTGAGTTCTAGGACTTAAGACATTTGACAACACACTAGGTGCAATATATGATTTGAAGCTATACAATGAAACATGGCATGTTGACAGTTTTCCCCCCAATTTCTCACTTACAGTGAATTTGGTTCCAAAATCATCTTACTTAAGCCAATTATTAAAGTGTTGCCAAAACTATTTGAATCTCGAGACAAGGCTGTTCGGGATGAAGCCAAACTGATTGCTGTCGAGATTTATCGATGGATTCGAGATGCCCTGAGACACCCATTACAAAATATAAATTCTGTCCAGGTAAGGCACAGATTTCTTTCATTTTTGCATAAGGTGTATTTGCATAGAGATGTATTTCCTACTTGTAATGGTTGATATTCTATCCTTATACATAATTATTTTTTATTTTTAAGATTTAAATATGTTAAATTCCTGAGCATAGACTTTTCTGCTATTACTGTCAATCTCTCTGTCTCTCTGCTAAGGAGGAAGTCCTGGGTCTTGCACATATTAGACAGAACTAGGTTTTGTTTTGTTCTGTGTCTATGGAACATCTCCATCCCCTGTATCCCAGCCCTGCTAGTATTAAATCTATATCAGTTTAAAAGATTCCTTTATAATTCTGTTGAATAGCAGGATTCACTTGCTTGGATGAAAGTTATTTTTGGAGCTTTTTTAATAATATAGCATATTTGAATTTATAAACTAGTGATAGTATCTTAAAATAATGGATTTGGGAAGCTGAGGAGATGTTTCAGAGGTTAAGGGCATTTGCAGCTCTTGCAGAGGTAGCCCCTACATAGCTATTTAAAACTCTCTGTGATGCTAGTTCCATGGGAACTTCTGGCCTCTGTACTGTGCACCAGACACGCATGAAGTGTACTTGCATTCATGAAGGCAAAACACTCATACACATAAAAGATAATTTAAAAAAAAAAAAAAGGATTTTATTCTTAGTATGGTAAAGTCAGTTGATTTGACTTATGCTACAAAATACGGTTTATATTTGTCTTTTACTGGTTTCTCTATTAGTACCACATAAAAGAAAGTGAATCCCAATATGTCAGTAAGTACAAGCATTATGTTCTCTAATAGTGGGATATAAATTTAAAAATTTTTAAGATACTCTGTTAATGCTTGCAGTTGAAAGAATTAGAAGAAGAATGGGTCAAGCTGCCAACAGGTGCTCCTAAACCAAGTCGGTTTCTGCGTTCCCAACAGGAACTAGAAGCTAAATTGGAACAGCAACAATCTGCTGGAGATGCAGAGGGCGGTAAGACAGTTTTAAACACAGTTGCTCTAAAAATTAGTGAGAATTATTGCTGTCACAACAGATCATATCCACTAGGCATATCTTAGAGAACTGCTTTTAATAAAATCTGAGTCATATGTGGTACTAAGTAACTCTGGTCTCTTTTTGATAACAATTTCATCCTGGGAGCTGGGGAGATGGATAAGCCAGTGATCAAGAGCATTTATTGCTCTTCTAGAGGACCCAGGTTTGATTCCCACCACCCCCATGTGACTCACAGCCATTTGTAGTTTCATTTCCAGGGACTCTAACCCTCTCTTTTGTCCTCCTTGGGCACTGTATGCACTTAGTACACAGATATACATTTAGGCAAGACACCTATGTGTATAAGATAAATTTTTAAAAACTTTTATCAGGAATATGAAATGATAACTGGTAAGTAAAGCTGCTTTATTTGTGTGTGTGTGTGTGTGTGTGTGTGTGTGTGTGTGTGTGTGTGTGTGTGGTGGCTAGGTACATTTATAGAAGCTAGAGGACAACCTTCAGTTGGTCCTCACCTTTCTACTTTTTTTTTTAAGTTATTATTTTTAAATTACTTTAATTTTTTGTTTAAGCTGTGTGGGTGTGTATCTGTCTGTCTGTATGTCTGTCCCTGAAAGTGTATGCCACGTGTGTTGGTACCATAAATGGGTGTTAGATCCTGACTGGGGGGTGTAGGGAACTGAACTTGGGTCCTCTGCAAGAGCAGCAAGGACTCTAAACTGCTGAGCCATCTGTCCAGCAGCCCACCGGGTTTTAAGGCTTAGTCTCTCCAGCCAGGCAAGTGGCCCATGAGCTTCTCGTGTCTCAGCCTTCCGTCTCCATGTCGGTGCTAAGATCGCAGACGCCTGCACAGCTGAGTCTGGCTCAGGTCATCCAGTTGATACAGCAGTTGCTGTGGCCACTGATCATTTCCCCGGCTCAAAAAAAAAAAAGGATGTTAAGGTCTGTTTTGTTTTTCTTTTGAAAGGTGGTGATGATGGTGATGAGGTACCACAGATAGATGCTTATGAGCTTTTGGAAGCAGTAGAGATCCTTTCCAAACTTCCCAAAGACTTTTATGACAAAATTGTAAGTAATGGTTAAGCTGCTTTATTTTATTTTAAATAATAACTTAGATAAAATTAGAAAATGTTCTGCTGAGCCCTTGCTTGGTATACCTCCCCTCTCCCCTCATATCTTCCTAGCAGAGCAACTTAGTTGCTTCTTTTTTTTCCTTCCCTTACTATTTTCTATATGCAATCATATTATGGCATTTAAAAACAAAACAACATGTTTTACCAGAAATCAGAACGTTTTCACCTTTTTCCTCATTTATTCTATGGTTTCATCTTTAAGTATCTCCTATGTTCATCTCTTTTTGGATGAATGGATGACTCAACACACAGAGGTGTTTGCTCCCAAGTCTGAGTGGAAAGAGAGAAGTGACTCCAAGTTCAAAGTCACCTTTGACCAAGATGTTGTGACTTTGTTTGTGTTTCAGAAAACTGTCTTGGTGGGCCTATCTTATGCATTGTAGGATGTTTAGAAGCATATGTGGCTTTTACCCACTAGACATCATTAGAGTCAGTAATACCATCCTCTAAATTCATGGCAATCAATGTCTCCATACATTGCTAGATGTCCAAGAGAGACAAAAGTATCCTCATTTAAATGAGAGACACAGTCCTACCTTCGTCACTACCATTTGCTCCTGTCTCCGCTCAATTGAATTTTATAATGTAATTAGAGGTATCATTTTTGAAAAGAGGAAAATTTCCCATATTGAAATGTAATCTAAATTCTTCAGTGGCTTCCATGAGTCTTAAGATGATGTCTGAAATGATCCTATAGCCATTCTTTCTCCTGTCTGGCACCTTGCAACCTCAAATTTTACCTTTCACCCACATAGCTAATCATTGTCGTTTTCTATTTCAGACATGCTGTATTTTTCCTGGTAACATATAGATCACTGGTTTATTTATAACAATCAAACTTAACCTGTACGGTTCTTTCGTTTTATAATGTTTTTCTCTCAATATTTATCTAATAGGTCTCACACTAAGCATCATCTTTTTAGGGATCACATCTCACTATTTAAACTTCATTAAGTCCTCTGAGTCAGCTGGGTGTGAAGGCACATGTCTATAATTCCAGCACTGGAAAAACTCAAGTAGGATTGCAGGTTTAAGCTAACCAGACTGTCTGGAGAAAGGAAAAGGAAAAAAAAATTTTTTTCCGCTTTATAACATTTGTTTTAGTAGATAAGATCCCACTATGTGGCTCAGGCTGACTTTTGATCCTCTTACATCTTCCTCCCAAACCAGCTTCTACTAATTTTGATTAGCAAATATCTGACAAATTGAATTGAAGTGGATTATACCTATTACAAGATAGTAAGTTTGTAATCTTCTGTGTGTCCCATGTTCTTTCAAATAGTGGGCATTCAACTTGTTCAGTGATTATTTGGTCTCTAGTGAAGCATATTCTCTTTAATAGATGTAAAAGAGATAGACCAACATGCTCAAAAGCAAAAAACTAATACACCAGGTCAGCAGTATAGGTTGCTGGTTCTATGATTGTTTTTCTTTTGCCTTTTAAATTTTGTGAGATAGAGATTCCTTTTCTATAATTGTACTGCTGTGAGATGGACTAGAAATGATTGTTTTCTGTTTAATATCTATTTAACAAGAAACCAAATGGAAAAACATGGCATTCTTTTTATGTTCGGGCTATAAAAATACATTTTATATGACTAAAACTTCTATGAGCAAATAGTCCTCATTTAACTATGTTTGCAGTTTGGTTTTTTAGCTGACTTGAGAAAATGTTTCTGAAACAAACAACAAAAAAAATTCAGGTCTTTAAATTGGTTGAGTATAAGAAATGGAATTTATTCTATTCTTTTTAGTGTTCTACATTGATTTATATTCTCTTTTCAGGAAGCAAAAAAGTGGCAAGAGAGAAAAGAAGCCCTGGAGGCTGTAGAAGTACTAGTGAAAAAACCCAAACTGGAAGCAGGCGATTATGCAGATTTAGTCAAAGCCTTAAAGAAGGTAATGGGAGGAGCTTCAGCACTGGTATCTTAACAAACTGGCCCCCGAAATTCTCCATTAGTAATTCAGTGGGGTTTTGTTGTGTTTTGTTTTTGTTTTTGTTTTTTGTTTTTTTGTTTTTGTTTTTTGTTTTTTTGTTTTTTTTTGAGACAGGGTTTCTCTGTGTAGCTTTGCGCCTTTCCTGGAACTCACTTGGTAGCCCAGGCTGGCCTCGAACTCACAGAGATCTGCCTGGCTCTGCCTCCCGAGTGCTGGGATTAAAGGCGTTGCGCCACCACCGCCCGGCTTTGTTTTGTTTTTAAATCACAAAACTATTGCCATTTAAGGAGCATAAGTGATAATATTTCAGTCAGAATCTTCTATATTTTTTTTTAAGAATTTAAAAATCTTACTGTCCTGTGTTACAGAAATTGGTTTTATCTTAACACTTTGAATTTAATATGGCATTGTTAGCTTCTATTAAATAGCAAAGAAAATAGGATCTTGCTGATATAGAGCCAAGTTTTATAGTTCTATAATTTTTTAAGGTGAGCTGTTTAATTAAGATATATTTAATTATGCAAATACTAAGTATGAAGTATTTTGTTATGTAGTGAATGATACCAGACTATACTGTATCAGAATGCCAAGCAAAATGTGGGGAACTCCTCGTGATAACCTGTTTCTCGTAAAAACATCTCATTAATTGATTTTTGTTGGTGGTTGTTCAGGAGACAGGGTCTCACTATGTAACGTTGGCTGTCCTGGAGCTTGTTATGTTGACCAGGCTGGACTGAACTCAACATAGATCCACCTGCCTGTCTGCCTCGACAGTGGTGGGATTAAAGGCTTAAACCACAGTACCCAGTTATCAGATTCTTGTCTTGAAGAGCCACCAACTCAGATTAATTAAAAGGGAATTGCCTGTGCTGAAAAGACCAGTTCAACAGACCTAAATCCTAGGAAGAAAGAATGGGAAAGAGAGGTAGAAGGCACTGAGAAAGGAAAATGAGATTGAATATTTCTCTCTCTCTCTCTCTCTCTCTCTCTCTCTCACTCACTCACTCACTCTTTCCTTTTGGTACTTTTGGGCATCAAACTCTGAGTCTTGTTAAGTATGCTGTACCACTGAGCTACAGCCCCATCCTGTGAGTTTGAATTTGAGTAGACATGGAAAAATTTGTGAGAGGCCTAGGTAGCAGTAAAAACTACTTTCCTTGCTGGGTGTGGTGCACACACCTTTAATCTCAGCACTTGGGAGACAGAGGCAGGCAGATCTCTGTGAGTTTGAGGCCAGCCTGATCTATACATAGTGAGTTCCAGGACAGCCAGAGAACTACATGGCTTTTTTGAGACAAAAAACCAAAACCCTTTCCTTCTTCAGATGAAGGAAATAGAGAGAGTAGTCAAAGGCTGCAAACAAATGAAAATAAAGTTGCTGTTACAATATTTATGACATTTAAATATTTATAGTTGATTTTATGTGCACCTACAAATAGACAAATTTGAATGCATATTATGTTAACTTCACAATGACATAGCAAAAAATAGAGGAGTGATAAAATAGAAGCGTAAGATGCACACTTATTCCTCTTCCCTCCGTTGATAATTCTTTTTCTTTATCCTTCCTAAATCAAGTAATCCTACTACATTTCCCTTTTTCTTTCATGTAAATGGGAAGAATTACTCATTTTGAAATTCCTTATGGTATTTCTAAAAACAAAGTCACTCCCTCCCCCACCCCCTCCCACATACACAAAATAAGGTTATTTTATTTTTAAAATAAGGTGTCTCTGTAGCCCAAGCTACACTGGAACTGATCATGTAGTCCAGGCTGGCTTCACACTCATGGTGATCCTCTTGCCTTAGCCTCCTGAGTACTAAAATTTAATACACACACACACACACACACACACACACACACTTTTTCAAGACAGAGTTTCTCTGTGTACTTTTGGTGCCTGTCCTGGATCTCGCTCCGTAGACCAGGCTGGCTCTGAACTCACAGAGATCCACCTGGCCCTGCTTCCCGATTGCTGGGATTAAAGGCATGTGCCACCACCGCCTGGCCCTAAAAATATATTGATTGTCTGTCTGAGCCACTATGTCTAGTTATGAACATATATTTTTGTTTTGTGATGCTGTTGTTTAATACCAGGGCCTCAGCATATGCTAGGAAAGCACTTTACCTCTGAGCTATATCCCCAGTCAGTGTGTCTATCTCTCTTTTTTTTCTCCTCTCCTCTCCTCCCCTTCCCTCTCCTCCCCTCTTCTTTTCTTTCCTTCTCTTCCTTTTCCCTTCTCTTCAAAAAAGAAAAAAAAAAAAGAAAAAAGAAACAAAACAGAAAAATTACCACATAGTGGAGACATATAAATTCATTATTATCAAGGAGGATTAAGGTTTTCCTCCTTTGTAAGAAAACTGATTATCTGTTGACATAATAGCTTTCAAGAATTCTTTTGAAGATACAGTTCATTTCCAGTACTCCTTTCAACAGGGTTATGACTATTTTCTTTCATTTTATCTTACAGGTTGTTGGAAAGGACACCAATGTCATGTTGGTAGCTTTGGCAGCAAAATGTCTTACTGGCCTGGCTGTTGGGCTAAGGAAGAAATTCGGACAATATGCAGGACATGTAAGTAACATTCTTTTTAGATATAAATCTGTAAAATTACCAGAAATGATAGGCTAGTTTGTTTTATATTTTAAAACAACTTCTTGATATAGATCTTTACATATTGGACAAGGTAAGCTTCTCAATGTGTTTCATATATATTCAGTCTAGCTCCCCACAAATTTTATAAGGCTCCCCGGGCAGTGGTGGTACACACCTTTAATCCCAGCAATTGGGAGGCAGAGCCAGGTGGATCTCTGTGAGTTCAAGGACAGCCTGGTCTACAGAGAGAGATCCAGGACAGGCACCAAAACTACACAGAGAAACCCTGTCTCGAAAAAAATTAAAAAAAAAAAAAAAAATTATAAGGCTCATGTAGAAATCAGACACTCCCCTTCTGAAAGTACGGCCAGCATTTTCTTTGATCAACTTGATACAGTACAAATTCTTACCCTAATAGAAAAATGTTTCACTACAGCTTGCCCAATGATTGGGTAAAACAAAAACTTATTATAAGCCACAGTCTTCCTAAGGTCCCCCCTGCTAGGTAGCCTCCCTGGATCTGTGGGTTGCAGTCTGATTGTCCTTTGCTTTATATCTAGTATCCACTTATGAGTGAGTTCATACCATGTTTGTTCTGAGTCTGGGTTACCTCACTTAAGATGATATTTTCTAGTTCCATCCATTTTCCTAAAAATTTCATGATGTAATTGTTTTTCTCTGCTGAGTAGTACTCCATTGTGTATATGTACCACATTTTATTTTTCCATTCTTCAGTTGACGGGCATCTAGGTTGTTTCCAGGTTCTGGCTATTACAAATAATTCTGCTCTGAACAAAGTTGAGCATGTATCTTTGTGGTATGATTGAGCATTCCTTGGGTATATGCCCAAGAGTGGTATGGCTAAGTCTTGAGGTAGATCGATTCCCAATTTTCTGAGAAACCACCATACTGATTTTCACAGTGCTTGTACAAGTTTGCACTCCCACCAACAGTGGAGGAGTGTCCCCCTTGCTCCACATCCTCTCCAACATAAGCTGTCTTCAGTGTTTTTGATCATAGCCATTCTGACAGGTATAAGGTGGTATCTCAGAGTCGTTTTGTTTTGCATTTCTCTGATGACTAAGGATGTTGAGCATTTCCTTAAACATCTTTCAGCCATTTGAGATTCTTCTTTTGAGAATTCTCTGTTTAGCTCTATAGCCCATGTTTTAATTGGATTGTTCAGTATTTTGATGTCTAGTTTCTTGAGTTCTTTATATACTTTGGAGATCAGTCCTCTGTCAGATGTGGGGTTGGTGAAGATCTTTTCCCATTCTGTAGGCTGTCTTTTTTTCTTTTCTTTTCTTTTTTTTTTCTCTTTTTTTTTATTTTTTGAGACAGGGTTTCTCTGTGTAGCTTTGCACCTTTCCTGGAACTCTCTTGGTAGCCCAGGCTGGCCTCGAACTCACAGAGATCCGCCTGACTCTGCCTCCCGAGTGCTGGGATTAAAGGCGTGCGCCACCACCGCCTGGCTTGTCTTTTTTTCTTATTGACCATGTCTTTTGCCCTACAAAAGCTTCTCAGTTTCAAGAGGTCCATTTATTAACTGTTGCTCTCAGTGTCTGTGCTACTGGTGTTATATTTAGGAAGTGATCTCCTGTGCCCATGCGTTCAAGAGTACTTCCTACTTTCTCTTCTATCAAATTCAGTGTAACTGGATTTATGTTGAGGTCTTTGATCCACTTGGACTTGAGTTTTGTGCATGGTGACAGATACGGATCTATTTGTAATCTTTTACATGTTGACATCCAGTTATCCCAGCACCATTTGTTGAAGATACTTTCTTTTTCCCATTGTATAGTTTTGGCTTCTTTGTCCAAAATCAGTTGTTCATATGTGTGTGGATTAATGTCAGGGTCTTCAGTTGGATTACATTGGTCCGCATGTTGGTTTTTATACCAGTACCATGCTGTTTTTATTACTGTAGCTCTATAGTAGAGCTTGAGGTTTTTTGTTTTTCCATATGAAGTTGAGTATTGTTCTTTCCAAGTCTGTGAAGAGTTGTGTTAGAATTTTGTTGGGGATTGCATTGAATCTGTAGATTGCTTTTGGTAAGATTGCCATTTTTACTATGTTAATCCTACCTATCCATGAGCATGGGAGATCTTTCCATTTTCTGATAACTTCTTCAATTTCTTTCTTCAGAGACTTAAAGTTCTTGTCATACAGGTCCTTCGCTTGTTTAGTTAGTGTTACCCCAAGGTATTTTATATTATTTGTGGCTATTGTAAAGGGTGATGTTTCTCTCATTTCTTTCTCAACCCTTTTATCATTTGTGTATAGGAGGGCTACTTTTTAGATTATGGATTAGCCTATAGAAAAATGTCTGCCATAAATCAAACAGTGAAGGGAAAGATGAATACAACTAAAGTAAAACATAGCTCTCTGAACTGATGAAGATAGGTTCCTTCTGTATCACAGAATCTAATCAATATTTATATGTATAATTCAGCTATCATTTGGCTTAAAAAGGCTTATTGGGAAATGTTATCATTTGTACTATTTTCTACAGAGAAAAAAATTTTTTTTTTTTTCCGTTTTTTGAGACAGGGTTTCTCTGTGTACCTTTGCGCCTTTCCTGAAACTCACTCTGTAGCCCAGGCTGGCCTCAAACTCATAGAAATCCACCTGCCTCTGCCTCCTGAGTGCTGGGATTAAAGGCATGCACCACCACCACCTGGCTCAGAGAAAATATTTTACTGTTAAAATAACCCTGGACTTTTAAATTACAACCAGTTTTTATGTTCAGGCTGTCTGAGTATTATTTCTCCTGCAGTTGTACATCAAATGTTTTTACATTAAAAAAAAAAAAGCAAATACTATAGAATTGTATTACATGAAATATATAGAATATACAAATTCATAGAGACAGAAAGATTAGACACTATCTCAAAACAGAGAAGAAAGGAATATAGAGCAATGATTTCCTAAGTACAGAATCTCTGTTTTGTGTGATGGAAAAGCCCCACAAATGGACAGTAGCATCAGGACATAGTATCATAAATGTAATAAATCAATACAGTTAATGTTATTAATGAATATCATAAATATAATTATTGAATGAAAACAAAAAGAAATCATACACTTGGCCTAAAGTACTTATTTGATTTGTTTGCTTATTATCTTATTAATTAATACTGCTTTTATAACTATGAAATACATCAAGTTAAAATAAAAGTATAAAAGCTGTAGAATTGTGCTTATAACTCACTAGAGGAACATCTTAGAATGCATAAGATCCTGGGTTATCTTTCCAACCACTCTGACCCAAGGGGGAACAAGTTTTTAATAACCTGTATAGAAATGAAAATGGGAGTAGGAAAAGCAAAGGAAAACTATAAGTGAAGATAACACATGAGATGTGTTTCATAGTTTTTTCCTATTTAAAACGTAAGATATACTTGAAACATTTTATATAGTTTATACTACGTACATGATGTCTCAGCTTAACTTATTCTAAGGAAATCGGAACATATTTGTCAATATATTTCTTTGTATAAGTGAGGTAGCAATCAAGTTACTGATAGAGTTAATAAATTGAGATGTTTTTCTTAACTATGGCAGGTAATGTTTGCCTCTAAATTTGGTCTGAATTATGAATCAGAATTTGTCAGTTTTATTGTTAAACACCTGCCACTGCTTCCTCTGAGTGATTAAATCATGCACTACATCACTCAGCTGAGATATGGGTGTGCTTTTGATAAGTTTTGTGTTAGTTATTAGGATGTTTTATACAAAAGTAGTTTGAAGATAGAAAACTGCTTTGGGAAGTGGAGAGGATTCAGCACATGTTTTGTTTGTATATTCCTAGCTATCCTGAAACTGGCTCTGTAGACTAGGGTGACCTTGAGTTCAGAGTTCTGCCTGTCTCTGCCTCCAGAGTGCAGGTATTTCTGCCACCTGGCAAAAACTACTTTTAAAATTGATATTAATTTGCTAAGGGATGGTTGAGTGATTACTTTAGTTCAACTTTTTACTGGTTCTATTTAACTTACTGTTTAGCCTAATTTGGATTTTTTTTTTAATTATATACTATTCATTTAGAAGTTAAGAACACTTCCTAACTCCTTTGGGGAATATTCCGTATAAATTGAAACATAGAATGTATGATTGTTCATGACTGGTTTCCTTTCACCTAGCTGAATTTTGACAGTTTTAATCAGCCATACTATAGTGTGTGTGTCAGTACTTCATTCTTTTTTGGTGGGGGTTACGGGGTGGTGTTTGGTTGTTTGGGACAGGGTTTCTCTCTGTAACAGTTCCTGGAACTACTTTGTAGATGACGTTGCCCTTAAACTCACAGAGATCCGCCTGCCTCTGCCTCCTGAGTGCTGGGTTGCGCCACCATGCCCAGCCATTCTTGCTTTTTTAAACTAATTTTTTTTATTGTATGAGTGTTTTGCCTATGTGTACATTTGTATACCACATGTGTACCTAGTGCCAGTGAACGTCAAAAGAAGGCATTGGATCTCCTGGAACTGGAGTTAGGGATGATTGTGAGCCATCATGTGGGTACAGGGAACCAAACCTGGGTCCTAGGCATCAACAACATCTGTTCTTAACTGTTGAACTAACTCTCCAGACCCAACAATACTTCATTCATGTGTGTCAGAGTATTTTTCTTGCTGTTCACTTTTACAGGTTGTACCAACAATTTTGGAAAAATTCAAAGAAAAGAAGCCTCAAGTGGTGCAAGCCCTGCAGGAGGCAATCGATGCAATCTTCCTCACTGTAAGTTAAAGCATAAAACTTAGCGTTTTGTCTTAATAAATGTTGTCACTCTAATGATTTGGCTATTTATAGTTGAAAAAAGCTCATTGACATTATCTTTTACAGACCACACTACAGAACATCAGTGAGGATGTTTTAGCAGTAATGGATAATAAAAACCCAACCATCAAGCAGCAGACGTCACTTTTTATTGCAAGAAGTTTCCGTCACTGCACTGCTTCTACATTGCCGAAGAGTTTACTAAAGCCCTTTTGTGCTGCTCTACTTAAGGTAATTGGGGGGATAGTTTCTACATTTTTTCCTACTAGTTATATACAATGACTTCTTGACTTTATGTAGATTGTAATCTTTTAAGGAGCAGACACTCTGAACCCAAATTTTTGTAACTGTCTAGGTCTACTTTTGAAGGACAACAAGTTAGCCAAACATAAGTGTCAGACTGAAGTGTTTGAGGGTCATTGGGAATGGGGCATTTCAGATAGAAGGTAAAAAGGACAGGAAAGCATTTAAGGGCTGGCAGGATGATAGTTCAGAGGCCAGGCAAACAACCTGAGTGAACTCCCAAATCCCCTTTAAAGGTAAAGGGGGAGAACCAACTCCATGAAGTTGTCTTCTCACCTCCACATGTGCTGTCATCATACACACATGAATGAATATGTACATACATTGTGTGTGTGTGAGGTTTTTTTTTGTTTTGTTTTGTTTTGTTTTTTTAAGCTTTTACAGGGGCTAGAGAAATGGCTCAGCAGTTAAGAACTGCTCCTGTAAAGAATCCAGGTTTGGGTCTTGGCACCTACATGGTGGTTCACAACCATCTGTGACTGTAGTTCTAGGGCTCCAACTCCCTCTTGTGACCTCTGTTGGCACCAAGCATGCACATGGTACATATACATACATGCAGACAAAACACTCATACACATCAAAGAATATAAATTACATTTAAAAATGACATTTACATGGTGAATAGATTAACTAAAGAGCTCTTCAACCTAGAAAGAATTGTGAAACATTAACTGTTAATTGGCAAAACAAAAGCTACAAATAACTTCAGTAAATTGTAAAGGGAAAATTCTTATCCAGCCACTGTTGTTGAGGATAAAATTAGTAGTGGCTAGAGTTCTTTGTATTAAATATCATTTACTTCTGTATAGCACATCAATGATTCTGCTCCTGAGGTCAGAGATGCTGCATTTGAAGCACTGGGTACTGCTTTGAAGGTGGTTGGTGAGAAAGCGGTAAACCCATTCTTAGCTGATGTTGACAAACTCAAACTTGACAAGGTAGGTTAGTAATAGTCTTGTCTCTTTGCATTACTGTTTGCAAACCTACCCTCTCTGTTGAACTATTGGCTACTGATAGATTCTGAAGGAGGAAAAGACATTATCTTCAGTTCAGCCCACCATGCTGGATAGTTCCATACCCATAGTCACACAGATGGCCCTGGTTAAACTCAGTGAGTCAAAGAACAATACAAAAACGCATGAATGTTGGAAAAGGAATTGTATGGAGGGTGGTGTGAATAATAGGGATGAAAGAGTTATGGGTAGATAAATGTCCTGGTAATTAGAATGCATTGTATATGTATGAATCATCAAAAAAAATGAACTTAATAAAAGATAAAAAATAAAATTTCAGAGTACTTATATATTTTTAATAAGAATTTTTTTAGTTGCCAGCTTTTCTTTCTTTTTTCTTTTCTTATTTTGCAAAAGTATTTCAAGGCAGGGTTTCTCTGTTTAGCCCTGGCTGTTCTGGAACTCAATCTGTAGACAATGCTGGCCTCAAACTCAAAGATCCACATGCCTCTGCCTCCCGAGTACTGGAATTAAAAGCGTGTGCCACCATGTCTGACTTTTTGTTGTTGTTGGTTTTTGTTTTTGTTTTTTCGATACAGGGTTTCTCGGTGTAGTTTTGGTGCCTGTCCTGGATCTCGCTCTGTAGACCAAGCTGGCCTTGAACTCACAGAGATCTGCCTGGCTCTGCCTCCTGAGTGCTGGGATTAAAGTTGTGTGCCACCATGTCTGACTCTTATTGCCAGTTTCTGGAGGAAAAAAAATTATGTTGCAAATATGTGCATGCATTTGAAATCAGTTTTGGAGGATGCTCTCTGGGCATTTTTTGTTACCAATTTTGTCTTTTCTATATTACTAAAAAAGAAAACACTGATAATCAACTCAGTGTTATTTCATTCTCTAATGATAGTTCAGAACAAACTTTGCAAACTTCTGCTTGTTGAAATTTTAATCTAAGCTACAGTGATGCAATAGTAGAAAAAAACACCTTTCAAATTATAACCAAACCAAAGCTGAGTAACCAATCTTTAGAAGATGTAATATAGAAATGTACTTTCCTAAATGCAAATGTCTTTCATCAAAATTATGTCTGTTATAGGTATTTATGTAGTTTTAATTTGTGCAGAAATAAAACTTAAGTCATATGCAGTACCCAGAATGTCACAAATTAGAATTACAAGAAAATGAAACAATTTTCTTCTGAATTCTTTTGTATGGTTGTGACTTAATGACTTCTAGGTAATAATGTAATGGTTGTGTTTCAAAGTTGTTTGAGCATAATAATGTACATATTGCTTTCTCTAGATCAAAGAATGTTCAGAAAAAGTAGAGCTGGTTCATGGTAAGAAAGCTGGTTCTGCAGCTGAAAAGAAGGACTGCAAGCCTGCACCTGGAAGGGCTGCTCCATCCGGGGCTGCAGGGGACAAAGACACGAAGGACGTTTCAGTACCCAAACCAGGACCATTAAAGAAAGCACCTACTACTAAGGTTAATAGATTTTGTGTCAAGGTCTGACTCTAATCCATGCAAATGCTTTTAAGCACCAAGTCTTCTCTCCAGCGAGGCCCCAGTTTATCGTTTTTGTTTTGTTTGTTTATTAAATCATTTTGAATTAGAGGTTTTTAATAGGCGACCTGAAGATCAGCCAGGTAGTCCATAGATGGTCTTTAGGTCTCTCTGTGTTTGACATTTGGTAAATTCTGTAGACAATAAAACATTTTTGAGGTGATCTCATGTTAATAAAATTTTTAAGATTCGGGCTGAAGAGATGGCTCAGAGGTTAAGAGCACCGACTGCTCTTCTAGAGGTACTGAGTTCAATTCTCAGCACCCACATGGTGGCTCACAACCACCTGTAATGAGATCTGGGACTCCCTTCTGTGTACTAAATAAATAAATAAATAAATAAATAAGCAAACAAACAAATAGATAAATAATTTTAAGAGTCAAAAAATGTATAAACAAAAACTACTTTTACCAAATTTTAAGTGGTTTATGGTTTTAAATTTTTCTTTTAGGCTGGTGGACCACCTAAGAAAGGCAAAGCAGCTGCACCAGGAGGTTCCGCAAATGCTGGAACAAAGATTAAGAAGGGATTGGAGACTAAAGAAATGGTGGAGCCCGAACTCTCGGTGAGCAGTGCACATGAGAGCCATAGACAGTCAGACCTGGGAGGGGACTGGAGGGTTCCTTCTGCTGAGTTCTTTAACATACAGTAAATGGAGACCGTTTGGCTACTGATAGATACTTCCTTGAACAGAATTTTCTTTATGAAATAAGACTCAGATGCTGTAGTGTACCTGTAGGAGTATTTTAGTTTTGGCTGAGTAACTTTTATATTCTTGCATTTGTTTCCTTAAATAGTTTCTCATTATGACGTTGCCATCTTACAGATTGAAGTATGTGAAGAAAAGGCTTCAGCTGTTCTTCCCCCAACCTGTATTCAGCTTCTAGACAGTAGCAACTGGAAGGAAAGGCTAGCCTGTATGGAAGAATTCCAAAAGGTACATGTACAAGGATGAAGTAGAGTGTAAAATTTAGATTATGTGGAAGCAATAATAGTGCCAAATTAAGCCTTTGTCTTAATTGCTATGTTTTATAATTAGTAAATGTTTCATAGTGTAAACTTAAGATGAGGTTGGACTTTTTTTGTTGTTTCGTATCTTTCAACACTCTCATTCTGACTTTTCTAAGCTCGAAACATTACTTTTTCAAGAAAATTAGGTTCTTACTGTAAATTATGAGACTTAGATGAACTTTTCAGTTATTTGTTATTAAATGTAATAAGCAAATAGAGCTTGCCACTTAAAATAGACAGTCTTTGACTATTTCAGTACTTCCTCCTTTGTCATCATGATTTATTGATGGGAAACACAATATATATTGGTATGA